>NC_090449.1:668865779-669486404 GCF_031143425.1 Pleurodeles waltl | reverse complement strand
TGGGAACCTGCATCCACAGTTCATGCTCCACGTCTTCCTAAAAAATTCCATCTTCTGCACCCTTCCAAGCTCTGCCCATTGAGAGGGTCCTTGGTGCAGAGGACTGTCAGGATTTCTAAAGGTGCCTCCTGCTTTGTCTGTCAGCATCCCCAGGGATTAGGGTTAAATCACATGTCTGTTCTTAGTTAACCCTTCACATTTCTAAGAAAACATAGGGGGTCATTCCGACCCCGGCGGGCGGCGGGCGGCGCCCGCCCGGCGGAAACCGCCCAAAGACCGTACCGCGGTCAAATGACCGCGGGGGTCATTTTAACTTTCCCGCTGGGCCGGTGGGCGATCTCCAGAAGATCGCCCGCCGGCCCAGCGGGAAAGCCCCTGCAAAGAGGAAGCCGGCTCCGAATGGAGCCGGCGGATTTGCAGGGGTGCGACGGGTGCAGTAGCACCCGTCGCGATTTTCACTGTCTGCTAAGCAGACAGTGAAAATCTTTGTGGGGCCCTGTTAGGGGGCCCCATGACACCCGTTCCTGCCAGCCTCTTCCTGGCAGTGTAAACCGCCAGGAACAGGCTGGCGGGAAGGGGGTCGGAATCCCCATGATTCCCTGGGCCAGGGGAAAACCGGCGGGAAACCGCTGGTTCCCCTTTTCTAGCCGTGGCTTTACCACCGCGGTCAGAATAGCCCAGGAAGCACCGCCAGCCTGTTGGCGGTGCTTCCGTTGCCCTCCACCCTGGCGGTTTGAAACCGCCAGGGTCGGAATGAGGGCCATAATGTGCTGTGTTACATAATTGGTTTTTTCAATGCTTGTTTTACCAATGCTTGTTTGCTAATGTGACCAGGTGTAGACATGTGCTTCTAATTGGGTGTGGTGTAGACATGTGCTTCTAACTGGGTGTGGTAACTCATCCACATGTGGAAACTCAACTGCTTTCCTGATTGGCTATAAATAGCAGAATAAAGCATGCCTCCCTGCTTGGCTTTGTTTTGCTTCCTGATCTCAGTATCTGATTTGGCAGTCCAGCCCCTGCTGTCATCCTCGTATTCAGGACTTTTGAGGCAATTCTTTTCTTCATTCCTGTACCAGCTGACACCTTGCATTCCTCCAGCACTCCGGAAAAGACTGCAGCTAAGTGACTAGTATACTCCAGGGAGTTTGTCTTTGAGCGCCACGCTTTCCTAGACAGCTGGTTTTTTTCAGACCTGGTATTTTGGCAGAGTGCTTATCTTGAAGAGACAAATGCATTTCTGAACATTGTACATTAGTATTGTAGTTACTTGCCTAAATGTGCTTCAGGAAATCTGCTTGAGATCAAGTACTATAAAAAGTGACAGTGCAATTTTAAAAGAGCATTTACATGACTTTTCTTTCTCTAATAGCATTACTCTTGGATTTAAATTGTCATTCATGCCTGTGTTTCAGGTTTGAGGAAGTTGCTTTTGAAGGGTTTTTCCCACACACAGTGAAACCAAACTGTGCCACCCTAACTTTTTTAACCCAGAGTGGGCATTTGTATTTCTTGGATTGTTTTTGTTCCTTTTAGTTTAACCCTGTGCATGCAGGAAAGTGAGATGTGATGTAATTAATGCTCTTGTTTGTCTTTCTTGTGCATGATAAGTGCAACCACAGTTCTAATTGTAGTGTGCAACAGTGAATCTCTGTGAAGCCAGCCCTAGTGTCGCAGTACTTATTGTTATGGTACTCAGTTTGGGTTTTTGGTAATGCAGTATTAGTAATTGTGCCAACAGTTATCATTATCCAAGAAAAGTGGAGAACCCGGTGTTCTTCTACTGCTCCGGTGCCCATGTCAGAAAGAGAGATTCAGTTTCATGGAAGTTGAGTGCACTAACTCTACTATCACTCTGTCAACAACGACCTGCCCCCCGAAGATACAGGTTGCCTCGCTGGACCAGCAGGACTTGGCAGTGTTTTGTCTCTTTCTTTTCCACTCCCCCTTTCCTTTTGGGATACCTGCCAAGGTTTCTGTGTCCACCAGGAAGTGCTGAGAGGTGTTCCAGGAGGTCGGGGGCATACTATCGCCCCTGCAGACATCCTGCTTTTCAGGTGAGTGGCCCGTCGCGACATAAGGCAGCATGGTAGTCCCTGGCAAGTGTCTGCTGGTTAAAGAACAAAGCAACTATGTTGCTATTGAGGGCACTGGTTGATGCAATGAAGCAGTCAAACCTGAACTCTAGGGACTGCATGGTATTATGTATGGCCCCAAGCTGCCTGACAACTTCACTGGTGTCTGATGTAGAAGGCTGGTGTTGATGTTCCTTCTGCATCATGACACTGGCAATGTCAGCTAGAGACTCACCAATCCCATTGAGCTAAGTGTAGGTGTCTGTGGTGGCCTTTGTCAACCCCTTATTGTGGTCAAGGCACATCTGGACTCCTTCAATGGTACCTGCTATGGTCTCCATCCCCAAACAGACTTAATCAGCCATTCACTGCTGGACTCCTAACAGTCGCCATTGAAAAACAACTTGGGTGTCCTCAGAGCCCTCAGCTGTGATTGTAAAGGTTGATGGTCCCTGTCTAGTGCGTGTTGGTTCATCTGGAGACCCAACAATGTTGTCTTCCATTGCCAGTACCGAAGAAGAAGTATCAAAAGTGTCCAGGAGCAGTTGGAAGGTGTCTTCATAAATGGGGGCAGGATGGTATCATCAATATGTTGGGCATCAAGGACAGGCTGATCTCCAGTAAGTATTGTTTTCACTGGAAAGAAATAGAAATATATTACGAAGAATCCTTGGTTGAATTATATCATTATCGAAGAAAAGTGCTTCTGTCATATAAGTAATCATTGTAACATTCAGAAAGTATTTTTCATGACTTCCAAATACTTAGGGATATGTGGAACATACATTTCTCCATGAGATTGAGGCCAAGTTGCAATATTGTTGCATTTCACATGGCAACAACCTTAGTATTGACTAGGAGCTATTTGTGTGATTACACACAACACAGTGAAGCTTGACAGATTGCTGGCCTGCCCTGCCTGAAACAGTGAGCGTACAAATGGGCCACATTTAACATGTTACAGTGCATTTCTGCTTTCTGCCTGCACTGATGACAATTTTGCTTCTTAACACCACTGCAGAGACGATTTCAACATGTCGGAAGGGTGGCTGCATTTGCTCCAGCCATCAGTTGGTGCTCCAGCACTAGCCAAGAGATGTCATATTTTGCTATCTGTCACACAATCCTGCACTCTGCTTGTCACACAGCACAACACAACAAGCTGCCTTGCTGTATTGTCTTGTATGCAATTTGTGCTTTATTGTGCCATAGGGGTCATATTTAACAAATATCCACACAACATTACACAGCAAGCAACCTTGCTGCTCTACATGAAAGGGGAAGGGCATTTATATGCCATAAATTAAAATTGTCAGAGGAACTCTGTAGTTTTCTAGTACACACACAGTCATCTCCAGACTCTGAAACTGAGAATTGCCACTGGGGTGGATACCTTCCTTCACACTTGAAAGTATGCAACAACTGAAGCTCATTCCATTCCCTCAGAACCCAAGGACCTCATGTGCAGAGTGCCGAACATCTCTTCACTTAGTCCCACTATCTTACATTTGTACATAACTCCTCTGGCAATCATCATTCAGACCCAGGGACTCTTTCATCTCTTAAACTGATGACACCTAGACCATACATTACCTCTCAGGAGACACCAACACCACCAACAGTTGTTATATTATGCCATTTGACCAACATGGCTAACTCTATGCAAGATTAGTTCCTCCTACTCATCCTGACAAGATAGGAGTGATGATATTCTGCAACATGAACATACCCTGGTTGCCCATATGCCTAGGCCCGAACTCCTCACCCATCCACCCTAGAAACCTGTCCATCATACTGGACAACTACCTCACCATGATTCTTCAAACTGTTGTTATCACCTCCACCTCCTTTGACATATTATACATGATCATACATTTCTTCATAGGGCTCCCTCCGGACACCTGTAAGACCATCACCCAGACAGTCATCACATGCAGACTGTAGTACACCATTGCCCTCTAACAGAGCATTTCTGCCCACTTGCTACACAAGAGGCAAACTTTACATTAGACCACTGCCAGACTATTACTCAGCCTTCCTTGCGCACACACATCACACCTCACCTCATAACAATACAATGCCTCCCCATTCAGACACACTGCCAGTTCAAAAGGCTCAGCCACACCTACAAGGCACTACACTACCAGGGATCCACCTACCTCACACACCATCTACGCTTCCACCACATAAACATGGACCTCTGTTTTGCATCAGTTGCACTCACCCCCATCCCCAATATCCATATCAGCAATACAGGAGGTAGGGTGGTCTTTTACATGGCAGGCTGCACCTGGAAAATCCTCACCTGGTGCATCATGACAGTTGCATCAAATATAGATTTGTGCTAGTAACGGCGTACCTTGCTCTTCAAGTGATCCTACTTGCAGAGCATGCACCCACTGAGCACCTGGATACACTCTAGGTGACAAGTTGACCCTCTAAAAAGCCACATTCCATTATGTTACATTACATTACAATTTTGGCTGCCTAGCCCAATTCAGGCACCCATTCATCATAGTGCAAGGGAGCCTGCATTGGAATTGGCATATCTGTCAAATTTACAAGGCCCATGCATGATGTGCTGCTCCCGTCCAGGTTTTTTCCTTTGTATTCTAGCACTTGTAGTCCTGCACAATAACGACATACATTTCACTACAAATCCCAGTATTCAAAGGAAAAACCTGGACTGGGGCAGCACATCATGCATAGACCTGAGAAACTTGGCAGGCTTGGACTGGACTAAATAAATTGTCACTGTCCAAGGAAATAACAGTTCTGTGATGCATGAGTTAACATGTGAGGCATTCCTGCCCTTTCCCTTGCACACGGCACAACACTGCAAAGTGTCTTGCTGCGTTGCGCTGCATGACAGTTTAAACAATATGGTCCCTTTGTTTTCCCTCACCCTTTAGTTCTTGTTGGTCCTCTCCTTCACCACTCTCCTGCCCTTCCACTCCAGCTACCAACTCTGGAGAGATGCCATCTGCTCCTTCAATGTGTTCAACTCTTCCTGGACATCAGGTCCCCCTCCGGTTCTCATGGCTGCCTTAAGTTTTCTTGCCAGTTTTTCTTTTGTTCTTCATTTATAATAATGCCATCCCTTCTTGCACTCCAGTACTGTCTTTTTTGTTTGTGCAATGCAGTTTGTCTTGTTCACTTTGGATTGTCAAATGGCATCCTTCTTTGCTAATGGCAGTTTTGAGGTGACAAGGAGGAGGTGATCGTTCTTTGTCACCTCATTAATTAGGATTTGGTTCTCCTCCTCACTAAAGCTGGTCTTCCTCTTTCCCTGGGATGTTGCCCTTCTGGCTCCTTGAGGTACCTTCCATGCTTTTCTGTGTTGAGGAGTACTGTTGTGTGAATTGAATTGTTTTTTCCACTGTTCCTGCCATGCAACACACTCCTGTGTAATGCAATGCTGATTTCTAGCATGTAAAGGTGCTTTACGACACAAAGGTTAGCTATGCGTCACATAGGTAGTAGGCGCGTTATGGTACCTTGCACCATTCTTTACACCACTGCTTCAGAATTTGTGATGCACCTTCGGTCTTACCCCATGGTGCACCGTCTCATAGATGCAGCACATACATGGTGCAGGGAAAAGTCGCAACACAGCACAGGTGTTTCTGATGCAATGCTGCTGCAATGCAGTGTTATATCAGTAATGATAAATATGCCCCTTGGTAGTATTCAACGAAGGATTTAGATAATCTGGTCTAATTTTTTGAAGTGCTGTCCACTGTACGGAGACTGGGGAGCAGGGTGTTATGGTCCACTGTGTCAGATGCAGACTAACCCTATAATGCTACCTCAGAAATGTGCTTTTGAGAATTGGGATTATTAATTTGGAAGGAGGGGAACAACATCTGTTATAATACAATATTATGCTTGGTCAAAACATGGTTCACTGAGAAAACCTGGGTCTAACACCTGGTTGCAGAAAAATGTGTGCTAAATAGTTAAGCAGCAACAAAACAATATTAAAATTAAAAACAACACAATAACATTATTAGAATACAAATTTGTTATGAAACATGGCACAAAAATAGCTAAACAAGAAAACCAGAGATGATTTGTTAAGATTTTGAGCCAAACAAATTAAAGCTATCTAGGCATGATTTTGCAGGTTGACCATAATCTTGTGGGTGTGAATTAAGCCAAGGTTGTAGCACCAGTTATCAATTTCACCTGGAGTCTTTCGGCTTTATTTAGATATTGGCAGATATAGTATTTAATCAATAAGATGGTGGATGGCCAGTCCAGTGTATTACAAGTCCATTATAGTTAATGACACTATAAAAAAACTAGAAGTAGGACAGGCAGGGCCTCTGTCATGTATTGACGGAATATCATACCTTCCAAAATCTAAATAAGGCCCTTCGTTTTCTGGAAGTCATACCTCTTCATTGTGCATGCAAGAGGATATAGCGGATGATGGGTGGCAGTCTGAAGTAAATACCAAGTATCCCCAACACAAAGGATTTTTGCTCGCAAAACTTGACAGTCATTGTTTTTTCAGAAGGATACTGCTTATTTTAAAGTTTGTTTCTTGAAATCAAAAAACAGTACCAGTGGTTTGCCATGTATACTGTGGGCCTTATTACTTTTTCTTTTTTTTAGCAGTAAGACTCAGAGTTTGTGAATACCGAAAACTATTAAGCTTACACAGAACTGTAAACTTACTCAACAATGTAAGTTGCCATTGTGAATTAGTCTCATGATATTTTCATAGCACAAACATTGCTAAGAGGCGGTGGAGTGCTATACATGCTCAAAGCTTAAGCTGTCATGCTTAGTGAAGAGAATAGAAGTTAGAGTGGTGCAAGGTATGATAAGGATTCTGCGTTTGTAGCTTAAACAGACTTTGTCAATTAGAATTAAGAAGCTCTCTGGGAGGTACATCACAAGCCTTATTCTGGAAATATATTTCTTTTGGAAGTAGACAGCCTGTTCAGTTGAATCTTTCACATTTTTAGAGTGTGGAAGATCTGAAGGTGGTGAAGAGTGTAATTGCACAAGGTTGTAGAATTGCATTCTTAGCCGTATAAGAATGTTTGAGGGGAATGCAATAGAAGTGTGATCGTAGTGTTGTCGAACAGAGGAAGTTGATTATTTCAGTTTTTGGAGTATGACAAAGCAAGAGGCTATTTAATGGCAGGCAGCTGAGAGGCAGTGTGTGATTTTAGTTTTTTTATGTGAAGTGTAAAAAGGGAAGAAGGCAATTCAAGTGAGATCTGCAAATAGATGGAAGTAGAATCTAGGGGCCAGATGTATGAAGAAAGCCCTCTGCGAATCGCAAATAGAAAATGCTATATAACATATTTGTGATTCGGAATTAGCGATTTCATAAAAATCGCTATTTGCTGTTTGCGAGGCCCAAATACCGAACCGCAAAAAATTTGCAAATTCGGTAATTGAAAATCGCAAATTGTGAGAAAGCACATCTGGCAGAGCCAGATGACATCACAAACAGGAAGTGAGTCATCCTAGGCAGTTAGTAGGTGCAACACCCAAAGGAGCAGTGAGAGAGACACAGCCCAGCCACAGGGAGCAAGTATGTGAACAAGGCAGGACTGCACATCACCATGGACACCTCTGCACATGGAAAGGAGAAGGGACAGAGGAAAAGAAAACTCAAGTTCAGTGCAGGAACTGGAGGTGCTCACTGAAGAGGTAGTGAGGAGCCATGACCGGCTGTTCGGGAAGAGCTCACTCCAGGTTCCTGAGAGTGAGAAGTGCAAACTCTGGGCGGACATTCAAACTAAAATCTGCGCTGTGGGTGTTGCGCAGCGCTCAGTGGAGGAGATCAAAAAGAGGTGGTACGACCTGCGTACCCGTGCCAAGGAGAGGGTGGCAAGAAGACTACAGGAGGCAAGGAGCACAGGAGACGGACCATCCACCGAGACACCCTCCACCCCGATGGAAGACCTGATTGAGGCGACACTCCTCCCAGAAGCTGTCAGTGGGGTCAGTGACATAGACACATCTGGCACACCAAGCACCAGTAAAGGTAAGTGCAATATTGAAATGTAACCCCATATGTGTATGTACAAATGCCCCTTAGGAATTAGAAAAGGAGTGCAAAGCATTGTGAGAAGTAGTCCATTCCACATTTTAGAAGCAGCACATCAATGCCTTATGGGAGTGGTAGTCCACAACCCAGAGCTCAAAGTAGCACATAGAATGTAATCAGGCAGAGCGACACCCAGAAGAACACAACACCCACTACATAGTGATATGATGCAACTGTACATTTATTACCATTGTGTAACCTTTGGTGATACATACATAAATGACATGCTGCACATTGTTGTTGCAGGTGGCCAAGGCCCAGCAGCATCAGCATGTGCTGGTGTAGGGGATGCTGAAACCCACCCTCCATCAGACTCCAACACCAGTGAGTCACTGAATATTGTGCCTATCAGACCCAGGTCAAGGGCTGTACCGCTCCCCGAATTGAGCCAGGACTCAGACGACATGCAGGATGACAGCCACACTCCTTCCCCAGACGGCAGATCCACTGTTATGCAGGAGTCCCAGCCCCAGCGTAACTCAACACCCCGCAGGAGGCCTCAGTATGCAGGCGCACAGCAAAGCAGGAGAGGGCCCTTCAGTCTTCGGTGGCCTGGAATCCGCTATATTGAAACTGCAGCGCCTGCAAAACAGGAAGATAACAGCAATGCATAGGCAGATGCAGGCACACAATGCCAACATGGGGGGGGCTGCATCGGCAGTTGGAGTGCCTTAATTCTGACATTGCAAAGCTGCATGAAGGACAGATCACAGCTTCTGTATACACCAGGGAGCTGACAATTGCAGTGAGGGAACTCTGCACAGAGCTAAGGCATGACAGAGTCAGCCACCGCAGGCAGGAGAGGCGTTTTATGGGCATGTTTGGTGGCTTCTGTCAGATGGTCAATCACCTTGCTACTTCAACAGCCCTCATATCGCGGCGTGCTGTTGCCGTACAGGTGGAGGCAGCGCACAGCAGTAGGGATGTGGCACAGGGACTGGTCCAGATCACTAATGTGCTGGACAATATGCTGGGAAAGCGCTCTGCTACACCCAGTGAACTTGGACGAGGGGAGACTGAGGACTCATCTAGCCTCAGCAGCGTAGCAGTGCCAACCACTGATCCTAAGCGTCGCAGTGCCAGGCACAGCACTGCCACAGAGGCCGATACCAGAGGTGCCAGTGAGGCCACTGCGCACTCGAGTGGCTTGCGTGGCCGTAGAAAGTGACTGTAATGGCCACAGGGGACTGTCTGCTTCTATTGTGAAACAGTAAACTATGAATTAATAGTGAGACACTGTTATCTGCTTATTTTATGACACATATTTTTTTTTTTTTTTTGCTAGTGAAACTTATGTTACCTGACGTTAAGGTAATAAAGGTTCTAACTACCAGTACACATGTCAGTGTAGTTTTGTGGTTATTACTTACATCTGAAATGGTTGTGCGTGAAGTCTGCATGCCTTTGCCTGCCCTCTGCTGCACTGGTCCTGTCTGCTGGCTGTAGGGGGGTATGGGATCATCATCCTAATCAGTGTCTGAATCGGATATTTCCACAGGTATGCCCCTGGTGGTAGCTATATTGTGCAGGATTGCACATGTGGCCACTAATCTACATTTCATGTCCGGACTGTACTGTAGTGCCCCTCCACTTTTGTGGATGCACCGAAAAAGACTCTTCCGCAGCCCAAAGGTGGGCTCCACCACATTGCGGGTTGCCCTGTGTGCTGAATTGTATCTCCGTTCTGCTGGTTTTGTAGGATTGAGGTAGGGTGTCATCATGTAGGTGCGCACTGCGTAGGCACTGTCTCCTGGAAGGAACAGAGGGTATAATGAGTAAGTAAGCCATCTGACGTCACAACGCCATCAATGCATCAGTGTACAGAGGGACATTACCTAGTAGATATCCTTCACCAAACTTCCCAGCTAGCATTCTTGTGTGAATGCCGCTGTGACGAAAGATGTATGAATCATGGGTGCTCCCTGGGTACCTGGCCACAAGATCAGTTATGATGTAGGAGGTATTGCATATCACCTGTATATTCATTGAATGTTGGTATTTACGGTTGTGGTACACATACTCTGTGGCCAATGGTGGACAGATTGCAACCAGTGTCCCATCTATGGCACCTCGGACGTGGGGGAACTATGCTATCTGGTAGAAATCTATTTTTGTCTGCTGTATTTCCTGTGGGGTGTGGGGGAATCTGATGTACTGGTGTATCCTACTCAGCATGGCGTTTAGAAATGCATTGAAAAATCTAGAGAGGGCACTCTGTGATATTCCTCCAGCTGCTGCTATGACCCCTCGATAGCTCCCTGAGGCAAGTAGGTGGAGGGAGCATAATACCTGCACATGGGTGGGTATGCTATGAGTCCTATGTGTTGTGCGCTGCAGTATGGGTTGTAGCTCAGCTATCAGGTCAACTATCATGCCTGAGTTCAACCTGTACTTATCAAAACATTCCTCCTCAGTCTGCTCAAAAAGGGTAATGCGCATTCTGAAAATGCACTCCTGTCTCCTCCTCCCTCTCCTCAAACCTGCCAAGATCCTCATTCTCCTCGCCATGACGTAGAGTGCAGCCATTGTGGAAAAGAGTCTGAGGCATTCTGGGCCTATCTATATAGGTTGCACTTGGTTACCACCTGCTTTCACCTGGTGGTAATTTGCATGTGCAAAAGACCATACTGTGAAAATTCGCAATTTGCGAATTTTTGATGCATCGAATTGTGACATGATTTTGCGTGTCGCATTTTGCGTGTCGCAATTTCTGACTTGAAATACTGAATCGCTAATTGCGATTTGGTATTTCATGTCGCAAATTGCGAGACGCAAAATGCGACACGCAAAACCATGTTGCAATGCAAAAAAACGCTATTTTTGCGATTCCTTATTTTTGGTCTGTGAATGCCTTTCATGCATCGCAGACCACGTTTTTGCATTCGCAAACGGCCAAATTTTGCGATTCGCACCATTTGCGAATGCAAAATCGTTTGATACATTGGCCCTAGATGTTGATATGATGTTTCCCAGAAAGGTCTGTGTTTAGTGAAAGGTGGAAGATACCAAACATCATTCTTGGGTGATTCTTACAGAATATGGGAGGCAGGAGTGTGGATTAAGAAATTGATGAAAACTAAATAATGAGAAGGAATGTTCAGAAGGGTAACTGGTGAGCCAAGAAAGTGTTAATCTTGTAGCTGTGGAGATTGACAGAGTTCCAGATTAAAATGCATCAAAAGGTTTTCTGTGTGAGTGGGACCAGGAGCAAGGATAAAAGCACCGTGTTGATTTGATGTTGATGAGGAAGATGAGGAATATGGTCCAAAGGTAGGATCAATTATTATTGGAGGATTGTAGTGGTGACACAATGAGAGATATTTTGCATTTGTGGTGCACTCATATCACTTAAAATGAGACTTGATGTGTGTGAAAAAGCATGGCTCTGTTAATCTGGAGGGCTGCAGTTGTAGCTCACATTCTAGGGTGCATTTATGTCTATTTTATGGAAGTAATGTGCAGAAGGTTAATAAAATCAAAGTAGACATGATAAAAGATTATTTGTGTCTAGTATACTGGTAGAATGTATAGGAAATTAGTTAATTAATGAAGAGGGTGAGGTCCAGCTTAGTTTGTAGGCGGGAAGAGGCTATTTATAAATTACTAATACAAATTTCTGTTCTACATTGGAAGAGAGAATGTGTACTGAAGAAAACAACACACAACCTGAATTTCACTAAAGTCTGAGAATGTTGGTGAGCCAAATAACTGAGTTGACTGCCTAGTGGGGTCCGCAGTTTGAGTTTTCTTCCTTTGTCCATCCCTATGCAAGGGCAAATTAATTTATTATTGGATAATCCCGAAAGGTCCACATTAGGGATTGAAATTCCCATTAATTCTGAATGATTCTCACATAAAGCTAACCATCAAACAGGGGTATAACTGAAATACTTTGGTGTTTAGATGTGTAAGCTCTGAAGATCCCAAAATCATCAGCTCCACTCCACATGAATTTGACTGGACTGCTTTACCTAAAACACATTCTCTGTAGTCTTAGATCCAGTTTATTTTTTATCAAAATCAACCCATTGGTGGCGAGAGGAAGAGCATAGTGAACTACCGAAGTCATAAGGCATGTGCTTCAAAACATTATTGCAGGTTCTGAATACTCTGCCAATTGGCTGAACGTACATTGGGAGAGTTAGATCTTATGTCAAACAGCTGCAATCATGGATTCTGTCTTTGGGACACTGATTAGGATTTTTAGTGGCCAGGTGAGTACAAGTACAATAATCCATCTTAAACACACATGTTTATTCATATTGGGCCTGTCCCCTCCTGTGTTAGTGCAGCAAATTGCAGGTCAACACTTTCCCTGCGTTTTCTTACATTGAAGTGGAATACTAAATATTAGAAAAGGGGTCTCTAGTTGGCAGTCAGTTTATGTCTTGTCTAAACAGGGACTCTCACTCTAGTCAGGGAAAGAGAGATACACACCTAGGATAACCCCTGCTCACCCCCTTGGTAGCTTTGCACAAGCAGTCAGGCTTATGTCAGAGGCAATGTGTAAAGTATTTGTACAACACACACAGTAACACAGTGAAAACACAACAAAATGGACACAATACCAGTTTAGAACAAAAGCCAATATACATCTAAATCAAATAAGATCAAAATGACAAAAATCAAACATACAGAAGTAAAGTTATGAATTTTCAAATATTAAACTCCAATACAGCGCTTAGAAACACAACGTCTTCAATTGGGGATATCACGGCATTGTGACGGAGTCGTTCCCAACAATCCAATTCCAATGGTGCAGGTCACAGAGTCGCACGGACCCCCAGGTACAGTACCTTGTGAAAATGAGGAAACAAACCGGTGCACGCGGTCAGGGATCGAGGTGTGGCTGGATCTGGTCCGGCATCGGTTCCGGTGCTGCAGAGCAGAGGCATTGGGTCCTTGCTACGGAGCTGTGGAGATGAGATGGCGTTGGTGGAGAGTGTCAGTTCCTTACACTTGCAGCAGGGTCGATGGCTGGCGTTCAAGACATGGTGGGGCGACCTCATGGGGTCGCAGTCATGCCACGAGGCAGCGGGTGACACGGCACTTCGGAACTCACAGAGTCGTGGACTTCAACGAGGTGGCGTCGGGGTCGTCGCACTCCAGCGGGGACCACAGCTTCAGTTGCAGGCAGCGTTGTGGAATCTGGCAGTGGCATCAGTCCTGTGTCGTCTGAAGTTGGTGCACTAGGTTTTTCTTGGTTTTTCACCAATTTGTCCTTTCAATGGCACAGGGACAGGATTAAGCACCACTTGGCATGGTAGGAGTCTCAGCAAGAGAGTCCAGATGCTGGCAGCAGAAGTCTTAGATGGTCGAGAGACTTCAGAACAGGGGGCAATCTCAATCCAAGCCCTTGGAGAAACTTCACAAGCAAGATACACAGCAAAGCCCAGTCTTTGCTCTCTCTAAGGCAGAAGCAGCAACTGCAGGCCAGCCCAGCAAATCACACACACAAAGAGATAGTTGGATGTGTCATACAAGAAAATCCAAGAAGGACATGGAGGATCAGACAAACTCTCCCTCCCTAATGATTCCAAAGATGCTGACTCAATTGTCTCTGTTAGAAGTTGGGTCTCTAGTTGGCAGAGGTATGCACCCTATCCAGTAGGGACCACAATTCTAGTCAGGGTAAGTTAGTTGCACACAATTAATTAACCTGTACTCACCTTCTAGTGTCTTGGCACAGTGCAGATGGGCTTAACTTGTGTAATGTATTTATGTAACTCTTAAAACAGTTAAACAGAGAAAACACCATACAAAAAGATATCAAGTTGGTGAGAAAAACAGGGTTAATGAACAAAACAAGACTAAAAGGACAAAAATCCAATAAGTAGAAGGTGAGGTATGAATTTTATAAAGAATATTTGCAAATACAGTGCTTAAAAGCTTCAAGTGCCAACTAGGGCTGTCTGGCCACACTAGACTGGGTGAAATTGGAAAAGTCTGGCCAACCATGATATAGCAATGAGCTGATACAGTACCAGGTAAGTCCAGTCAGTGCTGTAGCATTTAATTAACAGGGCCTGGGCACATGTAGTTCACTTTACTAGGGACTTGAGAACTCACAGAAACATGCTTTGTACAGCAGAAAAAGAGTGGCAAATGTCCTTTTCTCCAATCTTGTTGAAGAGACCCAAATTAGTAATTTACAAACTAGCTACCAAAGCTGCTCACACTAACTTTATACAGTTGTTTTTTTATTAAAACACAACTATGACAATACTCACATCACATTGAAATCGTCAACTTCTACATGTAATGCATGTATGGCTTTCTTAAGCAAAACAATTAAAGCCATGCAAAAGAAAATCCCACCTAACATAAAACAGAAAGCTATTTTTCACCACAAAAGCAGAGACAGCTGGCCACTTTTTCACCATATGCCTAGATGAGCACTGTTAGAAATTGAGTCTCTGGTTGGCAGAGGTATACACCCTTGTCCAAGAAGGGACCAAAATCCTCGTCAGGGTAAGTCACTACACAACCTAAATAATACTGTACTCACCCTCTGGCTTGGCATAGAGCAAGCAGGCTTAACTTAGAAGGCAATGTGTAAAGTATTTGTGCAATAACTCACACAATAACACAGTAAAAACACCACAAAAAGTACCTCACACCAGTTTAGGAAAATATATAATATTTATCTAAATAAAAAAACAAAAAATCCAATATGCACGAGTCAAAATATTACTTTTTAAAGGTTAAATGAGTCTCAATCCCTAAGACTCAGTGGTTGTGTCCTTGTAACACACAGTACCTGGTATGAGTAAAAAATAAGGGTGCACAAGGGCCGCGGAGGAGGAGATGCGTTGAAAAATAAGGTGCTGCATCGGATTTTCCAGTGCAGCACAGAAGATGCTTTATTTCTTTCCACACTGCAAGGTGATGCATCGATTTCCAGGAGCGCAGCCTTGGTTCCTCAATGAGATGCAGGGATATTTTGACACCCAGGGACAATGTGTTCAAAATCCTTGACAGTGTCAGGGATCAGTCAGCTAACTGTCAACTAGGTGCTGGTGCAACTCGGTAAAACAAATACTGAGCATGTGCTCTCTCAGGATTAAATTGCACAACCCATCATAATCACTGACTTTGCTGCCCAGCACCAAGCCATTCAGTGACTTACTGGAGAAATCAATTAAATCTACCCAGGATTGGTTGGGCAGCTTGTTGCTGTCCGTGAACCTTTGGAGATACTTCACAGGGGCCAGTCCAAATTTGGCAATCAAAATGGCTATAATGGGAGTGTACGTGGTCTGGTCCCCAACCACTAATGTCAGAAATGTGCCCATCAAAAATGTTGGCATGTGTTTCAACAGACCCACTCCTCAGTGCTCTTCAGGAACCCCAGGTTCCCTCAGTGCAACTTCATAACCAGAAACAACTTGTCAATGACATCTCCCTAACACATAACTGGGCAACAAATCCTTGAGCATATGAACCATCTTATCGTCATCAGGTACTGTACGTGTGCTGCCACAATAACTGCTGAACTCAGACTGCCTCGCCTTAAGGTCCAGCTGTTTTAGACTCAGTTCATGAGCAAAAAGTAATTTCTTTTCTGCTAAGGCTCTCTCAACGTCTCTCTCAGCTTTCCTCTCCTCTGACTCCAATTTTAATTTTGCCAACTGGAATTCTCCCTCCTCTCTCCTTTCCTCTGCGGTCAGGCAGTGACTAGAGACACTACTCCTTGGTCTCAAAGGTAGCACAAATCCAGTGGTGTCCCCCCAACTGCTGCAGGTAGCTTCTCAGAAGATCCCTTCTCAGGCTCCCCCAACTCATCATTCTTTTGGGAGCCGGCCTTTGCCCAGGCCCTCAGCCCATTCTGAAACTCAACCTTCTTGGTAACTCCTAGGGTAGGTTTCCCCATCCCTCTGCAGAAGCTTTTTAACTGGTTAACTGTATTCTCCTCCAGCTTAGCCAACTCAAACTCCATGGCTCCATTTGCAGATCCAGCCAGAGACATGATGTATTAAACATGAAAATCAGGTACATTTGCAGAAAAATAATAAAAGTACAAATGGTCTCTAAATGTGGGTAGTCAGTGTACACATAGCTATTGTATGTCACTGCACAAATACAAGAGCTATCCTCACCACTGATCACCAATGTTAGAAATTGGGTCTCTAGTGGGCAGAGGTATACACCCTTGTCCAAGTAGGGACCACAACCCTCACAGGGTAAGTCACTACATAACCTAAATTATCCTGTGCTCACACTCTGGCAGCTTGGCACAGTGCAGGAAGGCTTAACTAAGAAGGCAATATGTAAAGTATTTCTGCAATAACCCATACAGTAACACAGTGAAAACACCACAATAACCCACACCAGTTTAGAAAAATAGATAATATTTATCTGAATAAAATAAGACCAAAACAATGAAAATCCAATATGTACCAGTCAAGACATTACTTTTTAAAAGTCTAAATGAGACTCAATCCTTAAGAATCAGTAGTTGTAATCTTGTAACACACAGTACCTGTGATGCATCAAAAATAATGCCGCATGGGGCCACAGAGGAGGAGATGCGTTGAAAAATAAGGCACTGTGTCAGACTTTCCGGCATGCACAGACGATGCCTTGATCTTTCTACGCTGCAAGATGATGCATTCATTTCCAGGAGCACAGCCTGGGTTCCTCACTGCGATGCGAGGATATTTTGACACCCAGGGACGATGCGTTGAAAATCCTTGATGTGCTGGTAGGAAGGAGCAGGTGCTGCATCGATCCGGAAGGCGATGCAGCAATTTTTAAGCCGCGAGGCAGGCGCTGCATCAATTTCTGCAAGCGTTGCATCATTTTTCCAATGTACAGGGAATTTCTTCTCTTCGGGGAATTCTTTGTGGACCTGAGACTCCAGAACAGGAGGTAAGCTCCATTCAAGCTCTTGGAGAGCCCTTGTGAGGAAGGCAAAGTCCTTCCAGCAGAGACAGGGGCCAGCAGGCAGCAGAGAAACAAGCAGGGCAGAAGTCCTTCCAGCAAAGCAGTCCAGATGAGTTCTTTGGGTAGCCAGGCAGTCCCTCTGAGAGAGTCCAGTTGTAGATCCAGAAGTGCTTGGTTTGGTGGGGTCACTGACCCAGTATATATACCCAAAAGTGCCTTGAAAGTGGAGGAAACTTCAAACAGTAGCTTTGAAGTGCACATGTCCCCCTTTCAACCCAGCCCTGTCTGCCAGGACCTCTGGGGGGGGTTATCAGTCCTTTGAGTGAGGGCAGGTGGCTGGCCTTTGAAGTGTAAGTGAGAGTCCCTCCGCCCTTCCTGCCCAGGGAAACCCATCTGTATGCAGATGAATGCAGAGGCAGCTGAGTGGTCTGTGTTTATGGCTGCCTGGGTGAAATGCACAAGGGGAGTTGTCAATCAGCACAGACCAGACATAGATTGGAGACAGGCTGTAAGGCACAGATGGCTGTAAGTGACAGAAATGCAAACTGTCTAAAAGTGGGATTTCTTAAATAGTAATGTAAAATCCAACTTTACCAGTAAGTAGGATTTCTTACTACAATTCCAACCATACCAAATATGACAAGTCTACTCCACTCAGATCAGAATTTACAACTTAAAAGTATATAAGAGAATTTACAAAGCTGGCATTGAAGAGGAGCAGACTTCACAGTAGTGAAAAATGAGTTTGGGAAGTTTTATCTCTACTAGGACATGTAAAACCTATAAGTCCATATCCTGCTTTTTATCTACATAGTACCCTGCCCTATAGGTCACCTAGTGCCTACCTTAGGGGTGACTTATGTGTTAGAAAGAGGGAATTTAAGGCTTGGCAAGTAGTTTTAAATGCCAAGTCAATGTGGCAGTAAACCTGCACACACAGACCCTGTAATGGCAGGCCTGGAACATGGTCAGGGGGCTACATTTGTAGGAGGCACAATCAGTGCATGGTCGTCATACAGGGTGCTCCACTGGTCGTACAGACCTTTGCTTGTCGACCGAAAGTGTATGAAAGTAGCTAACATCAGAAATAAATATAATATACAATAACAACAGAGAGGAATGTGTCTCAATCATGGATATTTATTAGCAAAAGAATACAAACAACCACCATTTAATAACATAAATGTACCCAAAAGCAATACATATTGATATGATTGTGCAGTCTGAATTTGTATACTTTAAAGAAGACGAAAAGCAAAAGATATAAAGCATAGAATGTGAAATACATAAGTTCTAGAAAGGAACTTCCCTTGTCTAAATAAATCTTTGAAAGTGAGCAGGGAAACTTCAAAGAGGAAGGTGTCAGCAACGAAAGACCATAATTAAGGATCTGGGGGAAGATACTGGTATTCAAGCATGAACCTAAAGACCTGGGGAGGGAAATCAGTAGAGTTAAGAAAGGTCTTCTCTCAGCGCAGTCAGGACAGGATCTGCAGGATCTAAGAGGCACACAATTCATACATAGTTGAAGGTTCAGGTAGCTCTGTTTCACCAGCTCCCTCTGGACGGTCCAATCAGAAGACAAACTTCTCTGGGAGCAAGTATACTCCCCAGGTTCCTATGATTAAACAGATAATGCTCAACTGTGCAGCCCTGAAGTTTGAGGCAGTTTGAACTGCCTGGTACAGGAGTCTCTTACCCATCCCTACTTGATACATGTCCACGGCCAAAATGAAATTAGACAAGCTAAATCTCATTGTTTTTTACAATAAACAATGACTATATTGTTACTAACGGGCCTGCCTCGATATGCCACCTGCAGAGGAAAGAAAACGTGAAACTAGCAGGTTATTTATGAAAGAAATAATTCGAATAACTGAGGCTAAGCACAAGTCCTGTCATCAACAAGAGAGAAAGATGGCAACCTACGAATACAGTTAGCATCAGAGAATACAATGACTATAATACTGTTATACATGTGTTTCTTGCTACATGTAAATGCAGCCACCTGCTGTTAATTGATTAATACGATGAACAGATTAGCATTGCTGTTGCATAATGTGTAAATATGATGTATAAGTGCATGAAATTCAAAATTGTACTACACCAACGCTGCACCATCTTACACAGTGGTAATCCTGCACTGTTTCAAAAGCACAACATTCTTGCAACATATAACTAATCAGTTGTATTACAAATCATTAGTCCATAAGAATTTATATTTTATATATCATACCAATGGCTTATATATGGTTGTTATTGTCCTGCCTTATAAAGTGGGAATCTGTTCAATCAACTGCCACTGGATGCACCCACTCCAGTCATCAGTAAGTATTTTTTATCATACTGTGGGCCTCACCTATGAGCCCCATGGCAAAGGGTGACACAGCAAGTGCCTTGCTGTGTCACCCTGCGCCACCGGGAAAGGACAGAAATGCGCTTATACAAAAGATATGGCACATTTCTGTCCTCTCCCCCTGCGCTAGTGCACAAATTGCTGCCTAGCGCCAACACAGGCACCCTTGCACCTTGGTGCAAGGATGCTTGCATTGTGGGGATGATTGTTTTTGTGTAGGAAGGGACACCTTCCTTCACAAAAAAAATCACAAGAAGTGTTTTCCTCTTTTTCTGTGTGCTGCAAAATGCATAACACAAATAGAAAGAGGAAAGAACAGGAAGAAATGAAGGCATTTCTCCCCGTTGCTTCATTCTTATGTTATTCCTGATGTGGCATAGGAATCTGACACATTCCCAGACTTGTAAATCTGGGAATGTGCCAGATTCCTTCAGGTTCCATGGGTGTTTGCGTGGGAACATCCCCAGCAACACCCATGGAACACCCCTTCCACACAGTGTCATGCATGAAAGGGGTCCATATTTACAAGGCTATGGAAAGCCATGCAAGGTGGCTTTGTGTGACCTTGTAAATAAGGGCTGGCACACTGCGCCACTGGAGTGTAAAAATAAATGCTGCTCCGGTGGCGCAGTGTGCTGCTAGGGCCTCATAAATGAGGCGCTGAATCTTTTCCAGAACTGAGGCCTCATTAGAACAAAAGACTACTGTTGCTTAGCCCCATTCCTGTAGAAAAGGCACCTCTCAAATCAAAAAGTCACTGATCAAAGTTTTCGTTAGGCAAAGGCATTGTCCTCTGTTAGTGCCTTTTGTCCCAGTAATCCACTTTTGACATTGATGAAAGGCAGCTACAACAAAAAGGAATTCTTTGTTCAGTGTTTCCAACTCAAATCCAAAAGGAAACCAACTCAGTAGATATTCTTGAAGCTCTTGGGTCGCACAACTTACCAGATGAATTAAGTTTTGGGAGGGCGAAAATTACAGTGTCTGGATGGGGTGTGCTATTTTGGTTCTAGAGGGATCAGGGAGGTTGGCTTACCAAGGAACCCAGGAACAGCAGCTGAATCTTCAGGGTAGAAAACCAGCATGGACCGATAGTGCAAGGTGTCTTCATTGTCTGAAGAATAGTTTTTGTTCTGGAAGGAGTACCTTCCATAATAAAAACTATGCCTTAAGGCTGTGTCTCCTTTGTACAAGAGCTGTACAATGCAGCACACATGCAAAGTGGGAATAAAGAGGAGAAATTAAAACAATTCCCTCTTTTACGCCTGTCTCGAAGAAGTGCTGGATTTTGGTGCAAGTCCATGTCTACAATCCTTTGCATCTAGGGATTTGCATTAAAACCCATAAGTGGTTCAATGGGAATGCCGATGCACCACTCATGGAATGTCCCCTTGATACAGAATAATTCAAGTCAGCGCATTGCTCTACTTTGCCTTCCTTTGGTTTACAATCCTACGCAGATCACGATTTGCCTTGATTTGTAAGTACCATCTGAACACTGAGCATTGGGTTTGCATTAGATAAGTAATGAAAACCCAATCCAAAGAGTTGGTAAATATAGGTCTGTATGTTTAGCATGTTACTTCCATACACTGTCTGATACTAAAAAGTATTCAATTCCTTTTTTTTTTTAAATATACCATGATCCCTGCGAAAAATGTAATTCGTTTTTGTGCAATTTTAATTGCCTAATTGTTTTCATTTTAACTATCTTGGTGTGGAATGTTATCTTGTTTATAACTTAACTACATTGCTGCTTAGGTGTTGCTGCACACTTACCATGTGACCTTGAGGATGCCTCACTTCTTGTGTGAGGCTACAAACTTTAAACTCAGCATTCTTCACAGAATGCTTTTTTACTTTTATGTGCTAGACTGTTTGGAATCTTGTCCATGGGTCATATGACGCCTGAGACCTCTCTCACACACAGGATAACAATCTGGTCTCCGATACATATTGATTTATGGATAGAGCTATTTATAGAAATAGTAATGCATCCTATTCAAACTCAGTTGCCTTTCTGTGTGTGCAGAGGTAATGCAGATTAAAAATGTGGAGGGGTAATAGGATAGCATGATCTTGAAGACTTTGCTGAAAACACATTGCAGAGTTTTGAAGCTGCAAAATGAACCTGATTTAAAGAAATATGCCCTGATTGCAATGTTTTGAAAGGGCAACTATCAAGAGGTGAATTGTAAATCCGATGGGCAGCAGAGCTGACAACTATCTGTATTGCTAAAATCATCTAGTATCTAAATATTTGCACATTTGTTTAAGGTTACACTTTTACCAATATACTTATTGTCCTTAATATTGCCCCAAGTCGTAGTGATACTTGAATGGGAACCCATTCAGAGTCAATATGTAGTTTTATTTAACATGCTATGAGAACAGCCTATGGAATTTTGCTATTGTCAAGACTAAGGAACAGAGGAAGGTGGTAAAAGGTATCAGGATACCATGAGAGGTTAGAAGCAAGATATTAGGGATATTTTGAGGCAGGAGGTCAAAACATGTAAGCATTAAACTGGAGAGACTCTGTATCAGTGCAAATTTGATTAAAGATACATAGAGAGAGGAGTTGTGCATGATGGCAACACTATGTCCTCTGCTCTTAAGTAAGCCAATGTTCTCTGGAAAAATCTGGGACATCCATATGCAGGAAGAATAGTTGCTATCTGGAATTAACTGAGTTTCACTGCACCCATCATACGTAAATCAAGTTGGAAATAGACGTGGTTCTGAATGCAAATAAACATTATTCCTCCAACTCCCACTTCATAACTAGTAGGAGAATAATCTCAATAGTCTTGGAGAGAATATGTTCAATTAATGCAAGCCATCTATTTAACTCAGCAGTTGATCACCATCATTGAAAACAAAATAATTCAAATAATGTTTTTTAATGGAAATTTAGCATGCTATTCAGTAGTCAATGTAAAATTGAAAAAGGTGGTCAAAATCCTTATACACATATTCCTCTATCCCCAGATGTATCTGGCAATCACTTGTAATCATTAACTTAATCAACATGGTTTCTTTGTAGATATCCCAGCACACCCCTTTATTATTATATTGCAAACATGTGATTGTCACAATCCTTACCCATCAAAAACTGTTCTGCAGATATTCAATTTAAAGCTAAATTGCATTCAATCACATAAAATAACAGCATTGACCGAACAATCAACAGAAATGGTTGATAATTTCAAACTGACTTGTCGGATTGCTTGATATTTTTTTATCTCCAGTTGAAGTTCATAAAAAATTGCTTCAAAAAGACCTCAGTTTGTGTTCAGACTGAACAAAAATACCATCAAACAAGTTTGTCAATTCACCTTCTACTGAACATGATTGACAACACGCTTATCAGACGTATACTTCCTCTGGATAATTAATTCATCTTTGCACAAGGTTTATCTAGTGATTCAATGTATCGATAAACTGATTGTCATCAATTATGTTTAATTCTTTTGAAAACAGGGGCGTAGGTTTGGCGGGGAAGTTGGGGGTGTTACAACCCCTTATAAATGCATTTTCTGATAAATTGTTGGGTACAAGTGCTTTCAGTCAGGTGTTGTGTGGTGTCTGTCAGATTTCACTAGGGATTTCTACAGACAAAAACACAAACACTTGCGCCCTCTCTGTTTTAAAAATCCTCAAAAATGTTGGTTATTTTACAAACCATAGTGTTTTCTCTCATTTAGGGCCGGATTTACAAGGCCCTATCGCCACCGGAGTCGCCACTTTTTGCGACGCTTCAGTGGGGCTAACCATGCTCCATATTTACAAAGAGGTGGAATGCCACTTTGTGTGGTGTTATGCCTCCATGTAAATATGGGCCCCTGCGACACAGTTTTCTGTGTCAGAGGGGTGTGCAATGGGTGTTGCAGTGGGCATTCCATTGCAACACCCATTGTTTTTGACGCTGCCCCAGATTTACGACAAATTGTAAATCTGTGGCAGCGCCAAAAACGAACACCACCCCAGGGGTGGCGTTAACATGGCAAAATGAGGAGGAATGCTTTTATTTCTCCTTGTTTTTTGCTTTTCCTATGTGTGCTGCGGAATGCAGCACAAAGAAGAAGCAATATGCCATGGATGATTGTACAAAAACAATCAATCAAAAATGACGCTTTGGTACTTCTATGTGTGCTGCAGTCTGCAAAGTGTGAAATCTCCATTGTAGATACCTTCCTGCACATAAACAATCACTCCCCTCAATGCAGACACCCTTGCACTATGGTGCAAGGATGCCTGTGTTGGTGCAGGCAGCTTAATTTAGTATCAATGCAGGGGGAAACACAGGGCTGCACAGTACTCTTGTGAATATGGCGCAGCCCTGCGTTTTAAAACTGGCGCAGCACGGCGCTGTTGATTTTGAATCTTTTAAATCTGTCCCTTAGTACCCTACCAATTTGCATTTTTCTCCCTTTCCACTGCCCCTTAGGCCTCTTTCATGCACACTGCCCGTCCTATATTGCATCTTAACATTAAATGCCACCGTGATTTCTTGGGAAAATATTAAACTTCCCCTCACCACCACTTCCCACCCAACCCCCCTGTTTGAAAATGTCCTCTTTTATTCGTTTTCTAGATCTTTTTTTAAAGATGAATTAAGGTTCTAAGGCTGCATGTTCATCTATATTGATACATTGTCCAAGATAGAATGTTATAATGCTTTTGAAGAGAGGTCTCTAGAGTTGCGGTTAGGATTGTTAATATATATCCAGGACAACAAAATATTTGTTGAAGTTGAGTGGGTTTCTTTAACATGAACTACGAGCACATGGCTATGCATTTTCAGCTGTGTGTGGCAAACTTTCTCACAAACATTCAAGCCATCATATTTTCAAACCAAACTAGTGAGTGGACTGAAATTATAAACTGATTTATATGCTGTGACTTATCTTTTACTGTCGCTTATGCTATCAGTTGCACCCTCACTAGTCATTCAAAATCAACTGAACATACGATTAGAAAAAGGAAAATGACTATCTTGATGAATTTGCAAATGTTTTGTAATGCAGATTTAATCATTATGAATTGCTATACCTACTTTGTAGGGTACTACATCGCTCCCATGTATACTATGTATGATAAATAAAGCAACTGAACCTCCCAGGGAGTGCCTAAACTTTAGAAGGGGTCTGGAAAACACTTTATAAAGACCAAAACAATACATACCAGCAGAATTCCACGTATTATGGTGGACATGCAGCACAAAACCAACTGGTTCCTGTGTGAATACTGCACTCACTTGCAATGCTTTCTGTCTTCCTTGTGGAAGCTGGGAATGCTACATGACATGTTCTACTGTATAGGAAATGTTGCATTTCATAGGAAAATCAAGTCAAATAAACTTTATTCAGCCAAAGTTCATAAAAGAATAGCACAAAAATAAAAACATACAGCAAGATTAAAACATAAAATCCACTAAGAACAGTTAAAACAAAATATCTTAGAAGAGCCGTACACATGTCAAGGGTGCATAAACTGCATAGGTCAGTCTCAGAATAAATATTACATTATGTGCCATATCTCTTCTGAATCTGAAAGGCTGTTTTTATAAAGTTTAGTACACAGTAACACAACTCCCACAAGATTAAAGACTGCAAAAATATTAGTCCTTCTCTATGAAGTCTCAGATTCGATTCTTGCAGTAGTGTAACCAGAAAAGAGCATATGGGGTCCTAGTAGAGAGTACAAAGTCAAATAAAATGACTACTGCTGTGTCGAAAGGCTATCGCACCCACAAGGTGGGAGATCCCTACTCCAAACCCCTACGTAAGGAAAAGCAAACCTAAAATGCATGGTTTCCGTCCGAAAAGTTGTTAGCCAGTTCCGGCGAGAGGGGGCCTCAATTCACCCCAGGCATGGCTCCATTCCACGTGTTGTGTAAATGGAGGCATACCTAACAGTAGAAACTTTGGCCTGGGCGGACTCTAAGCGTATGTTTCAGTGATAGTCCAGATAACACTATTTAAAACACATAATTTATAATCACGCTTAATCGTGAGAGGATTGTCGTACATGCACGTTAGGCCTAATATGCTGAGTGTGTTTTCCACTTAAGGTAACCGTGGGATCTGAGTGGCTTTATCTAATGACAAACAAATCGAATATGTATGCTGTAGTCACATCAGTTTCAGGTGTGCCCTACATTTTTACCCAAAGCAGAAGCGATGCCAGGCTGATCAGATCTTCCATATATGTCAGCCCCACCTCCTCATGACATATTAAGGTAGCTGTATTATCTGGGACTGCCAGTAATCTGCAGGTAAAACTATTTTCTGCACTTTGAAGGGGCAGAGCTTTATTGTAACACCCATAACCTGGCACCATAGGTGTTAGAGTGTGTCCTTTAAAAGCAATATTAATACGAAAACTTGTAATATATTGTGTGAGGAAGCCGCATAGAAATTGTGTTAACATAGAAAATAATGCACACGTTTGAAATGTGCCCACAGGGAGTGGCTGAGTATACGAAGAATAATGAAAAGGCTTATAAATTCTGAATTAATATGTAATAATGTTTTGAATTTGTATTAGTAAACCATAATTAGGGTTGTGTGCTAAGAGTTTGCTTACTTAAACAAAAGGGCTTTAACTTAGTAAGGGCTTGGGACTAGCTGCCTGACCTCATATTGAATTGCATTTTCTAACATGTAGTGTGCTGTTTTTCCTGAAGGACACGAAGCTGTACTTTTCCAGGAGCTATATGAGTGTAGACGTAGTAAATTCTTTCTCTTGAGAACCGGCTTGCTCAAGGCAATGTTCTTGCTAGATGCAACACTGTAATTCGTAACAGGTGCAAGGTTAACCGTACTAGGAGAAGACAATGAAGACACTCACTTGAGCGCAAAGTGTAACATTTTCTACCTGACATTCCAACCGTTGAAGACGTCAATAACATGGACCAATCCGTGACATGGGAACTGTGAACTGTGGAAATTTCTAGCAAGGTGCTCACCGAATTATTGGACAGAGATGATGATGCACCAAATATTATCCAATAAGGAATTAGGGGATAGTTAGACGGTTTTAATTTAAGAGTGTGATCTGAGAAGAAACCATTCCATTTTGCCATTCCTTTTGCTCCAGGACATTTAGCCAAGTCCTTTTTTGCCATAAGACTTTTGCCTTTTGCTATTTTCTGGACACTCCATACTCATACTTTGGTCCTTTAGTTGTGCTATCACCAAACCATCACTGCCCACCTTTTTGCTTGAGATTATCTTCTCCTCTATCTGAGGGAAGTAATGTTCCTTAGCTATGATATCTTGAGACTTTGCCCCGTCCCAACTTTACTGATGCTGATGAACTGATGTCCTGAGGACGAAGACTGACGCTGCTTGCTGATCTGTTGCATTGGTAACTATCCGATGCAAATTGTGATTGTCTGTTTGCCTTTTCTTTCTAGGTACCAACTGCTATTTGATAGAGGCCTTAGTATAGATGTTTTCTAAATTTGTGTTGCTAAATTGTTTTGCATGAAGCCCAACATGCTAATGGTGATTTGAGGTTAGTTGAAGGTTTTCACTGATACCATATGCAAATAGACATATGACTGAGTTCTTGCTTTGTTGAACCATGTACTAATGAGACTCTGCTAAGCTGATTCATATTAATGATGTGCCTAAATATTGAATGAATCTAGTCCATGCATAGATTAAGTTGTGCTATGATTATTGATTAGTAGTGCTTCTGATGTGGTTTTACTGATATCGAGATTAACAGACACGATATTAGATTGTTAACAATAGGGAAATAAATGTTCTAACTCCTAATTAAACTGGTGTGGTTATTCATGACTGAAAGGTCATGGTGTGTTCAATTACTGATTCTTATTGGTTAGTGATTGTTATTATTGATTGTTTAATTGATTTGTTGTTTGATGATGGCAAGAAAAATATTTCGTACTGGGAAGTCTCCAAACGCGGTCCAAAGGTTTGTCGACCTAAACGCGTTTCCTTGTAAGTTTACTTATTAATGCTCCAACGCGCTAACAGTTTTGGTAGCAGAGGATGGTTTGGCCCTTTGGGGCCCCAGTACGAAGGATAACGGTTTGATAGAGTTGATGGTGCGATAATTGCAAGGTTTTGTAGCAGTGTGGCTGGTTTGGCCTTTGGGGCCCCGGTATGAAAGATCAACAATTTTGGTAGAGATTGATGGGGTTGGTTCTTTGAGGTCCTGGTACGGAGGGTACAAGGTGAAGTGGTTTGGGTGGTAGGTAGGCAAGGTGTACCGAATGAATTGGATTCTGTGTTTTTTTTTTCTTTTTCAATGATGCAAATTAGAGGGATGATGTGTCCCTAAGTTCCAAATGACTTTCCCGGAATCTCTGAGCTTACTGAAGGAAGTTTGAGTATGTTCTCGGCATTCTAGAGATAGTGTGAATGAAGTAGGTTTTGCGCTTGCACAGCTTATGCAAATTGCAGGTGTATTGTGATATTTATGAGGATTTTAGGCCAGATGATGATGTTTTAGTCGGAGTGGGCGTACTCCGCAGTATGAGAGTAGGGAAGTCATTGAACTTCATGTAAGTGTGGTATTTTATGCTAAAAAATTGTCCATGTGGTTGTTGGTGATGTACGGACCCTGCGTGGTCTAAGACTCCGGAGTATATTGATAAGTGTATGAGACACTTGGTTTAGCTTGTAATTTGTGTGGTTTATAAGGTCGATAGTGAAATCGGCGAGTCGAGTTTTAGTCAAAGTGAGTGAATGAAAACCTTGATGGAGATTTGGTGAGTTCTAAAGTGCACTAGAACAACAATCCATTGACAAGTCGAGAGTAGAATTTGCAGGTCAAATTTTGCTTGCGAGTGCGGGATCTGAGAAGGAGAGAGTAGCAGCCGAGGCTAAGCAAAATCTCTGTAAAGTTCTGAAGTGATTGTGTTACCCTTTCATGTAGTAAACCGGCAAATTTGAGTTTTATTCTGGTTGGTGCTCGCAATATATTGCATTCGTTTGTGTGGATCGAGAGTGGGAAGACAAGCCGCAAGGCTTTGTCAGCCATAGTGCATGTGAGTGTGACGTCATTGGAGCCGCGCTGGGATAGGTTGGTTAGTGAGAAGGGTCGCGCACGGATTGGCAGCCGTCCGTGAGAGGCGATTGGTTGAGAAGGTAGCCGAAGAAGAATTCTGGGAATTAACGTCACTTCCTGATTTGATTGTGAACAAAATAAAAGACATAAATATGACATTTTTCAAGGCTTTAAAGAGCGATTTGAGGGGAGACGTATATATTACCGCAAGTGTAGGGGAGGTTACACCGCCAGAGGGTACACCGGCTTATATTGTAATGGAGGAAAAAGGTGTTGCGCCATGTCTTTGGCAAAAGCAATGGTGCAAAGTCACGGAGAAAGAGGGGTGCTTAGCGTTTCCTGACAATGGAACATTCAATTTGAGGATTTTAGTAAATTTGCAGAGGGTGCTAAATGATCTGAAGCCACCTCCGAGACCAGCACAGTTTGAGCCGTTAGCAATTTGGGAACTAATGGCAATACGGCAACACCAACAGAAATTTGAGAGGAGAAATAGAAAAGCAGAAAAGACACTAGCGGAGTCTAGATGGGATAGTGCACAGAAAGTTTGGAGGAGAGAGACAATAGATGGAGTTATGCTGTTTCCAGCAATAGCCCAAGAGGGTGAAGGCAAAGGGAGGAAAGCTGCTCGTAAGACTGACAAAAGTCCTTCCAGAGACAAAGAAGCTAGGAAGTCTTCGACAGAGATAGAGGGCTCAGACAATGATGAATTCCTTAACCAGTTACTGAATGATCGTCTACCACCATATGTGGCAGACAGTAATGGCCCGAGTACCAGTACATGTCCTATAGGTGCGATACAAGAGAAGGCGACAATGAATCCGGCACAGGTTAGTCCTGTCTCGACACAAGTCCCGATGCAGAGTAGTTTTGGCGTGCCCACCACTCAGGTTATGCAACCTCAGTTGCAACCGCCACAGGTTCAGAGGCTTTACCCTGATGAACCCATGTAAGAGACTATTACTAATCTGATGGTGCCGACAGAGCAGGTATACACGAGGCCAAAGTTGTTTCAGACTGATCCAACTCCACCTTTATTGTCCCAGGTGCAGCTGCAAATGATCCCGAGATATACTTCGGTCACAGGACCGCAGTCAGACATGACACCAGTGATGAACCAGAATATGGGAGTTAATCTTCCACAGGTTTTGGGAAACAGACAGACACCAAATGCCATATCTTTGCCGATTACGGTTGGTCCACTGGTACCATTGTATGCGCAGGTGAAGCCTAGTGTATGCAATCAAGGGGTAATGACACAAAGTACGACAAGAGGAGGATTCATAGGGAGCTCCCAAGGGATGACTCCAGTAGAACCAACATTTGAAGGATCTAGATCTCTGTTAGACTTCAGTCCGATTGGGGCTCTTCCAGATGCCATGAGACAGTGAGGTTCGAGACTGCTGACACCACAGATCTCAAATGCGAATGCACCACAGACACCTTTAGTGCAGGCTGGGAACATCTCATTACAAGGGTTAAAAGCACAACAGCTGACCGACTGGTTAGACAAACTTAATACTCTACAGACTGCTCCTGCAGCAGCAGGGAGAGCGGAAGGAGAAGAGTACCTGAACCATGTGAGGTTGGGCATGGAAGTCAATGAACTCGCTGAAGGGAGCATGGGCGTGGACAGGCTAGAGTCATACAAGAAGCAGAATTGAGGTACTTGTGCCCAAAGATAACTAGAGAAGTGAGCAGGGTGCACCAAAGGTTGGTGAATCTGGCAGACAAGTACGGCGTAGATTTAGAGAATATCAAACATTTGAGTAGAAGTTACAGGTTAGATTTTGAGCCAAAGGACTTTGAGCACATGAGGTCAACTGGAATGAAAGCGCATCTCAAGGAGATACTGCAAAGTGCGCACGTTTGGGGAGCCTTAGAGAGGTGGGAAGGCAGATGGGCGAAGAAAAGAGACAAGAGGAAGAGTGATTGCACAGAGCAGTCAGCTAAAACATTACCGGATACAAGCACGGTAAAGATGTTACGGATGAGAGAGACTGCCGGAGGGGTTCTTGTCCATGTACCATAGAGTAGAGGTGATATTCTGTCATTCACAAATGATTTCCCAAGGCTGAGGGAGAAACCAATAGAGTGGTATCAGCGATTTGTGAAGCTTGCGAAGTGACTTTGGGAAGACCTGAATACTCTCTTTGAGGTCATAGTTCCAGCTGATTTGTGGATTGAGGAGCGTAGATTGGCCGACTGAGGAACCGTCAAGGGACAGAAGCACAGATGCGCTGTCTCCTGATGCGATGAAGTATTATTATAAGGTGATTGAGTTTCTGAAAACAAGAGTTTCGCCTAAGAATATTGATTGGCAAAGGATTGATCAAACTGCTCAGGAAGTCAAGTAGTCGATACATGCCTATTATGAGAGGTTGTTGAAGGCGTTTAAACATTACAGCGGCACAGAGGTTATTGAGGCGGAGGACATGAACTACCTTGTGTTCAGATTTGTGGAAGGGTTGAGCCCTGAGATTGGTCAGATGATTAACAATCATTTGATTTGCTGGCAAGCAAAGCCGATTGATGAGGTGTTGCAGTATGCAAAGTACTGTAGCGATGAGATTGAGTTGAAGCAGAGAAAGTTGAAGGAGAAAGCGATGGTGATGCAAATTAAGGCAGCGCAGACATGGATGGAGGGAGGTCTTCCACAGCAGATGTTGCAGCAGCCACAGGGAAATGGGATGTTTCAGGCGCAGGTGAGATGTAGATGTCGAGAAGGTTTTGTGAACCGCAGTCCAGACTTGAACACTGTAGTAGTTCAAAACGATGCACAGGGAAAGAAGAAGCTGTTACCTTGTCATACTTGCGGGGTCGTTGGACACTGGAAGCAGGAGTGCCCAATGATGGTGCAGTATGGTGTTATTCAACAAAGCAATGATGTCAGTCCATTCCAAAATGTGAGAGGACCAAGATTGAGAGGTCCAAACGCACTTTTTCAGAATAATGTGAACCAAATGCAAGGTTTTCAATCCATGCAGGAGGTGCAGTTGCCACATCTACAGCCAATGCAGTTACAACAAATGCAACAGCAGGTCCCCATGGTACCTAGACAGCAAATGCAAGTGCCTTTAGCCCCAATGGAACAGCAACAGGTGATGCTTCCTCAGCAGGTCACAGGTCATAGGTCACAGGTCAAAGATTGAGTCAGAATCACACAGTGCAACCATACCCATTGTGTGGTGAGAATAGAATAAACGATGAATGGTCAGATGAAAGTTCAGATGGAGAAGAGTGCGGGCTTGCAGAACCTTAGAGGTAGATCAGAGAGGACCCTGTATTCCAGGGAAGGTTATGGGTCACAAGGTTTAATTCTTGGTTGACACAGGAGCTACACGCTCCACAGTCAGAAGTGCAGAGGTTCCGAAACTACCCATTTCGAGACGGACAGTTAAGGTAATAGGAGTAGCAAACCAACTCCTGACTAACCCGATCACAGAACCGGTTCAGGTTGAGCTTGGCACTTTCCAAGGATTGCACAGATTTGTGGTTTGCGATTCAAGTCCCGTATCCCTTTTGGGAAGTGACTGATTGTGCAAGACGAGGTGTTCAATCACCTGTTCCAAAGAAGGAATCGAGGTCCAGACAAACAGTGACAATGAAGGAGAGGAACAGGTTTCAGAGCCTGAAATTGAGGCCACAGATGAGGAATATCCTCTGATTAACTTCTTTCCGATGTTCACAGTGGCTGATCTCCTGGCAGATTTACAAAGAAAAATTCAAGAAAAGGTGTGGGATTGACAGGGAAAGAAGTAGGGCTGATAAAAGGAGTAGACCCAGTCAAAGTCAGTGTGAAGCCAAACGCTGTGTTCCCTCAAATACTGCAGTGTCATACGGCGCAAGATGTCCTTATAAAGGTTGCGCAAATCATTGCAGATTTTGTGAAACAGGGAGTCTTGAATGAGGTGTTGAGCAGTCCATGTAATTCACCAATAATGGGACTGAGAAAGCCTGTGGGAAGGTTCGGATTGTCCAAGATTTGTGGAAGATCAATGACATAGTGGTGAAATGTTGCCCAGTGGTGCCAAATCCGGCTGTGATTATGTTTCAGATTACATGTGATGCAGAATGGTTCACGGTAATTGATCTGTCCCAAGCGTTCTTTTCTGTGCCTCTTCATGAGGACAGCCAATTTCTCTTTTGTTTTCAGTTCTTGGACAAGGTCTACAGTTGGTGTCAAATTCCTCAAGGGTTTTCGGCATCACCTTCCATATTCAATCAGATACTGAAGAAGAATTTGGAGTCATTGGAGCTCCCTTTCCAAAAAACTCTAGTGCAGTACATTGATGATGTGTTGATCGCATCCAAAACAAGGGACGAATGCAAGTATGATTCGATTGCCGTACTGAATCAATTGGGAAAGAATGGGCACAAGGTGTCCCCAAAGAAATTGCAGTATTGTCAGAAAGAGGTGAAGTATTTGGGTCATCAAATTGAGAAAGGGTCAAGGAAGTTATCCAGAGAAAGAATAACTGCTGTGTTACAAATGAATCCCCCGACGACACGGAGGGACGTTAGGATGTTCCTAGGAATGGTGGGTTACTGTCGCCAGTGGATCCTGAATTTCTCAGTCATTTCCAAGCCATTGCAGTGGCTCACATTCAAAGAGAGTCAGGACACTACAGTTTTGGGAGAGAAGGAAATGAGAGGGTTTACTGAATTAAGAGAGAGCATGTGCAGGGTTCCAACGTTAGGTATGCCTGGTTACACAAAGTATTTTGTTCTGTTTTGTCATAAACGCGATGCATGTTCTTTGTCTGTCTTAACACAGGTCCATGGAGGTGTAAACCGACCAGTAGCATATTTTTCAGCTACTATGGACCCAGTTGCAGCAGCCTTACCGGATTGTCTGCGTGCAGTAGCAGCAGTTGGACAAAGCCTCACACAGTGTGAAGGCATAATGATGGGACATTCTTTAACAGTCATGGTCCATCACTCAGTCGAGATCCTGTTGACACGTACGAAGACGCAGCACATGACTAATGCACGATTGACCAAATATGAAACAATTATATTGGGGTCACCAAATGTAACGTTAAAGAGATGTACAGTGTTGAACCCGGCAACTTTACTCCCAAGTGAAAATACAGAGGTTGAAAATCTGGAAGCTATAGAATATGATTGTCTTGAGGTAACAGAAATGTGCACCAAACCAAGACCTGCTATTAAAGATACCCAATTGGAAGAAAATGACCAAATTATCTTTGTTGATGTCTCATGTTTGAGAGACTCAGTAGGAGTGCTGAGAGCCGGATATGCTGTATGCACGATTTCTGGTATCATGGAAGCGCCCTAGCTTCAAGGAGTGTATTCCGCTCAAGTAGCTGAGCTGGTAGCTCTTACCAGGGCTTGCCATGTCTCTGCTCAGATGAGAGTCACTATCTATACTGATAGTCGATATGGATTTGGAATTGTTCATGATTTTGGCCAACTATGGTCACAGAGGGGTTATCTGACCTCTTCTGGTTCGCCAGTGAAAAATGGTGAAGGAATTAAGGAGTTGTTGCATGCGATTCAGTTACCTCATGAAATTGCCGTGGTGAAATGCAGTGCACACCTGAAGTCACAAGACTTTGTTTCAATGGGAAATGGATATGCGGATCAAGTCGCAAGGTTTTGCGCATTGAACTGTATATCGTTTAAGGATCAATGGGAATTGTTACCTGAAAAAGAAAATGAGACATGCACAGGCTATGCATTGAGAGTGATTGACATGTTAGAAGAGTTAAAAATGTTGCAGGGCCGTGCTAGCAAAGATGAGAAGCGTTCTTGGGTTAGAATGCAATGCATACAAAGACCAGATGATTTGTGGGTTTCAGACAAAGGGAAAATGGTCTTGCTGAACAGTCTTTTGTCACAGTTTGCAAGGTTTTATCATGGCCAAGCACACATTGGGAGGGATGCCATGATTAGGTTATTCAAGATTGACTAGTTTAACCCAAAGTTTAGACAAGCTGCACAGGTGATTTGCCATTGTTGTGTCATCTGCCAACAGATGAACGCGGGGAAAGGGACAGTGGTGAATTTGAGCCACATTGGAAGAGCTGGAGGTCCATTTAGCAGAATGCAATTGGATTTCATTGAGATGCCTGTGTGTGGAGGTTTGAGGTATGTGTTGGCGATTGTGTGTATCTTTAGTCATTGGATTGAAGCATACCCTACATGCAGGAATGACAGCATCACAGTAGCAAAGCTGCTGCTTAGGGAATTGATACCACGTTTCGGTTTTCCGATCTCTTTAGAATCAGATAGGGGAAGTCACTTCAACAATGAGGTGGTTAAATTATTGTGTGCAGCATTGCACATTGAGCAGAAGTTGAATTGTAGCTACAGCCCTGAAGCATCAGGACTAGTGGAACAGATGAATGGTACCCTGAAGTCCAGAATGGCGAAAATGTGTGCAGCCACAAATTTGAAATGGCCCGACGCATTAACTTTAGTGTTGATGTCAATGAGAAATACACCTAACAAGAAAACAGGACTGTCACCGCATGAGATTCTCATGGGTCGAGCTATGAGACTGCCAGCAGTGCCTGCGAATTCTCTTGTGAATATCACGGATGATATGGTGTTGGACTACTGCAAGGGTCTGGCTGATGTGGTCCGCTCTTTTTCACACCAGGTGGAAGCTACCACCCTGCCACCGATTCATGATCCAGGACACAACCAGAAAGCTGGTAATTGGGTTGTCATCAAGAAACACGTGAGGAAGACTTGCTTGGAGCCAAGTTGGAAGGGTCCCTACCAAGTGATACTAACGACTACCACTGCTGTGAAGTGTGCAAGAGTTCCGAACTGGATCCATGCCAGTCACACGAAAAAGGTGACGTGTCCGACTGATGAGGAAGTTGAGTTGTTGAAAGTACCAACAACAGACAAGGAAGACTCAGGGCCAGAGAGTGATCGAAGGGGAACTGAGGCAGCAGGAGAGCCTAGTCAGAGGGAGGTTCTCCCAGAAGTAGACGATTATGAGAATGAGCCAGAGCACTTGACAGACCCAGAAGGCAAAGGAGTTGAGGCGGAGGAGAAACAACGTGTCCAGACTCCTCCTGAGCAGATTGCAGGTCATCAAGCAAAAATACCATAGAGCAGAAAGAAAAAGAAGAGTTGCCACAGGAAAGATCAAAGGCCAGAGAGATACTGAAAGGAGACAAGTGGCCAGAGTTACAAGTAAAAAGGAGAGAAGTGGTTGTCGCAGATGCCATAGAAGAAGAAGTAGACACCACAAGGAGAGAAGATCTAAGTGAAGGAGAATTGCAAGGGAATCGCAAGTTGAAAAGGAAGAGAGTAGCAAATAGAAGGTACGCAGGTCCCGAATGGGCGTATGCAACTACAGCTGAATGGCAACAGGATTTCTTGGTGTTTTGTTTTGATCAAGAAGTCCCAGGTCAATACTTTGGCACCTGAGTCTGGCCAAAGAGACTGAAATTGGTGTAAAGATTTGAGCTGAAAATTGCAATTGAGAAAAGAGACTGAGAATTTACCGGATGAGACTTTGAAAACCTGAATTGACTTTCTAAAAAACTGATTTTGGCAAGCTGCTAACTTGAATTGACAAAGGATCCTGGCAGTGAAACTGAAAGCTGAAAGAGAAAAAAAATTGCTGAAAGAAGATTTTGCTTGTTTTGACTTTGCTGTGAAAGAGAATGGTTAACTATCCTCTGTTATTGTTTTAAATAACCGTCCTCCACTTTCTGATTCTTTACAGATCATGGCTAATATCAGGCAGGAGAGTGGAGGGAGTAGGCATTGTAAATACTTGTGTGTTGGTTTAGGCGTTGTGTGTGTGGTTTTCACTGTGGTTGTGATTGTGGGTATGACACTAATGGATAAGAGTGGGACTAACAATGCTTCAATTCCTGAAACTACTACTGCACTAACCGCGTGGGAGAGGTTTGAGCTGGATGAGAAATACTTACATGAGGGAACTAATGCAAAGGGGGAACTTTCTACTAATGTTTTCTATCTCTTGCTTAGTGAGTATGTCAAGACATTGGAAGTGAAAGATTGCTTTGTGTGTACACAGATTCCTATTTTGGTAGAAGAAGGGGTGACCTATCATAGTTTGCCACTAACCTATGGGATAAGTTGTAGTCTGTTACTAACGAGATTTTATAACCAGGAGGATATCCAGTACTTCTATTCTCATTATGATTTTGTGTTTTCTTATGTGACTATAATAGAGGATTTGAGTGATGTGGCTAGATACTATAGTAGAAAGTTAGTTAAAGGATTCTTCGAACTGACATTGACAATTAATACATCTTATGCTCACCGCAATAATTTGACATGCTTGCTTATACCTGTAGAGAAAAGCTTTTTAGATCACACGGATGATAGAAAGAGAGCATTAAAGGGTAAATTAGAAAAAGGATTACAGCAGCGAGTTTTTGCTAGTAATGAGGGTTATGGTGCAATTAAAGAACAAGGGAGTTAGCTTTAGATGCATTACACATAGGGAAGCTTTGTATATCTAGGCCGAAATCCTATTATGACAATGTGTTTGTGGGAATGAGTGAATGTAAGCATGTGTTTTTGTTTCAGAATAAATGAACGTTCATGTTAAATGGACAGGATCCAGTGATCCCAGGGATCTACTATATATGTGGGCTTAATGCTTATTACCGTCTTCCAAAGGGATGGTATGGGGCATGTTATTTGAGGACAGTTTTCCCAAAGATATACCAACTTGAGGACTTAAAGAAATTTCCGAGATTGTCTGAATTACATCGTACTAGACAGAAGAGAAAGACAGCTGCTGTTGTAGTGGGAGACATATTTGGGGCGAAAATTCCTTCAGTGGGAGTTATCTTGAATTCAATAAAGATTCAAAAGTTGTCTACTATTATGGATAACATGCTGACAAATTTTTCAGGAGCTATACTCCTAATGGATACTGAACTTGCTGTGGAGAGGGCTATGACTCTTCAAAACAGGCTTGCTTTAGACATTCTTTTAACGAAAATGGCGGAGTTTGTAGAATGCTTAATGAGAATCATTGTTGCGCATATATACCAGATAATAGTAATGAGATTAGAAGTATGCTTACTAACTTGATTAAGGATAGTACAGACTTGAAGGAATTGAAAAAACCTGGTGTTTAGGAAAAGGTTGGAAAGGGTTTTGCATCAGTGTGGAATTGGCTTAGCAACATTTAGCATGGGATATTGTCTAAAATAATACAGGGGATATTGATTGTTATAGCTTGTCTCTTTGGATTGTGGGTGGCAATAAAATTGAATAAGGCTAAACATAATAAGAGGAGGGAAGAAAAAGAAAGGGAAAAATTGTTTAGGGAAAAATCAAAGGGAAAGCCAATAAAGGAAGAAATTGAAATGACAGAATTTTAACTGATATAAAATTTGTGGGGAAAAGGTTTGTGTGATGACAAGAGTCATCAGAGGAGGGATTGTTGGAGTGTGTCCTTTAAAAGCAATATTAATACGGAAACTTGCAATATATTGTGTGAGGAAGCCGCAAAGAAATTGTGTTAACATAGAAAATAATGCACACGTTTGAAATGTGCCCACGGGGAGTGGCTACCAATGTATACGAAGACTAATAAAAAGGCTTATAAATTCTGAATATGCAATAATATTTTGAATTTGTATTAGTATACCATCATAATTAGGGTTGTGTGCTAAGAGTTTGCCTCATTAAACAAAAGGGCTTTAACTTAGTAAGGGCTTGGGCCTAGCTGCAGGACTTCATAATGAATTGCATTGACTGGAACGCAAAGTGTAACATTTTCTACCTGACATTCCAGCCGTTGAAGACGTCAAAACCAGGGACCAATCCGTGACATGGGAACTGTGAACTGTAGAAATTTCTAGCAAGGTGCTTACCGAATTATTGGACAGAGATAACGATGCACCAAATATTTATCCAATAAGGAATTAGGGAATAGTTAGACAGTTTTAATTTAATGGTGTGACCTGAGAAGAAACCATTCCATTTTGCCATTCCTTTTGCTATAGGACATTTAGCCAATCCCTTTTTTGCCATAAGGCTTTTGACTTTTGCCACTTTCCAGACAGTCCACACTCATACTTTGGTCCTTTAGTTGTCCTATCACCAAACCATTGCTGCCCACCTTTTTGCTTGAGATTATCTTCTCCTCTATCTGAGGGAAGTAATGTTCCTTAGCTATGCTATCTTGAGACTTTGCCCCGTCCCAGCTTTACTGATGCTGATGAACTGATGTCCTGAGGACGAAGACTGATGCTGCTTACTGATCTGTTGGATTGGTAACTATCCAATGCAAATTGTGATTGTCTGTTTGCCTTTTCTTTCTAGGTACCAACTGCTATTTGATAGAGGCCTTAGTATAGATGTTTTCTAAATTTGTGTTGCTAAATTGTTTTGCATGAAGCCCAACATGCTAATGCTAATTTGAGGCTAGTTTAGGGTTTTCACTGATATCGTATGCAAATAGACATATGACTGAGTTCTTGCTTTGTTGAACAATGTACTAATGAGACTCTGCTAAGTTGATTTATATTAATGATGTGCCTAAATATTGAATGAATATGGTCCATGCATAGATTAAGTTGTGCTCTGATTATTGATTAGTAGAGCTTCTGATGTGGTTTTACTGATACTGAGATTAACAGACTGGATATTAGATTGTTAACAATAGGGAAATAAATGTTCTAACTCCTAATTAAACTGGTGTGGTTATTCATGACTGAAAGGTCATGGTGTGTTCAATTATTGATTCTTATTGACTGTTTATTGATTAGTGATTGTTATTATTGATTGTTTAATTGATTTGTTGTTTGATGATGCCAAGAAAAATATTTCGTATTGGGAAGTCTCCAAACGTGGTCCAAAGGTTTGTCGACCTAAACGCGTCTCCTTGTAAGTTTACTTATTAAGGCTCCGACGTGCTAATATAGGTTCCGACCGAGATGCACTTAGACTTATAAAGGCTCAGCATTTCAGGTAAAGGCTTATTTTGGAATTATCGGGCAAATCTAAATATGGTTTCTGAATTCATATAAAAGGATTGAATTCCAGCTTTTAAGAGGGGTGCTCAATAAGTGACTGATTAAAAAGAATTCCTACATAATTAAAATTATTTACCTTTGCTAGAAGAAGGTCTCCCATTCTAAAAGACTTAGGGCCTGATTACGACCTTCGCGGATGGGATACTCCGTCATAAACGTGACAGATATCCCACCCGCCACTTTACAAGGTCCATAGGATATAATGGAACTTGTAATGGGGCAGGGGGGACATTTGGGGACATTTCTGATGGAGTATCTCATCCGCCAAAGTCATAATCAGGCCCTTAGGCTTGGTGCTAGGTCGGCACACATCCTAATAAAGGATTTTGAGAAATTGACTTGAAGATCCAAGTCCCTCATAAAAACCAGAAATAGGTCCAAGAGCGTCTGCAACCCATTTGCTGTGCGGGCCATTAAAACCCCGTCATCCGCATCCAGAAAAATGGGAACAGGCTTTTTCCGCATTCACAGCACATCCTTCCCTTTCGCCATCAAAAAACGGTTAATCCCATTTATACATAATAGGAAGAGGAAGCGGGGCAAGATGAATCCCTTCCTAATACCCCTGGAAGATTTAGTGTGTGGTAAGCATTCACCAGAGAGGCCAAAATGCACCCTTACTGTCAAGTCTTGCTTGAGCCGATGTACAAGTGTTAACAATTCCGTTTCCACACCCATCCCACCCATTAGCTCCCACAGCTTTTCACGATTCACAAGGTCAAAAGCACTCGATAAATCAATGAAAGCCAGGTGTACTGATTCGTTTTTTGCCTTCATGTATTTCCCCTAGATTAAGTGAAGGTTTATGCATTGGTCTATTGTCCCTAGGCTACGTCTAAAACCATATTGGAGATCAGCTAATACATTATTTGTGGAGGCCCATTCTTCTAGGTGGGACTGTGGAACATATCATACTAGAATCAATGAGCGAGATCCGGAGGTATTCTGATGGTAAAGACCTGTCACCTTTCTTAAATATTGGGACAGATAAAGCAGTCTTCTGCAAATCGGGAATAGAGCGCTGAGTTACTGACCTAAAAACCTATGTTAGTTGAGGGACCCAAAGGGGAATGTTAGACTTGGAAGATATCTGCGGGGACACCACCTGGACCAGGCACCATACCAGGAATGGATTTGGTGATGGCACTTATGACTTCATCAACAGTGACAGAATTTTGAAAATCACTAGTGGTTAAGAAAGACAGAGGTGGGATTAAGCCATGTGTAAGTTTATCTTCCCTCACAGAAAACATTTTGGTGAAGTGCAAGACCCAGGCATCTACCTCGATAACAGAATCTATATTGGCGGCATCAGTGTCCTTAAAGTATGACCTGCTGATCACCTCCCAAAATTTGGAACTGTCCTTTATTTCCCCACCTTTTTCAAAGTCATCCCAAGCTATAGACCTCACCTTCCTTTTACTTTCTTCAAGGACCTTTTTGTAAGCCGCTCTAGCCTGTTTAACGTCACAAGATACAGGGAAATGATTCTTCATGGCAAACAACAATTGTTTATAAGCCACAGAACATGGTGGACTAAATCAGTAGTGGAATAATGGTTCTCTTGGGCCAACTGTGAGCTCACATCAAAACCCAAAATATATATTTGAATGGCTGTCTGACCTAATAAAAGTTGTTTGCAACGTTTGCATGTGTCAGCAGGGAACCTAATGCATTCTCCGTAAAAAAAGTTATATTATTTTAATATGCTGCATTTATCACACTTAAAGTAAGTTGACACAATTTACCTCTGCAGATGAAATGGGTGATTTCAATGGCAACATCAGTGAACAGATGCAATCACCTGTAGAGGATGGACAAAGCAATTGTGCTGAAGCAGTGAACAGACTCACAACAGACTCATTGTAAGTATATGCAATAAGATGTTTTCCTCTATGAACTGTACAAAAGTCACAAGTCCTGTTTAAAACAAGCATTTTCTTCCTTGTACCCCAAACTATTGCTAAAACAATCAGCATTTGAGGGTACAGGAAGTAGGAATTCTGTGCACAATTAAGAAACAAGCTTAAGACATTTCAGATGGGAATATGAAAAAAAGTGTTTTAGTTAGATAACTCATAAACACGTACTTATTTCCAACTCCCACAGAGATAAAGTGAAGTAATACGCCTTTTAAATATTACCAAGTTTGAAGCATAAAATAAAGTAAACATTTGCCGAACCACGCAATGTTAAGTGAGATGATGTATCTCATGGTGGAGGAGCCTGATTAGTAGCAACAGGAATCTCTTTAAACAATGACGATGTAGCTAGGAGTTCCTGCCGTCTTGCAGGCAACTTAGTGACCCTTGTATCCAGACTTCAGAATTAAGAAAATACAGCATTTCTCTCTGTGGGAACATGCTGCCAGTCTACCCAGCTCTTATATTAAGGTGACAAAAGCACCATTCTGGGTCAGACAGTGATACCAATATTCGAAATCGAGCTGAGGCTTTCTTCAATACCTCCAATCTTTCACCATTCCCCAGGTCATTCTTGGTCCTGATGAGACCCTAGAATCCAGCATGAGGGTCGAAACGCCATCGACACGTTAATCGGACAGACCTCTTTGATTATGTTTTGAATTATCAATGTATCAACAAACATACTTCATAACTTAATAAGTGGCTGTCTTTGTGAGATACACGAAAGATTACACAACTATTACCAATTTCTTTATTGCTTTATGGTGTGGTGTCTTTTCTCACTTGGGGATCGCTTGTTTCAACTATCACTCTTTGTTTATTTTCCTAAACCATGACAGATTATTTTCGTCTTCATTTAAGATTTTTTTGCATGAGTTAACCAGTATCAAGATTTTTCTGCTATAACATTTAAATTGATTATAAATAAGTTTCACATGGATATGTGTTTTTGTGATAATTATACACAGGTTCACATGGACATTCCTGGTTGCTCTTGTATTTGTTTAGTAACTTAGTGACCAGGCAATGAGCTGATTCACTGGTGGGCCCATTGTTTGTAATTGTTCCACTTAAGCACTGAACATGTATCCCTATCTAAATAAATTCAAGAGACATCGTTTCGATTATTAAACATCATCTTTTATATATAGTTGCTAGGCATTTCATTAATGGACAACGCAATGTTACCAAAGAACCATGTGGTAATTCCATTGCACATTTCATGGAGGCAAAATGTAATTCCACTCACATATTTACAGGGCATGATACACATTTTACCAACAAGGTACCCTGATGAAGTGTGAATCTTCACAATTTATTTTTGAAAGCTCAATAAATTTGTATGTTTAACAGAAGATTTTTAAGGCTACATCATGCGTATAAATGTAAATCGAAACACTATTTGTAACAAGGGAATTGTAGCAGGGTGGCGCAATGAGCACACGTAGTCAGTGGTCAAATGGTATGGTGAATATTATTACAATTAAAGATTTGTTCCACGTAGTTTTATTTTTCCCGTATGTACGATGAATGTCTCTTTATTTCTTCTCTTTGTCTTCTCGTTACAGGGCTCCCAGGAGGCGCATGTGGGAACAAGAGTGACAAAAATAAGGGTAAGTGGTCTGTCCTTTGCTATGATTTTATTTTTCCCTATTTTTATTTTCTTTCCTCCCTTTTCTTTGTCTCCTCTCTGAATTTCTGTCTGGCTCTCCTTTGCCTTTTCTGTGGCCTGTTATGGCTGCCTCCTCCTTTTCTCTCTTCTTTCGTTATCTCTTCTTTGGTGTGCTTTCATTTTCTTTCTACAGATGTTCCTAGTCCTCTTTATCGGTTTTTCCCTATTCACCTGCTTCTCTTTTTTAGGGTATCTGTCTGGGCCCGTAATTCTCCCTTGTTACCTCTTACCCACGGCCGGCTTTTATCTAGGGCTTTATCGTTCTGGTCAATAACACTTAGACCATCTTCCTTCTCTGGTCCTTTCCCCTTGTCCTGCTTCCTTTCCCAGTCCCCTGGATCGGATTGTGTATCCTTCTATAGACCTCAGTGCTGCCTAATAATCAAAATAAGCAACCTTTGCCTGTATCCCTTCATCTGTGCTTGTGCCGTCACGCCACCCCCTCCCCCAATCAAACAAGAAAATACTGTTCTTACCCTCTTCCCGTACTCCCTTCCCTCCCCCCAGTTAAGGTTAGCCACGCACCTGATGGGGCCACGCTTTCCCCCAATCGTGGCCTGGGCTTGCGCTGGGCGCCTCCCGCACCGCTGGACTCCGAGTCTCTGGCTGGGACTTCGGTTTGGCAGTCGTCCATGGCGTTTCCTCCTCTTCCTTGGTCGTCATCTTCCGTTGTTCCCAGTTTCCTGCTCCTTCTACGCCTCTGGTTCGTCTTTCTCCCCTCGTCCGATCCGTTCACCGTTTTAATCCCGAACATGGCGCGCAGCCACTTTCCCTGCCCCTCAGCACCCCGATTTGCACGGAGATTAGTCGGCCTGCACTGCACTTCTGGGTCGGGAGTGGCATTGCCGTTTTCATCCTCTGGACATGCTGTAGCAACGGCCCGTCACAGGAATTTATTTTCAAAATTGGAACTTTGGGCACTCTTTAATTGATGTGAGGGAGGCAGCACAGAGTCGATGCCAGGGTTGTTACATCTGGTGGTATATTTGTGTAAGAGTTGGCCACCACTACAGTTTTCTCTTGGGTGCACTGTCAACAGTCTACGTCATCACACTGCTCTCTGTGAGTTTCTCCTGTGCATTCTCTGCTGCACCTGCTCCTGTGTTTGATTTTGCTTATTTGTTATTGTCTGTATAAAGGGGCAGACATGAAACATTTAGTTGCAGTCCTTTGTATAATTAACTCAACTTGAAAATCAGTGACATACATTACAAATGCTGGTATCCTACACAGAGTAATGTACAGTACTTAGATACTGTAGCTTAAGAGCATCTAAAACTGGCACCTGCAAGCTAAATAATGTACACTGTTGACATGGTTGCAGTGAAACATATCACCAGTACAATCCTTATTAGTGTCACTTTCTGACAAGCCCTGTACGATTGCAATTTCTATGATGATCAGTGCTCAGTCCTGAAAAAGTGTCAAAGAAATTAATGCTATTGTACTAACGTCCACCGTAGGGAGCACAGAAAAAGTGGCACATCAGCTCTGATGCGTCACTTTTTCATAAATATGGGTCACATTTTCCTCACATTTTTGTGACGGAAGTTCTAGAATCTGTGGGGAGCCACAAACTTCCTTCCACCTGGCTTTCCTGCAGGTCTCCTGATAAAAATTGTACCTTAGCTCGAGAATTTGTACCCTACCTCAGCCAGCACCTAGGGAAATTCAGCCAACCTGTACATTTTCTAAAACTATACACCTAGGGGTACCTGGGGAATGCTGACTTGTGTGGCTCTCACCACATTTTCTTTGCAAACCTCAAGCTTTGGCTAAAAAAAACAAATTTTCCTCAGATTTCTGTGATCGAAAGATCTGGAATCTGCTGGGAGCCACAAACTTCCTTCCATCCCTCATGACAGGAAATGCCCCAAAACACAACATGGACACAGTGCATTTTTCCACTGAAAACTGGCTCTTTTTTCCCAATGTGGGTAGCTCAAGATTTTGGACCCTAGTTTAGCCAGCATCAAAGGAAACCTAGCCAACCTGTAAATTTTTAAAAAACAGACACCTCGGGGTATCTAAGGTGCACTGATTTGCATGATGTGCATCACTCACATCAAGTATTTGTACCCAGAATTCCTTGCAAACCTCAAACTTTCACAAAAAAAACACAGCAGCATATTTAAGAGCCCCTTGCGCCACATTTGTGTCATTTTGTTTTACACTAAGGTGGTCTTTTCATGCGCCATATTTACAAAGTTACGCAATGCACGCATTGCGCCACTTCGTAACCCCTTACACCACATTATGCCTGTGCCAGGAATAATGTATGCAAGTTGGGGGCATTCCAGCGGTAGGAGATTCGCAAAAATGTCGCACTGAAATTTAACAGATTTCAGTGCGCCTTTTTTTGCGTAATTTGTAATGAATGCTCAGCGCAGGCGTTAAAATTATGCACCAATCAAAACTTATGTGCCTCATTTGTAATGCCTGCTTTGAGTAGGCATTACAATGATGCACCCATAGAAACCTATGGGCCTCCTTGCACTTTGCTACACTAGATTAACATTTTTTGACGCTTGTGCAGTAGAGCGCCACAATAGCATTTAAACATTTTGATGATATTGTACTAACTACTGCCATGGTGCGCTGTATTATAAGTATGGTGCAACCATGGTGTCGTTAGGTGCCGTCAGGGGAGTGGAGAAAAAGTGACACATCAGCTATACTGTTTCACTTTTTCAGAAATATAGGCCAAATTTTCCTCACATTTTGTGACGGAAAGTTCTAGAATCTGTGGGGATCCACAAACTTCCTTCTACTTGGCTTTCCTGCAGGTCTACCAATAAAAATGGTTCCTCACTTGTGTGAGTAGGCCTAGTGCCCGCAACTGGAATTGGCCCAAAAGCCAGCATGGATGCAGCACATTTTTCCACTGATAACTGGCCCTTTTCTACCAATGTGTGTAGCTCATGATTTTGTACCCTACCTCAACCGGCACCTAGGGAAACCTATCCAACCTGTACATTTAAAAAAACTATACCCCTAGGGGTACCCAGGGTATGCTGACTTGTGTGGCTCTCACCACATTTTTATACCCAGAATCCTTTGCAAACCTTAAGCTTTTGCCACAAAATACATTTTCCTCACATTTCTGTGATGGAAAGTTCTGAAATCTGTGGCGAGCCATAAACTTCCTTCCATCTCTCATTGCCCCAGGTCTCCCAATAAAAATGGCACCTTCATTGTGTGGGTAGGCTTAGTGCCCATAAAAAGAAATGCCCCAAAACACAGCGTGGACACAGCACATTTTCCACTGAAAACTGATGCATTTTTTGGAAAGTACCTAGCTGTGGATTTTGGGCTCCAGCGCAGCTGGCACCTAAGGCAATCTAGCAAACCCATACATTTTAGAAAACTAGACACCTAGGGAAATCCAGGATGGGGTGACTTGTGGGGCTCACACCAGGTTCTGTCACTCAGAATCCTTTGCAAATCTCAAAATGTATCTAAAAAACACACGTTCCTCACATTTCGGTGAAGCAAAATTCTGGAATCAAAGGAGAGCCACAAGCTTCCTTTCACCCAGCATTCACCTAGGTCCCCTGATAAAAACAGTGCCTCACTTGTGTGGGTAGGCTAAGTCTTTGCAACAGGTAAGGGCCCAAAACGTATTGTAATGAAAACGATAACTAAGGTGAGTGTACTAATTAGTCCTGGGATTGGGAACCATTTAGGGAAACTTATCAAACCCAGACATTTCTGAAAAGTAGACATCAAGGGGAGTCCAGGGAGATATCACTTGTGTGGATTACCCCAATTTTTTTTTACCAAGAGCACCTGTTAAAGGTAAAACGTTGACTAAAAATACAATTTGTCCTTGCATTTCTGTGGCATAAACTTAAGGAATATGCAGGGATCCACAAACTTCCTACCACCCAGCATTCTCCAATTTGTTCCAGTAAAAACCCTACCTCATTGGTGTGCCTATGCCTAGTGCCCACAACAGGAATGGATCACACAAGGGTCAATGGTAGCTCTTGCATGAGAACTACTGTTGACCCAGGAGTGAAGCTATACTAATACCTTCCGTCCCTAGCTAATTGAAGATCAAGAAAATGTCTCATTTTTGCGTCATCACTTACTGTGCTAAATTCATCTCCATCCAGTTCGTGGATGCAAGCTGGGGATGTCCTCAAACTGAGAGAAAATATCTACCATTGAAACTAAGGCAAACATAGTGACTAAGTTCCCTAAAATAATAAGCCAAGCAAATGTCCTGTGGGACACATTCAGCAAAACTTCTACTTCTGCTGTGGCAGTGTGAAAACTCAATCACTAACTTGTATCATACCCAATGTTACAGAAGAAGGGTTCAGGGCACTCTATCTTGTATGATGATTGTTTTCACATCATATACTAAAGATGTGAAAACAATCATCAAACAAGAAATGGGCCCTCATTACAACATTGGTGGTAAATCCTGTTTACCGCCGTGCAGAAGACCACCAACACACCGCTGCGGCTGCGGAAATCCGCCACAGCTATTACGACCCACAGGCCGTAATCCGCCAAAATCTAGACACCCACACAAGTCCACCACACCAAATGTCAGTGATAAACTGACGATAACAAAACCGACACCGTCACACCAACAGGAACACGCCCACACTATCACGACTCACAAATCCACGCTGCGGTCTTTCAACCACGGTATTCCATTCGCGGTACACACCGCCGCGCTCAAAATACACACAAATTTACAAAACACAACCACAGTGGACAATTCAAAATACACACACCTGATAGACATACACACACCACTCCCACACACTCAATAAAATATATAACACACACCCACATTACCCAAAAACCCCTACGACAAAATTTGAGAATGAAGCACAGAGAAAGACACCACCATCAACAAACTAGCATCCACAGGCACACAACACCATCACTCACATAACATCCACGCACCTCACACAACACACACAAACACATCTCCTCACACATCATAACACACACCACCTCACACATCATCCACACCACACCATGGCACCGCAAAGACACCCCAGGTTCTCTGAGGAGGAGCTCAGGATCATGGTGGAGGAAATCGTCCGGGTAGAGCCACAGCTATTCAGTTCACAGGTGCAGCACACCTCCATTGCTAGGAAGATGGAGCTATGGTGCAGGATCGTTGATAGGGTCAACGCAGTGGGACAGAATCCAAGAACTAGGGATGACATCAGGAAGAGGTGGAACGACGTACGGGGGAAGGTGAGTTCCGTGGTCTCAAGACACCAGATTGCAGTTCAGAAGACTGGCGGCGGACCCCCACCTCCTTCCCACAACTAACAACATGGGAGGAGCAGGTCTTGGCTATACTGCATCCTGAGGGCCTTGCAGGAGTAGCAGGAGGAATGGACTCTGGTAAGTCAAATCTTAACTATTACATCCCCACCCTACCAGCATGTTATCACATACCCCTACCCTCACCCTCACCCCCATCATTCCAACACCTCACATATGTCCCACTATCACAACCCACACATTCCAACACCAACCCCTGCATGCAACACCAAAGCATGGACACCCATCACCAAAGCATGTCCACAGAGATCCCCAAACCAAATATCACACAAGGTCCTAGACAAGAATGTAAGCACTGGGGTACAGGGTCACCCACCCATTGCACACCATGGCACACACAGATGCAATAATCATGCCTTTACACCCCTGCAGGACCCCTACCCAACGTCACCAGACAGGAGGTTCCAGTCATGTCCACCCCCCCACAGAAGAGGCCCACAGTGATGGCAGCAGCTCTGTCCAACTGGATCTAGATGCCTAGCCTGGCCCATCTGGGACCTCAGGACAGTCGGTTCCCCACATACTGGCACATGCCACCACAGAGCCTCCCCCCTCAGGAAACACCAGCACAGCACCCACCCAGCAGGCCCATCCCTCTGTCCCCAGGACACGTCAAGCAGCAGTGTGTCCACCACTACAGGGAACCGAGGCAAACCCACAAACCCAAGAACAACAGGGACCTGGGGGCAGTGGTAGTGGGCACAAGGTTCAGGGGACAGAGGAACAGGAAAACAGCGGAACTGGGAGGACTGCTGTGCGACAGGGGGAGGGCAGGCCCAGGGAACCCACTCTCTACGAGGCACTCTCCAACATCATGGGAGCGTACCATCATTCCCAGGAGACGATGGCAACGGTACTGGCCAAGTTTCAGGAGACCCAGCGGCTGCAGGAGGAACAGTATTTGGGGATCAGGGAGGAACTCAAGTCCATCAGCACCACCCTGGTCACCATTGCAGGGGTGCTGAAGGACCTTGTGAACACCAAGAGGGACACTGTGGCACAACAAGGGGCCCCTGACACTAGCCTCAATGATGAACAGCCCACTACCTCCGCCGGCGCTAGTGGACAGGAGGCACCGCCACAGGACCACGACATCAGCACCCCACCCCCTGCAGATGGTGAACCACCCCGCAAATGGTCCCTGAGATCCAGGACAAAGACAGAGAACAATGCCAAGACCCCCGCCAAGAAATGAGACCCCCCTGAATGTCATCCTTCTGTCCAACTTCGTCACCCTGTCCATCCTTAAACTGCCCTAGCTCCACTTCCTATGCCCCTTTGGACAATGCACCTGTGAGATAAATAGACTGGACTCTGCCATGGACATTCCTCCACCATCACCTCTGACCATTTTACAACGCCCTCCACTAATTTGCACTTAAGTAAACACCCTTGAATCACAAAACAATCTGGAGTCAGTCTGTGCTTTCACTAATGTGTATTTGCAAACAATGAGGAAAATAGCAATGTCCATTGTATTGTCAACATACCTATGTCACACAGCTCTAGTCCATGAGGTATCATAGCAGAGGTCACACAGTAGGACCCACATCTGTGAAATGGAAAGGCAAAGTGACAGGTCAGGGTCCATACACTGGGTGAAAGTGACAGACATATGATAGGTCTAACAATTTTATGAGATGTAGGAGGTTGTGACGTCTTCTTACCTGTGTCTCACTGGAAGTATTGCTGGATCACGTTGTTTCTGTTGTCGTTATCCCCTTCTTCTGCCTCCTCTTCTTCACTGTCCACAGGCTCCACAGTTGCCACAAGACCTCCTTCTGGACCATCCTCCTGCAGAAAAGGCACCTGTCATTGCAAAGCCAGGTTGGGCAGCATACAGCAGGCCACGATGATCTGGCACACCTTCTTTGGTGAGTAGTAGAGAGAACCACCTATCATATGGAGGCACCGGAACCTGGCCTTCAGGAGGCCGAAGGTTCTTTCTATCACTTTTCTAGTTCACCCATGTGCCTCATTGTAGTGTTCCTCTGCCCTTGTCCTTGGATTTCTCACTGGAGTCAGTAGCCATGACAGGTTGGGGTAGCCAGAGTCACCTGCAAATGTCGAGGGACAACTGCTAGACACACACTAACCCGTAGGGACAACCCCAGACCCAGACAACTATTCACACGGTATAGGGTCCTTGTCCTCACCTATTAGCCACACACGGTGCCTCTGGAGTTGCCCCATTACATAAGGGATGCTGCTATTCCTCAGAATGTAAGAGTCATGCACTGAGTCTGGAAACTTGGCGTTCACATGGGAGATGTACTGGTCGGCCAAACACACCATCTGCACATTCATTGAATGGTAGCTCTTCCGGTTTCTGTACACCTGTTCAATCCTGCGGGGGGTACCAAGGCCACATGTGTCCCATCAATGGCACCTATGATGTTAGGGATATGTCCCAGGGCATAGAAGTCACCTTTCACTGTGGGCAAATCCTCCACCTGAGGGAAAACGATGTAGCTGCGCATGTGTTTCAGCAGGGCAGACAACACTCTGGACAACACGTTTGAGAACATAGGCTGGGACATCCCTGATGCAATGGCCACTGATGTTTGAAAAGACCCACTTGCCAGGAAATGGAGTACTGACAGGACCTGCACTAGAGGGGGAATTCCTGTGGGATGGCGGCTAGCTGAAATCAGCTCTGGCTCCAAATGGGCCCACAGTTCCTGGATTGTGGCACAATCAAGCCTGTAGGTGACTATTACATGTCTCTCTTCCATTGTCGACAGGTCCAAGAGCGGTCTGTACACCAGAGGATGGCGCCATCTCCTCACCTGCCCCAGCGGACGTGCCTCATGGACAAGAACAGAGAGCAGAGTCAGCCAACACTGACGTAGTAAAAAAAGATTTTATTGCACACATTTGTCAATCCACTATGTGTCTGTCTCTGTGTGTATGCAAGGTCTAGATATGTGTGACGCATTTTCAAATAATGCCATGTGGCCACCTGAAATGGCGGCTCCCTGACCTGTAAGGTGGGACAAGGGGATATGAGGTAACAGCACTGCCGTTCTACACCGTCGCGGTAGGCGGTCAAAGACCGCGGCGCAATCCTGCATTGGTTAACATTGGACCCTATAGGTCCCAGGAGCCAATGATGATGTACGCCGCTGGTAACGGTACGCACCGCCGCGGACGTGACCGCCATTTTCTGTCTGTTCACTCACTTGATACCTGACCTTCGACAGGAGAGGACCTACACTGCAAGTGCTGCTGTGACCTGTGTCTGGAAGCGACAATGGCTCATGTGTCTGGGTAAAGGGCCCCTGCCTTTACTTCAGAGGAGTTGGAGAAGTTAATGGATAGGGTCCTCCCCCAGTACACGCTACTCTACGGTCCTCCAGACAAACAGGTGAGTACACTGTGAGCATGCTGTATGGGCAATGCCTGTTTGGAGTGGTGTGGATGGAAGATACGGGAGGAGGACTGAGGCCTGCATGAGCGGACGGTGAGTGTATGAAATAGAGGCGTACCAGTATTTTCAGGAGAGCCCTCAAGCATCCACTAGGATGCTGAGTAACATCATTGGGCAATCTCCTCGTCAGACCGGCACTGCAATGTCTGGCGGACCACCCCAATCAAGGTGGTGGTACTCAACCGAGAATAAACCAGCAGATGTGAATGGGTCTGTGGAAAAAAAATGACAAAAGGACAAAAGTGTAGGAGAGACGTGTGATTTAAAATTGGCTCTGAGCCTTAGGCATCATACTTTAATAACTCAGAAAGAAGGAACAGGCCAAGATTAAAAAAGGGGACTAGAGGAGTAAACACAGGGAAAAATGTCCCATTATACTCCATGAAAGGAGAAAAGGTAGAGTACCCAATCCTAACACAAAGTGGTCAACATGTTTCGCCGCCTCAACGGTCAAAAATTGGTCCCTTGGCGCTTCATCAGGACCTAGACAGCTACTTCTCCTATTAAAATGAAAAACAAGTGCTGGCAAGTCACTTACTGACCGAGGACTACTTGTCACCGTCAATTTGTCAAATGGTTGCCCTGCATGAAAGTAGAAACATAGACAATAATAAGTGTCTACCAAGTGCGAAAGGTGATGGACACAAAAAACTCGGCCATAAAATGTGGCACAGTGGACAGAACAAGAAAAGGCTTACCCTCCAATGGTAGAGAAAAGGCATCATAGGCACACGTCAGTCTCAAGCCAAAGAAGAATTAATAGGAACAAAGGAATATGTTATAGTGCATGGATAAAAAGCATAACAATGGGTGAGTTAGAAACCAATGCTATCTGCGAATTACATGTGCACGCAGTCACTAAATGCAGCTCCCAATCATATTAAGATCATCCTAACATTAATCAAGATGTAACATTAATATGTCATGACCCCTATGAAAAAAGGTAAACTTAATTAGGTCACTCAACATGCCCTGTTGGAGTATGTGTGGAGCGTATTGCCACCATGTGACAAACAAACATGTGGCAGTCGATTCAAAAACTGTACTACTAAAAGTGAAAGCCAGTCGCTTATCGACTACTACGTATACCAGTGTCCACGATCCTGATTTACAGTAGAAAAACAATCATGGTTAGGTGGGTCAAAAAGAAGAAACTGCCACTGCTGGTAAAGAGCGATCAGAGGGACAGAGACGAAGGGAGCACTTACTTTAGTCTTCCTTCAGTCCCGCGTTGAAACTGCCCGGAGACGCGTGCCTGGAGACAAACGCACTGTGTCTCGGGAGGTTACAAATAACCTGTATCAGCGCGCAAACAGTTGCGTTGAAACCGGAAGCCCTCACTCATTGGTGGAGAGTCCGATTCCAGGCATGGAAAGCGAGAACGGACTAAAAATAAGAAAAACGGCGGCTATCTTACTTGTAGAAACTCTAGGAAAGTGAAAAAGTAGACGCATGGGGGCCATTAAGAAGATTCAAGAGGCCCATGTAATTAGATGTCAAAAAATGTCTGCAAATCACCTCAAAGAGGTAAAAAATAAGAATAACCACACGCAACTGAAGTGGTTAGTGTTATAGAAAAAGATGTCAGTGTACTGCCCAAATGCTCATTATGTCGAATCTCCCTGGAGGGTAGAAAGGGGATGACAAAGGCATGTTCTTGTAAAACAATATAAATTATAAAAAGAGATCCAAACAGGAATCAGCATGGAAAAAGATCCCATGTCGAATGATGTTTGATTTGTCACAGGACATTGTATAGTAACTCATTTAAGGTGACAAAGTACACCATAGGATCTCGTCATTCAGGCCCTCACTGTATGTCTTGAGTCTGAAAATCCAACGTTTGTTCTGTGCAAAATAGATACTTGGAATCACTGTCATTGTATCTAGGCACCTGTAGAAGTATCCACCATAGATCGTCAGAGCCATGGTTTGCTTCCAAGAAATGTGAGCTCAATTTCTTGGTGATACGAGCACACCTGATATTGCTTGAGGGCTCTCCTGAAAATACTGGAACGCCTCTATTTCGCATGTCTTTTGCCTTGGAACAGTGTACTATTTTTGTTTATAGGTTTAGGCTTTGGGAGACCGTACACTGGACCATAATTCTCCCAGTCCCTCTCTTTTTTGATATGTGAGTGTATGTGCGTCAGGACAAGGGTGGGAACGTGGGCCAATGACTGTGACGGTCCGGACGGTTAAAGTTTTTCCTTTTGCCCTGTACTATTCCTCTAGTTCAGCGCCCACCAGAAGAAGGCTATTTAGCATGCCATCGCCAAGGACGTCCGGACCCTGGGGGTCCACCACAGACGGAGCACCCACTGCCGTAAAAGATGGGATGGCCTCCCAATGTGGGAGGGGTGCCCGTCGCACCATGACCCCCCTGATTCTGGCGGTGGCGTATCCGGAGTTGGATGGGCGCTTTAGAGCATCACAGCAGCCACAAGGGGGTGAGTACAGTCACATCCATCTGACTCTGCGCGCACTAGGAGGTGTCTGGGTGGGAGAGGTGGGCAGTGGGTTACCCTAGGCCAGGGCGAGCTTTGTAGGCAAGGACTCTTTGTGAGGCAGGCTATGTGGCACCCCAAGCCCACCAGTGGTAAGAGCCATCTACACCTAGTCAGGTTCCTGTGACTTCCATGTGTGCAGCAATTGGGCATGGGCCTTGTACCCCATGTCCCTGTGATTAATTAGGGAACTCTAAGTGCATGGCATAGTGCAGAGGGCTGCTGTGTCTGTTGCTTCCGCCAACGGTAGCGATATTGCATGCACTGAACATGTCTTTCTTCTTTCTCCCTCCCTTTTTGTGGTCTCCCTGTTCTTGTGTGCATCATCATCATCAGGCGGAGGAGCAGTGCCACCGGAGCAGGAGGGAGCTGCATCCCACATGGCCCTGGAGGGTGAGACAACGGAGTCTGAAGCCACCAGTGGGTCGGAGGGCGAGGGGAGCTCCACGGCGGGGGACAGGAGCAGAGACCAGCGACACAGAATCCTCCTCTGATGGGAGCTCCCTTGCAGTGGCGGGCCCCTCTGTGCCCACCACATCTACAGGTACAGCCGCCACCCCCCTACCAGCACCGCCCTCCCAGCAGCCCCTCAGCATGTGTCCCGTGGCCGCTCACCCAGGAGGGTGGGCATCTCCTTCGCCCCAGTCACCTCAGACCCTACCCCAGTCAGCCCTGCTGCCCTCAGTGAGGAGGCTATTGACCTCCTGAGATCCCTCACTGTTGGCCAGCCTACCATTCTGAATGCCATCCAGGGTGTAGAGAGGCAGTTGCAAAAAACAAATGCATACCTGGAGGGCATTCATTCTGGCGAGACAGCCCAACAGAGAGAATTTCAGGCTCTGGTCTCAGCACTGATGGCAGCTATTGTTCCTGTGTCCAGCCTCCCCCCTCCAACCTCCTCCACCCAGACCCAATACCCTGTACCTAAGCCTATCCCAAGCACAATATCAGACCAGTATGCACACACCTCAACACACAAGGGTGGCTCAGGCAAACATAAGCACCACACATCCCACAGGCGCTCACACAAGCATCATACCCATGCAGACATACCAGCATCCACTGCCTCCACTGTGTCCCCCTCCTCCACGTCTCCCTTCTCCCTCCCAGTCTCGTCTCCACTCACACCTGCATGCACTACATCTTCAGCCACTACCTCCATCACCAGCACACCCATCACCACACACCGCTCACTTGTACTCACCACCCAACTACCATTTACACATCCAGTGTGTCTGTGAGCTCTCTTCCCAAAGTACACAAATGCAGTCACACACTCACCCAACAGCCATCCACCTCACAACAGCCTCCAGCCCATGCACCTTCACCCAAAAGTCAGCAAACGTACACCTCTTACATCCACTACCTCTTCCTCCACTCCCAAACCTCCTCAATCCCCTTTCCTTTCAAATGTTGACCTCTTGCCTACACCTCCCCCCATCCGTCCCCTAGGGCCCGCCTTTCCAGGTCCCAACCCAGCACCTCAGCCACCACATCACCGGGCACAGTGGTGCCAGCAATAGCAGGATTTTGGAGTGCACAAAGCAACAGGTCTGCCAGTGTCCCAAGGAGCGAGGGCAAGGACATTCCTCCACCTCCAAAACAGAAGAAGTTGTCCACATCCCGGAAGGAGAAGGCGAAAACACCTGCCACCAAGGGCTCAGGAAAAACAAATGTTGAAAGTGGCAAGATAGCTGCGCCACCATCCAAGGTGGGGAAGGGCCAAAAAAACAAAGGCAGGTCCACGTCCATGCCAACCTGCACGGTGGACAAGACCGCCACCGACACGTCACCTGCACTGCCGCCACAGACACTGTGCCCTTCACCAGCACCGCAGACACTGTGCCCTTCACCAGCACCACAGTCAGTGAGGCCGCCACCAGCACCACCCCTACTGACACCGCCGCCAGCACCGCAGTCAGTGAGCCCGCCACCAGCACTGCCGCCACTGACACCGCCGCCAGCACCTCAGTCAGTGCGTCCGCCACCAGCACTGCAGTCAGTGAGGCCACCACCAGCACCGCAGTCAGTGAGGCCACCACTAGCACCGCAGTCAGTGAGGCCACCACCAGCACCGCAGTCAGTGAGGCCACCACCAGCACCGCCACCACAAAGACCGCCGCCAGCACCGATGCCACAGAGTCCGCCGCAAGCACCGCCGCTACTGACCCCGCCGCCAGCACCGCCAGCGGCCTTGCGACATCCTGACCCAGCGGCACCACCGCAGACATGGCTGGCATCCCATGTGGTCAGTCGTACGAGGCTGGTGGTCAGTTCCAGGAGCCTGGGCAGCTTGCATGTTGCATCCACTACCTCAGTCCTTGGCAGGATGAAGCACTCTGGGCACCAAGCCCCCTCCAGATCCAGTGGAGGGATACATCCACTACCTCAGTCCTTGGCAGGATGAAGCACTCTGGGCACCAAGCCCCCTCCAGAACCAGTGGACAGATACATCCACTACCTCAGTCCTTGGCAGGATGAAGCACTCTGGGCACCAAGCCCCCTCCAGAGCCAGTGGAGAAAGGCATCCACTACCTCAGTCCTTGGCAGGATAAAGCACTCTGGGCACCAAGCCCCCTCCAGAACCAGTGGACAGATACATCCACTACCTCAGTCCTTGGCAGGATGAAGCACTCTGGGCACCAAGCCCCCTCCAGAACAAGTGGAGAAAGGCATCCACTTGAGAGACTGTGGCTTTGCACTCCCCAGGATGCAGCAGTGGGCAAACCACCCACTGGACAGACTTGAGAGACTGTGGCTTTGCACTCCCCAAGGTACAGCAGTGGGCAAACCACCCACTGAAGAGACTTGAGAGACTGTGGCTTTGCACTCCCCAGGTTAAAGCAGTGGGCAAACCACCCACTGGAGAGACTTGAGAGACTGTGGCTTTGCACTCCCCAGGATAAAGCAGTGGGCAAACCACCCACTGGAGAGACTTGAGAGACTGTGGCTTCGCACTCCCCAGGATAAAGCAGTGGGCAACCCACCCACTGGAGAGACTTGAGAGACTGTGGCTTTGCACTCCCCAGGATACATCAATGGGCATGGAGCCCCCTCCTGGATCTGGCGTTGTGCACTCATCCGGCTGAGGTGTCCCCCCTCCCTTCCCCATGAGGTGCCTGTTTCATTTCGATCTGATGCCCAGCAGTGTTCTCTGCGTTTTGAGTCGGGTATCGAGTGTGGGCCTCACTATGCATTTTGGGCCCAGTGGTCCACGGACTATGAATGGTGCAGTACTCAGAGTTGAATAGTTGGTGTACATAAATGTTTATAATGTATTTAAATTTTTGACGAATGGATTTTTCATGATTACAATCGTTACAATTATTTCCTTTTGTCATTGCGTTCTTCCACAGGGAGTTGTGGGGTGTAAATGTAATTTTGCAGCATGTATTGGTGTGTGTGTGTTGTTGTGGGTAGGGGTGGGGGTGAGGGTGTTGCGTGTTGCATGTGTGTGTCACTCTCTTTTCCCTCCCTCTCCCCTGTGTTGTAGGTGCAGTACTCACTGTGGTCGTCGCCGCCGTCTTTCGTGCTCCTAGTAGAGGAGCAGGAAGACTATCGCAGGGAGGATTTGGAGTTCTGGCTCCATGGCGTCCTGGTTCCTCATGTGTTGTGTGGAGGTGAGTGTTTCCCCTTCCAAGTCCTGTTTCCGCCGTGTTTTTGTTTGCGTTGAATCCGCCCCGTAAAAGGTGGCAGATTGGCCTCTCATAATAGTGTGGGTGGTACATTGTCTTCCGCCTGTCTTTTGGCGGTGACCGCCATGCTGTTTGTTTGTACCACCGTGGCGGTCGGAGTGATAAAGTGGCTGTCTATGTTGGCGGTTTCCGCCATGGTCGCGATTCCATTTTTTTTGCCGCCGGCCTGTTGGTGGTCTTACCGCCGCTTTAACACCGACCGCCAGGGTTGTAGTGAGGGCCATTGTGTCCTGTACCCTTTTTCAATAATACTGGTTTTGATACAAGTTCCTAATTGAGTTTACACACTTTCAAAGCAAGTAAAAATGGTGAATAAGTCCCACTGGACATTTGCTTGACTTATTACACTTACTATTGTTCTCTTGGGCAAACAGGGTGGTCCTTGTGTAGTAGACATAAGTTCCCTACCAAGCACTTCAAAATCCAGTCACGCCTTTAACATTTTGCCACACAGGATACTTCATGACAATGTGGTATATGTTCTGTCCACCAGTATGCGAAGTGTGAGGTCTATAATGCACTTATCAATCAGTGAATAGAACACCTACCACGTTCTGACGGTGGATAAAGGTGTCGAGCAGGCCAAAATGAAGTCCATGATCTCCCGAAGCAGAGCAACTAAAATTGCTGTGACTGCTTCCCTAGTAAAGTAGTGGCCCATGGAGGGTAGTTATCCATGCACAGCCACTGAAAGATTTACCTAACAACATCTCCACCTCAATCAATTTCCCTGTAGTTCAATTTAGTATGATACAACATAAATTACAGGCCTGGCCAAGATAGGCACTGGGGACCGCAAAACACGACTCTCCTGCTTTGAGCACACTTTACGGTGACAACATGGTCTATACTTTTTGGGTGTTTTAGGGAGTGTCACTTCTGCAGCCTTGCCACATCTTCCAGAACATATAAGTGGAGCCTGATGCTTCTGTAGCACAGAGACGTTAAATCACAGACAACAGAAAGTCAAGGAAAGACATGAGTCTTCCTGTGGATGTCTGACGATGAACAACATTTTTATTGTATGTTGCCATCTGGATCAGGAGGATAAACAGTTTTTGTACCAAGTCCAAGTTTTACGACTCACATTTTATGGCTGAAGAACCTGGTGTTTTTTCCACCGTACTTGTTGTAATCAAGTATACAGGTGGGCTTCTGAACTTCGGCCATCTAACCCCATGATGGGAAGCACTCTCATCATGAATTGTAGCAAGCATGTACACAGCATGCCGATCTGAGAAATTGACTGCAAGCAGTTCGTTGGAACACAACGTAGTGCTCTAGGATTTTTGGAACTTCTTGCAAACAAGCTCCTGGCGGAATCCTTTGTGGGGTCAACAAACTGTACTGCAGGTCAGAGTGCCAGCTTTGTAGAGCTCACTCAGCAGCTCGACTCCTGTATAGATATTTTCCAAATAAAGGTTATAACCTTTGTGAAGGAGTGGCTGAAAAGCTTCCATACAATCTTTCCTGTGACCCCCTAGTGTGGGAAGTAAACCTACAGGGTTTAGAGTGGAGTCTTTCCCTGTATACGCCCTCAAGCTGTACATATACCCAGTAGAGCTCTCACACAGCATGTACAACTTAATGCCAAAGCAAACTTTTTTGCTTGCAATGTACTGCCTGAAAAGCAGCCACCCTTGGTACAGGATCAAGGACTCATCAGCGGTATATTTGTTCCAGGAGGATAACTCTTTGCAAACCTTGTAGAAAAATGTTCCACAACAGGCTACATTTTGAACACCCTGTCATGGTCTGGATGGTCCTGGGGCAATGCAGCACAATTGTCATTTAAATGCAGGATGCACTGCAATAGCAAAAATGATCTCTGCTCATGGACGGTGCACAGATGGCGGTTACCCAAACCGTGCGAGTAGAATTGCAAGGTTGGTTTCTATACTAGCCCCATTTTTTGAGTGCATGGCCCAAAAATACCTTCTACTCCTCCAGCAAGGTGGGAGTCCACTGGCGTGTCCTAGAATGGAGCCCTAGAGTGCCTTCATGCTCCCTCAGAAATTGTTTGGCACGCAAATATGTTTGCTACACAAATTGCTCCAGAAAGTCAACATCCAAAAAGAGATGGACCTAGTCAATTGGCAAAAAGTTGATTGTATCAACTTTACATCCATAGTCACCATTGAAAGCAGAATTTGGGGCTGAACTAAATTGGGAGGTTGCTAAGAGAGCACTACATCTGTGCTTGCGGCCACACATCCCTGCTCTTTGAGTTGGTCTAACCTGCTACTGTGGTCTAGCTGCACTGACTGTGCTTTTGAAGGGACAGCATGACTGTCATCATCTTCTTCCTCAGAATCGCTGGAGAATGAGTCGTCGGTTGGGACTGAACTGAAAAATCACTTTCAGATTCTGCACTGTCCTCCCCCTCAGATGCTGTCTTAGTACATGCCGTCTCAGTCTCTGATCCTACCTCAGAGCTGTCCTATATAATCTGAGTTAGGGCTTGAGCAGCAGTCATTCACAAGATGCCATCTCTGCTACTGGCTAAAACCACATTTCTAAAACACTCTCCTACATAGAAGGCAGATAAGTTGTTCTTAAACTGTTGGAGGGTGTGTATGTGAGTGATGTGTGCAACGGTAAATAACTTTAGTCACCTTACCTTATCTACTTCCCTCAATCAGCAGGTTCTCCAAAGGCACTAAAAAAACTAAAAAAGACACACTATTACTTCACTTTGCAACTTACCCATTATCATAGCCTTTAGAGCTGGTGGCGCCCAGTGTGGCAATCAATTTTGGCACTCCCCCTCCCATGACCTCCTCCTTGTATTTCCTTACTGCCACCCAGTAAAAGTGTCCCTCATCTCTCCATTGCAACATACATGAATTTGATTTGTTTGAAAGTACAGGTACCAACTGGCTTTACTAATCAACTCAGCTATCCACATAGATTACAGATCTATTCTTTGCAGCACGCACATTAACCTTCTGCACAATTTTATGATAAACTACCACAAAATGCAGATCTCTTTCTCTCGCAAGTGTTATCTTGACATTTTTATTGTTGCATGAAAGTTGTATATATATATCTATATATATATATATAGAGAGAGAGAGAGCATCAGATCTCTCTATATATGTGTGTAAAGAGCTATATATATATATATATATATATATATATATATATATATATATATATATATAGTTATCGATAGATATATTCACTTAAAAAATAAAGGTTACAGGGACGTTATAGTTAGGCTCCCATTTTCAAACATACTAAACCATAGAAATTCACCAGTTATAGTTAGAGTTACCTCAAGTACCTATAACTCGTGCCCAAAGGTAACTATAACTCTAACTATATATATATATAACTTTTTTATATGTGTGTGATTTCCCTAGAGGCCATGAGTGGCCCCCAAGGAAAGCACACATGTATCAATAGAAGTGATCTCTCTCTCTTCATATCTATCTCTCTTTCTCTTTCTCTCTCTCTCTCTCTCTCTATATATATATATATATATATATATACATGGATTCCCAGGAGGGCAATCTGATATCTATAAACAAAAAATTGTCCCCACAGGGGGTCGGCCTGTGTATATTTCACATTTCTTTAAAATACTTTTTTAAATCAATACTATTGACTGGGAGGGAAAAAACAACATAACTACCTTTTTCAAATTCTCCCAGGTAGGGAGACGGCACACGTTCCCTGATGGCTTAGTGGGGCCTAGTGGGATTCCTGATCATGGTGTGCCGCAATCCACAATCAGGAAACTGTTTGTGAGAGGCATTGCTGGAAAGGGAGGACTCTCCTCTTTCCAGCCATGCCCATCACAAACTTGGGAGGCATCTTAAACCCTCCAAAACCCCACCAGACATGGGAGCAGACTTTACCTGCTTCCTCCAAACCACTCCGGTGGGGATTTGTGACATCAGCGTGCCTTGTCATGTGCTTCTGTCACAAATGGGCGTAAGGGGAGGCAGAAAGAAACGCAGAAGTGATTCCACATCTTCCCCAGAGGAAAAAAGTAATTCTGTTCGGAGCTTTGCACTGGAGAATTCTTTTAAGCCCTCTCTGGTTACAGCCAAAGGCCTTCAGACACACCAGGGAAGGGTGTCGTTGGCAAATCAAAGGGCCAGGATCTTTTGCCGCACTGTTGCAGGCCATTAATGCTGCCAGTACTAAGGTAGTATAAAACTCCATTGATGTATAGTGAAAATAGGTTTGTGGCCAAGACAGCCTTGGCAGATGCCCCTACGAACATGAATAGGTTCAGTCAATTCCCCACCTCTCCCCGTTTTACTTGGGCACAGTTATATACATGCATATAACATTTTTAAGTAAAAAACACAGATATTCAACAATTATAATTAGCACTGCTAATTATAATGTGCACCCTGACATGAACTGCTGATGACATCACATATGATGGCACTCATGACATGTTCTACATCATTTATGACATCACTGATGGCATCACCCAATGAGTGTGCTAGTTTGCTCTATAATTTACTCAGTGCCCCCCCCTAAAATGTAATGTTGGTCCCAAGGGTGGGCCCCCGGGGCCCTTGCTGGCTTGGGGATGCGGCGTACACCTCCCCTCTCCCCATATCAACAATTTTTGGCCCCTAGAGTGGACTCCCTTGGGCTGTTGGAGGCTTGGGGTGGGGGGCATACAACCCCCTTCCCTATATGAAAACCCCAGATGTAGGCTCCCAGGGGCACTAGCCATTTAAATGCATACCACCTCCATTTTGTTTTTTTTTCCCAATCCTGCAAGAGTCTCACTGGAGCTCAGCATGTTTGCTGTTTGTTTTTTCATTTTCGGCCCGGGGAGGTCCCTCTAGGTCCCTGCATGGGGTTAGGGGGTCAGGGTATCCCTACTTTGCCCCCATGTATCTTTATTTTTCACAATTTCGGGAAAGGGGACTAAGTCCCTGAGTCCTGTAACGGCTGCCAGCAAAATGTTCTCATGTTGCTGGAAGCCAGTCAGAGCTCTCGCTCTCACGGGAGTCTGACTCCAGCGGTATTGAGATGGATAAAGCTCCCTGGGCAAATCAATCAGAATGCTCTATCTTAAGGTTTAATATCTCTTTTGTTAATTTTTATCAACATTACAACATCTCCCACCTTCAACCAGAGGCCAGTGGGGAGGGAACAGAGGGAAGAAAGAAGAGAATGGGTGTAGAAAGGGTGGGGGGCACCTTATTTCAATGGTATGCTGTCATCAGCCGAAGGGACTACCCCCAGTTCAAATGATCTGCCCAAATGGTATGGTGGGGGCAAGTTCACCGTTCATTTCTGAGAATCTTCTGCCCTTGTCAGCCTTAATATACGGAGGTATGAGGGTCAGGTCAGTTCCCTAAACTCTGCCGACAAATACCTAAGAGCCGGACCCCATGTTTTGTCAAAAAGGGGGAGTGTACCAGTCGCCGCAGCCGTCAACTTTTCCATGGCCATGAGTGCCTACAATTTATGCAGCCAGTCAGTGTGAGTGGGGATGGACTCCGAGCCCCATAGGGTCAGCAGGGGCTGCTTAGAGGCCCCCAAGACCAGAGTAATAGCCCGGTCCCTAGGGGAGCAGAGCGGGTATGTCAGGGGATTAGGGAGGCCCACCAGATTATAACTAGGAAACTGAGGTATGCTGGTGTCGTATATATCACCTACCGCCCGGAGGGTTGGGCCCCAAAAGGGGGTGACCCTCAGACAATGCCATAGCAAGTGAGTGAGTGTGCCCTCCCTCCCCTATCTACGCCAACATCGACCAATGCTCCGCACTCCCCATTGTAGCCATCCTAGCAGGTGTATAGTACATATAATGGGAGATTTTCAGGAACATTTCTTAGGGGTTGGTGGCACAGGCCATCACTTGTGCCCTGTGAAGGATATCCCGCCACTCACGGTCTGTGAAGGTGTGTTCGATTTCGAATTCCAATCTGCGTTTGGCTTATGTGTTGAGAAGCTGAGGCGGCGTAACCAAGAAAGCATAGATATCGAACAGAAGATACTTGTCCGTATCCCTAGTTAGGAGCCACTGTTTGAAGCGGGTCAGGAGTCTGCTCGCATGGGGACGTATTGCAAGGGAGGTGCCCAGTGATGGACAGCCTGATACTGCTAGTACGCACTGTCAGGGATGCCATACACCACCTGTAATCTGGTGAAAGTCATTACCCCTTTCTCATCAAAAACGTCTCCAATTCTTTTGCATTGTGCATCCTGCCATTCTAGATATGCTGGTTCCCTGACCGCAGGAGGGAAATCGGGATTACAGAGAAGCAGTGTCTGTGGAGAAATGGGGGTGGACAGTCCCTTTGCCGTCTGTACCCTATCCCAAGCTCCCAGTGTGGTCCGCAGGACTGGGGAAACATACACTCCGGGCTGGCAGTGTTTTCTAGAGAGCCATGTCACTTTCCATAAGTGCATTCCCGCTATTGACTGGTCGATAAAGCACCAGTATTTTTCCATCTGTGGGCGGGCCCATTCAACCATGTAACGCACTTGAGCAGCATAGTAGTAGCTAAGCAGGTGTGGGATACCCAAGCCTCCCTCCACCTGAGGCAGGTGCCACTGTTGCTTTGGGCGTGGGGTGTATTTTCAAGCCTCGATATCTAGGGGCATATTTATACTCTGTTTGCGCCGGAATTGCATAGTTTTTTTTTACGCAAAGCTAACTCCATATTTATACTTTGGCGTTAGACCCGTCTAGCGCCAAAGATCTTGGAGTTTGCGTAATTGTTTTGCGTGGACACCTACCTTGCGTTAATGATATGCAAGGTAGGCGTTCCCGTCTAAAAAATGACTCCAGGGCATGTGCGCCTTATTTAAACTCCCGTGCAAAAATGACGCACGGGAGTGGGCGGGTCAAAAAAATCGACGTCCAGCCGCTTTTGCAGAATTTTTTAACGCCTGGTCAGGGCAGGTGTTAAGTGACCTGTGGGCTCGGAAGGAGCTCACAGGTGCCCTCCCATGCCCCCAGGGACACCCCCTGCCACCCTTGCCCACCCCAGGAGGACGCCCAAGGATGGAGGGACCCATCCCAGGGAACTTAAGGTAAGTTCAGGTAAGTAATTTTTTTTTTTTTTTTTTGTGGCATAGGGGGGCCTGATTTGTGCCCCCCTACATGCCACTATGCCCAATGACCATGCCCAGGGGACATAAGTCCCCTGGGCATGGCCATTGGGCAAGGGGGCATGACTCCTGTCTGTGCTAAGACAGGAGTAATTTCAATTGGGGTTGGGAGTCAAAAAAATGGCGCAAATCGGGTTGAGGCCAATATTTTGCCTCAGACCTGAGTTGCCCCATTTTTTGACGCCCAAGCTCCATTTTCCCCTACGCCGGCGCTGCCTGATGTGATTTTTTTTTACGCACACCAGTCAGCTGCGCCGGCTAACGTCATTCCATAAATAAGGCGCCCACATGGCGCTTTGGAATGGCGTTAGCCGGCGTTAAATTTTTTGACGCACAACTGCGTTGGCGCAGTTGTGCGTCAAAAAGTATAAATATGGCCCCTAATGTCCTGTGCGGCCCAAGAGAAGGAGAGCCCCGGTCCAGGGTGCACCTCTCCATTTCTGGGACGGTCAAGTTCAGGACTGATGACTTAGCGAGGTTTGTTTGAAAGCCCAATACTGCACCAAATGTTGCCAATTCTGTAATGATCCCCACCCGGGAGGATTGAGGCCGGGAGAGCTGGAGTAGCACATCATCTGCATAAAGAGCCAATTTATGTAATCTGCCACCCATTGGAAGGCCAGTTATGTCAGGATTATTACGTATACGTTCAGCAAAGGGCTCCATATATAGGGCAATTAGTAGGGGTGAGAGGGGGCAACCCTGCTGCGTGCCTCTACATATAGGGTACTGCTGAGACAATCTGCCATTTACAGACACCATTCCTCTAGGTTTATCATAGGAACAGCAAACCCAGTCGCGGAATCTAGGACCAAGCACGGTATGCCACAGAACCTCGGGGAGGTATCGCCAGTGGACCCTATCAAAAGCCTTTTCCGCATCGATAGAGAGAAGAAGGGCTGGGATTTGAGCTCGCTGCACTTTGTCCAGTAGATGGCATAATCTTTTAGTGTTGCCGCTATAGGAGCGCTCTGGGATAAACCCAGTTTGGTCCAGGTCGATCAGGCCCTGCATGTCTTGTTTCAGTCTTTGGGCTAGGATTCCTGTAAAGATCTTGGCGTCCACGTTCAGTAACGTGATGGGGCGATAAAAGTGGCAAAGGCGCGGGTCTTTCCCCGGCTTAGGGATTATGGTCACTACTCTCGGATGCATCATAGGAGGATGGTGGGCAGCCGCCCCCATCCTGTTATATAATCAGGCCAGCGCCAACAGAGAGCCAAAAGATTTATAGTACTCCACACTGAAGCCATCAGCACCAGGTGCTTTACCCGATGGCAGCCTCTGTATAGCCGCTAGGACCTCTGCTATAGTGATGTCTCCATCTAGTATTTCACTGGCAGCCGAAAAGACTCAAGTCAGGGGGACTCCTCGTCGAGCCCCTCTGCCATGTACAGGTCGGAGTAGAATAGCCCAAACTGGGTGACGGTGTGCTCCTCCCGGCAGGTCCCTGTGCCATAAGGCAGTTGGAGCTCCGCCTCCCGCCGTCTGCACCCGAAGCCAGTGAGCCAATAGGCGCCCCACCCGATCACCCCCGTGTAGTATTTCTGCTTGGTCCGCAACAGAACATATTCCGCCCCCTGTCGCCGTCCAGGGCACGCAGTTGTTTACGGAGAGTGGCAATCTGTCTCTGCATCACCAACGACCCAGACCGGCCATGGGTGGCTTCCAAGGTCCTTATGTCATCCTCTAGTTGTTGCCGTTTTGTCCGTCGGGCCTTATTTAATCTTGCAGCTATCGCTATGAACTGTCCCCTAATGACTGCTTTTAAGGTTTCCCATAATGTGGCAACACTAACCTCTGGGGTATCATTTGCTTCTAGGTATTGTGTTATTGTAGCCTCAATTCCCGCTAATATGTCTTTGTAGGTTAGGAGTCTCGCATTGAGGCGCCAACATTTAGCAACTGGGGCATGCAGCGGAAGGGCAAGCAACAGCGTAAGCGGGGCGTGATCCGACAGGGACGACACACCTATTATAGTCTTGGTCACTCGGTTGGTAACGCATGGTGAGGTGAGGAAAAGATCAATGCGTGCATAGGCCTGGTGTGCTGCAGAAAAGAAAGAGTATGCCCTTTCTGTCGGGTGTTGCCTGCACCAGATATCTGTGAGTCCTGCCGCCCTCACCCAATCTCGGAAGACCTTTGGGAATGCACCAGCCTGGCCGTATCTCTTGGCTGATCTATCAAGCAGGGAGTCCGGTACTAAATTGAAGTCTCCCCCCACCACAATGTCGCCATAACCCTTTCCTGGGCGTCCCTTAGGAATCGGTCCTGCTGTTCATTCGGTCCATAAATGTTAGCTACCATCAGCCTATGACCTTGAAGGTCTATATGAAGGGAGAGAAGTCTCCCAGGAATCTCAGCCTGCACACCAAGGACCCGGCGCGGGAAGCTGGTGGCCAACAGGATTGCCGCACCTGCCCACCTCCCAGGACCTGAGGAGTGGAATTGTCTGTCAAACCATTGTGATCTCAGCCCTTTCCAGTCTGAATGAACTAAGTGAGTTTCCTGTAAAAGGTAAAGATCAGCCTGTGCATCTCTGAGCTGTATCAGTAATGTCTGATGCTTTACAGCTGCATTGAGGCCCCAGACATTTAGGCTAGGAACAGTAATCATGGGGAGGGTAAGGCCTACCACTACGTCCACAAGAGGGCCCTGATATGTGTACCCATGACTGGAGATAGGATAAGGTGTAGCCCCAGAAAACTCAGGACAGAAAGATAGAGAATAGGGAAGGAATAAACAGACAGTGAGGTATAAACTTAAAAAGCGTTCCCCGCCTGGGAACAAACTGGGGGTGAGTTCGGTCTTCATGCCATCGCAAGAAAGGGGTCGGAGCTCCGCCACGCAGCCGCCTCAAGCAGATGTCTCTTTACCTACACCAATCTGTGTTCTGTTACTCTAACTGTCCTTTGGGCCGCAGTTCTCCAACAGCAAGGGGTAGGTGTATGGGGCCCGCGGGCCTCACTGTCCGAGTCCACATCTGAGATACTGTCCTGGCTGTGTAGACGTCTAAGCAACGCCTCCCTCTCCTTTTGGCTCTCTGCCATTGAGGGTTTATGCTGTTTGGTTCGTCTGGCCTAGGTTTTCGAGCGGCCCCCGTCAGTACATGGTCACTGCACTAGGTCCTTTGGAGACGGCACCTTGTCTCCGAGGCGGGGTGGCATACCCTCCAAAGCCTGTGCCTCCTCTAACGTGCGGACAATGCGAGTTTCATTTTGCCAGACAAATTGGAGACGAAAAGGATGGCCCCACTTATATCTGATAAAATTTTTTCTCAGGAAGTCCGTTACGGGTAGGAGCATTCTGATAAGTCCTGAAATAAGCCAGCATGAAAGCCCTCAAAGTCAATTAGTGGTCTGGTCCCAGACTGCTGCCATTATGATCTCCCTTTGCGTGTAATGGTGCAGGCAGGTCAATATGTCTTGGGCTTGCCCCAGCAAATGAGCAGGACGGCGAACCCTGTGCATTCTGTCAAGTACCACAGTCGGGTCCGGTGCCACGTGGCGTAAGAGGTGCTCCACAAAGTCCTCCACTTTTCCTATCACGGGCTGCGATGGAACTCCCTTAATTCGGATGTTGGAGCGCCATGACCTATTCTCCAAGTCCTCAATTTGGTACTGCATTTCTTGGTTCTTGTCTTGCAGGGTAAGAAGCTCCCTCCTGTGGCAGTCCAACTCCTCCTCCCGGGCATCCTGAGCTTGCTTCAGTGTGTCTACCAATTGCACTAGCTCAACGACCTCTTGTTTCAGTTCTTTGACCTCCATCGCTATTTCTCCTTTCAAGATAGCAAAGTCTCTGCATAGGGCCCCAAATAGCTGTTCCATGAAGGATCTGGTTAGGGGTGCTTCTCCATCCCCCGCGCCCCCTGATACCCGCGTCACCACCTTCCATCACTGGGGGCTCACCCGGTAGTGCCTTCGTGGAGGGGGTTTTGGCAAAAAGGTCCTTAAGGGATCCCTCTTTTTTGTTGTGTCTTTGGGACGTCATCGCCGCCGTCCCGTGTGCCGGTGCCGACTCTGCCAACGATGTACTCCAACATGCGTGTCCCCAGCTCTTATGGTGCCACCGCACCGTCGCTGATGCGTGACTCAGCAGGACTTGAAGTGGCCCTCAGATGAGTTCCCAGGTCATGCAGACTTTCGTGTTCCCAGGGCCCGGAGAAGCCTCCACTCCGGCCCACGTAGTAGTGCTCGTGTTGGGTTCAGGATGTCCAGGAACGGCGTCCACCGACACCCGGCCCACCGCTGGTGCCCTAGTGTTACAAGCACATAGGTCTTCAATGCGAGGGTGGCATCTCTTCACTCCCAGTGTCCCCTCACCGCCCCTTTCACCGGGCAGCCCCTGCTCAGGACAACAGGCCGCCCGATTCCTCGGGGAAGGGAGGACCGCTCCCAGGTCAGCACAGCACAGACGCTCCCAGTTTGCGTCCCCCAGGGGCCCCGGTGGCCCCAGACGGCCCAAGGCCGGCACTGCAACCCAACCGCATCCGACTCCACTGGGCTCCGATCCCGGTCTCGCTCTCCTTACTCGTCCGCTCTGCCACCTGCTCTGTCCAGATCCTCACAAGCGCCCCCGGGCCTTCACTCTCCGAGGCCCATCCCGGGCACCCCCATGCTGCGCTCCATCAGCTCCTCCCTCTCTGGGACAATGAAGTGGGGGGGTCAACTGGGCCACCACCCATCATCCAGGGAGGCCGCAAGGGCCCCCAGCAGGTCCAGTGTCGCCCGCGGTCCTCCACGGCTTGCTCCTGCGCAGCACCTTCTGATGTCTCAGGCCCGTGGCCCCACTCAACAGCCTTGGGCTCCAAAGGACGACCACTGATCCACAGAGGTCATGTCAGAGCCGTCCGACACGACGCACCCTCCGCCGAGCGGATCCCTCACTCCTCATCCTCCAAGCGATGTCCCAGCAGCACGCACGCCCACCCGCGGTGCCTCACATCTGGCCCGCAGCCTGCCGGGGCACGATCCAAAACTGCAGCCAGGCCCGGGGGCCCCCACGGAACCAGAGGGCACCATACAAGCCCACTCAAGACCTGAGGGCGGGTGTACAGGCTGGTATGCAACAAGGCCCGCGGCGGAGCTCCGGAGGAAGGCTCCTACACGGCGGCCATTCTAACCACTCCCCCTAGAATGCTCTATTTGAAAAATGGTGTACCTGCAAGAATCTCTGATACTCTTGCACGCATAACTGCAAAAATATACAATTATTTTTGACCCTTCATTTCTCATAAACTATTGATTTACACCAAATCACAAAAACCACAATCTACAGACCATTATCTAGCTCAGTGACAAATTTGGTGTAATTCCGCTCAGCAATTTTTGCTGTTGCCTGTTTTAAAGAAGTCTATGATAAATGCATGGGGACTTTACGTTTTGAGCCCCACTTTTTTATCTGACCCGCATGACGGATCAACCTGAAACTTGCCATGTACAAACTAGTCGAAAAGTAGCACCTTTTCGAAAAAAAAATTGGAGATTCTTCAAATATATGTATATATATATATATATATATATATATATATATATATATATTTATATATATAGAGAGAGAGAGAGAGAGAGAAAACAAGAGTTACAGGTTATAGTTAGTTTCACATTTTACCTACTCAGAACCATAGAAACCATAGAAATTAAGCAATTATAGTTGTACTTATAGTTATATTTATTTTAAGACACTATGACTCGTGGCCTAAAGTTACTTAACAGCATGATTTATTTTCTTTATCTAAGTATAACTATATGTTTAACTGTAACTGCTGAATTTCTATGGTTTTGTGTGGGTAAAACATGAATCTAACTTTAACATCCCTGTAAAAAAACATTTCATTGAATTTCTATGTTTTTTTTAATGCAACTAACCCCAAGCTGCACACAGCCTTTGGTCGCAAGCAGCGAGTTTTGGTGTGTACGTTGGTGTATTTGTTTTTCAATGGGTTTTGGATCCGCAGATCCCTCAGAGATTTCCACAGGAAGGTTATGCTGAGCACCACAGTGGATCCATGCATTGGCCCAAAAAAATAGAAATCAGGCAATTTTTCCAATGAGCATCCTTCAGAAACCAATACATCTTTTGTTTGGGATCAGGGTACCTATATCCTGACACCTTATGTCTGCATTTGATTGTTTTCTCCCCTTGCGCGGATGCAAGAAATGGCGGCAGCAACTTTACTCTCAAGTTGCAGCCAGACAATCAGGGCCTTGCTTTTCTCCCAGATCACTGATCCCCCACAAGTGGATCCACAAAGGATCTGCGTTCTGAATATCTAGATTTATTTTGCGTTTGATAACTCCAAAAGTTCTGAACAGATTTTCATCAAATCACAAAAGCACTCTTTCTGGACCACAAACTTGCTTTCTGCCAGATTTGGTGTAATTCCATCCAGTGGTTTGGGCTGTAGTCTTGTTCAAAAACCCTATGGTAAATTGCATGCGGGAAATGTGTTTTGGACCCTCCCCTTTTCTTTGGCTCCCACTTGACGGATCACCCCAAACTGCCAAAACAGCAGCGGAAGTGAGTGGCAAACTAGTTTTGAACATTTTGTGAAGAGTCATCAAACGGAGCCAAAGTTATTAGCAAAACAAAAAATGCTTTTCCTTAGGAAAGTAGGTCCTATCGCCAATATGTAATATATACAAATATATATCACACACATATATATTTACGATAAAACCAAAGGTTACAGTGGCATTATAGTTAGGTTACCCTAAGATAATTCTAACTTGTGCCCGCGCCCTGCACAGTTTTCTCATCAATAATTTTTTTGCAAATGTTGCAGTGATATTATCAATTATGTCATAGGAGATGTGAGGATTTATGTAATATGTGGGGTAATTAGCAGTTCATGGTAAGAGCGCACACACCCATACAGATAACATGAGCAACTTCAAGTAAAACATTTAACACTATAATCTAAACTAAGAATATTGATTTGATTTGTTATAAAAATGTACAAAGTGAGCAAATACTCAAAGGGCCTCTTGGCGCTAGCTTGATCCTAAGACCTACAACCTTGAGCCAGCTGCAGAATATCTACAGAGATGCTGAAAACAATCAGGTTTTTAATAGTTTGAAGAAGCAGAGAAATCATCCAATCTTTTCAAGGATCGAGGCAGGTTGTTCCAAAGTTTGCAAGTAGAGTGTATGAAACTACGATCCCTCAAGATGCCTGCTTTATCCTTGAAACATTCGCTCATCTGGCAGTGCTAGACCGATACGTTCTTTTGGGAGAGTATCACTGAAATTTACTTTTGAAGTAATGCTAACCCCACCATGTAGTGCTTTATGGGCCAAACTTAGCACTTTGAAAGCTGTCCCTTTCCTAACAGGGAACCAGTGGAGTTCTACTAAGGCATCAGAAATAAAATTAAATTTAGGATTTTTTTTCATCAAATGATGGGATGTATTCTGAAGCATCTATGGTTTGTTTAAGAGTCTCTGCTTAATGACCAGGTAAGGAGCATTGCAATAATCAAGTCTGGACAAGATCAGCGAGATAACAAATGACTTCTGCAGATCCAGAGGAATAAAAAGTAATATGTTCTTAAATTTTTTATAATAAAGGAGGAAAATGTCAGTTTATTAACCTGTTCCACAAAGGATAGCTCTGAGTCAGATATGATTCCCAGATTTCTTGCTTTGGGAATTGGCAGGTAGGAAGAGCCAAGAGCCTGAGGCCACCAAGAGTTGTCCCAAAAGGAGTCACCTTTCTCAAAAAGAAGGACTTCCGTTTTTTGATTATTTATTGTTAGACAATTGCTACTCATTTATTCTACAATGGCCTGCATACAGTTGTTAATTTGATCTGCCATTTCCTCAGCATTGCGAGGGATTGGTACCACAATCGGGGTATCATCTGCATACACAATAGTGGCGAAGACAAAAGAGTGAATGAGTTTGGCAAGAGGGGCCACATAGACATTGAAAAGTTTAGGACTGAGAGGTGACCCTTTGGGAACTCTCAATGGCAGAGTAAAAGATCTTGAACTAAAGTCACCAAAGGTTACCGTCTGCTTCCTATCTGCTAGAAAAGAAGAAAGAAGAGCTAGAGTAGGTCTAGAGTTCCCAGTTGTCACCAGCGTTTCCAGAAGGACTTTATGGCTCCAAAAGGATCACCGCAGCCCTTCTACTAATGTCCATGGTGAGACTGACCTCTTCTGCAACTGCTACTGTGACCTGATCTAAACCCGAACTGTGCATGATCCAGAATATTGTTACTCTCCAACTACTCTGATAAAATACCATTAAGATGCAATTCGATAATCTTGGCAGGAAACAATAGTTGTGATATTGGTCTGTAATTACTTACTTCCAGAAGATCCAGAGGGGTGTTCTTAGGATGGGTAAAATACACTATTTTAGGAAGCTATCTACCTTAATCATGTTACCTATCCTAATCATGTTATTGAATAATAAAGTGAGGGTCAATGCTATTTTTGGAGCTAGTTCCTGCATACACTTAGGTGGAATGGGGTCTGCAGAAGCTCCTGATTTGGCATGTAAGATAAGCTCAGTTACTTGATTGTCTGAGAGCAGAGGGAAACCAGGGAGCTTGGAATTGTGTGTATCTTGAGTAACAAAAGCCACATCTGAATCCTGGGAGGGGCTGGTTGAATCAAAAACACAATAAACTACTTCAAATTTCTCTTTGAAATAAGAGACCAGTTCATCACAGAACAGCTGGCTCGAGGGCATGGAACTCACAGGACAGAAGTCCACTAATGTCTGAACAGTATTAAGAAGCTCTCTTGAGGAGTTGATAGCAGCATTGATTTTCTCTGTGTAATAGCTCTTTTTTTCCTTAAAAACAATTTTCTTGTACTCTTGAATGGAGCTTCTTTATTTTGTTTTGTCATCAGTCCTATATAATGCTTTCTGCTTCATGTGTCAGCTTATAGGAAAACCAAGGTGCAGATAGCCTAGCTCCAAAAGATTTGGAGTTTTTTTGAGGGACGAAGCTCCGGACCGCATCTGGTATCCAGTTGTTATACACCCCTACTGCTTCATTTGAATTAAGTGGGTGCAATGGTCTTGAGCCCTTTAGATGTTCTCCCAGGCCATCGAGATTAGCTTTGTTCCAGGCAATATATTTTTTTTCATCCCAGCTGACGTTGCTTTGGGTTTTAATAGTGTTAAATCTAACTTTACAAAAACCGCCTTATGTTCTAACCAGATTAATGGAAGCATGTCTTCCACCTCCAGTGAAGCATAGTTAGAAAAGATTCCATCTAAAATATGACCTGCAGTGTGAGTATCCGAAGTCACCAGCTGCTTCGTATTAAAACAGCTGAACGTTTCTAATAAAGACACTAAAGATTGTAAAATTTGAGTAGTGAATACTAGACCCTAGTAAAGTGTTTAAGGCATTTAAAAACTGTACCTTTGGCCAAGGGGCCTGTAATTCAGCACTCCATGGAATTTCTCAAGAGCATTTATTTTACATTTAAAAATTAGCTCCTCACTATTATGTAAATGCATAGGCTCAAAGGCAACTTCTAAAGAGTGGTGATGGATTACAGCAATAACTCTAATACGATTTTGTCGGTAGGCTGTAAATCCCACTAGGTGTGCACCAGCAAAATCTGGAGCCGAAGCTTCATCAGCGCAGGTTTCTGTAAAAATACCTTTTGACGTCTGTATGTCTCTGGAAACTCAAAGGACTCATATTTATGTTTTATTAAGGACCAAGTGTTTATTAAGCAACCACTAAAAGAGCTCTTAAAGTCCTTTGGGCAATGTCCTACGGTGTGGACAGGCAGCAAGCTCCTCTCAGTAATGTAAATTTGCAGTTCTACACTAAAAACATTCAGACTCACTCAACAAATTAAACTGTGTTCACTCTTCATTCTTACCTGGGAGATTAGTCTGCATCAGAAACTCTCTAGTGTACCGTATGGGGGAAAGACCAGCAGGGGTCAGGGCGTGGTCTGGACGTTAACGGGTGCAGACGGATTTGCCTTTGGCATGCTTTCAGCATGCTATTGGTGCGCCCGCTGCACGGTCATGCTGTCAAGCCTTTTAAATAGTCTCCTTGATCAGAAGACTAGAGTGCCAACCCTAAAAATTCCACCCACTTGCTCGTGCTAACAGGTGAGTCACAGCAAATTTGCTCAGTGCCTAAGTTCTCTAAATAAAACTAATTAAAACAATTGCACAGTGCCGTAAAACCCTAGTTATGTGCAAACTTGCTCAAAGGAATTAATCCAGTCTTAGATCACTCCACGTGGTTGCACTGTGCTGAAGCAGGTGTCTTAATTAGAAATTATTAATGAATGTTTATGTGTTTTGAATAATGAATTATGTAGAAAATGAATAATGTAGAGAAAAATAATGCACACGTTTGAAAATGTGACCTCGGAGAATGTCCACCAGTGTTCACGAAATATACTAATTGATGATTAATACTAATGAAATATTGAAAATGAACTAGATTAATGTAGTAATATGTCAAATTTAGGATTATGATGTATTGTTCTAGCTTATTAATTGTAGGCGTTAACTTAGCGAGTGTCTTGGCCTTGTTGCCAGGCCTCATGCGGAAGCTGTATTTCTTAGCGGTTAATAAAAATGCTGCTAGATTGAATTAAACTATGAAATGTGAAATGTTCATTGTCTTGTTTGCAGAAGCTTTCCATTTGAACCAACTAACAGGAGACGATGTCCCAAACATTGTAACAAACAATGTGTAATGTGTGTGAGATGTACTTTCCCAGGACGTGAACAATGAAGACACTGACTGGAGACGAAGATGCAACAAATTTGTTACCTGACAAGCCGGATGATGAGAACATCAGAAGGTGGACCAAACAACTTCATGTGAAGAGCGAAATATTAGAATTCATAGATTTGGTATAGAAATATTATTGGGTAGTGTATAAACGTACGATTAATTGGCCAATAGGGAATTAGGGGATAGTTTGGGTGACTTTGATATGACAACGCGAAAGAGGGAAAATACTTCAGACCTTATTCCGATTTGTGATGCGATATTGAGAAGAAGAAGAGACTTGAGATTCTGTCATTGGGCTCATACTCTCTGACTGAGAGCCTGATGCTTTGCTGATCTATTGATGACCTGAGGATGAAGACTGATTCTGATTGCTGACCCATACTGTGGATATGTAGATATGACAATGTGACTGTAATGCATTCGCATGCCTTTTCTTTCTAGGTACCAACTGCACTGTCTTGATAGTTCCTTAGCTTTCCTAAATTTGTGTTCTAAATTGTTTTGCATGAAGCCCAACATTCTGATGCTAATCTGGGTTAGCTGAGGTTATTCACCTGATGACTGGCAAATTGCAGGGACAAATGTTTGATGTACTAACTGAATTCTATGTATCAATTATCTCTATTGCAGCTGATTTTGTTATTGATCTGCACCGTTGCCTTAGAATGTGTTGTGACTCAAGCCTTGATTAGATTGCGTTTCTTCCATCCCTTTGGTCAACCAGTAATATTTTTATATGTGTTTAATTTGATTGTGAGATTAATCTACATGACGTTTTCATTGTTATTATAAGGGAAATAAACTTACTAAACTTTTACGAAAGGTTTTCTTATTCATGGCTGAAAAGTCATGGTGTGTGATAATTACTGACTCCATTTATTAATGATTTGACTAAATATTATTGATTATTGTGTATTGATTATTGTTTCTGTTCTGGAGCTATGGTAAGAACATCTTAAACGTGTCAAAGGGTTCATCGACCTATACACGTCCCCTTGTAAGTTTACTTATTAAGGACGGACACGCTAACAGCTGTCATGCCTTTTAAATAGTCTCCCTGATCAGAAGACTAAAGAGCCAACCCTAAAAATTGCACCTGCTCATTCGCTCTAACAGGCGATTCAGAGCAAACTTACTTAGAGCCTAAGTTCTCTAAATAAAACCAATCAAAAGAATTGTAAAGTGCCTTTAACCCATGGTTATGTGGACAACTTGCTCCAAAGAATGTCTCCAGTCTTAGATCACACAGCGCACTCACGCTGTCATGCCTTTTGAATAGTCTCCTTCACCTGAAGACTAGAGCGCCAACCCCAAAAATGGCGCCCGCTCGCTCACTCTAACAGGCGAGTCAGAGCAAAGTTACTTAGAGCCTAAGTTCTCTAAATGAAACCAATTAAGCAAATTGTTAAGTGTCTTTAGTCCCTGGTTATATGCAAACCTTGCTCAAAGGAATGTCTCCAGTCTTATTGGTAGGATACTACCTTATTATATTCCCACTTCAAAAACAGCATGTAAAAGGTTCCTACCAACAAAGGGTTTTCTCATTTGCAAACCCTCTGATTCAGTAAATCAGAGGGTATGCAAACACTAAAACCATTTTTGAAATGTACTAAACACATGTAACCATTCAGAAAAGGTTTCTGAATCTTTGAATAGGTTGAGGAAACCATAAGGAATCGGTATTTGAAAGGGGCGAGATATGGGTGTCCCTTGCAAATACCGATTTCTTACGGTATGTATTAATGTTACAAACAACAGCTGTTCAAGAAACCACAGAGCTCGTAACAACCAGGCCCAGGCCATCCAGGAGTCTACGAGCTCTGTGGTTTCTTGAAGTGGGAGGGAGTAACCCAACTTGACTTGCACCATTTGTCTACTATCCCTGCTGCCAATTCAGTCGTGGTATCCTGAAACTGATCACCTAGCCCAGGGTCTGTACCTCAGGCTAAACAGGAAACAGGGGTGGGCTCCTCCATCTGGGGTCTTGTACCCTCTGCTTGGGAGTGGGAACCCAACTCTAGGGATGCAAGGGCCATAGGGTGGAAAAAGTCATCCTACCCATGGATTTAAGTCACCCTAGACACCTGGCCAGTGTACTGCTCTAGGAAAACTAGCTTTTCCACTATCATGGTTAACCCCAAGTTCCCTCAGAGCAGTGCCCAGGATCCCTTTAACTGTCACCTTCTGAAAGTGACAACTCCCATCCTTAGGGATCACCAACTCACCCTCTGAGTCCACCTCACAACTAAAGGAGATCACAGCATGGTCTATGACCTTCCCCTGGGGACTACCTACCCCTATGGCCACATTGGCCTGTAGAGGTCCCACCAGTGGGTGGTTTATTGGGCAAGCAGATTCCCCCTGCTTGTGACCTAGCTGAGAATAATCAAAGGAGTGGGGATGAAAATGGGGTATTCAGAGTCACCACCTACCAGATGCTCCCTCTATCTTCTCAGAAGAGACACTGCAATCCTTTCCTTCCCCCTTACCCTGAGAAGTGTCTGGTTCTCCCTTGCCTCCCACGTCACTCTGCTGCGGGAACCTGAACCACCAATCTTGGGTTCACTCCCAGGTACCTTCTTGTTGACCTTGGTGCTCACCCAGCAGTCCACCTCCTTAGCAGGTCTTTGCTCAACCCTTGGTAGCTTGCCCCATGAGCAGTTAGGCTTAACTTAGGAGAAAGCGTTACTTAGTGTAAAGCATTTATAAACAGCAAAACAGTAAATGAGTAAAACACAACATACAATAAAAATCCAACACAAATTCATAAATATAGGAAATATTTTTATCTTTAAAAGGACACCAACATGACAGAAAACCAATGTAGGGAACCAGAGATATGATTTTTTATGGATTAAAAACAAAACTAGCGCTTAGAAGCAAATAGCTCTCAAAGGGTTAAAAAAGGTCGCACTTGACAGGGACAAGTCCAGGGGTCAGGCCACCCATGATGTAACACTATTACACTTACTTTTAGAAGTGTTACCTGATTCAGGAAAGTGGTCCACAGCACCAGCCAAGAGTCCAGAGGCTCTGGTTTGCCTCTTGGGATCTGGTACTATAACTCCAATGATGCACCTATGCATGGAGCTTTTTACAAAAGTTGCTTCAAACTTCTCCAAAATTCTGGATCTTCTTCTAGAGGTTCTTTTTTGGGTCCTTGAAGTGTCCTCAAACTTGATCGAAGGTTCCAGAAGCTCTGAGTTGCTCCTTGGGGAGTTGGGACTACAGTTCTCAGAATGCACCTGGTCAGAATTCTCAAATGGCTAGTGGACAGTAGTCAGCAGGGCTCTTCTTGCAGGACTTGATGCAGGGGACTCTGGTCAGCTCCTTTGTACCTGTAGCTTACAGGGAGTCCACTACTGGAATTGCACAAGCAAGGCAAAGTCATTTTCTCGGTAAGGCTCAAAGTGTGAGTTAGTGCAGTCCTTCTGATTGCAGTTCTTCAGGTGCAGGCCAGGAGCAGGAGTCCAACAGGGAAATCATTCATCTCCATTATCTTCTTCCAGCAGAGATCTCAATTGTAGGTCAGATCTGCCATATTTATCCTTCCTCGTGGGTAGGGTAGCAGGGGGGTGCTCATGTCCAATGGGGTCCAGGCTGCCACCCTCTGGGGTGACCACTTCCTGGGAAATATAGCAAAAATAATTCCCAGAAAGCAACATTCTCTAAAAAGCCAACATGGAGAAAATTCCTCCTTGGAGGTTAGATCTGGCTGAGTCCACCCACTGGTGTGGATAAGTCTCCTTAACACACCCCTTTCCTAATCTAATTATTGGGGTTCCCATCTGTCTGGGGGAGCAGAAAATGGGGGCGGTCCAGTTTCTGTCCCAAGTGGCATTCCTTCCTGTGAAGACCAGTTTGGCTTCTCTTCTCCCGTCCTGCTCATCTGACATCTGCTGCAGCAGTTCTGCTCCCACCAGATGCTTCCTTTGTCTTAGCCGAGGCCACTTCACACCTCATTAAGGTAGCTTGCCTCAGGCTGCCATAGGCTAACAATCAGGAAAGGGCACTACAGGGCTGAATTTGGAAACTTACAGAAAGAGTTCTAAAACTCTTTCTCTGGGCTGGCTATAAAAAAATCAACCTTGGCAGTTGTTATTAATATAACATTTAATTTAATGCCAAATTTGATATATTTAGCTCCTCTCTCAGAAATAAGACTTTATTATTTTAAAATAAAGTCTCCCAATGTTAGCCCATGAAACCCTTTGATTACAATAGGGAAAGGGAATTTGGTTGTTTCCCCTCACCAGGGCTTATAAAACATCTTTTATAAAGTCCCTGCTTATATTTACCATGCACCAAGCCCTTGGGGCACTTAGGGCAGACCTTAGGAGTAACCTAGATGCAAAAAAGGCAGTTTGAGACTTTGGAAGTATGCTTAATTTCAAAGTCAAATTTGGGGTTAATTTTAACTTAAAAGCAGCTAGCAAGGCAGGTCTGCCTTTACAATGACACTGGATAGCACAGCAGCACACCTATGGGTGTACTAACTGTACTGGGGTCCCTAAACCTACATGCCCTACCATGTACTATGGACTTATAGGTAGGTTGTCAGAGCCAATAGCCTATTATAATTAGTCCTAATTTGCACATACCATGTTAATAAACAGCATACTGGCCCTGGGACTGGTTAGTAGTGCCCAGGCACAGTCATCGTCAGAAAAACACTAGTATCAGCTAAGAATCAGGGCAAAAAGTAAGGGGGCTTCTGCAATCTTTCCTACAACAAGACTGAACATGTTCTCTGTTGCACACAAATTGTACAACCCCTGGTAATCCTTTATCTCACTGCCTTTCTCCCAACCACAAGGTGCCTTGCAAAAGGAATCTACCAAATCGACACAAGTCTTTTGAGATAGCATCTGACTGTCCCTTAAATTTTGCCTGTACTTCTCTTTGTTCACACCAAACTTTCTGATTAGGGCCTCATTCATGGGGGCATAGCTCATCCTTTCTCTCCTTCCTAGGGTCAGTAGAGTGTCCCTCCCCTTGCGTTGAATGTACCTAAACAGACTAGCTCCCCAATCCTTCTCAGGGACCATAGGCTTCTGTAGAGCAATCATATAGACCTCAAACCATTTATCCATGTCGTCTCCCACCACAAAGTCAGACACCAGGCCCTTTGGTATGTGAACCCTGCTGTCAGAGGGCACTGAAAAATTGCTGCAACCATCTTGACTGGACTCAGCCCTCATGGCTCTGATGTCCTGCTCTCTCATGCTGAACTCCTGAGCCAACATAATTTTCTTTTCCTCCATGGCTAATTCAACTACCTCCAGTTTTAACTTTCTCTCCTCCCTCCTGTCCTCCATCTCCTCTGGCGACAGGCCTCTTAATGAAAAGCTGCTCCCTGGCCTGGGAGGAATTAATGCTCTTTGCAAGTATTATCCTGCTAGTTCCCAGGCAGTCCCAGATTCTCCACTGAATCCTGGTCCAGCTTCTCATCATCCTCAGTTTCCACATCATCCTCCTTATGGATCTCATGTGCTGCATCCCCAGCTTCTATACAGGCCCTCAGTGCCTTCTGCAGCTCTACCTTCTTGGTGAAGCTTTTGGTAGAAACCCCAAATGCCTTGCAAAACCCCTTGAGCTGGGGTACTGTAGAATGGCCAACTAAAAATCAGGTTTGCAGGTGCAGGTGAAGATGCAGTTGTAGGACCTTCAATCAGAGGCATGATTTATATAGAAAAATATTCCAATCAGGGAGTAATTAAAAACTAAGGGGCATATTTATGAGCCACTAGTGCCACCTTGCGCCACATTGTGGCGTTAAGGTGGCACTTCCCATGAGCCATATTTACAAAGTGGTGCAATGCTTGTATTGCGCCACATTGTAAACCCTTGCACCACATTATGCCTGCGCCAGGCATAATGTATGCAAGGGAGACGTTCCCCCGTTAGGGGGACTGAAAAAATGGTGCAAGGAAATCGATAAGATTTCCTTGGGCCATTTTTTCGGCACTTTTAAAGCCTGTTCAGAGCAGGCGTTAAAAGGGGGATTCCATTATTCTGAATGGGCCCCTATGTACTCTGCAGGAGTAGCACCAACATTTTGGCAAAACTCCTGCAGAGTACATCAATAGGGTCACATGGAATGATGCTATGCCCCCTACCCTGCACCATTGTGAGCTGTATTTTAAATACGGCACACACATGGTAGCGGTTGGGGTGCTAAGGGGAGCAGGGAAAGTGGCGCTGCAGTTGGTGCAGCGCCACTTTTCATAAATCTGCCCCAAAAAATGCCAATTAGATAGAGTAACAATGCCAACGGGGATCAGAGATGATTCATTAGAATTGGTTTAGATGTGAGTGGTAGTGTACACTAAATTACTGTAAGGTACTGCACAAACACAAGTCCTATCCTCACCACTGATCACCAATGTTAGAAATTGAGGCTCTAATTGGAAAAGGTACGCACCCTATCCAAGTAGGGACCCCAGTCCTAGTCAGGGTAAGTCAGATACACAGCCTGAAGTAATCTGTGCTCACACTCTGGTAGCTTGGCACAGAGCATTCAGGATTAATTTAAGAGGAAATGTGTAAAGTATTTGTGCAACCCTTAAATTATATTAAAACAGCAAAGAAAATCACACAACGACTCCACACCAGTTTAGAAAAATAGAGAATATTTATCTGAGTAAAACATTGACAAAAATACAATAAGTATTTACATACACTAGGTGCAGCGCCACTTTTCATAAATCTGGCCCTTTGTGTCATTTCCTTTCAGCTACTGTTGTGGGCCTGCTGTGCAAGCTACCCGTGAGGCCTACAACTGGCGAAGAGTTGGCGCTTAAACACAGAACTACTGTTCGATGTTCGCAGAGCACCTCGCCTTACTCGGTGCAGCATTCAGGGTGTGTTCTGTTGCTCTGCTGCACCCCTGTGATCCTGGCTCAGCTCCTGTTTAGCTCGTGCCTGCATGCAGCAGTGCTGAAGCACGATCACCAGCCTACAGTCACACAAGGACGTTCCAGTCTTTCCAATGTGTCAAGGTGTTGCCAGGCTTTGCTGCTCCAGAGCCTCAATTTCACCACCTGCCATATCAAGCTGCTGCCAGTTGTTCGTTGAGGTGTTTTCAATTTGTTGCTGGGGCCTGTCTGTTTGGAGGTGTCTATGTGGCTGCTGTGTCCTGCCTGCTCTATCCAATGTTCACTGCCCAGTGAGCTGAAAAGTTGACACGTGGCATCTAAGGACCAGACCCTGCAGTTTCTGCCTCTAATTCACATTTGCAAGCCAGCCCCACTTGCTCTTCTGCCCCCTCCGCTTAGCCCCTCTATATACTGCATTTGGGAAAATTTAGTGCTTTTGCCCGTAGCCAGTGCTCCAATCCTTAATTCGAAAGTCACTGTCCCCTGTCTTCCCCATCATAGCATCCATTCTGGCTTTGGAACCATTTATAATGGATGGCCCCCCTTCAGCCCTAACAGCCAAATGGAAGGATCGGAGACCTATTTTGCGGCAATAGCACTGAATGAGGACAGGTGACGTTCCATGCTATTTCACCTAGGAGGTGCTGCAATCCCTAAGCTAGGGAAATCCGTCTTGGAAGTTGTCCCCCCTTACACATACACATACTTGAAAGAGGCATTATCGGTACATTTTGCACCTCTAGCAAACCCAGACTATGAAAGATTCCTGCTACGCCAGGCTCGACAGCTACCATATGAGTCTGTGGACACTTTCTATGCTCACCTCAAAGACCTAGCCAGCACCTGCACCCTACCAATTGCTAACAACAACACTTGTGGCAATTCATTCAAGGATGCTCCTCCATCGAGCTCAGGGTGAGCATTCTACAGGTGCCTGGGATGCCAATGCAGACATTCTGACAATGGGTCCATCCAACTAATTTTCTTAAGTGCGGGCAGCCCACATGAAAGAGGCTCTTCAATGACAGGGGAAGACCGAACCAGTCAATGCGGTGGCGGCTGTGAGCACGGACAAGAAGAGGACACGCTCCAAACCCAACTCAAGTCCAAGAACAGGCTACAACTGCAGAGAGTCCTACCCTCACCAAGGACCCTGTCCTGCACAAGGAAGACGACGCTTGCCTGCAACAAACCTAACCATTTTGCAAAAGTGTGCAGGTCTTCTACACCTAAAAAGGGACAGAAAAACAAAACAGTATATGCCATGTAGATTCCGGAAATACCGGAGGATGAAGAGGACATTGACAATGATGATATTAATGGGACAGTGCATGGCACCCACACTCTACAACCCATTGGATATCCATGGAGGCATGGACCCAAATGCAACATCCTCCTAGCAGGACAACAGCGCCCGGCATTTGTCAACACAGGAGCTTCAAATAACATCATGGTACAAGAGGTCCTGAAGACATTTCCCACCCAACCAGTTTTAAGCCCAATGTCCACTCAAGTCTTTGCGTATGGCTCTTCAACGCCATTCCCACACGCTGGCGAATTCAAGACGGAAATCCAGCAAAACTCTCACTCCACTCGTGTGAAAGTCAACGTGACCAGAGATGGCTCAGGAATGCTGTTGAGCTGCTGGACAGCAGAACGGTTGCAATTGGTTGAGTTTGCTTTCAGTGTCCATCAAGGAAGCGTAGACGAATTGATGGATGAGTTTGTGACCTTATTTGATGGCATAGGATGTCTCAAAGACCGACCTATGCACTTGCACATTGACAAATCCATCCAGCCTGTTGCACTGAAGTATCGGAGGATGGAGTTACACCTGCGACCCAGGTTGAGGCAAAACTACAGAAGTTAGAACAGGCAGACATAATAGAGGAGGTCAATGGCCCCACACTGTGGGTATCCCCAATTGTGGTGGCACGAAAATCCAAGCAGCCAGAAGAGGTCAGAATCTGTGTGGATATACATTTACTCAATCTGGCCATCCAACGAGAGCAACACCTGACACCCACAGTCGATGATATTGTTGCAGAGGTCAGTAGCTTGAGGTGGTTGACCAAAAATGTCTGCGCTGGAAATCATCAACTAATGCTTGCACCGAGTCAAGAGCAATCACCACATTTTTTCACTCATCTGGGTTAGAGAAGGTATAAACGCCTCGGTTTTGGAGTTTCCAGTGCAGCAGAAGTCTTTAGCACACCATCAGAGGGGTTGTGGCTGGCCTTGATGGAGGGATCAACTTCAGCGACTACATTCTGGTGCATGTCTCCACTTTGGAAGAACACCTAGAACGTCTGAAAGCGATGTTCCAGAGACTATAAGACAGTGGTCTCACACTTCACAAGGAGAAATATGCCTTCCTTCAGAAAGACATTGCATTCTTTGGGTACCGTTTCTCAGAAGGAGTCATGCCAGAACCTGCTAAGGTCCACGACATCCAAACAGCTGTAGCATCCACCAACATAACCGGAGGGTGCAATTTTTTAGGGATGGTTACTTATTGCGGGCGTTTTATCTAAAACCTAACCGCCCTCACCACCCCTCTTCGGGAATTGACCAAAGCCAGCACTACATGGAGCTGGGGATCCGCCCAAGAAGAACCTTTTCAAGTGACTAAGAACACATTGTCAGCAGAAACCACACTGGCATACTTTGATCCTGGCTGTGAATCTGAATTATCTGTAAACACCAGCCCTTTTGGCCCGGGTGCTGTACTGTCACAAAATCAAGAGTAAATGAGGAATTGGCTCTGTTAGCATACTCCAGTCGTGCATTAGCTATATCCCCAGACGGATGTCTAATGAGAAACAAACAATTGGTGATTCCGAAAACACCACTCATCAAAGAATTGTCAGAACCAAATCTAGACTGATGTGCAAAGTATGGTTCCCTAATCTCGACGATCTGTTAGAGGGAACAATAACACAATGCCCTCTCTGTCAGGCTACCAGCTCCACAGAACCATCAGCATCCATAATCACAGAGACAATCCCCTCACTTCCATGGCCTAGGGTCAGCACTGATTTTTCGAGTTTACTGGATGGCTGGCACATGCTGGTGGTTATAATTGATGTCATAAAGAAGTTTAAATCCTTGAGTCCACCACAGCCAGCCAGATGATACCCCGACTGGAAAACTCATGGCCACTGATGGTTTATTGCAAGAACTCCGTACTGACAATGGCCCTCCATTCTCCAGCCAAGATTTTGCTGAGTATCTGCAGTCGTGAGGCATTTGTTACCTGAAGGTCACACCCCGGAGGAAGAAAGATTCATGTGGACACTGAATAAAGTCCTCAGGATTACCCTCACTAATAGCCAGAACATGGAGTGTGCTCTTTACTCTTTTCTGAGAGCGAAAGCGTTGAGCCAGCACCAGGCGCAGAATAATCAGGTTTCTAAAGCAAGGTGAGCCAGAGGACGAGTCATCCCATTAAATGATTAAGTACTGGTAAAAAATCAGCATCCCCAGGGCAAGTTCTCATTGCCTTGTGAAGATGATCCATGGAAGGTGACTGCTGTAAAGGGGACTATGTTAACCGCATGCAGACAGGGTTAAAATGGTCACAAGAAATATATTGTTCTTCGAGCTATGTAAAGCCCCTGACAATCGTCCAAATGACCTCTCGCAAACTTCCCTGGTGGAGGAGATGGGAGAGGGACGCTTACCGTCTGGGGTTCTGAGAAGCCCGGACCTCCCGTCGATGCTGTTGCCCCTCCAGATATAAATGGATCCCAGGATCCGGGAGCCTTGCCTGGGCCCAACAGTGATCAAAATAAAGACTTTCAGGATCAGGACATCATGCCCATCCTAAGGGTTCTATCGACACCAGAAGGTCTAGGAAGCAGGAGAGGAACGCCCAAGTGGCAGGGGACCGTGAGATATTACCTGAGGCTGTGCCTAGTGAACTCTTCCTGCCTAAGAGACCTTGGCCCTCATTACGACCCTGGTGGTCAGCGGAACACTGACGGTAATACCGCCAACAGGCTGGCGGTCTTCCACCAGCGTATTATGACTGTGGCGCATTTGCCATGGTCATACCACTGGTCCCGCCAGGCTTCAGCCGGGCGGTAAAAATCCCCAGGGCAGCGGTGCAAGCAGTGCTGCCCTGGGGATTATGAGTCCCCAACCACCAGCCTGTCCATGGCGGTAAACACTGCCAGGAAAGGCTGGCGGAAAGGGGGGCTCGGGGTGTCCCTGGGGCCCCTGCACTGCCCATGCACTTGGCATGGGCAGTACAGGGGCCCCCAGGCACTGCCCCATCGCGCATTTCACTGCCAGAATGACGCTGTTTCCGTCCGCTGGCTCAGCGGAAAAGTCATATTAAGGGGCCAAGCACTGGTGGTATGTTGGCTCCTGCGGCTTCGGCCTTTGTGCTGGACTGAACGTTTCCACAAGCTGAAATTATCTTTCCCTCTCTCTCTTGCTCTCTCTCTATATCTCTCTCTCTCTCTCTCTCTATATATATATATATATATATATATATAAATATATATATATATATATACCCTTTTCCCTCTCCCTCTAATTGATTTGGTTTGTCTGCCTATGTATCTTGCACCTGCACCTGAGTGTTACTACCAAATATTACGTCCAGATCTTGTTGCTATGCAAATTTTGCTTTAACTTGTGTTTTGGCGTTTGCCATTTAGGTAAAGGAAGAATTTTATGTTAGAGATGAGAAAATCCATCCCTGCTGTCAATGCAGGGGTATCTGCGTGTGGACCCCACTGACGGGAGTCAGAATGGTTGAGTCCTGACGTGGGGGTGAAAATAAAGGAGCACGGGGTTTCGCTCTTGGGTAGTGAGTGACCCATACGCGGAGACTCTGGTGGTCATTACAACTCTGGCGGACAGTGTTAAAGTGGCGGTAAAACCTCCAACAGGCCGGCGATAAAAAAATTGGAATTATGACAGTGGCGGAAACCGCCAACAAAGACAGACACTTTAACACTCCGACCGCCACGGCGGTAAAGACAAACAGCGCGGCGGTCACCACCAACAGACAGGCGGAGGACAATGTACCGCCCACAGTATCACAACCTACCAATCTGCCACCTTTTCTGGGGCGGATTCACCGGCGGATAAAAACACGGCGGAAACAGCCATTTCAAAGGGAAAACGCTCACCTCTACACACTCCAAGAGGAACGACAACACCATGGAGCCGGAACTCCATATTCTGCCAGCGATAGTCTTCCTGCTCCTATACGAGGATCATCAACGCTGGCGGCGAAGACCACGGTGAGTACTGCACCTACGACATAGGGGAGGGGGGAGGCAAAAACACAGGGACACACACAACCAACATCCCGACCCCCACCCCGACCCTCACCCACTACAACACACACACCGATGCATATCTATACTGTTAGAAATGGGGTCTTTGGTTGACAGTCAGGTTACCCCCTGTTCAAGCAAGGACCCTCACTCTAGTCAGGGTAAAAGAGAATCACCCTCAGCTAACCCCTGCTTACCCCCTTGGTAGCTTGGCAGAGCAGTAGGCTTAACTTCAGAGTGCTAGGTGTAAAGTATTTGTACCAACACGCATAGTAACTTAATGAAAACACTACAAAATGACACAACACAGGTTTTGAAAAATAGGAAATATTTATCTAAACAAAACAAGACCAAAATGACAAAAATCCACCATACACAAGTCACGTTATCAATAAAAAATAAAAAAGAGTCTTTAAGTAGTTTTAAAAACACGCTAGCGCTGCTAGAGTGAAAATCTACCTGGTGTGCGTCAAAAATAACTCCGCGCGGCGGTACTTAAGTAAAAAATCCAGCCGTACGATGATCCGAAAATCCCGCAGCGCAGGTTGTGATCTCCCAGCCTCCATCAGCGATGCTGCGCGTCGTTTCTCCTGCTCCGTGTGTCGATTTTTCGGTCGCGTTTCCTGCGAGCGTCGTTTCTCAGCTGCGGAGCCGGCCGTGCGATGTTTTTTCAGCCGCAGATCGGATTCGCGTCAATCTTTTCCCCGCACGGCGCTCTGTGTGTCGATTTTCTTGTCTTTAGGCTGCCAGCTTCTCCTTTCAGGGTCCCAGGAACTGGATGGGCACCACAGGGCAGAGTAGGAGTCTCTCCAGAGACTCCAGGTGCTGGCAGAGAGAAGTCTTTGCTGTACCTTAGACTTCAAACTACAGAAGGCAAGCTCTAGATCAAGCCCTTGGAGATTTCTTCACAAGATGGAAGGCACACAAAGTTCAGTCTTTGCCCTCTTACTCTGGCAGAAGCAGCACTGCAGGAAAGCTCCACCAAGCACAGTAACAGGCAGGGCAGCACTTCTTCCTCAGCTATTCAGCTCTTCTCCAGGCAGAGGTTCTTCTTGGTTCCAGAAGTGTTTCTAAAGTCTGTAGATGTGGGTGCCCTTCTTATACCCATTTTAATCTTTGAAGTCACCTTTCTTCAAAGGGGACTCACACCTACTTGTGAAATCCAGCCTTGCCCAGGCAAGGCCTCAGACACGCACCAGGGGGTTGGAGTCTGCATTGTCAGAGGCAGGCACAGTCCTTTCAGATTAGAGTGACCACTCCACCCCTCCCTCCTAGCAGAGATGGCTAATTAGGAAATGCAGGCTACACCCCAGCTCCCTTTGTGTCACTGTCTAGTGTGAGGTGAAAAAGAACCCAACTGTCAAACTGACCCAGACAGGGAATCCACAAACAAGGCAGAGTCACAGAATGGTTTAAGCAAGAAAATGCTCACTTTCTAAAAGTGTCAATTTCAAACACACAATCTCAAAACCAACTTTACTAAAAGATGTATTTTTAAATTGTGAGTTCAGGGACCCCAAACACCACATGTCCATCTACTCTCTAGGGGAATCTACACTTTAATCATATTTAAAGGTAGCCCCCATATTATGCTATGAGAGAGACAGGCCTTGCAACAGTGAAAAACTAAATTGGCAGTATTTCACTGTCAGGACATATAAACCACATTACTGTATGTCCTACCTTCTCCATACACTGCACCCTGCCCTTGGGGCTACCTAGGGCCTACCTTAGGGGTGCCTTACATGTAAGAAAAGGGAAGGTTTAGGCCTGGCAAGTGGGTACACTTGCCAAGTCGAATTTACAGTGTAAAAATACACACACAGACACTGCAGTGGCAGGTCTGAGACATGATTACAGGGTTACTTGTGTGGGTGGCACAACCAGTGCTGCAGGCCCACTAGTAACATTTGATTTACAGGCCCTGGGCACCTCTAGTGCACTTTACTAGGGACTTAACAGTAAAAAAAATATGCCAATCATGGAGAACCAATTACATACACATTTTAAACGGGGGCACTTGCACTTTAGCACTGGTTAGCAGTGGTAAAGTGCCCAGAGCAATAAAAACAGCAAAATCAGAGTCCAGCACACATCAATAACCTGGGGAACAGAGGCAAAAGTTTAAGGGAGACCACGCCAAGGATGAAAAGTCTAACATATACATTACAGTAACACCCCTCAACCCCCCCGGAAGAATACAAAGACAAAAGGAAATGAGTTGAACCATTGTAATATATAAAAATACAGTAAGCAAATATATACATATATATATATATACACAATAAACAAAATATACACCACGATTAGTAGTACAGGTAATGCACCATTCATTGTCCGTGGACCACTGGGCCCAAAATGCAAGGGCGAGGCCCGCACAAGATACCTGATCAAAACGGAGAGAACACTGCAGGGGCATCAGATAGAAATACAACAGGCACCTCAGGGGGAAGGGAAGGGGGGGCACCTCAGCCGGATGAGTGCACCACGCCAGATCCACGAGGGGGCTCCATGCCCATTGATATATCCTGGGGAGTGCAAAGCCACAGTCTCTCAAGTCTCTGCAGTGGGTGGGTTGCCCACTGTTCAATCCTGGGGAGTGCAAAGCCACAGTCTCCCAAGTCTCTACAGTGGGTGGTTTGCCCACTGTTCAATCCTGGGGAGTGCAAAGCCACAGTCTCTCAAGTCTCTACAGTGAGTGGTTTGCCCACTGTTCAATTCTGGGGAGTGCAAAGCCACAGTCTCTCAAGTCTCTACAGTGGGTGGTTTGCCCACTGTTCAATCCTGGGGAGTGCAAAGCCACAGTCTCTCAAGTCTTTGCAGTGGGTGGGTTGCCCACTATACCATCCTGGGGAGTGCAAAGCCACAGTCTCTAAAGTCTCTGCAGTGGGTGGGTTGCCCACTGTACCATCCTGGGGAGTGCAAAGCCACAGTCTCTCAAGTCTCTACAGTGGGTTGTTTGCCCACTGTTCAATCCTGGGGAGTGCAAAGCCACAGTCTCTCAAGTCCCTGCAGTGGGTGGGTTGCCCACTGTACCATCCTGGGGAGTGCAAAGCCACAGTCTCTCAAGTCTCTACAGTGGGTGGTTTGCCCACTGTTCAATCCTGGGGAGTGCAAAGCCACAGTCTCTCAAGTCTCTGCAGTGGGTGGGTTGCCCACTCTACCATCCTGGGGAGTGCAAAGCCACAGTCTCTCAAGTGGATAACAGTCTCCACTGGTTCTGGATGGGGACTGGTGCCCAGAGTGCAGCACACACCCCGTGACGGTCCCAGTTGCGTCACTGCCCCTGCCGCAAATGGGCTAGCGGTGCATTCCATGGCGGTCTTTGCCCTGTTCAGCGGTCCCTGGCCTGTTCAGCGGTGCTTGCGTTGCCAGTGTCAGACCTGTTCAGCGGTGCATTCCATGGCGGTCTTTGCCCTGTTCAGCGGTCCCTGGCCTGTTCAGCGGTGCTTGCGTTGCCAGTGTCAGACCTGTTCAGTGGTGCATTCCATGGCGGTCTTTGCCCTCTTCAGCAGTCCCTGGCCTGTTTAGCCGTGCTTGCCAAGGCGGTCCTTCATTGCCCAGCAGGGCTGTGGCTGGCGGTCCTTCATGGGTCAGCTGGGCTGTGGCTTGCGGGGCCCTCCTGGCCAGCTGGGCTGTGGCTGGGGGTGACCTCCTGGGCAGTGATTCTGGGGCTGGCGGTGGCCTCCTGGGGCAGTGACTCTGGCCTCCTGGCCAGTGACGATGGGGCTGGCCTCCTGGGCAGTGACTCTGGAGGTGGCCTCCTGGCCAGTGACTCTGGGGCTGGCAGTGGCCTCCTGGGCAGTGACTCTGGCAGTGGCCTTCTGGCCAGTGACGATGGGGCTGGCCTCCCGGGCAGTGACTCTGGCGGTGGCCTCCTGGCCAGTGACTCTGGGGCTGGCGGTGGCCTCCTGGGCAGTGACTCTGGCGGTGGCTTCCTGGCCAGTGACGATTGGGCTGGCCTCCAGGGCAGTGACTCTGGCGGTGGCCTCCTGGCCAGTGACGATGGGGCTGGCGGTGGCCTCCTGGGCAGTGACTCTGGTGGTGGCCTCCTGGCCAGTGACGATGGAGCTGGCCTCCTGGCCGGTGACTCTGGGGCTGGCGGTGGCCTCCTGGGCAGTGACTCTGGCAGTGGCCTCCTGGCCAGTGACGATGGGGCTGGCCTCCTGGGCAGTGACTCTGGCGGTGGCCTCCTGGCCAGTGACGATGGGGCTGGCGGTGGCCTCCTGGGCAGCGGGGATGATGGCGGTCCTCTCTGCCGTGCTGCTCCTCCCAGACTTTGGAGATTTCTTCTGCCCCTTCCCCACCTTGGGAGGAGTCACAGCTGAGTCGACACTCCAGGGCAGTGACTCTGGTGGTGGCCTCCTGGCCAGTGACGATGGGGCTGGCGGTGGCCTCCTGGGCAGTGACTCTGGTGGTGGCCTCCTGGCCAGTGACGATGGAGCTGGCCTCCTGGCCGGTGACTCTGGGGCTGGCGGTGGCCTCCTGGGCAGTGACTCTGGCAGTGGCCTCCTGGCCAGTGACGATGGGGCTGGCCTCCTGGGCAGTGACTCTGGCGGTGGCCTCCTGGCCAGTGACGATGGGGCTGGCGGTGGCCTCCTGGGCAGCGGGGATGATGGCGGTCCTCTCTGCCGTGCTGCTCCTCCCAGACTTTGGAGATTTCTTCTGCCCCTTCCCCACCTTGGGAGGAGTCACAGCTGAGTCGACACTCCCCCCGGGACCCTTGTGAGTGGCTTTGCTGGCTGGAGTCTTCCCCCTCTCCCGCCGGGCACTGTCCAACTTCTGGTGCTTCACAGGGGGGGGACTGGCTGTGCTGTGGCTCCGTGCCACACTGGCCGTCCTGGTGGCCGGTGCACTCCACATACCTGTAACAACAGGCACCACTGGTCCTGGAGATTTTTTGCCTGAGGTGCTAGTACGGGACCTATGAGTTGGACGGGGGTGGTGGGAAATAGGTTAAGGGGGGCCAGGAAAAGTTTTTGGGAGACACTGGGACGGGTAGATGGAGGGGGTTTGGGAGTGGAGGAAGAGGTGGTGGTTGTAGGAGGTGTAAGTTTTGTGGATTTGGGTGCAGGTGCATGGGCTGGAGGCTGTCGTGAGGTGGATGGCTGTTGGGTGGGTGTGCCTGCATTTGTGTATCTTCGGAGGGGACGTCACAGACACTGGGAGAGGACACAGGGGACATGTAAATGGGAGTGGGGTGGTGAGTGCAGGAAGTAGTGGCTGTAGTGGCAGTGCATGCAGGTGTGAGTGTAGACAAGACTGGGAGGGAGGAGGGAGACGACAAGGAGGGGGACACAGTGGAGGCAGTGGATGTTGGTGTGTCTGTATGTGTGTGATGCTTGCGTGAGTGCCTGTGGGATGTGTGGTGCTTATGTTTGCCTGAGCTTCCCTTGTGTGTTGACGTGTGTGCATGCTGGTCTGTAGGTGTGCTTGGGATAGGCTGAGGTACAGGGGATTGGGTCGGGGTGGAGGAAGTTGGAGGGGGGAGGCTAGACACAGGGACAATGGCTGCCATCAGTGCTGAGGCCAGAGTTTGCAGGGTTCGATGAAGGGCAGCCTGACCAGAATGAATGCCCTCCAGGAATGCATTTGTGTGTTGCAATTCCCTTTCTACACCCTGGATGGCATTCAAAATGGTAGACTGCCCAACAGTGAGGGACCTGAGGAGGTCAATGGCCTCCTCACTGAGGGCAGCAGAGGTGACAGGGGCAGAGGCTGAGGTGCCTGGGGCGAAGGCGATGCCCACCCTCCTGGATGAGCAGGCACGGGGCGATGGCTGAGGGGCTGCTGGGAGGGCGGTGCTGGTAGGGGGTGTGGCGGCTGTACCTGTAGAAGTGGGGGGCACAGATTTTGTCGCCACCACAAGGGAGCTCCCATCGGAGGACGAGTCTGTGTCGCTGGTTGCAGATCCTGTGACCGCCGTGGTGCTCCCCTCGCCCTCCGTCCCACTGGTGTATTCTGAGTCCGTGGTGTGGCCCTCCGTGGCCATGTGGGATGCAGCTCCCTCGTGCTCCGGTGCCACTGTACCTCCGCCTGATGATGCTGATGCACACAAGAACAGGGAGACCACAAAAAGGGGGGGGACAACAGAAGAAAGACAGGTTAAGTGCATGGCTTACCGCTACCGTTGGCGGACAATACAGACACAGGAGCCCCTGCACTACGTCGCGCTGTTGGCCTCTACAGATGCAATTCCTGGGATATGGCCTACATGGCTATGGTCGACATCTGCACACATAGATGACACAGGGACATGAATACCTGTACTTGGCACTCTACAGAGGTGGGATGGGGTGCCACATGGCCTGCATTACGGAGGGGCCTAGCCTACGGAACTCGCCCTGGCCTAGAGAAACCCAAAGCCCTCCTCCCAGACACCTTCACTGCGCGCAAAGTCCGCTGAATGATGTTGTACTCACCCCCTTGTGTCTGCTGTGATGCCCTCAAGCGCCCATCCAACTCAGGGTAGGTCACCGCCAGGATCCGGAACATCAGGGGGGTCATGGTTCTACGGGCACCCCTCCCACGTTGGGAGGCCATCCCCAGCTGAGCCTCCACCGTCTTCTTGCTCCAGCGGTGAATGTCCTCCCATCTTTTCCAGCAGTGGGTGCTCCGTCTGTGGTGGACCCCCAGGGTCCGGACGTCCTTTTCGATGGAACGCCAAATATCCTTCTTCTGGTGGGCGCTGACCTACATGACATGTACAGGGGAAGAAGAGAAGTCATTAACAACTGCACCGTCTAAGTGAGTGGCCCACATCCCTACCCTTGCCATGTGGCACATGCATTCACAGTCCTTCATGCACGCAGAACTGTGCCCCCTTCATTCTTACAACCAGCCCTCTCTACACACGCATAGCCCAAACAACATGCTCTCTGTGTACCCACCTGTTGGTCTAGAGGACCGTATAGTAGCGTGTACTGGGGGAGGACCCCGTCCACGAGCTTCTCCAACTCCTCTGCAGTGAAGGCAGGGCCCAGACGCACGAGCCATTGTCTCTTCCAGACTGAGGTCACAGCAGCACTTGCAGCGTAGGTCCTCTCCTGTCGAAGATCAGGTATCGAGTAATTGAACAGATGAAAATGGCGGTCACATCCGCGGCGGTGCGTACCATCACCGCCGGCGTACATAGTCATTGGCTCCTGGGACCCATAGGGTCCAATGTTAACCAATGCAGCATTGCGCCGCTGTCTTCGACCGCCTGCCGCGACGGTGTACAATGCCAGCGCAGTTACCTCACATCCCACTGTCCCACTTTAGAGGTCAGGCAGCCACCATTTCAGGGGCCCACATGCCCTAATTACCAACTGCGTCACACAGACCTAGGCCTTGTCGCACAACATTAATACAGGCCACATTTTGTGTATGAATGGTGTTCTGTGTAGACTGTGGGTTCATACCTCTGAGTTGTTTGACTCTGTGGTCGCTGTTGTCATTCCTAGGCACCGTCTGCTGGGACATGTGAGGAGATGGCGGAGTCCTCCGGTGTACCGACCGCTGGTGGACCTGTCGACAATGGAGGAAAGACATTTGATCATCACCTACAGGTTTGACCGTGCCACAATGCAGGAACTGTGTGCCCAGTTGGAGCCTGACCTGATGTCAGCAATCCGCCATCCCACAGGGATCCCCCCTCAAGTGCAGGTGCTATCAGTGCTCCATTTCCTTGCAAGTGGGACATTTCAAACAACAGTGGCCATGGCATCAGGGATGTCCCAGCCTATGTTTTCCAACGTGTTGTCCAGAGTGTTGTCTGCCCTGCTGAAACACATGCGGAGCTACATCATTTTCCCTCAGGTGGAGATTTTGCCTACAGTTAAAGGTGACTTCTATGCCCTTGGACATATCCCCAACACCATAGGTGCCATTTATGGGACCCATGTAGCTCTGCCCCCCCAACAGGAGTGAACAGGTATTCAGGAACCGGAAGAGTTATCATTCGATGAATGTACAGATGGTATGTTTGGCAGACCAGTACATCTCCCAGGTAAATGCTATGTTCCCTGGCTCTGTGCATGACGCCTACATCCTGCGGAGTAGCAGCATCCCTTATGTAATGGGTCAACTCCAGAGGCACCGGGTGTGGCTATTAGGGGACTCTGGTTACCCCAACCTGTCATGGCTACTGACCCCAGTGAGGAATCCCAGGACCAGGGCAGAGGAACGCTACAATGAGGCCCATGGGCGTACTAGGAGGGTGATCGAGCGGACCTTCGGCCTCCTGAAGGCCAGGTTCAGGTGCCTGCATATGACAGGTGGATCCCTATTCTACTCACCAAAGAAGGTGTGCCAGATCATCGTGGCCTGCTGTATGCTTCACAACTTGGCTTTGCGACAACATGTGCCTTTTCTGCAGGAGGATGGTCCAGATGACGGTGTTGTGGCAGCTGTGGAGCCTGTGGACAGTGATGAGGAGGAAGCAGAGGAAGAAGACATTGACAACAGGGACTCAGTTATCCAGCAATATTTCCTGTGACACACAGGTGAGAACACATTCCTGCCTACTACAAGTACTTTCACACTTCTCTATCTACCTCTATCCTGTCTGTCGATTTCAACCAGTATATGGTAACTGAGTTGTACATTTCCCTTACGGTTTCACAGGTGTGGTTCCCAACATGTGTCATCTGCTTAGATTCCTCATGGACTTGAGATGTGTGACATAGGTATATTGACATTACATTTGAAAACGCATTTTGTCACTGTCATTGCTAATACACATATTCAAAATCACAGACTGACTCCAGATTGTTTTGTGCTTCAAGGGTGTTTATTGAAGTGCTCAATATTGGAGGGGGGTTGTAATATGGTGAGGGGTGATGGTGGAGGAATGTCCATGGCAGAGTCCAGTCCATTAGTCTCACAGGTGCATTGCCCATATGGGCATAGGAAGTGGAGCTGGGGCAGTTTAAATATGGACAGGGTGACAAAGTGGGACAGTGGAATGACAATCAGGGTGGTCTCATTTCTTGGCGGGGGTCTTCGCATCGTGCTCTGTCTTGTTCCTGGATCTCAGGGACCGCTTGCGGGGTGGTTCTACGTCTGCAGGGGGTGGGGCGCTGGTGTGGTGGTCCTGTGGTGGTGCCTCCTGTCCACTAGCGCCAGCGGAGGTGGTGGGCAGTTCATTGTCCAGGCTAGTGTCAGGGGCCCCTTGTAGTGCCACAGTGTCCCTCCTGGTGTTGAGTATTTCCTTCAGCACCCCTACGATGGTGCCCAGGGCGGAGCTGATGGTTCTGAGTTCCTCCCTGAACCCCAAATACTGTTCCTCCTGCATGCGCTGGGTCTCCTGAAACTTGACCAGTACCGTTGCCATTGTCTCCTGGGAGTGGTGGTATGCTCCCATGATGGAGCAGAGGGCCTCGTGGAGAGTGGGTTCCCTAGGCCTGTCCACACCCTGTTGCACAGCAGCCCTCCCAGTTCCCCTGCGTTCCTGGGCCTCCGTCCCCTGGACTGTGTGCCCACTACCACTGCCCCCAGGTCCCTGTTGTTGTTGGGGTGGTGGGTTATCCTGGGTTCCCTGTAGTGGTGGACACACAGCTGATTGACGTGTCCTGGGGACGGAGGTATGGGCCCGCTGGGTGGGTGCTGTGCTGGTGTTACCAGAGGGTGGAAGCTCTGTGGTGGCCTGTGACTGGGTGTGTGGAACCAACTGTCCTGAGGCCCACGATGGTCCGGGCTGGTCATCTGGATCCAGCTGGACAGAGCTGCTGTCATCACTGTGGGCCTCTTCTGTGGGTGGGGTGGAGATGTCTGGACCATCCTGTCTGGTGACGTTGGGTAGGGGTCCTGCAGGGGTGTAAAAGCATGATTATTGCATCTGTGTGTGTCATGGTGTGCAATGGGTGGGTGACCGTGTACCCCAGTGCTAGCATTCCTGTGTGGGGCTTGTGTGATGATGGTTGAGGGGGTGTTATGGGTATGTGCATTGGGCATGCTTTAGTGATGGGTGTCCATGCTTTGTTGTGTCATGCAGGGCTTGGTGTTGGGATGTGTGGTTTGTGTTATTAGTACATTTGTGAGGAGCTGGAGTGATAGGGGAGGAGGCGAGGGGGGGGGTCTGTGATAGCAAGCAGGTAGGGTGGGGGATATGATAGTTAAGATTTGACTTACCAGAGTCCATTCCTCCACCGACTCCTGCGAGGCCCTCAGGATGCAGAATCACCAAGACCTGCTCCTCCCATGTTGTTAGTTGTGGGGGAGGAGGTGGGGGTCCGTCCCCAGTCCGCTGTACCGCGATGTGGAGTCTTGAGACCATGGAACGCACCTTCCCCCGTAGGTCGTTCCACCTCTTCCTGATGTCGTCCTGATTTCTTGGGTGCTGTCCCACTGCGTTGACCCTGTCGACTATTCTTCGCCATAGCTCCATCTTCCTTGCAATTGAGGTGTGCTGCACCAGTGCTCCAAATAGCTGTGGCTGTTACCGGACGATTTCCTCCACCATGACCCTGAGCTCCTCCTCCGAGAACCTGGGGTGTCTTTGCCGTGCCATGGGGTGGTGTAGGTGATGTGTGGGGTGGTGTAAGTGGTGATAAGTGTGGTGATATGTAGTGGTGTGTGGCTTTTTGTGTGTGGAAGTTGTGTGGGTGATGGTCTGGTGTGCCTGTGGATGCTTGGTAGTAGTTTGTAGTGTCTCTTTCTGGCCTTCTTTCTGTGTTTTTGTCGTAGGGGTTTGTGGGTGATGTGGGTGTGTGTTTTATATTGTACTGGGTGTGTGGGAGTGATGTGTGTATGTGTATCGGGTGTGTGTATTTCGAATTGTCCAATGTGGTTGTGTTTTGTAAATGTGTGTGTATTTTGAGCGCGGCGGTGCGTACCGCCAATGGAATACCGCGGTTGAAAGACCGCCGCGTGGATTCGTGTGTCGTGATAGTGTGGGCGTATTTCTGTTGGTGTGACGGTGGAGGTTTTGTTTTCGCCAGTTTATCACTGACCTTTGGTGTGGTGAACTTGTGTGGGTGTCTGGATTTTGTTGGATTTCAAGATGTGGGTCGTAATAGCTGTGGCGGAATTCCGCGGCCGCAGCGGTGTGTTGGCGGACTTCTGCACGGCTGTAAGCGGCTTTTACCGCCAATGTTGTGATGAAAGCCTCGGTGTCCTGTCCTTTCAGCTACAGTTGTGGGCCTGCTGTGTGAGCCACCCGTGAGGCCTACAACCTAACAACTTCCTACGCTTTTGTAAAATCCGGTCTGCTATTTTCCTCCGTGACAGTTGCAAGATATGACAGCAAAGAACGATAATCTTTATACACATAGAAAGTGTCAGTAAGAAAAATAGGCCTGTAATACTTATTTTCATTTTGAAATCTTTTTATGTAAGTCAAGATAATTGAAACTTTGAATCTTATTTTGAATCTTTTCTGTGTATTCTATTTTATAACTAGAAAGCTAGTTGCATTAAAAGGTTTGATTTAAATTGTATTCTAATCACACAGTATTTTGTCTAAACATCCATACTTGATGTCTTGTAAAGATTTTGTGTACTGATGCCAGTTCTCAAAGAATTCAATACCAGGCATCAGGGCAAGATCACCATAAGGCAGCAGCTATAAGCAGCTGATCCAAAACAAGACAAACTGTGCTTTGTCACTCCTTAGAGGTATACTCTCCTGCAAAAGTGCCAGCAACTACAAGGGTGTGTCAGTACAGTCAATCATGGCTATCAAGTGGCCCCATTCCACATCCAAGAGTTTCAGTAAATCCTAGCCAGAGCTTGGCAAATCTGAAACTTAAAGTCCCATAAAGCAACGTGCTGTTAAGATAAAGGCTCACAAAATGTGCAACAGGCGATAGGGCCCTTTTTCATAAGATAAGATGTATGAGCTGTGGGGAGAGAAAGAGAGAGAGAAATTAAAGAAAAAGAAGAAGGAGAAATGTTAAACACTGTACAGAGCTCAACTATATGAAGCAATTACAGTCACAGAAGCGTCGGCTTACCTCTGGTTAAGGGGCACAGCGCTGACTGCCGTGGCGCACCACTTTATCTCCCTGCCCTGTGTTGTTAAAGATTTAACTGAGCAGCATTCATAAAAGCACAAGCGTTGTGTTTTCATGAACACTGTCAGTGTGCGAGTCAGACCTCTCCACTTCCACGCCAGACTCCTGATGACAGGATGAGGAGAGAGACTGAGGCACAACCCAGCTACAGTGTTGTTTCAAGATTATCTGAATAGTGCATGTCACGGGGTGTAGTTCAGCCACGATCCCCTCACAGCGGGTTAAATACATTTTATTTAGCAGACCTGTTGCGTATGCCTCAGGCAGCATAGTATATCTGCTCAAATGTAGCTATCAGGGTGTACATCAGTGCATCCCTGAGGCCAACGAGGAGCCATACAGTGCAACAGGAGCAGGATCTCAAGCACTGTCCCAGCTTCTGTGCTTCCAGTCCTGTCAAAGCTGATATCCTGCTCCGCTGCTGCCATGGAGACTCCAAGTTGCTATCTACGGAAGCAATGTAAGTGAAAAAAAGAATGCTATTTCTCTGGGAATGTGTGTGTATGTGTGAGTGTGTTTGTGGGTGATTGACAGTAACTGAGATTGAGTTAGAGTGTTTGTGAATGTGTTTGAGAGTGGCAATACGAGTGAAAGTGAGTGGGAATCTGAGTTTCAGCAAGTGTATGAAAAAGTGTAAGTTAGAGTGAGGTAGTGAGTGGGAGAGCAAGTGCGTTATAAGAATGGAGTTGCTTGAGATTATGAGAGAGCATGGAAAGGCTTTAAGTGAGTAGCTATCAATGGTGCAGGAGGTACAATTGCAGCAGAGCAGAGCGTGGAGTCATTCAGTGTAAAAGGGTTAGTGTGTGTGTTTGTACGTGAGTCAGAACCATTGACTATGAGTATGTTTGTGTTTGAGTAACTGAGTGGGAGTGAGTATGAGTGACAGAGTGTGAGTTACTATTAGAGAGGAGGAAGAGAGTGAATGCAAGAGGAAGTAAGTATGAGTGAGAAACTATGAGTGAGTAAGAATGTGTTTTGTTTGCATATATATGAATGTTTGTCTGCCGGTGACAATGGCATAGTCAATATAATTCTGGCCTTATGGCGGCATCCAAGGTAAAATGGTGTTGTTGACATATTGGAGATAATTCACGCCATAAGAAATGGCACCCATTGAAAAATCCAAGCCTTAACATACTGTAGGGCAGATTTAAGAAAAGTGGTGCTGCATTGTGTGCAGCACCACTTTTCTTTCACCCCTTAGCGCCTCCCCTACTGCCACCATGTGTGCGTCGTATTTAAAATGCACTACACCATGGAACAGGGTAGGGGACAATAGCATCAACATTTCGATGCTATTGATCTACTATTCAGGGTTAGCGTCAAAATTTTGGCGCTAACCCTGAACAGTACACAGGGGCCCATTGTCACCAGTGGTGTACCCCCTTTTAATGCCTGCTCTGAGCAGGCGTTAACAATGCTGCAAACAAAGGCATAAAGACATCTTTTAGATTTCTTTGCACCATTTTTTCACCCCCTTTGCATACATTATGCCTGGTGCAGGAAGAATGTGGCGCAAGGGCTTACAAAAGTGGCGCAATGCATCCATTGTGCCACTTTCTAAATCTGGTGCTGCGATTTTGGCCTCGTTGGGCACATTAGCACAAACAAATGACACTAATGTTGCACAAGGAAGTGCTAGGCCCTCTTTAATCAGGTCCTATAAGTAATTCTAGGCATGGTCCCACTGGGAAAAAAGGCCTGCGATTGTATACTGGAGGAAATTCTTGACATGATTGCTTTCGCTGGGACTGTGGAGGTGATTCTTGGCGTAAGGGAGGCCACTCAAGGCAAAATACAGATCCTGAAATGCAGAAAGAACTATTTGACATAAAGAGACACACATAGCAAAATGCTGGTGATGACACACTGAATATAATTATTTGCCTCAGAGGTAGCCATGGCTTACTGGAGCCAATAAGGCAGGTTGGGGGGAAGCAAACCATGATAAAATGCTGTCTTTGAAATACAGGAGCTAATTTTTGACATACGGGCTGCCTATGGTATTTGGGCAATTCCGGTGACAAAATTCTGGTATTAGTATATAGTATGTAATTATTAGCATGAGGGTATCCATAAAAGGCAAGGCAAATTCAGAAAAACATGGGGCGAGGTTTAGGAAAAGTGGTGCTACATTTAATGTAGCGCCACTTTTCTTGCAGCCCCCTGGGCCCCTTTACTGCCACCATGTGTGCGTCATTTTTTAAACATGATGCACACATGGCGCAGGGTAGGGAGCAGTCAGAATTTCTTACAATATTGATGTACTGTTCAAGGTTAGTGCCAAAATTGTGGCACTAACCCTTAACAGTACATAGGGGCCAATTGAAATCAGTGGCATGCCCCCTTTTAACGCCTGCTCTGAGCAGGTATTAAAAATCCTGAAAAAAATTAAGCAAAGAAATCTTCTAGATTTCATTGTGCCATTTTTCACCCCCCCCCCCAAACAGGGGATCACCCCCCTTGCATATCTTATGCCTGACACAGGCATATTGTGGAGCAAGGGGTTAGAAAGTGACGCAAAACATAGATTGTAAATTTCATCTTTCTTTTAAGTGGAAGTGATGCATAAACTAAAGTGCTGGTTACCCCAAAATAAGGTTGCATTTCACTGCTTTGTTGATTTGTTTTACAGTAATGGAACAGGGACTGTTTCACGCCTCATTCAATGCTCTATGCTATTGCATCTGTTGAAACCCTTTCAAATGATAGCTTCCATTTTTATTTTGGTTGAATGACTTTAGAATTAAACAGTAAAGCTGAACATTTTCCTTGTGTCAACGGTTGCTTGTGTCTGCCTGGAGGAGCAGGCTGAGAAAGAAGGCATCAGCACGCGAAAGAGCTTTTTTGGCCCCTTGGCCACATTACTTGAGTGACTGCAATTTCTATCTGCCATTGTTTGTTAGAATTTGTTCCTCAAAAAAATATTACAAAGTGGTTATACTCTGACTCCTGCCACCGTCTTACATCTGCTTAGTATTCATGGAGCAAAGAGATTTATTTAAGCCAACTAAAAAGGGTACTAATTTTATCCTTAATAAAATGATGAAAGCCTGAGTCAACGTCCACGATCTGAGACCTTTTTATTTACCGTGCATTTGTACAGCAGCCTTTTTAACATACAGAGCTACCTTTCTGCAACGAAATATAACCATTGTCATTACAACAATCTTTAATCATGTATGATAAGGCGACGCTGACAGCATTAAATGCGATCACCTCTATTACCCGCTTATGCAAGTAAAGTTTAAACCATCCGTTTAAAAATGCAATCAAACTTAGGTATTTTCCATGACTAATCATATCTTACTTAAACATACATAGGAAACTCATGCCGACAAAACTACAGACAGAAAATGCTTTATTAATCTAGTGACTGAATAGGCTTGTTTTTTTTTAGCGGAGCAGATATTAAATCATAAAGGTAAGAAAACATTCTCACTCTTTCAAAATTATAATGAAAGTAGGACAATGATCAGCAAATATTAATTGTTGAGAATGCCTAGAAGAGTTCAGTTCTGTCAAGAAAGCCTAGTTTATCAGAGGCATTTCAAGACATGAGTAAATGGTGGGCGCTTTCTACGGTTCCCCAGGGAAAGTGAACTTTCTCTCTATCTCACTTCTGTCTATTTTTATAAATTGACCTTTAACATTTACTTCAGTATTGTTAGGCAACATGGAGTTAGACTTGTCATAAAATAGGCAATATAATTCAAAGTTGATCCATCATTTATTGTTTGCCCATGGTCTCAAAAATCCTTAGGATAACATTGTTATTTATTTCGAAGTGTTTTAGTGTTGTGCTTAACAACCACAAAGGAGCAGCAGGGTGCTTTACATAGTATATTTATATTTCAGCAAGAGCATCTTGAACGTAAGATAAATAGAACAGTGTCTTGTGTTTAGCATGTATAGTACAGCATCGGGGGTGGGGGGATACGTATCTGGGAAAGTGCAATGTGTTTTTACATATTAACCATGCAGTCAACTAATTTACTATTTGAAGCCCAGGAAGCTTAAGTGATTTATCCACATGCACACAAGTTGGCGATCAAGTAGCCTATTCACAAACTTATTTTGGCTATAAACATGACTGTATGGCTGAAAATACTATGTATACACCTGCCAAGAATTCACAAAGAGATTTGTGGCGAGTGTAAATCCATTTTCTCTGTAATGAGTGTGAGAAATATGGATTAGTAAACCCCATTCAATGAATGAGAATTGGACAGTCCTTATCCACCAATCAGAGACCTAAGATCGGCCAGCCCTAGCAACTTAGGCCCTGATTTATACTTTTTTTGTGCCGCATTTGCCTCATTTTTGTACGCAAAAGCAGCGTAAACTTACAAAATTCAATTATATTTTGTACCTTCACTCCGGTCAATAAATGATGCAAATGCGGCGCAAAAAAAGTATAAATCAGGGTCTAAATCTGTCTCGGACTGACAATTTTCCTTCCTCTGGGCCTTCTTTATGCACTCTGAGGCTTCCTAATTGGCAGTTAGCAGTATGTAATCAATTCTATAATTAAAATAAATTATTTGCCTTGCGAGTTTGGGAATGCCCACACAAATGTACACCTGTGGCCATTTACAAACTTCAGACTGACCTTTTTACACCCTGGAAATGGTCGAGATACAGTTTTGTCAATGGTTAGAATAACTCCTTTTCTAGAAAGAGACAGGAATGGACCTCCTTTTATATTTGCTAGAGGTGTACATGAAGAGCTTTCTTTACAGGGAAATTGTTATCCCGGTGAAGAAAAGAGAAAAAAAGTATCCATTTCACAGGAGGCTCGATTTCCTCTGCGGAATTCTACACAATGAATGAATGAGTGATTGAATTAATTACTTTATTGTATGATTACTTAAAGCCATTACAAATATATACAAGGCACAAGATGAAAAAGCATAATTAAAAGAATTTAGTTGCTCCTAACAAAGTTATGAATAAAAAATGTTAAGTGCAACAAACAGGATATTTCAGTTCACTGCCAAGTGCTGTGGGCTGGAGCTGAGTTTATTGGGCACTAGACTGCTCCTTGCTACAGAGCGGGGCCGAGACCGGCGGTTGGACTGCGTTTTCTGGCAACATGCCCTTTAACAGTAGTCAGGCTGGAACTATTACTTTTTCAGATTTGGCCAACCCCGCCACAGTTTCCAGGATGAATAAAAGGGATTGAGCCTTTTTAACCAATCAAGTGCTATGATGTAGGAAGATTGGCCTCAAGAGGATGCAACAGGCAAGATTCAGTACCGGGCAGCAAAATAGTATATGAGCCAGTGAGCCCTTTCTATAATCACACAGTCTGCAATGTGTGATGTTTTCAGTTTAATTTATCTAATTAGTTTATAAAAGTTTTATGTAGCGCAAACAAGACCATTTATCTTATCAAAGTGATGCACAATGGAATAATAGAGAATGCACACAGGGTGATATATGTACTTATAGGTTGATATGAAACACTGCACAATGGAGAATAACATGGAATCTACACAATGTAATACATAGAGTCACAAAAGAATATCACGAAGCAAGAACTATAACGGGTAGGAGGGCTTTGCAATGCACTATGTACATAAGGTGTCGTGAGCGGGAGATTGATAGGAACATAATTGGAAGTGTCATAAAAATAAACAATAGAGTGTCAGTCAAGTGAAAGCAAAAAGTAATTATTGTCAGGAGCAACTGCATTAAAGATGGTACAGTTCATAGCATCAGAGTGGAAGGGGACTGTTCAATAGTATCGTTTTTGCTTCTTTTTTGCAGAGAATAATTGAAGGGTTGGTCCTGATTTCCGGGAGAAGAGAATTCAACATTGGAGGGGCGATTCCAGAGAAGGTTTTCTTTTTGCTGAATATTTGGGGTTTCAGCAGTAGCAAGTTTGTGCAATGAGAAGATCCGTTCCCACCAGAAATAACCAATTTCTGGGCAAGGTAGCAAGGAGTGTTGTGGTGAATGGCTTTGTGCGTCATGCAGGCAATTTTTAGATGAATCCTAGACTCAAACGGTAGCCAGTTCCGGACAGGGGTTGGGTAGAGCGATTAACAGGAATTCAGTTTTGAGGGTGTTAAGTTTGAGGTGGTTGAGAGTCAGCCGGTGTTGAGTTTTAGTCAAGTGATGTTGGGTGTGCTGATGTCTTTGAGTGAAGCTATTTTCATGTAAAGTTGTGTATCATCCACGTACATATGGTAAGAGATGTTAGAGAGTTTGAAGATTTCAGTCAGGGGTTCCATGTACAAGTTGAACAGGGTGGGAGAAAGCGTAGACTATTGGGGAACACCAATTGAGACTGGTATCAGGTCAGCTAGGGTGTAGTTGATCATGGCTCTTTGAGATTTGTTTTTGTAGGAATGAAGAAAAACATTTTAATACAGTACCAGAGATATCCATCCAGTGTGCTAAGAAGTTCACAAGAATCTTGTGTTTGATAGTGTCAAACACTGCTGAAATGTCAAGTTGGATTAATAAGCAGGACTTGTTTTCATAAAGTAAATGTAAAGCGGCAGCAGCAATGTGGACCATGGCAGTTTCAGTACTGTTACCCAGTCTGAAGCCAGATTGGTATTGGTCAAGGGGTTGGAATTGGTCAAAGTAACTGCAGAGTTGCTGATAAACACATTTTTTCCAAGAGCTTGACTACAGTTGGGATGCTGGAGATTGAGCAGTAATCGTTGGGATCCCAAAGATTGGAGCCAGTCTTTTTTAAGACAGGGGTGTCTTGGCCAATTTTTTAGGCAGTTCGGAATGGAGCCTTGTGTGAGAGAGGGGTTGTTAACCCTGGTCCATAAGGGGAGCAGGAGATGTATGGTTTCTTCGAGGAGTTGGATTGAAGAGGGTCAATGAAGTGGTTAGAGTATTTTATAGATGTTGGTAGCTTTAAGATGCCATTTTCATCAAATGTCTGTCAGGTGGACCCAAAGGCATTGTTTTTGGTTTGAGAAGTTGACTAACTGGGCATTCTTCATATGATGTGGAGGTGCGAAGCAGTGGGGCCTCAATCGCTAAGAGATTTACAGCATTCCAGAGATCATTGTCAATTCGCTTTGTTTTCTCAAGAAAGGAGGAAGAAATGTTTAGCAATTTGACAGAGTTTTAATGTCTGAAGAAAAGGAATTGGATTTCCCACTGATTTGTTTTTTGACAATTTCAAAGAGTTTCTTGGGACGGCTAATAGCTGTGTCTAACTGTTGTAAAAAATAAGATGATTTGGAACTTCTAATGCATCTATTATAGGTGTTCTGTCCTCGCCACAGAAGTGTGAGGTTAGTTGGAGAAGGGGTCACTCTCCATGCTCTTTCTGCCAGTCTAGGGGTGCGGCGTTCCTCATTAAGGCTACAGCTGAACCAAGGTTTAGATATTTTCATCAGGACTCACTTAAATTGTTCAGGGTCAGTAGAGTCCAGGATGTTGGACATAGGGCTAAAATATTGCTCTTTGAGGTCTTGTGAATCAGACATCTCGTGGGTGAGGACAGAGATTGTGGCTGATAGCAGGTAGCGTGCCTGAATTGAGGTTACAGGTTTCTTTAATCCAATGTTTGGTTTTCACTGGTTGACCTTTGCGAATGGATACCTGTTCATATATGGAAAAGGTAATGTAGTGGTTACAAGTCCAGTCGCAAGGTAGAATAGAGTTAATTTGGATGGTGTTCTCCTTAGCTATTATTAAGTCTAAGGTGGCCTCTTAAATGTGAGTAGGGCAGTTGCAGGCATGGATCAGGCTGAGATCAAGGAGAAAGGCCTTGAAACTGTTTACTAGCAGATCACTCATATCGGTCCAGTGAATGTTGAAATCACCTCCAAAAATCTGGTTCTTGTGTGGATTATTGCTGGTAGATATGATCTCCCTGATTTGTTCGATGAAAGTATGATTATCTTAAGGAGGGTGGTAGATCATGTGCAGTATGCAGATTGAGTTGTCTTTGGTTGAAATGATGACCCTCAAATATGGATCATTGCTGGTAGATAGGATCTCTATGATTTGACCAATGAAAGTATGATTATCTTCAGGAGGGTGGTAGATCGTGTGCAGTATGCAGGTTGAATTATCTTTGGTTGAGATGATGATCCTCAAATATTTGCAGGAGAATCTTTTCCATGTTTTCCAGTTGTTTTTCAGGCCAGGCTCAGTTCTCTTATTGGAAGTGGCACAAGTCTTGCCCATAGTATTTGATTTAGGCTGTTTTTTCCCCGTGGCTGGTAAAGATACGCTTTGCCTGACTGATTTATTTGAGCTCTATTTGTCATTAGGGAGCCCTGTTGGTCCCTTGCTTGTAGAGCTTTAATGTCCATTCCCCATGAACAGAGATTTAATCACTTCTTTATTGCCGTTTTGATGACTGTGTAGTTGGTGGTGTTTGGAGCCCAATTCTCCACTGCAAGCTGCAGTGTCTCCTCCGCAACTTTGAGATTAGTGGAACAGGTATTTTTCCTATTTTGATGATTGCTTTTATGACTGCCTTCATGGTATTTTCGGAAGCGCAGTAGTCTGATAACAATATTTTGCCAAAGCAATCATGCACTTGAGTTTTAGTTTGAAAAAGGCCAAATTGGAGTCTAATCAAAGCATGCCTTGTCTGGGAAGGCAGTTGGAACACTTTCTTGAACCCTGTGAAATGGAGCTTATTGAGGTCAGCTGCCAGCATACCTGGGAACGCTTGCTATGCATAGTTGACCAAGGGGAGGAGTTTTGCCTTGATCACCTTTCTAATAGCTATGATCGATGGACTGTCAAGGGTGTTCATTTTTTTGTAAGTGTAAGGTCGGTTTTCCAGTTTCGCAGAGCCAAGCCCTGAGATAGTTATAGTTCTGTATGCAGTCAAGCCTCTGTGACCGCAGCCTCCATTTCATTACCCTTTTTCTTGGGTAACAACCAAAACTCAAAATTTTCATTTTGCTTGCATTGACTATGAGATTGTTCCTAATATTTATGTGTTCAGGGCCTTCTGGAGACCCACTTTCGTGTGACCTAAAAGCACGAGGTCATCTGCATATTGCATGAGGTGAATTTTCTTATCTCCAATCCTTGGGATGGCTAATTTGACATCAGATAATGCCGAGCCCAGGTCAGCTGTGTATAAGTTACATAGAAACTGGGGCAAGCACAAAGCCCTGTTTTAACCCTCAGTTGGTGGTACGTTTTGCTGTTGCTGTATTCCCTGAGAGCTTGACCTTTACCCATGTCCTTGTGTAAGGTGGCATGATGGCTTGCAGTAGTTGAGAACCGATGTTCCACCTATCTAATTTCTGCCAGAGTATGTTCCGAACTACTCTGTTAAAGGCCGCAAAGTAGTCAATAAAGCAAGTGAAGACAGTTGGAGTATTGTGAGTGATGGCTTGATAGGCTAAATAAGAGTGAGCAACTATGTTGTCAACTTTTGATCCTCCCACTTAGAATTCTGTTTAGTAAAAGGGCAGCAGGCCCTCAGCAAAAGTGGAGTTAGCTAGCTCCTTTAGTAATATACTGTCACAGGCTTTCCCCTCAATCTCCAGCAGCGCTATTAGCCTGAGGGGTCGGTCTTGTCACCCTTCTTAAAGATGGGTTACAATAGAGAGCCCATCCATGAGTCCAGTATGTCTTTGTATAGTCTACATTCAGCATACAGCAGGGAAGGGTTGAGGCCCAGAACTGATTATCTTCTCTAAATAATGACACTGGGAAGCCGTTTGGTCTGGGGGCACCGTCCTTTTTGATCTTTTTCAGGACCTTATTGACTACCTGGTTGTTCAGTGCTACAGGATTCATTAGTACTGCTAACATCTGTTTCCTCTACCTTGTATGCAAAAGGTAATTTGTCTGGGGGAGGCACATCTTGGGGCTCAGTATAGAGGGTCTGTGACAGGGCACTGGAACCAGTAATATGCGGGCCGATGTTTGAGTCCCTCAGGGAGACTCAAAGGAACTTACTCAATGCTTGCATGGAGGAATGTGCATACGTCATCCGGGAATTTGATTCGGCAAGCGGAGCAGAAGTGGTGGAAAAGAGAAACACCGAGTCGGAGTGGAGAGAGAGATGCCAGGAAGAGATGAGCGAAGACCTAGGGGAGACGGAACAACACCAAGAAGAAACCAGAGCAGAGTTCGAGAGCCGAGGAGCAGCTGCGAGAAACGGGGAGAGCGGAAAAGCCAGCCACGTCCCCGGAGGGTGACTATACCAGGTACATGACTGCTTGCGCGGTCAACTCACAAACCTGGTAGGGAAGGATGGGAGGGACTGGGAGGGGGATCGGGGCAGCGGCATTCTTAACGGGGCACCAGAAAGATGATAATAATAAGTCTCCATAAGAAATACTAAATTAAAAGGGAAAGGATGCCCTGAGCACTATATTTGTTTTCTTTTTGGTTTTGTTAAACAACACAGGCCCAGAAAATGTCAAAGAAAAAAAATAATAAAACAACTTAATTTCTCTACACCAGTTTATTGTACTTCTGGCACTTGGGCAGCACTGAGTCTATAGAAATAGTTGTGTTTCACCAAAGGATTCCCACAATACCCCACCCCAACCTGCATGCACATATTCAGAAAGAAAATAAAATAAAAGAAGACACAGAGGAAACACTTAGCTGGCAACAGCTTGTCATTTTTGTTTCTCTCCTTCTCTTGCTAGCTACGTGGGAGCTGGATGGCGAAGAAATCCTGACGACCTAAGGAGATAAAGAAAAGACTGTCACACTGGGGAGGAGATGAGAGATATAAAAGTTACAGCGGCAAAGCGCTATCTTATGGCGAACTAGAACTCTGCATTGGGAAACAAATAAAGACCACTTGATCAACCATACCTGTTGGACCTGGCCCTTTTACAGGGTCATTCCCCAGACTTTTTGCTTTTTGCCTCCTTATTTTTCTGACCTTTGTTGGCTGACGTTTTGACTCTGAGCACTTTTTCACTGCTAACCAGTGCAAAAGTGCATGTGCTCTTTCTTACAAATTTGGTATGATTGGATTATACCTGATTGGCATATTTAATTTACCTATAAGTCCCTTGTAAAGTGGTATCCCTACACCCAGGGCCTGTAAATTAAATGCTACTAGTGGGCCTGCAGCACTGCTTGCGCCACCCACTGAAGTAGCCTGTCAAACCTACCTAAGGCCTGCTAGCGCAGAGCCTGTGTGCGCTGTTTCCTGCCACAGGGTCCTGGCATCTAAATTTACTTGCCAGGCCCAGAACTCCCCTTTTACTACATGTAAGTCACCCCTAAGGTATGCCTTAGCTAGCCCTTTGGGCAGGGTGTCATGTATGTAGAAGGAAGGACATGTGCCATGTAGCGTGGCCTGTCCTGGTAGTGACAAACAGCCTAACTTGGTATCTCACTGCTGTGAGTGCTGCCCTCTCATAGGATTGCATTGGAAATGCCCTGCCTTATGTGTAAGGGGTATGGTCTGATTTATGAGGGGTAGCGTAGGCATGTTTGGTATGGTTGTGATAGTGGTGAGAAATGCTGCTTACTGGTGTAGGTGTATTTTTTATTACTATCACAGAAATGCCACTTCTAGAAAGTGTGCATTTATCTGTGCTTATGACTTTGGTGGTTTGCAGCTTGTCTCCAATCCACGTCTGGGCAGACTGACAATTGGGGCTTTGTGCATACTTCTCAGACAGCCTGAACACAGGGAGGGTGGAGGTGTCACAGAGGTGCATCTACATATTGTAAAGCCTTCCTCGGCTGAGAGAAGGGAGAGACGGGGCACACCTCCATTTGTAAAGGCTGTGCCCTGGCCTCACACAATAGGGTTGTTAACCCCCCACTGATGTTTGGAGCCTGTGCTGAAAGGAGAGAGGGGGCACTCCCAGAACCAGTTGTAACTGGCTGGAACCTCCTCTCCCTACCATTGTGAAACACACTGTAACCCTAGTATAAGTACAGGGGAATTTTCCCCACAATTTGAACACTCTTGGAACTTGAAACTGGACACAGAACGCTGATACATGGACTCACCAGGAAACCACCTTGGACTGCTGCTGCTGTGCTGACCTGTGACCTGCCTGGTCACTAGGAGGAACTGCAACCATCTGCACCCCTTGTGCTGGCCTGTATCTGGGCCCACCAGCCCTGTAATCCTGCTTGTTTTTGTTGTTCCCAGGGGCAGGGTGCTGTGGCCCCTGACCCCTGTAACAGTCTCTACCGCGTTTTGCTAAGCGCTGCCAAAGCGCTGCTTCTGCCAAAAATCACCGCCGCAGCCCATGCTGCAGATTGGGTCGTAGGGCTGTGGAAAGTGCTTTAGTTGGCACCCTAAAAGTCACCACCGCAGCCCGGGCTTATCGGAGAGCCCCTGCGTTTTCATAAGTGCTCCTCTGCCGGAGAGATCACCGCCGTGACGCGGGGGTCATATTTGCAACCGGCACGAGGATCGCGCTGTTCATCGTGTCCCCGGGGCACCCAAGAAGACCAAGACCAGAGCGAGTACGCTCCAACCGTGACCCCGGGACGAAGCGCGCTTTCTGACACACCCCCGGGGCACAGCCAGGCACCATCCTTGGTGCCTGCCCCACGGAACAGCCCAGGTTCAGCCACATCAGAGAGCAGGAAGGAAGCCTCATCGGAGGCCCCTGCTCCTCTCTCTCTCCTGTCTAGCAGCCGCACCGTGGACAAGGGCGGCTGCCTCCCTCTGAGCAGGGCGCGGGGAGGGAAGGGAGTTCCCTTGCCCCCGGTCACTGCGCTAGGGGCGCAATCGCCCCCACCACTCAGTTCTTGTGGCTATTGGGACCCCCCCTCTCGGGAGAGGGCCATCAGAGGCCCAGGGGCCCACCAGGATCACGGGTCCCCGGAGGGGCCCGTTCTAAACACGAGAGAGAGGGTGCTGATCGCCCCTCTCCCAAAGAGCACCCTGTTTTTGCACACAGGAGTGCCGGGGGCCCCCATGCTCAACTTCTAGGCACTGTGAGTGCCTCTACTACAGAAACAGGTACTGTTCAGGGAATGTAGGCTCTAGAAGCCTAGTACAGACTCATAGATGTTTTAGGTTTCCTACCTGTTTACTGTATCCACATATATGTGCTAATGTTCCTTTTCTGGGCATGTCTAGCTGATATGTAATTGAATGACTTGTGGTATATTCTCTAATGTTCCTTTTATTTAGGGATTGTTCCTGACAAGTGCATATACTTTTTACTATAATTCCTGACTACTGCTTATGTTGCAGAATCCTGAGTACTTACGTGTTCTAATGTGACAACTGCATATTCTTGCAGAGTATTAGTAACTTGTGTAACATTCTGAAAACTGCTAAGGTAGCAGGGTATTACTTACGTGTAATGTTGGTCTAATTATGTTTTGTGCAATACAGATTATTTTTACATAGCTCAGTGTTGTGTTTACTTTGTGGTGTACATTTTGCATCACGTGTGTTGTGTGTGTTGTGCAAACGCTTTACACATTGCCTCCGGGTTAAGCCTGACTGCTCGTGCCAAGCTACCAAGGGGGTGAGCAGGGGTTATCTTGGACGTATAACTCCCTAGCCCTGACTAGAGTGGGTAGGTTCTGCCTGGCTGAGGTGCATACCCTAGCCAAACAGAAACCCCATTTCTAGCAATACCTAGTTTAGAAAACTTTATAGAGTTAACAGAGGCTCTGGTGACCTCCTTGGGCAAAACCCTATCACAGGGTCATATCATGTGCAATCTTTTTTTCTACTGCAGCTGAGTTTCCCCTTTTGCTCCTCCTGTGGCATAAGGTGTTGACATTCCTGAAGAATTGTTGATGTTTATTGGCTGCTATTAGGTAAAAGATTTAGATCCACTCGGCCTTGTGTATTTTTCTCTTCTTCTCCCACACATGTTGCTTGTGCTTCTTTACTGCCATAGTTAACTGCTCCTTTGAAATGATGGTTTTTAGTTTGCTGTTTGCAGTCAGTGTCACCCTTAGTTTCTGTGTGCTTTTTTGATCTCTGGCACAAATATCATCTTGTAATTCATTGCTGTTTTAATTTTGTATGGGCTACTGTCTTGCAGGAGTGCACACAACTCTAGATGGGAGCAGCCCTTAACAATGTCCGGTTTTTGATGCACTGTAGATCAGCCTTCCCATTTTCTCTTCCATCCCTCAAACTTCCCTACGGTTGTGAATGAGCATTTAATTCTCCACAGGAGGTTGGTTCCTATTCCATCTTCTCTCAGGTGGTGATATTGAAGTCTCCTAGTCGGATCATTTCCAAACCTGTACATGTTTTTATTAGTTTTTCCAGGTGCCCAATCAGCTTTTCTAGTTTTTTCCAATGTGTTGGTTCCATTGGCATTAAAGTAAACATTGATGATTAATATCGACCGGGTTCCTCTGGAGCATTTGAGGCCTTTTAAAATACCTGCTTGAAGCATTTGAGACTTGCTATTTATTTCCAGTAAAGACATTCTTACTGAGTGCTTGATGATTATTGATACACCTCCTGAGGGTCTCCCGAATAGATGGATCTTTTTGGCCATCTTATGATATACAGCTACCCAGATAGTAGCGTGGGTGTTAGCGCCCATGTCTCTTGGAGACAGATGATATACGCTTCCTCCAAAAATGCTAGTGCAGCCCCACTCTGTAGAATCTTCGTGATTCCTGCCATATTCCAGGTCACTGTATTGGTTCTTTTGTCCCAACTTTCTTACTCTTTCTTTGAACAATGTTTTTTTTTTAAGTCCCATTTACAGGAAAGCCAGACAGCAATTAATGTACCAGTTTAGTGGTGCAGCATTTTCATAATCGACCTTGAGAAGAAGGTCACGGACCAAATACAAGAGAAGGGCTCGGAGGTAAACACTGCTCATTTGTTTCTGCTAACTGGCTTCCAGACACAACACGACTGCATGAACAACATCCTTGTTAATCACAGAAGGACGCTTTGTGCAAACACAATTTGCAAGCCCTTGATCAATTTGTTTGCTGGACAGCTGCTTATTTTTACCCGGAGCATGGCATGACAAACCCAATCAGTCACGAGCATAATTTAAATTCTGAAATATTTCCCCATGAGTGTGTTGAATTTAACCTCTGCTTTTGTTGCATCATGTAATCGCTTGCCGATCAAAGATGAAGGCTTTCATGCTTTTTTCAAGAGCCGAGCAATCAGGCATTTTATTTCATTTCCCCAGAGGCAGAAAACATTTGCATATTGCTTTTTTATTACAATACTACAATTTTATTGTGCAGCATAATGTGGGCTGAAATTATACTTTTGCGCATTAGTCACAAATTCATGCATTTAGCCCTGTATCTAACTTCTCCCATTTTTTCAGAAAAAAGGCAAAAAATATGTTAAATATGGGTTGCGAGGAGGGGTGATATATTTATATATATATACATGTCCCATTAAAACTTTGCAACATCTAATTTCTTTAGTACCTTTGCAAAAAAATAAACCTCTACAACCCCCGAATATTATTTATTTTCTTATTGAGCAGCATCATCAGTCAGGTGCAGTTCAAATTCCTAACAACAGGAAAACAATAGAAATCTATAACTGAATTTCACAAACCTACAGAGTCCCAAAACACGGCATACATAGAGTGAGACAAAATATGAGATTTTGTGTATATTTAATTGCAACTGTAACGTTGAAATGTGCCAACCGCTTTAGTTCTTTACTGTGCTTGTATGTGAAAAAAAATTCATGCAAATCTCTTTGACCCAACTCCACAAAGGAACAGTTCAGCATGGAACTGCTGGGCCATGTGCTAATTTCACAGATCATAAGCAGCTCCCTGATGTGTTTCCATCTCATTGCACCGCATTAGTGAAAATTGGCCCAAGTTCTTAGGCAGAACGATCACAGGGATTTCCATGTCAAGATACTCCCTATTCCTAAGATTATGTTGAAAAGATTTCTGAGGAGGTGCAATGGAGTTTGTACAACCATCACTTTAGAGTAAGCATCATAAAACAAGCACTGGCAAAGCCAATAGGTCCAGCCTTGTTGTGCTGGAGCAATGGTTATTTTTTTATATTTTTGGCTCAAAGGAAATAGCACAAAAAGAAAAACACCTAAATGTGACCACCATGTACTTGAAATTAAAACTTTAAAAAAAACATTAATTGATATGTCCTTTTCACCAGTGATGTTCTTTAAATAACAAGCCTTTCACATGTGTCATAAATGTATATTTGTGATGGAGGTGAGATTATATAAATAAAGACCCAACCAAGCATTCACAAAGCAGGCAGATGCAAAGTGACAATGTTAATTACACATTTTAAAACAACAGCTTAAAAAAGAAGTAAAATAATTCAAGTGCAGGGATCCAAAACTCAAGCACAGAAATATACATTTTTAAACATAATAAATAAATAAATTAAGGTTTTGAACTAGCTTTGCACTGAGGAGAAAGCAACTATTTTTAGAGTGATGGGATTGTGCACAGGTTTTGTGCAGTCTCTCAAAGTGAAGCCAATGGATAAACTGGGTGACCCATTGACCTATGTTGTATGCTGTGGTGGGTGGATGAAAAATTGTGACTGATAATTTAAAATAAATGCATGCACACCCACAATAAGAGCAAGTACTCACGATGAGATATGGATGGAAAGCTGCAACAAGCACTCTTGTTGAGACACCTGCACTGAAATTAGAGACTGTCTATATGGGTCAAATACCTACAAAGAAAACAAGCATCAGGGAAGTAGGGAGATCACTAGAAGTAAGAGTACTGTGACACCTGGGCTCAATAATAATCCAAAACTCCTGCCACAGATCTAAAAAAAATAAGCTCTTAACCCTCTGCTAGTTGGGACAACAAGCAGTCATGCTTAGTATTAGACACAATTTGTAAAGTATTTACACAGTACATAAACAGTAATGAAGTGAAAACACAACACAAAAACGGTCCCTGCCAATAAAGATATGATATTTTAATAAAAAATCCAATAGAAAAAAACTACAAAGATATCAAATTAGAAAACCGGAATTACGGGTTCTTGAGTTTGAATTCAATATTCACACAAGTGTGTGCATATGGTTCAATAGTCATAAATGGACACCCTCAAACAGCTAAAATGCATAGAAAACGGGCCCACAGGCACCGAGTCAAAGTCAAAATTCAACTTAGGTGTGGGACTGCACAGAGGGCTAGAGAAACCAAGGGTCTTCCACATGGAAAGTGACCTTCGTTCAAGGTGCAAGGAAATGCACAAAGCATCGGCTGCCTTATTGCGTGGTCATGTGTCAGGCTGGGACCTACGATCACGGGCTGCATTGACAGTGCAGAGACTGTGCGAAAAATCACAATACGTTCCTGCAAGGCTCTGCAGACTCCTGTGTCGGCCTTGTGGAGCAGGCAATCAGGTACTGAGGGGCTGCAGTGGCTGTATCGGAGCACAGACTGTGCTGGGTTGTGGGTGGTCATGATGCATCGATGCAAAGCCCTTTGTCTGACTGAGGTTGTTTATTAGGGCAGGTGCTAGTATGGTGCTGTGCTCTGCAAGGGACCAGCTGACCTCGGAACACAGCCTTTGCGTCAGTGCAGTTGTGAGGATTTGCAGCCTTCATGCATCAGGACCACGAATCTGGCAGGATGGAACTGCGGGTCTCAGCATTTGGTTCAGGCTGTGGTCAGCAGGAGCGGAGATGTTGCTATGGTTGTGAGACCTTGTGTCGAAATGCACCAAGTTGCATCGGGAAGGCAGAGCAAAAGGCAAGAGGGCATGTACTCTGACAAGTACTAGTGTTTAGGACCAGTGGGGACAGGCTGGGTAGCTAGAACTCACTTCCACACAGGCAGAGCAGCTGAGACCAGGTCAAGGAAGCAGGTAAAGCCTCTGGAACTTTGATGTCCCTACAGTTCAGGCAGGAGGTCAGCCAACTGTCCCTTGGAGTCATTCAGGAGTCTTTGGAGAATACAGTAGGTCCAGGCTTCCTTGCAGATAGGCTGACAGATTCTTCTGTTCCTCTTTAATATGCCCTCAACACCAACACCAACACTTTCTGAATTGTACACTATCCTGGGGTTTCTGTGGAAAGAAATCCCGCTTCATCTGCTCAGGAATAGAGGGGCAGGCCTTTCAGAGAACTCCTTATATTTATCCTTGTTTCTCCCTCCTTCTACTGGAAAGGAACCAGTCTACCCTTCTTGGGATTAGTCCCAGGTGCCTTTTTGTTGACTCTGATGTTGGCCAAACTTCACTGTGGTTGTCAACTCAGAGGGGTCAAGGAGTTAAGCATCCACCAGCTGTTGGCAATTCTGTAAAGCAAATATTCAGCAGGCCCTCCTTCACCATCAAATGAAATTTCTTTGCTGCTCATCACCTAGCCTTCTGTGCCTTCCTGGAGTATGCAAGACATTTCACTCAGATCTGGTTAGGCAGTGTCTGACAGTTCCTAAAGCGCAAGCTATGTTTCTTTGAGGTAAGACCAGACTTTGTTAGATGGGTTTGCTTCATCAGGGATACAGGGTACTGGCAACACCTTTCACCACAACCTCAAGCCTGACTGGATGTTTTTTTTCTCCATTGTGTGTTTTTGTGTCAGGTGGGGGGTCACCCTCAGGTGCAGACTGTGCAGACTGCTGGCTGGGTTACCACTCCTTTTTTTTTTTTTTAAACAAATTTTATTGATTTATTGAAGGAAAATGCTAGGATCGATCATTGGCCATTCAACACATAGCAGTCCAATTTCAGTTTTCAATGACAGTATATAAGCCAATAGCCCATCCCAGGTAGTTCCATCCCCCTTAAGCCCACCCCCATTCCCCTCAAAACTCTTCCCTCCCTTGTGCAGTGCAACTCGGTTCAACAATATGCTGCTGTATGTCTAGTCCCGCTCTCTGATAGCCAATTTGTCCAATGGGTGATAGATTCCCATCCGAGCAAACTCACGTATTCATCCCTCCCGCCTCCCCCCAATGTAGATATGGTCGGGGAGTTTGTAGTGAGAGACCAGTTGTTTGAGCTCCTCAACCAGCGTTGCCCACACCATGACCCCATCAGAGAGGCACCCCCTTCGCCAAGCCTCCATGTTCAACGTTTCCACTTCGTAATCTGCCCATTTTAGGAGTTCCTTGCACCAAGCTAGCACTCAGGGGCCCCAATGGGATTTCCAGTTACGAGTTATCTCCTGCTTGGCTAATATGAACCCCAGATACATAAATTTGCTGAATGTTTTGGTCTTAGAGATGTGCGGCAAATCACTTAAGAGGCACTAGGCGGGGTCTCTAAGTACTTCTCTTTCTACCAATATTGAAAGGAAGTCTACAATCTCCTGCCAGTAGTGAAGGAGTTGGGGACAACTCCAAAACATATGAAGAAAATCCACTCCCACTTGATCACACCTAGGAGATTTGATCTCAATCACCGTGAGCATCTTGTTCAGCCTGTGAGGTGTTAGGTGCCCTCTGTGTAAAATGTAAAAGTTTATTAATTTAAACCTGGGATTGCGTGAGACTCTGGGTGCTCGTTCCAGTGATATGTCTCAACCCTCATTTGTAAAGGATTTGCCAATATCTGCTTTCCATTTCTGACGTATGTGTGCTAAGGGCTGCATTGAGTCATTATTTATTTTATGGTACAGGCATGTGATTGCCTTCAGAGTGCCCGCTGCTATTGCTATGTACGTGCAGCTAGAGTGAGTGGGTAGTTCTGGGTGGTTTCCTCTAGGGCCTCGTGGATCAGGAAATGTTGAGGGCTTAGGTCAAACTTAGTCTGTAAGTCATTTTAGGGGAGCAACACCCCATGTCTGAACAAATCCCCCATTGTGTGCACTCCTGCTTCCCTGAGTTGATATAGACCTTGCCAATTATTACTGTGCAGGAGGGCTGTTAAATAATCAAGTGAGAGCTCAGAAGAATAAGGGTGTTTGGTTCTGGTTCTTTGTGGCAATCTGCCGCCACCTCATGTTCCCTCGCACCCTTGGCTCCAGATCCCTTAGTCCCAGGAGAAGCTGAATTATCTGGGACCCAGCCGGTGTTCCGAGCCACTTGTCAGTAGGCAGGTTCTGACGGCTCCTCACTCACTGAGTAAAATATTGCAGCTGCGCTGCTATATAGTAGGCTTCAAAATTCTGTACTACCGCCCACAGATCATGGTCCTTTGTTGCATAGTTGACAGCAACACCCGCTTGTGGCCTGTTCCCCAGATAAAAAATAGAGACAGGAAGTCTATTTCCCGAAAGGTGGTCTGAGAGATTTTGATAGGCAAGGTAGTAAATAATAGAGTAATTGAGGTAGCATAACCATTTTCAACAACGTCACCCTTCCCATGACTGATAATGGGAGTGTGCTTCAAAAGTCCATGGCATGCCTTGGGGAACCAATTGCCTGTCCGATATTGCCCTCCACCACATTGGATGGGGTGTTATAAACTCTTGCTCCCAAATATGTAATGTAATGTGGTTCCCAGTTCAAGGAAACCAACTCTACGGGTGGGGGCACGCCCTGGGATTCCGGGAACAGGATGGTGTTCACCCAGTAAACCCTGAGACCCAATATGTCAGTGAATGTTCGCAGCAACTGACGGGCTGCAGCCAAGTCCTCCCCACTGTCTTGCAGGAACAGCAGCAGGTCATCTGCGTAGAGTGTAATATGCTGACAGTCAGATAGCACTGTGGGTCCCCGGTACTTGCCGCTCTGGTGGGCATGGAGCAGAATGGGCTCCATTGCCAGGGTGAAGAGTAACGGAGAGAGGGGGCATCCCTGGTGGGTGCCACGTTCTATCTCATAGCTTGGTGAAATATGCTTGCCAGTCTTTACCTCTAGTGCTCCTAGGCTGAATAAAAAGGTTTGACCCAATTTAGGAACCCAGTACCTAAGTGGAAACTTGTAACCACCTCGGCCAGAAAATTCCATTCAAGACTGTCAAAAGCTTTTTTGATATCTACTAATAATATTGCAGCATGCAGTGCTGCGGTCGGTACTTTTTCGAGCAATAGCAGCAGTCGACAGATGTTCAGCACTGTGTTGCAGCCAAGGATGACCCTGATTGATCTTTATGTATCAGCCGAGGCATATAGTGCAGGAGTCTGGTGGCAAGTACTCTACTACGTATTTTGTAGTCTGCATTTATGATTGATAGAGGGCGATAGGCCTTCATGTCATGGGGTTGTGTCCCAGGTTTCAGCAGGGGTTCCATTAGAGCCTCTTTGGTTGATGGTGGAAGGACCTTTACCTGCTTGGCCTCATTGAGCATTTCTACTAATTTAGGTGCTAATTGCTTTATGAAGGCAGCGTAAAACTCAATCGGGAAGCCGTTCGTGCCTTGGGTTTTTCCTCGTGCCATATGTTTAATGGCTCTCCTCGGGTAAAGTAATGTCCCCTCCCAATAATTCTGCCGCCTCCTGAGATACTCTAGGTAACTTAAGCGGTTCAAGAAGGCCTTATTGTCATCTGGGGATACTTTAGATTTGCTCTTGTACAATATAGTATAGTAGTTGTTGAAGGCTCCATTGATATCAGCTTGGGTATGCAGCGAAAGGCCAGAGTCTGTTCGGATCTCCACTATTGGAGTTCCTCTAGTATTGGGAGATGACAACCAGGCCAGGAGCCACCCCATCTTGTCCCTGGACACCTGGGCCGTTATCAGATAGTTTAGATAAGCATGACAGCGTATTCTTTCCACAGTCTGAACCTCCGGAAGGAGGGTTTCCGTACCCCAGTCGACTCAGCTATACAGCAGCCTCGGAGTGACGTCTTAAATGCAGCCCATTCCATGCTTCTGGAGGCAGTAGACTCCCTGTTTTCCTGGAAATATTGGGAGACACATGCCAATTTGTGCCCTGAACGGAGGGTCCAGCCAAGGCTTCCGGTCTAAGGGACAGATCTATGAGCCCCTAGTGCCACTGGAATGTCACTTTACATGAGCTCCAGTGGCGCTAAGCTCTGCTCCATATTTACAAGGAGGTGTAACGCCACTTTTTGTTGCATTACACCTTCTTGTAAATATGGACCCCTCGAACGCAGTTATCTGTGTCAGAGTGTTGCTGTGGACGCGCAGTACACACCGATGATGCAAGGTCCCAGCGATCCAGCGGTTGCTCCCTCTTGTGGCTGCCCGGCTACTTCACCCACAGCCAAAGGGCAAGCTCTGGGCCCAGGCACACAGCCCCAGGCCCCACTCGCCACTGCCGCGGGCACCCTGCTCCACTAGGACCACAGCGTCCGCGACAGTAGCGGCTCCCCTCCGTCACCAGGTCCCACACTGCTGTGTCTTCACCCTGTGGTGGGTGTTCTGAGGATCCTCCTGAGATGGGCCCCCACTGCCTCTTCCACGCTGTGCCTCGCTACCCCCACAGGCATTGTCCCAGGACTTCACAAGCTCGCCCAGGGGATTGGGGGATCCGCAGCTCTCACCCCCGCCAGATCTAACTGCCAGTCCTCTGGGAGGTCTGGGGGGAGGGGTAGGGGGAGGAAGGGCTGTAGAACCGTGCCACACCCCTGGCCCCAAGACTCACCCCCAGTCAGTCTCTGTCAACAGACCCCTCGCCTCTGAGGCTCCACAGAGGGCTGTTTTCCGCTGGGCCCAGGGTCCCACGCTCTTCAGCTGGGCAGTTCACTAAAAAGGATGTTCTGCCACCACAGGGGCCCCTCCCGGCAAACAGAGGGGGGACTCTCTGTGGCACACGCCAGTACACCTCACCAGGCCTCCAGGCCTCAAGTGTCCACTCCTCCGCAGGCCCACTGCATCAGTCAGGCCTTATTTCCTGCAGGCCACATCTCCCTCCAGGCTCCAGAGGCCTCTCCACTCGTCTCCTGGGAGGGGGGGCTCCATGGCTCACCCCAGCCGCACAGCTCTCTTGGCTGGGGCCCCAGGGCAATGATCACTCTGGGCCACTTTTAACTTGCTGGGTCTGGTCTTGTCCTCCCAGTAGGCTGCGCCCTGCTCAGTGCGTGGTCGCTGAGAATTTCTGCCACTATCACAGCCCGATACCCACCGCTGGGTCTGTTATCCAAGGGGGAGGACCTCTGCAGGAGTGTTGCACCACTGCAGCCATAGGCACGGTCAGGAGCACCGTGGTTGGTATGTGGGCTGCGGCAGAGGAGAGTTTTACACGTCTGATCTCTCTGTCATCTTGGCCACGCCCCCTGGTTACCACTTCTAAATATGTCATGTCAGCATGGAGTGGCAAAGTTTTTTTTCTGACCCAGTCATCCAGCCCTTAAACCTTTCCACTCAATTGTATGTTTTAATCAGTGACTTGTTTTGCGCCTAAGAATTTAGGTATAGTCTCAAAAATACCTTCATGCAAAGTGCTGATCACTAAAAAGTTAGGATTTGCTGAACGATTCCTTCATGGAAATGGGCCACTAGGCAACAAGGATGTGGCCATGCAGGTAGCATGGGACAATCTTATTATACACTGGGTAAAGGGGATACTGAGGTCATATCTTATAGTAAAACGTATTGCTGAGTACTATGTATAAAAAATAATATCTGCTGTTTGCAAGCTGTTTGGCTGAGATGGATATAAGGAATTGTTTATTATTTGGGATGCCATGGTTGATAGTGATAACGGACGTGTATGAGCACAAGCCATCATGAGGTGAGTACCTGCAGAAGTGGTATAGTACTGAATGATACAGCACCATACCTTAGGGGACCGATTTATGGTTTTATTTCGGGTTACATCACTTTTGGGCCACAGCCACAATTCAAAATCCTCTTTGGTATATACTAAGCCTTGCAAACCACATTGCATGTCTTTGCATGGTTTATTAAATACAAAGTAATGCAAGAAAGCGCAGAGAGCTGCTTTGCATTACCTTGCTTTGGGAAGGTGTTCCATGAGTGGACCATGGGTGTTCCCATGCATCCACCCATGACTGGTGCATTCACAGATTTACTAAAGCTGGTAAACATTCTAGGAATGCATTGAATTGCCATGCCTTCCCAGTAAGGCAGAATGAGGAGACTTATCTTTATTTCTCCTCATTATTTTCTCTTTCTATGTGTGCTGCATTCTGAAAACAAAAACAATCCTGTCTAAATTGCAGACAACCTTCCACTATGGTGAAAGAGTGCCTGCTTTAGTGCTGAGCAGCACACACTGCTCCAGTACGAGGAGAAAGCAGAACTGTTCTATATCTTTCTAAATATGGAGCATTTCTGCTGTATCCATTTTACGCAACGCAGCTCAGCAACTTTGCTTGGTGGCTTGCATTGCATGAAATATTAGAACATCTGCCCCCAGATGCATGGTAATAGGTGCAGAAAAGCAGTTACATTGAAGACGTCAGATGCACCTGAAATCTGTAGCGGCTGGGAGAGTTTATTAGTATTTGTCATGTTAGTCTAAATAAAGGTACTCCCACGGCAGCTAAAGTATCTCGGCTGGCTTTGTGGTTAGGGTGCACCTAGTACAAGAAGAGTTTGGACTTCTTGGATTGATGAATATAGGTCTGTCAATCCTACTTCCAGTGTAGTCAAGTGCCTGTGAGATTTCAGTAGCAGAAATTCTTTAAAAAATGCCGACCGCAAGAGGTGTTATAGCAGTGCCTATTTTGAGCCAGTGGTTTCTGGTGTGGAGCACCACCACTTATTTTTGAGGACCGGCACTTATTTTTATGCCTCAAGCATTTACTGCAAGCAACATATGCATATGGAAAAGATGAAGAGAAACAAGAAAAAGCTTCACAAAGGGAGAAAGCAGAAAGGTGCAAGAATGAGCTGAAAGGACAGGGAGAGGCTGTAAATGAAAAGAGGCCTGAGATGGCTTCAGGATTATGCTGCCTCAATATTTCATGCTTGCACAGATAATTGTAGCAGCTACATGTTTCAAAGAAGAACTTTGGGCAGCTGCACGTTTTTATTCACAATTTAAGCACTGTGTTACACTGTAGTGTTAGGTGGCGAAATGCACTATTAAAAATTAAACTTTAGGGGGTTTTGCTGTGTCTGTTGAAAGTGCACAAAGCATAATTTCATTTTAAAATGTATCAAGCAGGGTAACATAAAGATGGATGCACACTGAAATTAATTCTAGCACCACCTGGAAAGTTATTTCTAATCCCTGTTGCCTGTCTGAAGCTTCCCAACAGACTGTGCAGTTTCTGGTACTTTATGTACTCTAATAGTGAGCCCGAACACGTCCAAACACCCCTGTTATGCTTAGCTAGTTTACAAACAGTAAGATAATAATTGGTCACTCCCATTTATGTGTGACACATAAATTATGAAGCATTGCAGGACAGTGTTTGCCCAGGTGTATACTTCCTGTGCAATCTTTCCAGGAAGAACATGTCACTATTAACAACATAAGAGTGATATTTTAGTATGTGTTTAATGTACACACTGTCAGAACCCCGTTCAGGGGGCCACAGATACCGCAGAGCCACTGGAGCCAAACAAAGTGGTTCAGACCTTTTACTCCTAATGTCCCATGGCCTGCCCTACTATGGATCCTGCTCAACTCTGTCAAGCACCCCCTTCTGCACCTGACTGGGTAGCGTAGCTAGAACAGTCAAGGATCCTTTGGGGGAAGATACAGATCAGTGAACTCGACTCATAACTCGAAATGTGAGCACCACAAACAATAACTCAATGTCCAGTCACGTGCTTGTTTTTATATAAAAAGAATTATTTAAATTCTTACTCTACACATGTAAAGGTAAACGACATTCAAAATGCAATAACAAAATCCACTTGAGGTTGGGGCTGTAGTAGTTGTCAAACTGTCCTCCCACCTCCAGTGCAACAAGTTTGGTGTTATTCCCCATTCACTGATGGCTGCATCCAGAGAATGTAAACTAGTAGACCATACTCAAGAGTTCTTCCCTTAGATACTTCAGTTCAGTCATTAGAGTCTAGGTTTGAAGCACCAATGGCGCTATGTTCCCTAGGGCACCAAAGACCCAGTTCTTAGCTCTGGCAGTAAGGAACACGGTCCTGTTCCAGATAGGCAAATCAGGCTGCGCACGATCACATCTAACAGCACCTGCCAGACGCTAGCTCTCTCCTTCGAGCCACACTACCTGCAGATTCAGATGTATGCGCTTGCTCCTGCTCCAGCAGTCTTGCACTATGTCACTTTTCCCTCAGCAGGAATGGGGGATGGTCTTGTGGCTCCATCAAGGCTTGGGTGGTGTCCTGTTGCTTCTCAGGCCTCCTGTGGTGCAGTCCACAGAATGTGGTTTCTCCCACCTTGGTCACAGCACTTTCTCAAGTCTCAGGACCCCTTGACCTCAGCATCTCTGGAGGCCTCTCCTGGCCTACGAGGTTTGAACCTTGATTCTTACACATCTGGTCATGTGGGCATATACGGTGGCCCCACCTGACCAAGGCAACCCAGCAGATGGGCTACAGCCTGATCAGTGCAGGGACGGCTTTCTCCCACCACACTCTTTGAGTCACTCTGCATAGGGGGTCACCAAATCACTCCGGCACACGAGCAACAGCCCAATCGGTGTAGAGAGTGGGTTTCTCCTGTTGCCCTCCCAAGTTCAGTTCCCAGCGGCCCCACCTGAGTTACAAGGTTATAGACTCAGTCCAGCACACAGGTAAAGGCCCGATCAGTGCAGGGAGGGGGTTTCTCCTATTGCGCTCCTAAGTTCAGTTTGCAGTGGTCCCTCCTGGCATAAGGGGTCTCCAATTCAGTTCGAAACATGGGCTTTAGTCCAATAGGTGCTAGCTAGATTCCTCACACCCAGCACAGAGAGTCCTCACATCACGGTTCCCTTCTGAACCGCACTCCCTCCAACACTCTCCTCTTCCTCACGGGCACACCAGTAGTGGCAAGCAGGCATGCACTGGTGCTCCAGGCTCCAGGGTAGGTGAACTGGGATTACCTGGGTGATGTCCCCTTAACCAGCAGGGAGACTAGCAGCCTTGGGCCCCTATTCCTGGTCACAGGTGGAAGTTATGCAGAACTTTCCCTCCTCAAGCAGGCCGGCTGGCTGCTCGACTGATGACAAAGTATGGGGTCTCAGACTTCCCTACTTATAGTTCTTTTTCAGACACAAAATATGATTTAGGGTCTGGACCTTTGAAGTTTTATGTTGGGGTTCTGCTTCTTTGAAATTGACATCTCTCCCCTTTCTTCTTCCTCCTAAAGGATGTCTGTCACAGCAGGCAAGACTCTGAAGCTGATTAATGCCCAACAGGATTGATGGGAGTGACTAGAGTTCACACCGGGATGTCAGCCACAGTGTTATGTGCATCCAAAGGTTAATCCTAAAACCTCAGCCCTACTTTTTATGATTCGCTTATCAGCCCCATCTCCCTCTTCCTAAAATATTTCCAGGCCCATTCTTTGTGATCAGTCACTGAATCAAAGAGCCCTTTGAAATGCATGGAGAAAGCCTGGCTCTCCTCTCATCCAGTGCTTGCCACACCCCGCTACATGAATGCAGCAATACATAAATCTGCCTTGGGGAATTCCTCTACTGCTCATGTTTCCACCAGGCAGGCCTGGGCGTCCCAAAATGAAACCCAACGTCCTCCTTGTAAAGTACCAGTGCAGGCAATTCTGCACTCAGTGTACATCCACAACACACTCACTGCCCAGTAGTGTTATCCTTCATATTATGCCACCACCAGCATACCGAAATGCAGCACATGCACTCAGTCTGTGCACATTGTTCAGTACTGCAGTCTCTCTGTACTTTACCAAAGCATGTTAGTTTAAAACCACACAGTGACAGCGCACACATTTACCAAGTGCACACTGTGCCACACTTCACCCTTTGTGTAATGTTTTTCTTGCAAGCACCCAGGCACTCAGCACGTTTCCACCATGCATGAATTTCCACATCAACCTGATGTAGGCATGGGGTGAGTCAGGCGCACAGCAGCAGAACTTTTAAAAAGGTGAGTGAGCCTGTAGGCTTTACTCCAGTGACAGGGAAAAAGGGACCTGTTCATTACTACTGAGCACTACACTGAGTGCTGCCACCACCGCATTTGTGCTTTTAAACTCTTGGTGAAGGCAGTAGCCTTCCTCCACTATAAGGGTAGCCTTTTGGGTGCCTCTCCAACAATACCGCAGTCCTTGAGACAGGCCTATGTCATGGCTCACATGCATGATCCGTGTTCGATTATGACAAAAAAAATCAGCATTAGGGATTGTTCGACTTGGCATCATTGGCATGGTCTCCCCTAACTTTTTGCCTCTACTTTCCATGTTGTTCCTGTGTGCTGCCCTCTGTTTTTGCTGTTTTTGTTTGCTCTGGACACGTTACCACTGCTGTCCAGTGCAAAAGTGTAAGTGTTCCTAAGCAAAATGTATGTGTAATTGGCTAACCATGATTGGCATATTTGATTTAATAGTAAGTCCCTAGTACAGTGCACTAGAGGTGCTCAGGGCCTGTAAATCAAATGCTGCTAGTGGGCCTGCAGCACTAGTTGTGCCACCCACATTAGTAGCCCTGTAAACATGGCTCAGACCTGTTTATGCACTTTTAACCTGCTAATTCGACTTGGCAAGTGTACCCACTTGCCAGTCCTAAATCTTCCCTTTTTATACATGTAAGGCACCCCTAACGTAGGCCCTAGGTAGCCCCATGGGCAGGGTACAGTGTATGTTAAAGGTGGGACATATACTTATGGGTTTTACATGTCCTAACAGAGAAATACTGCCAAATTTGTTTTTCACTGTTGCAAGGCCTATCTGTCAGAGTCACCAGATCCTCTGGGTCTGTGCACGTTCCCAACACGTCCACCACTGAACAGCTCCAAGACTCTGATAGATAAATCACAGAGACTGAGAGAGTTCAAGAGGGGAAGAGGGGATTAGGAAGGGAACAGCTGGGAAGAAGACCTGTAGTAAGAAAAAGGTTAGAACACACGATATGAAAATGATATCTCCTGAAATCAATACTAGACTGTGATTCTAAGCCTAGTCACTCTGAAAACATGAACAATCTAAGAGTTAAGTTTAAAATGATTAAGTTTCAAGATAGCCGGATACCTGTATGGGAATCTAGACGAATGAAATGAAAACTTTCTTATTCAAGTACTTTCCTTTACATGAGAATCAGAAAAACATTCTGACTAAATTTTAAACCAGTCATATAAATCCTGTTTTGAGAATGTATACGATGGACCATACAATATTGCATCTAGAAACTCTGCCCTTCTGTGTACTCTTAAAATGTTTCAACACAAATTGCACATATTGAAGATATATATATATATATATATATATATATATATATATATATATATATATATATTAAACACCATAAAAGGATTGTGCACCATGAATAACACAATATGGATTCAGGAAACAAATCACATAACTTGTCAACTCGAATATTACATAATAAATATCTTAGAATAGTGGCATACAATAAACATCATGTAATAAACTCGAGGAGAGAATCGTGCGTCTTGCCGATTCGAGTGTCACCATGTAAAATACCAAGAAATGGTAACACGCAATGAATATCAAGGTCAAATCATCATTAATCGAATCGCGCGTCTTGCCGATTTGTAAAGCATGATGTAAATGTCAAGAAATAACAGCTCACAATAAATAACAAGATCAAAGTACAATGAAACGAATCGCGCTTCTTTTGGCGATTCTTAAGCCACCATGTAAATGTCAAGAAATGGTAGCGTGCAATGATCAACAAAGTTAAATCCTCATGAAACGAGTTGCGCGTCTTGTCAATTCGTAAAACATCATGTAAATGTCAAGAAATAGTAGCGCGCAATGGACAACAATGTTTAAACACCATAAAACTAATTGCGCGTCTTGCCGATTCTTAAGCCACCATGCCAATGTCAAGAAATGGTAGCACGCAATGAATAACAAAGTCAAACCTTTATGAAACCAATCGCGTGTCTTGCCTATTTGTAAAGTACCATATAAATGTCAAGAAATGGTAGCACGCAAGTAATCTGTTACTCATTTAAGAATTAAACCAAGAATATGAAAATTCTCAATAACGGTGTCGGGACAGTCCAACCACCATCTTACCGCCTGGAACAATGATAACCAATGAAGGATGAAGGGCAGAAGACTGGAAAATCCAAATGGGCCGCCAGAACAGGAGCTCAGGAAGAAGCTGCTGCTCTGCACCGGGACCTCTGAATAGTGAGCACTGGGAGTTGGACTGGCTCTCTTTTATAGAGTCTTGGCCCAGCCCAGAACCACGCCCAGGCATGTTGCAGGGAAAGTCTCTGGAAGGCCCTGGAAAGGGGCCACACCATAACACACGCTGAAAACCTGCAGCAATACATTGCAAATGGACAGTATTTGTAAGCATATTAAAAATAAGTTTTCACGATTGAACTCTGCAATTCAAAAGGTTAAACCACAACATATCAGCACAATGCATAAATGACGTTGTTTTGAGAGTGCTGGGTTTTTGCATTTTTGTCGCCAATAGAGCGCGTACTGCTCTGGTGTTGACAGTACTCCCCACTCCCAGAAGTGCTCTAGGGCCTGGTTTGCTTGGTTTAATATGATGAAAGTGTCTCACAAGTACTGGAGCACGAACATCAGATGCTGAAACCCATGAGTTACTTTCAGGACCATAACCTTCCCATGAGATTAAGTACCATAGATTACGCCCTCTCAGTTTAGAATCCAACACTTTCTTGACTTTGTATTCTTCTTCCCCTTGTACTAGAACAGGAGCTGGATGAGGGTGGACCTTTTGGACTGCCTTTTTCAAGAGGGAAGTGTGGAACACTGGATGAATCTGTAAGGATCTGGGCAATTGTAGTTTATAGGTCACCGGATTGATTTGCTGAAGGACAGTGTAAGGACCTATGAATTTAGGGTTAAACATGTGCTTCTTCTTGAAGTCTATATGTTTTGTGGAAAGCCACACTTTGTCACCTGGTTGATATTGCGGTCCCTCACAATGTTTTTTTGTCATAATGCCTTTAATATTATTGTTTGGCTTTTTCTAAATGCTCTTGAATCAGTTTCTGGGTTTGATGTAAATGCTGAATGGTTTCTGACACAGCTGGAGTAAGAGAACTTTCTTGAGTAATTGTGATGGGCAAGGTGTCAGGATGATAGCCAAATAAACCAAAAAAGGGTGTAACGCCAATAGAAGTGTGGAATGAGTTATTGTAAGCTAACTCAGCTAACCAGAGCATAGATGTCCAAGAATGAAGTGCCTTTTCAGCGTAGGCACGTAGGTATTGTTTCAAAGTCTGATTTAGTCTCTCCGTTTGACCATCTGTTTGAGGATGGTGACTAGTAGATAGCGTAAATGTCACTTGGAGTGTTTTACACCATGTCTTCCAGAAATTGGAGGAAAATTGTGACCCCCGATCAGAGAGGATAACCTTTGGCAGTCCATGATAACGAATCACTCTGTTCAGTAAAATATTTACCAATTCACTAGAAGTGGGCAATTTCTTTACTGGCGATGAAATGTCCATATATCGTGAGACTATCTACTACCACCAGAATTATTGAATGCTGTTGAACCACTGGCAGACCGGTAATAAAGTCTAAAGAAATGTTCTCCCATAGACAACTTGGGGTTGGAAGTGGATGTAACAACCCTTTTGGTTTTGAATGACTTGTTTTAATGCGAGCACAAACTTCACAGTTGTTTACCATTGCTTTTACATCTTTTGTTAGGGTAGGCCACCAAAAATAGCGTTGGATCAGTTCAAGAGTTTTAGGAGTACCTGGGTGACCTGCCGTAGGTATAACATGCAACCAATGAAACACTATCTTGCGAAGTTTGGTAGTGGGTACGAACAAACGAGCATCATAAAAGGGTAAACCTTGCTTGATTGACCTTTTGGGATCTGCTTGGGCCCATGTTTGCCATTTTTCAACAGTGAAAGAGTTGCGAATTTCTTCAAAGAAATCTTCAGTTTTTATGATACATAGACCCTTGTCAGGAGCAATGATAGCTCTGGAGGATTGAAATGCAGGCAACGTGGTAGACTCTTGACGGGACAAGGCGTCAGCCTTGCGATTATCTTTACCAGGCCGGAAGGTTACTACAAAATCAAATTCAGCAAAAAAAAGCATTCAGCGTAATTGCCGAGGGGTCAAAAGTCTGGCGGAACTCATGAATTGAAGATTACGTTGATCAGTATATACTGTGACAGTGTATTTAGCACCCAACAAATGATGTCTCCATTCTTTAAAGGCGTCATGAATCGCCAGAAGCTCTTTTTCAGCAATTACATAGTTCTGTTCGGCTTCGTTCAACTTCTGAGACATATAAGCTACAGGATAAAGTTGACCAGTGTCTTTATTTCGTTGTGATAAGACAGCTCCTATTGCTACATCTGAAGCATCAGCTTCCACTATGAAAGGTTGATTTGCATCAGGATGAGTCAAGACTGGGGCAGTGGAGAAAGCTTCCTTCAAAGTCAAGAAGGCTTGATCAGCTTCTGGGACCATACAAACTTTTCTTTCTTTCTTAGTAGCTTAGTGATTGGAGCCACTGTCTGGGAGAAATGATTTATGAACCTCCGGTAAACATTTGCAAACCCCAGGAAACATTGTACATCACGAACAGTCTTTGGGGTGGGCCAATCAGATACGGCTTTTACTTTCTTTTCTGCCATCACCATACCTTGAAGGGTAGGAATAACTCCTAAAAACTCAACTGTGGTAACATGAAACTGTTAGGGTTTGTACACAGCAAAGAGCATGTCCCCTCTCACTGCACTAGTGGGTTCTGTAATAGCTCCCTTTTAAACTTACTATTGAAAGCCTTTCTTGTTATCTCACCTTCCCCCCCCCTAGGCTTCTGTGTATGTTGTTTAATGTGCTGTTTTGTTTACACATTGGGCCTTGCTTTTACCAAGGCTTCTTTAAAACACTCCTCCCTAGGCCATGTGTTAATCCAACTCATTTGCATAATAACTGAAAACTCTGCACACCTTTCAAGAACATGTGCAGCATGTGAGGACCACACCCAGCTCTTCAAACCACACCCAGCTCTGCACACCTTCCAAGAACATGTGCAGCATGTGAGGACCACACCCAGCCCTGTCTATAAAAGGCAGCCCCGAGCCTCACCCAGTGCTTGTGCTCGTCTACCTCCCGCTTACCTGAGAACAGATCCCTCGGCGCTGGCACTCCTGCTCTTTACAGACTTTCATTGACTTCAATGGGCGCAGCTTCTGGCTCTTCCTTCTTCCGGTTTCCGGTTCCTCCTTGCTTCAGCCTCTCTACTATGAGTAACCTGCAAAAGAGAAAGAAGACAAGGTTAGACTGATCAGTATCTCTTGCCAGCAACAAGTAAGTGCAAAACCTTTTATTACCTGAAAGAACTTTGACAACAATTTCTGGATTCGTGTATAGACAATTTGAAACGAAATACCTTCCACGAACATTGTGATTCAAACTCTTTGTTACAAGAATATTTTGCAGAACTTTGTGAAGCAAACATTGTTTTTTCTCATGGAACTTTTAAGAATCGAACAGTGGAAACCATTAACAGCAAGGCAAACAGTAAATCAAGGACTTGCACAAATTACATGCTGTATTTTGATGTAAAAGTACAGTATTTGTTTTATAAAAGATTCTGGAAATATGGGAAAAGTGAGTCTGCTATTGGGAATTTAGGCTTTAGTTATATTATGATGAATGTTTGATATTGGTAATTCTGATAACAGTATTTGTTTAATGTTTTAGAAGCTTTACAGTAATAGAAAACACATCCTAGAGCAGTAACACATTCCAAACCTGGAAACTAGAGACCAGGATCCAAGAGGTACTTTTAGAAGAGAATTTCTAATAAATAAAGGGATAGTCAGGAACCCATTTAGGAATAGGTTGCACTTATCTGTTCTTTGTTTATGTTTCATTAGGCACCAGTTTCTACAGAAGTCAGAAAGGGCCGCAGATTTGTGCAGCACTTCAACAGTGGAAACGCAAGAACGGTGTTGTCTCTCTTTTTTATTTTATCCACTTCCCCCCTTCCCTTGAGCTTCTGTTCTTAGTGCACTGTTTTAAAAACTAGTGTGCTGGAACAAGCAGTTTCAGGGTGGGGTCGGATTGTCTTCAACCTCCATCAGAACTGAACAAGAACTCAGGTGAGCTGGGCTTTGACAGAAGCACAAGCCTTAAAAAATTTCAGTTCTGGTGGACGATGAATACCGAGGAAGAAATAGAGGGCATTGACGTCACGGATATGGCGCAGGCCCTAAATGAGGACGTGGCTCATAATGAATCAGTGTCTGGCATCTTGCAACATATGCAAGAGGAAATAGAGAGATTAAAGATGGAGAATACCTCTTTAAAACAGGATTTAAGCAGGTATAAATTTAGGGGATCTCAGTGGAACACAGCTTCTACGCCTTTGTTTAAAACCTCCTCAGAGACAGGGGCGCCATCAAAACATACAACTTTGCCTTCCCCAGTTGAGGTTACTGTTAATGTTCCTAATGTTGTGCCCTTAGCAGCACCTGAACGTTTTCATGGAGATAGTAACAAATTCCATGTTTTTATCAATCAATGTCAATTACACTTCATTTGTAAGCCACAACAGTTCCCTACTGATGATACGAAAGTGGCATTCGTCTTGTCTTATTTGGGGTGCACAGCAGCCAATTGGTCAATTCCTTTCGTGGATAGAGATGATCCCATCCTCCATAATTGGAATCAATTTAAACGTACCATGACCAGCCTTTTTGCAAAACACACTTTCATGCAGGCAAGTGATAATGAGCTTTTAAATCTTAAACAAGGTAACAAGGATTTATTGACCTATCTCACTAGTTTTAATCGTTTACTCACCGAGACACAGTGGCCAGAAAAAAAGCGTGTCTCCCTTTTTTATAAAGGTTTGAGAGACGAGTTAAAAGACGCGCTGGCTCATATCGTTGATTTGCCAAAAGACTATTCGGACTTTGTAGATTTAGTTGTGAAATTAGAACATAGACTAGGAGAAACAAAGGGAGATAAATACAAACTGGAATCACGGTTAACTTTTATTGGACACGAGAAGAAAGACACAGATAATAAACTCCCTGAACCAGAGCCTATGCAAATAGGGACACTCAGAGGTCCACTCACATCAGAGGAAAAAGAAAGAAGGAGAAAATTTCAATTATGTTTATATTGTGGCAGGGCAGGTCACTTTGCCAGAGAATGTCCGGTAAAGCCTAAAACTCCACGAAAGGGTGCTGTTTCCTCCACCTCCTCAACTGAATCGGGAAACGATTAAGCTCGACAAGGGGAGAGGTTACTTGTTCGAGAAAACATCTTAATCAAACCTCTAATGCTGCAGCCTTCAGGGTACCGCACATACCTAGACATTTCATAATTCAGGTCGTTTTAATTGTTACTACCCAAGTGAGGCATTCCCTCTCTGTCCTACTGGACTCAGACGCGACAGGAAATTTTGTGGACAATAAGTTAGCTGAAATCTTAGGACTGCCTATGTGCCTAAAGCCTTGTCCAGAAGCAGTATGTGCAGTGGATGGGTCAGAATTGACCTCTGGATTAATCACAAAACAAACAAGTCCACTTGTTATGGTCTGTCAGAACGGGCACACAGAGGTGATTAGCTTTGATCTGATAGATACTCCTAATTTCGGTTTGATTCTCGGGGTACCCTGGTTAACAACTCATAACCCAAAAATTGATTGGGTGAATAGAACTGTTACTTTGGATTCCTCTTTCTGTAGAACCAATTGCTATCAAGAAGCAGGTACAGAACAGAGCACAGTATTACACTGTGCTAGTGTTACACAAGATGAACCAAGTCTCCCTCCTGAATATTCTGACTTTAAAGACGTCTTTGATCCAGTAAAGGCTAGTGTGCTGCCCCCACATCGGTCTTATGACTGCCGTATAGATCTTATCCCAGGGGCCCCTTTACCTAATAACAGAGTATATGCTTTGACTGACGAAGAAACCAAATACTTAAGAACCTACCTAGATGACCTACTACAGTCTGGGTTCATCCGTCATTCCACATCTCCGGTGTCATCTCCACTCTTTTTTATCCCGAAGCCGGATAAATCCCTGCGCGCGTGTATCGATTATAGAGGACTAAATAAGGCTACAATAAAGAATAAATATCCTCTTCCTCTAATACCTGTGTTGTTGGATCAATTAAGACATTCTACTGTATACACTAAACTAGATCTGCGGGGAGCTTACCACCTGGTCCGAGTAAAAGAGGGGGATGAGTGGAAGACAGCTTTCAAGACAAAGTTTGGTTTATTTGAGTACACAGTAATGCCCTTTGGGTTATGTAATGCTCCTGCGGCCTTTCAGTTCTTTATAAATGAGGTCCTACACGAATTCCTGGACGTTTGTGTCATAGTATACATAGACGACATCCTCATTTACTCTAAGAACTCAGAAGAACATACCCAACATGTTCGTGCAGTATTATCAAAGTTAAAAGAAAATCATCTTTTTGCTAAGTTAGAAAAGTGTACTTTTAATGTCAACAAGGTGGACTTTTTAGGATACTGCCTGTCACCTCAAGGAATAACTATGGATGTAAAGAAAATCAGTGCTATTGCTGATTGGCCAGAACCATCCTCTGTAAAAGATATTCAGAAATTTCTGGGTTTCGCCAATTTTTATAGTAGGTTTATTGCACATTTTGCAGACATTGCGGCCCCAAGAACTACCTTGTTGCGGAAAGGGCAACGATTTCTTTGGACTGATGAGGCGGCACACGCCTTTCAACTCCTAAAACAAAAGTTCACTTCAGCCCCAATTCTGAAACATCCTGATCTTGACTTGCCCTTTTTTGTTGAAGCAGATGCTTCACAAGTAGCTTTAGGAGGAGTTCTCTCTCAATGAGATGCAGTAGATGGCCAGTTACATCCTATAGCCTTCTATTCCAAAAAGTTATTGCCAGCTGAACAAAATTACACTGTGGCTGAAAGGGAACTACTAGCTATCAAAGTAGCCTTTTCAGAATGGAGGCACCATTTAATGGGAGCCAAGTACCCAGTTACAATCTTTTCTGACCATAAGAACCTACAGTTTTTTGGATCACTTAAAGCACTAACACCACGTCAGATGCGCTGTTTAAATTTTTTTAGCACATTTGACTTTGTTATAACCTATAGACCAGGTGCACAACAAATTCAATCTGATGTGTTATCTAGATACGGACATACCTCAGACATGAAACAAGATAAAATAGGAGAACCCATTATTCCTCCCCAAAAGTTGTTGGCACCAGTACAACAGAAGGATTTCATCACAGATCTATATAATGCACACATGCAAATAGCACCTCAGGATTTGTTAAAGGATTCCCATAACACAATACAACGAGGTTTATTGTATCACGACAACATGCTGTTAGTGCCCACCTCTGAATTACAAACACAGGTGATAATTTGGCATCACGCCTCACCGTTGGCAGGTCATCCTGGTTGGGTAAAAACCCTGGAAAATGTGCAAAAACACTTTTGGTGGGACACTATAAGAAAGGACATTAAGCAATTTGTCACTACCTGTCCAATTTGTGCAAGACATAAATCTTCTCATAAGGCTCCTGACGGCTTGTTAATACCAATGCCAACACCCAAACAACCTTGGCACACTGTGAGCGTAGACTTTATTGTAGGTTTACCACCTGTAAAATCCTTCACAACAGTGTTGGTTATAGTGGATTTTTTATCTAAAATGGCACATTTTGTACCATTACGGAAATTACCCACGGCAGCAGAATTTGCAGATATTTTTATAAGGGAAATTGTGCATTTACATGGTTTGCCAAGCAAAGTGGTGTCAGACCGAGGGAGCCAGTTCAACTCCAGATTTTGGAAAAGATGATGTGAAAAACTGAAAATAGATGTGGCCTTATCCACTGCTTTCCACCCAGAGACAGATGGACAGACTGAACGACTGAACCAAACCTTACTTCAAACGCTACGTTGTTTATTGGCTGATTATTCTAGTGAATGGTTGGAAGCTCTCCCTGTAGCAGAGTTTGTTTATAATAATACTGAGCATTCAGCTCTACTTTGCCCACCATTCTATTTCTTGCAGGGGTATCATCCAAGAGTTATACCCATTTTGTTAGAAGATTCCCTGTTGCCTACAGTAACGGATAGACTAACGAGGTTAGGTGACATACAAAACAAAGCCAGGAAACATTTATTAAAGTACAAGGAAAGCATGAAAAGACAAGCAGACAAACACAGGTCTGAGGCCCCAATGTATAAAATTGGTGACAAGGTATGGCTCTCCACAAAGAACCTAAACATAGAGGGATCCCGAAAGCTGCAACCACGTTTCATTGGACCCTTTAGTATAACTGCCATAGTAAACCCGGTAACAGTAAAATTAGATTTACCAAAAGAATATCCAGTACATACTACATTCCATGTGTCCTTCCTTAAGCCGTACAACTCAAAAACCCGACCTGAACCACCACCTCCACCCGTACCAATTAAGGGAAATCTGGAATATGAAGTGAAAAGCATAAAAGACTCAAAAAGAATTAGTGGACGTCTGTTTTATTTAGTAGAATGGAAAGGATATGATGAATCTGAGAATTCATGGGAACCAGCATCATATGTACATGCCCCACAGCTGATTAGACGGTTTTATTTAAAAAATCCAGGAAAACCCCGTCCTGTAGGAGGGCCTTTGAGGGGGGCAACTGTTAGGGTTTGTACACAGCAAAGAGCATGTCCCCTCTCACTGCACTAGTGGGTTCTGTAATAGCTCCCTTTTAAACTTACTATTGAAAGCCTTTCTTGTTATCTCACCTTCCCCCCCCCTAGGCTTCTGTGTATGTTGTTTAATGTGCTGTTTTGTTTACACATTGGGCCTTGCTTTTACCAAGGCTTCTTTAAAACACTCCTCCCTAGGCCATGTGTTAATCCAACTCATTTGCATAATAACTGAAAACTCTGCACACCTTTCAAGAACATGTGCAGCATGTGAGGACCACACCCAGCTCTTCAAACCACACCCAGCTCTGCACACCTTCCAAGAACATGTGCAGCATGTGGGGACCACACCCAGCCCTGTCTATAAAAGGCAGCCCCCGAGCCTCACCCAGTGCTTGTGCTCGTCTACCTCCCGCTTACCTGAGAACAGATCCCTCGGCGCTGGCACTCCTGCTCTTTACAGACTTTCATTGACTTCAATGGGTGCAGCTTCTGGCTCTTCCTTCTTCCGGTTTCCGGTTCCTCCTTGCTTCAGCCTCTCTCCTATGAGTAACCTGCAAAAGAGAAAGAAGACAAGGTTAGACTGATCAGTATCTCTTGCCAGCAACAAGTAAGTGCAAAACCTTTTATTACCTGAAAGAACTTTGACAACAATTTCTGGATTCGTGTATAGACAATTTGAAACGAAATACCTTCCACGAACATTGTGATTCAAACTCTTTGTTACAAGAATATTTTGCAGAACTTTGTGAAGCAAACATTGTTTTTTCTCATGGAACTTTTAAGAATCGAACAGTGGAAACCATTAACAGCAAGGCAAACAGTAAATCAAGGACTTGCACAAATTACATGCTGTATTTTGATGTAAAAGTACAGTATTTGTTTTATAAAAGATTCTGGAAATATGGGAAAAGTGAGTCTGCTATTGGGAATTTAGGCTTTAGTTATATTATGATGAATGTTTGATATTGGTAATTCTGATAACAGTATTTGTTTAATGTTTTAGAAGCTTTACAGTAATAGAAAACACATCCTAGAGCAGTAACACATTCCAAACCTGGAAACTAGAGACCAGGATCCAAGAGGTACTTTTAGAAGAGAATTTCTAATAAATAAAGGGATAGTCAGGAACCCATTTAGGAATAGGTTGCACTTATCTGTTCTTTGTTTATGTTTCATTAGGCACCAGTTTCTACAGAAGTCAGAAAGGGCCGCAGATTTGTGCAGCACTTCAACAGTGGAAACGCAAGAACGGTGTTGTCTCTCTTTTTTATTTTATCCACTTCCCCCCTTCCCTTGAGCTTCTGTTCTTAGTGCACTGTTTTAAAAACTAGTGTGCTGGAACAAGCAGTTTCAGGGTGGGGTCGGATTGTCTTCAACCTCCATCAGAACTGAACAAGAACTCAGGTGAGCTGGGCTTTGACAGAAGCACAAGCCTTAAAAAATTTCAGTTCTGGTGGACGATGAATACCGGGGAAGAAATAGAGGGCATTGACGTCACGGATATGGCGCAGGCCCTAAATGAGGACGTGGCTCATAATGAATCAGTGTCTGGCATCTTGCAACATATGCAAGAGGAAATAGAGAGATTAAAGATGGAGAATACCTCTTTAAAACAGGATTTAAGCAGGTATAAATTTAGGGGATCTCAGTGGAACACAGCTTCTACGCCTTTGTTTAAAACCTCCTCAGAGACAGGGGCGCCATCAAAACATACAACTTTGCCTTCCCCAGTTGAGGTTACTGTTAATGTTCCTAATGTTGTGCCCTTAGCAGCACCTGAACGTTTTCATGGAGATAGTAACAAATTCCATGTTTTTATCAATCAATGTCAATTACACTTCATTTGTAAGCCACAACAGTTCCCTACTGATGATACGAAAGTGGCATTCGTCTTGTCTTATTTGGGGTGCACAGCAGCCAATTGGTCAATTCCTTTCGTGGATAGAGATGATCCCATCCTCCATAATTGGAATCAATTTAAACGTACCATGACCAGCCTTTTTGCAAAACACACTTTCATGCAGGCAAGTGATAATGAGCTTTTAAATCTTAAACAAGGTAACAAGGATTTATTGACCTATCTCACTAGTTTTAATCGTTTACTCACCGAGACACAGTGGCCAGAAAAAAAGCGTGTCTCCCTTTTTTATAAAGGTTTGAGAGACGAGTTAAAAGACGCGCTGGCTCATATCGTTGATTTGCCAAAAGACAATTCGGACTTTGTAGATTTAGTTGTGAAATTAGAACATAGACTAGGAGAAACAAAGGGAGATAAATACAAACTGGAATCACGGTTAACTTTTATTGGACACGAGAAGAAAGACACAGATAATAAACTCCCTGAACCAGAGCCTATGCAAATAGGGACACTCAGAGGTCCACTCACATCAGAGGAAAAAGAAAGAAGGAGAAAATTTCAATTATGTTTATATTGTGGCAGGGCAGGTCACTTTGCCAGAGAATGTCCGGTAAAGCCTAAAACTCCACGAAAGGGTGCTGTTTCCTCCACCTCCTCAACTGAATCGGGAAACGATTAAGCTCGACAAGGGGAGAGGTTACTTGTTCGAGAAAACATCTTAATCAAACCTCTAATGCTGCAGCCTTCAGGGTACCGCACATACCTAGACATTTCATAATTCAGGTCGTTTTAATTGTTACTACCCAAGTGAGGCATTCCCTCTCTGTCCTACTGGACTCAGACGCGACAGGAAATTTTGTGGACAATAAGTTAGCTGAAATCTTAGGACTGCCTATGTGCCTAAAGCCTTGTCCAGAAGCAGTATGTGCAGTGGATGGGTCAGAATTGACCTCTGGATTAATCACAAAACAAACAAGTCCACTTGTTATGGTCTGTCAGAACGGGCACACAGAGGTGATTAGCTTTGATCTGATAGATACTCCTAATTTCGGTTTGATTCTCGGGGTACCCTGGTTAACAACTCATAACCCAAAAATTGATTGGGTGAATAGAACTGTTACTTTGGATTCCTCTTTCTGTAGAACCAATTGCTATCAAGAAGCAGGTACAGAACAGAGCACAGTATTACACTGTGCTAGTGTTACACAAGATGAACCAAGTCTCCCTCCTGAATATTCTGACTTTAAAGACGTCTTTGATCCAGTAAAGGCTAGTGTGCTGCCCCCACATCGGTCTTATGACTGCCGTATAGATCTTATCCCAGGGGCCCCTTTACCTAATAACAGAGTATATGCTTTGACTGACGAAGAAACCAAATACTTAAGAACCTACCTAGATGACCTACTACAGTCTGGGTTCATCCGTCATTCCACATCTCCGGTGTCATCTCCACTCTTTTTTATCCCGAAGCCGGATAAATCCCTGCGCGCGTGTATCGATTATAGAGGACTAAATAAGGCTACAATAAAGAATAAATATCCTCTTCCTCTAATACCTGTGTTGTTGGATCAATTAAGACATTCTACTGTATACACTAAACTAGATCTGCGGGGAGCTTACCACCTGGTCCGAGTAAAAGAGGGGGATGAGTGGAAGACAGCTTTCAAGACAAAGTTTGGTTTATTTGAGTACACAGTAATGCCCTTTGGGTTATGTAATGCTCCTGCGGCCTTTCAGTTCTTTATAAATGAGGTCCTACACGAATTCCTGGACGTTTGTGTCATAGTATACATAGACGACATCCTCATTTACTCTAAGAACTCAGAAGAACATACCCAACATGTTCGTGCAGTATTATCAAAGTTAAAAGAAAATCATCTTTTTGCTAAGTTAGAAAAGTGTACTTTTAATGTCAACAAGGTGGACTTTTTAGGATACTGCCTGTCACCTCAAGGAATAACTATGGATGTAAAGAAAATCAGTGCTATTGCTGATTGGCCAGAACCATCCTCTGTAAAAGATATTCAGAAATTTCTGGGTTTCGCCAATTTTTATAGTAGGTTTATTGCACATTTTGCAGACATTGCGGCCCCAAGAACTACCTTGTTGCGGAAAGGGCAACGATTTCTTTGGACTGATGAGGCGGCACACGCCTTTCAACTCCTAAAACAAAAGTTCACTTCAGCCCCAATTCTGAAACATCCTGATCTTGACTTGCCCTTTTTTGTTGAAGCAGATGCTTCACAAGTAGCTTTAGGAGGAGTTCTCTCTCAATGAGATGCAGTAGATGGCCAGTTACATCCTATAGCCTTCTATTCCAAAAAGTTATTGCCAGCTGAACAAAATTACACTGTGGCTGAAAGGGAACTACTAGCTATCAAAGTAGCCTTTTCAGAATGGAGGCACCATTTAATGGGAGCCAAGTACCCAGTTACAATCTTTTCTGACCATAAGAACCTACAGTTTTTTGGATCACTTAAAGCACTAACACCACGTCAGATGCGCTGTTTAAATTTTTTTAGCACATTTGACTTTGTTATAACCTATAGACCAGGTGCACAACAAATTCAATCTGATGTGTTATCTAGATACGGACATACCTCAGACATGAAACAAGATAAAATAGGAGAACCCATTATTCCTCCCCAAAAGTTGTTGGCACCAGTACAACAGAAGGATTTCATCACAGATCTATATAATGCACACATGCAAATAGCACCTCAGGATTTGTTAAAGGATTCCCATAACACAATACAACGAGGTTTATTGTATCACGACAACATGCTGTTAGTGCCCACCTCTGAATTACAAACACAGGTGATAATTTGGCATCACGCCTCACCGTTGGCAGGTCATCCTGGTTGGGTAAAAACCCTGGAAAATGTGCAAAAACACTTTTGGTGGGACACTATAAGAAAGGACATTAAGCAATTTGTCACTACCTGTCCAATTTGTGCAAGACATAAATCTTCTCATAAGGCTCCTGACGGCTTGTTAATACCAATGCCAACACCCAAACAACCTTGGCACACTGTGAGCGTAGACTTTATTGTAGGTTTACCACCTGTAAAATCCTTCACAACAGTGTTGGTTATAGTGGATTTTTTATCTAAAATGGCACATTTTGTACCATTACGGAAATTACCCACGGCGGCAGAATTTGCAGATATTTTTATAAGGGAAATTGTGCATTTACATGGTTTGCCAAGCAAAGTGGTGTCAGACCGAGGGAGCCAGTTCAACTCCAGATTTTGGAAAAGATGATGTGAAAAACTGAAAATAGATGTGGCCTTATCCACTGCTTTCCACCCAGAGACAGATGGACAGACTGAACGACTGAACCAAACCTTACTTCAAACGCTACGTTGTTTATTGGCTGATTATTCTAGTGAATGGTTGGAAGCTCTCCCTGTAGCAGAGTTTGTTTATAATAATACTGAGCATTCAGCTCTACTTTGCCCACCATTCTATTTCTTGCAGGGGTATCATCCAAGAGTTATACCCATTTTGTTAGAAGATTCCCTGTTGCCTACAGTAACGGATAGACTAACGAGGTTAGGTGACATACAAAACAAAGCCAGGAAACATTTATTAAAGTACAAGGAAAGCATGAAAAGACAAGCAGACAAACACAGGTCTGAGGCCCCAATGTATAAAATTGGTGACAAGGTATGGCTCTCCACAAAGAACCTAAACATAGAGGGATCCCGAAAGCTGCAACCACGTTTCATTGGACCCTTTAGTATAACTGCCATAGTAAACCCGGTAACAGTAAAATTAGATTTACCAAAAGAATATCCAGTACATACTACATTCCATGTGTCCTTCCTTAAGCCGTACAACTCAAAAACCCGACCTGAACCACCACCTCCACCCGTACCAATTAAGGGAAATCTGGAATATGAAGTGAAAAGCATAAAAGACTCAAAAAGAATTAGTGGACGTCTGTTTTATTTAGTAGAATGGAAAGGATATGATGAATCTGAGAATTCATGGGAACCAGCATCATATGTACATGCCCCACAGCTGATTAGACGGTTTTATTTAAAAAATCCAGGAAAACCCCGTCCTGTAGGAGGGCCTTTGAGGGGGGCAACTGTTAGGGTTTGTACACAGCAAAGAGCATGTCCCCTCTCACTGCACTAGTGGGTTCTGTCATAGCTCCCTTTTAAACTTACTATTGAAAGCCTTTCTTGTTATCTCACCTTCCCCCCCCCTAGGCTTCTGTGTATGTTGTTTAATGTGCTGTTTTGTTTACACATTGGGCCTTGCTTTTACCAAGGCTTCTTTAAAACACTCCTCCCTAGGCCATGTGTTAATCCAACTCATTTGCATAATAACTGAAAACTCTGCACACCTTTCAAGAACATGTGCAGCATGTGAGGACCACACCCAGCTCTTCAAACCACACCCAGCTCTGCACACCTTCCAAGAACATGTGCAGCATGTGAGGACCACACCCAGCCCTGTCTATAAAAGGCAGCCCCCGAGCCTCACCCAGTGCTTGTGCTCGTCTACCTCCCGCTTACCTGAGAACAGATCCCTCGGCGCTGGCACTCCTGCTCTTTACAGACTTTCATTGACTTCAATGGGTGCAGCTTCTGGCTCTTCCTTCTTCCGGTTTCCGGTTCCTCCTTGCTTCAGCCTCTCTCCTATGAGTAACCTGCAAAAGAGAAAGAAGACAAGGTTAGACTGATCAGTATCTCTTGCCAGCAACAAGTAAGTGCAAAACCTTTTATTACCTGAAAGAACTTTGACAACAATTTCTGGATTCGTGTATAGACAATTTGAAACGAAATACCTTCCACGAACATTGTGATTCAAACTCTTTGTTACAAGAATATTTTGCAGAACTTTGTGAAGCAAACATTGTTTTTTCTCATGGAACTTTTAAGAATCGAACAGTGGAAACCATTAACAGCAAGGCAAACAGTAAATCAAGGACTTGCACAAATTACATGCTGTATTTTGATGTAAAAGTACAGTATTTGTTTTATAAAAGATTCTGGAAATATGGGAAAAGTGAGTCTGCTATTGGGAATTTAGGCTTTAGTTATATTATGATGAATGTTTGATATTGGTAATTCTGATAACGGTATTTGTTTAATGTTTTAGAAGCTTTACAGTAATAGAAAACACATCCTAGAGCAGTAACACATTCCAAACCTGGAAACTAGAGACCAGGATCCAAGAGGTACTTTTAGAAGAGAATTTCTAATAAATAAAGGGATGGTCAGGAACCCATTTAGGAATAGGTTGCACTTATCTGTTCTTTGTTTATGTTTCATTAGGCACCAGTTTCTACAGAAGTCAGAAAGGGCCGCAGATTTGTGCAGCACTTCAACAGTGGAAACGCAAGAACGGTGTTGTCTCTCTTTTTTATTTTATCCACTTCCCCCCTTCCCTTGAGCTTCTGTTCTTAGTGCACTGTTTTAAAAACTAGTGTGCTGGAACAAGCAGTTTCAGGGTGGGGTCGGATTGTCTTCAACCTCCATCAGAACTGAACAAGAACTCAGGTGAGCTGGGCTTTGACAGAAACTCACACTTGGTTAGTTTGCAATATAAATGGTGTTTTCGAAGGGCTGCAAGAATTTTCTTGACATGTTGGACATGTTCGTTTTCATTGTCTGTGTAGATCAAAATGTCATCGATGTAGACTATGGCAAATATGTTGAGGTACTCTCTAAGAACGTCATTCAAGAAAAATTGAAATGCTGCTGGAGCATTACACAGACCAAAAGGCATGACGGTGTATTAAAAACGGCCACATCTTGTCTTGAACGCTGTTTTCCATTCGTCACCCTCTCTCATTCTGACCAAATGATAAGCACCTCGAAAGGTCAAGCTTCGTGTAGATTTTTGCTCTCTTTACTTCTTCCAATAGGACCGGAATTAGGGGCAATGGATATTTATTCTTGATGGTGACTTTGTTCAAACCCCTATAGTCGATGCAAGTTCGAAGTTCTCCATTAGCTTTTGGAACAAAAAACAAAGGCGAAGCTGCAAGAGACTTAGAGGGGCGAATGAAGCCATTCTCCCAAAATTTATCTAGGTATTTTCGTAAATGTTGATTTTCATGTTCTGACAGGGCATATACACGACAGTTGGGAAGTATCGCGCCTGGGGCTAGATCAATTTGACAGTCATAAGATCTATGAGGAGGTAGAGTCTCTGCTCCTTTCTCATCAAATACATCTTTGTAAGATGAATACTGTTTGGGCAGCTGGATTTCTTTCTCCGTGGCAGTAGCTATGTAAGAGTTGCACACTTTTGGTACTTGAATCTTTTGGAGACATTGGTCGTTACATAGCGCAGATGAAAACACGATTTTTCGTTCTGCCCAATTGATTTCCGGATTGTGATGAGTTAACCATGGCAAGCCGAGGATAATCCCATATTGGGGAGCATGGATCATGTCAAGGATGATTTTCTCTTTATGTTTCTTTCTTTGATTCTTATCTTCACAAATCATTGACAAGGGGATAGTCTGAATTGTTACCGGACCTCCAGTCAAGAGTTTTCCATCGACTGCCTGGATGATTTCTGGGGTCTACTTTTCAATACATGGGATCCCCCATGCACGAGCCAATTGGACATCAGCAAAGTTCCCAGTAGCCCCAGAATCGACTAGAGATTTTTTTAAATAGATCTTTTCTTGACCTGAACTCTTATTTCCAGTTTAAGATGTCTAGATTGCGAAGGGTCCACGGTGAAACCCAAGAGCAACCCTTCTCTGCATCTTGGGTGTTTTAGTTTTCCAACTCTACTGGTGCATTGGCTGCGACCTTCTGAACTGGACCTTGCTTGTTCTTTGGTTTGATTGGACAATCTTTGGCAAAATGACCTTTTCGCCCACAATAAAGACATTGTCCATTTTTTCTGCGTAGGTCCTTTTCATCTTTGGTCAAAGGTCTTCTGATGGTTCCAATTTCCATCGGTTCCGGCGATCTTTCTTTCGGAGTTCTTGAGTCTCTGTTATCATGAATGCGCCATGAATATTTTTCAATCTTTTTGCGCGTTCCTTTACATTCTGCCAAACGATGATCAAGTCTCAAGACAAGATTTATTAAATTCTTGACAGTCTGTAGGTTGTGGATCGATTTGCGCTAAGATATCTTTTAGTTCCTCTTTGAGTCCCTTGTAAAACAAGACCGCTTGTTTTTCTTCAGGCCAGGATGTCTCAGCAACCAGCTGGTTAAAGTTGGCTAAATACAACACTAGGTCTTGATTCCCTTGGCGTAAATCTAATAATTCACGATCTGCTGACTGTGTTACAGTTCTAAGATCAAAAACTCTCTCAAATCCACAAAACAAATTCTCCGGTTGTACAACAAGGGACTATTTTTATGCACAAGAGGAATTGTCCAAGTAGCTGCATCCCCAGACAGATATGATAACAAGAAAGCTACTTTGGACTGGGCATCGGGGAAAGTATTTGGTCTGCAGGTGAAGTGTAGTTCCACTTGAACCAGGAAAGATTGCGCTTTCAAAGGGTCACCTGAGAAACGTTCTGGGGGAGCTAAAGTAATTGCAGAAGGAACATTTAGGGAAATCAGATTACTTCCAGAAGCCTGAGAGGAAGTACCTGGCCAAGACACTCCAGTGGGACTTTGTTCCTTCTTTTCTACCTTATCTTGCAACTGACTCACTCTCTCTGCTAAGCTAGTTGTCAAGTCTTTGGGTGATACCACCTCTGCTTGGAGCTGGGTGATAGCCTTGACTAACTCGTCTAGCGTGGCCATGCTGAGAACATACACAAGCCAGGAGGATAATAATTAGTGGGCTAACTATTCTGTCAGAGTCACCAGATCCTCGGGGTCTGTGCACATTCCCAACACGTCCACCACTGAACAGCTCCAAGACTCTGATAGATAAATCACAGAGACTGAGAGAGTTCAAGAGGGGAAGAGGGATTAGGAAGGGAACAGCTGGGAAGGAGACCTGTAGTAAGAAAAAGGTTAGAACACACAATATGAAAATGATATCTCCTGAAATCAATACTAGACTATGATTCTAAGCCTAGTCACTCTGAAAACATGAACAATCTAAGAGTTAAGTTTAAAATGATTAAGTTTCAAGATGGCCGGATACCTGTAGGGGAATCAAGATGAATTAAATGAAAACTTTCTTATTCAAGTACTTTCCTTTACATGAGAATCAGAAAAACATTCTGACTAAATTTTAAACCAGTCATATAAATCCTGTTTTGAGAATGTATACTAGGACCATACAATATTGCATCTAGAAACTCTGCCCTTCTGTGTACTCTTAAAATGTTTCAACACAAATTGCGCATATTGAAGATATATATATATATATATATATATATATATATAAATATTAAACACCATAAAAGGATTGTGCACCATGAATAACACAATATGGATTCAGGAAACAAATCACATAACTTGTCAACTCGAATATTACATAATAAATATCTTAGAATAGTGGCATACAATAAAGAACATGTAATAAACTCGAGGAGAGAATCGTGCGTCTTGCCGATTGGAGTGTCACCATGTAAAATACCATGAAATGGTAACACGCAATGAATATCAAGGTCAAATCATCATTCATCGAATCGCGCGTCTTACCGATTCGTAAAACACGATGTAAATGTCAAGAAATAACAGCTCACAATAAATAACAAGATCAAAGTACAATGAAACGAATCATGCATCTTTTGCCGATTCTTAAGCCACCATGTAAATGTCAAGAAATGGTAGCGCGCAATGAACAACAAAGTTAAATCCTCATGAAACAAGTTGCGTGTCTTGTCAATTCGTAAAACATCATGTAAATGTCAAGAAATAGTAGCGCACAATGGACAAAAATGTTTAAACACCATAAAACGAATCGCTCGTCTTGCCGATTCTTAAGCCACCATGCCAATGTCAAGAAATGGTAGCACGCAATGAATAACAAAGTCAAACCTTTATGAAACCAATCACGCGTCTTGCCTATTTGTAAACTACCATATAAATGTCAAGAAATGGTAGCGCGCAAGTAATCTGTTACTCATTTAAGAATTAAACCAAGACTATGAAAATTCTCAATAACGAAGTCGGGACAGTCCAACCACCGTCTTACCGCCTGGAACAATGATCACCAATGAAGGATGAAGGGCAGAAGACTGGAAAATCCAAATAGGCCGCCAGAACAGGAGCTCAGAAAGAAGCTGCTGCTCTGCACCGGGACCTCTGAATAGTGAGCACTGGTAGTTGGGCTGGCTCTCTTTTATAGAGTCTGGGCCCAGCCCAGAACCACACCCAGGCATGTTGCAGGGAAAGTCTCTGGAAGGCCCTGGAAAGGGGCCACACCCTAACACACTCTGAAAACCTGCAGCAATACATTGCAAAGGAACAGTATTTGTTAGCATATTAAAAATAAGTTTTCAGGATTGAACTCTGCAATGCAAAAGGTTAAACCACAACATATCAGCACAATGCATAAATTACTTTGTTTTGAGAGTGCTGGGTTTTTGCATTTTTGTCACCAATAGAGCACGTACTGCTCTGGTGTTGACACTATCTCTCTCATAGGTTACCATGGGGTCTGCCTTTAAATATTATTAAAGGGTAGACTCCCTTTGTGAGCAGATAGACACATGGAGTTTGAGGTCTCTGAACTCACAATTAAAAAATACATCTTTTAGTGAAGTTGGTTTTTAGATTGTGTGTTTGAAAATGCCACTTTTAGTAAGTGGCATTTTCTTGCTTAAACCATTCTGTGACTGCCTGTTTGTGGATTCCCTGTCTGGGTCAGTTTGACAGTTGAGCTGTTTGCACCTCCCTCTAGACAGTGACACAAAGGGGGCTGGGGTGTAGCCTGCATATCCTGATGAGCCATCTGTTCTAGGAGGGAGGGGAGGAGTGGTCACTCACACCCTGGTGGGTGTCTGGAGCCTGGAGCCTGGCCTGAGCAAGGAAGGATCTTGAAAACAACAGAGACTGCTCTTTAAAGTACGCCTACTTCAAAGGCAGAAAGGGGTATAAGAAGAGCACCCAAACCCCCTGAAAATAGATCACTTCTGGAATCAAGAGGAATCTCTGCCGAGGAGAAGAGCTAATGAGCTGAAGAGAAGTGCTGCCCCTGCCTGTGACTGTGCTTTGTTGGGCTATCCTGCAATTGCTGCTTCTGCCTGTGAAAGGGAACAAAGACTGTTTTTTGCTGTGCATTCCTGCTTGAGAAGAATCTCCAAGAGCTTGAAATGAGCTTGCCTCCTGTTGAAGTCTCAGGGCCATCAAAGACTTCCCCTGCCAACACCTGGACTGAAAATCCACGCGCCTTCCGTAATGCGGCTGCTAAACGACGCGCCGCGGGCTTTGTGGCTGAGATCAATACTCCACCTGCATCGCAGCTGGAAGATCAACGCAATGCAGCTGGTGAAACGACGCGCAACACCCACTAACGGAGGCTCTTCATGACACAAACCCCACGCAGCGCGGTTTTGCAATACTGTGCGACTGGATTTTTAACACACCATCTCTGGCCATTGAAAAACAATGTAAACCCTGCCCAGACCCGAGCTGTCCTCCTGGATTGAAGCATCGCTCTATTGTGGGAGCGAAGAAACGACGCACGCCAACCCGACCGGAGGAGTAACGACACACGGTCTTGCTTGCGAATGAGAAATCGATGCATCGCTGTCCTTTCCCAAATGCACACTCACCCATGCGGTGTTATTTTGACGCTACCCAGGTACTTTTGTGTGCTAACAGTGTTCTCACTGTTTTCTAAGGATTAAGGCCCATATTTATACTTTTATAGCATCACATTTGCGTCATTTTTTTACACAAAAGTGGCTCAAACATACGAGATACAATTGTATGTTGTGAGTTTGGACCACATTTGCGTAAAAGAATTACGCAAATGTGGCGCTAAAAAAGTATAAATATGGGCATAAGACTCTTATTCTTTTAAAAATTAATATCTTGACTTGTGTATGTTGGATTTAAAAGACTCTTATTCTTTTAAAAATGTATATCTTGACTTGTGTACGTTAGATTTTTGTTGTTTTGGTCTTGTGTTTAGATAAATATTATCTATTTTTCTAAACATGTGTAATGTTTTCACTGAGTTACTGTGTGTGTTTGTACAAATAATTTACACATTGCTTCTAAAGTCAAGCCTGCCTGCTCGTGCCAATCTAACAAGGGGGTGAGGGGGGTTAACTGAGGGTGATTCTCCTTTACCCTGACTAGAGTGATGGTCCTTGCTTGGATAGGGGGTAACCTGACTGCCAACCAAGACCCCATCTCTAACAGAGATCCAGACAACAACAATTTTGGGCATTCAGGTCATAATGCAGACGACTTTTCTGTCCCAACAAACACCATCACAGCGTATTTACCTTGTGGTAAAGTGATATACTACTATTAATGCATATCTTTTATCTCTTTCTGTAAACCTCATATTTGGCCAGACATTTGATCTATACTTTTTTGATCATACCATCTTTCACTCTTTCTTAGAAAGCTACATTAAATATACTGATACATTCATTATTTTGATGTATTTTCTGTTCTCATGAACAGGATGTCAGGTTCCAGTTTAATTGGGGAACGATTTAATAGCACTTTATCAACATTACCACCAATGTAGTCATGTTGTCGTTCTAATTACTGAGCTCATTTTTAACTGTTTTATCCTCCCATTTTTGACCACCTAAAGTCAAGTGCACAAAGCCGTTGATGATCAAAAGCTGAAGTCAGAAATATACACATTTTATATGTGTAAAGTCATATCTTCAATTCAGAAAATGTGTATTTAAACTCACAAACAGATAGCTCTGCAAAAAGATACCGGTGCAGGGTATGTTTACATGGGAGAGAATCTCAAAATGTCAGAGGAGGATATTCTATGGCAGAAGTACCATGAAAGGTAGTCAAACAACCACAAACGTGTAAGTCTGTGTCTATTCACATGATTTTATAATGCAAGTTTGTATCCTATATCAGACCTACTCATATCAAGGAAAGGACTAAGTTCCTAATGAGGATAGGAATATCTCCAAATATCTCAAATGTCTGCAGAGATGTAAAGAGAGTAGACGTGATCCACAGTTAAAAAACATCACAAGGGGAAATAATGAAACACTTATAGTAGGTGTTAGAAATGGGGTCTTTAGTTGTCAGTCAGGTTACCCCCTGTCCAAGCAAGGACCCTTACTCCAGTCAGGGTAAGTCACACACAATCCAAATTATCCTGTGCCCACCCTCTGGTAGCTTCACACTGAGCAGTCAGGCTTAACTTAGAAGGCAACATGTAAAGTATTTGTGCAATAAATCATGCAGTAACACCGTATAGCACCACAAAAATATACCACACAGTGTTTAGAAAAATATATAATATTTATCTGATAAGATGCAGGTTAAAACAATGAAAATGCAATAAGTAGATGTTGAGATGTGTCTTAAGACTTTGCAAAACAAATACATGTCTCTTAAAAACAATAAAGGTATCTTGCAAGCACAAAGTACCTGGTTTGAGTTCAAAATCTCCGCAAGGGACCGCAGAGGAGGCAATTTGTGGAAAACGGGGAGGTGTACATCGGTTTTGTCCCTTTGCACACCAACTTATGTCCTTATTTTCCACGCAGGGGAAGATTTTGCGTCGATTTCTGGAGTGCGGACTTGGTTCCTCTTCGGGTTGCGGGGTTTTCTGGTGCCCCGGGGATGGTGTGTGGAATCCTGAACTTGCTGAGCGAAGTCACAAGCGCTGCGTCGATCCAAGGGCGTTGCATGGAAATTTGTCCCGCACGGCAGGCGCTGCGTCGATTCCTCTCTGGAAGTCGGGCTGCATCATCCTGGGTCGGCTGTTCGCCGATCAAGTGGGCCATGCATCGAAGTTCCGTTCGTAACGCAGGCACTGCGTCGATCTACTCCTTGTGAAGTCGGGCTACATCGTTCCGGTTCGGCGTGCAGTGAATTTCTCACCGCGGGGCAGGCTGTGCGCCGTTTTTGTCAGGCTGTGCATCAAATTTTCACCACACAAGGAGTCCAGTAACAGGAGTGAAGTCTTTTTGGTACTGAGACTTCAGGGAACAGGAGTCAAGCTCTATCCAAGCCCTTGGAGAGCATTTCTCAGCACAACCAGAGAGCAGCAAGGCAGCAGGGCAACAGCAAGGCAGCAGTCCTTCTCAGAAAAGCAGTCCCAGTGAGTTCTTTGGTCAGCCAGGCAGTTCCTCTTGGCAGGTCTGGTTCAGGGATTCTTTACCAGCAGGTTTCTTGTCCAGAAGTGTCTATGAAGTGGAGTATCTACACAAGAAGTGTCTGAAGTCTGTAATTTTGGTTCCTCTTCTTCCACCCATTTTGGCCTTTGAAGTAGGCTCACTTCAAAGTAAAGTCTCACTTGCTTGTGAAATCCTGCCCTTGCCCAGGCAAGGCCTCAGACACACAACACAGGGTTGGAGACTGCATTGTGTGAGGGCAGGCACAGCCCTATCAGGTGCGAGTGACCACTCCTCCCCTCCCTCCTAGCACAGATGGCTCATCAGAATATGCAGGCTACACCCCAGCCCCCTTTGTGTCACTGTCTGGAGAGAGGTGCAAACAGCCCAACTGTCAAACTAGCCCAGATAGGGAATCCACAAACAGGCAGAGTCACAATAATGGTTCAAGCAAGAAAAGACTTTCTAAAAGTGGCATTTTCAAACACACAATCTTAAAACCAACTTTACTAAAAGATGTGTTTTTAAATTGAGTTCAAAGGTCTCAAACTCCACATGTCTATCTGCTCCTAAAAGGAATTTACGCTTTAATCATGTTTAAAGGCAGCCCCCAGGTAAACCTATGAGAGGGATAGGACTCGCAACACTGAAAACCGAATTTGCTGCTTCTGCCTGTGAAAGGGAACAAAGACTGTTTTTTGTTGTGCATTCCTGCTTGAGAAGAATCTCCAAGAGCTTGAAATGAGCTTGCCTCCTGTTGAAGTCTCAGGGCCATCAAAGACTTCCCCTGCCAACACCTGGACTGAAAATCCATGCGCCTTCCGTAATGCGGCTGCTAAACGACGCGCCGCGGGCTTTGTGGCTGAGATCAATACTCCACCTGCATCGCAGCTGGAAGATCAACGCAATGCAGCTGGTGAAACGACGCGCAACACCCACTAACGGAGGCTGTTCATGACACAAACCCCACGCAGCGCGGTTTTGCAATACTGTGCGACTGGATTTTTAACACACCATCTCTGGCCATTGAAAAACAATGCAAACCCTGCCCAGACCCGAGCTGTCCTCCTGGTTTGAAGTATCGCTCTATTGTGGGAGCGAAGAAACGACGCACGCCAACCCGACCGGAGGAGTAACGACACACGGTCTTGCTTGCGAGTGAGAAATCGATGCATCGCTGTCCTTTCCCAAATGCACACTCACCCATGCGGTGTTATTTTGACGCTACCCTGGTACTTTTGTGTGCTAACAGTGTTCTCACTGTTTTCTAAGGATTAAGGCCCATATTTATACTTTTATAGCATCACATTTGCGTCATTTTTTTACACAAAAGTGGCTCAAACATACGAGATACAATTGTATGTTGTGAGTTTGGGCCACATTTGCGTAAAAGAATTACGCAAATGTGGCGCTAAAAAAGTATAAATATGGGCATAAGACTCTTATTCTTTTAAAAATTAATATCTTGACTTGTGTATGTTGGATTTAAAAGACTCTTATTCTTTTAAAAATGTATATCTTGACTTGTGTACGTTAGATTTTTGTTGTTTTGGTCTTGTGTTTAGATAAATATTATCTATTTTTCTAAACATGTGTAATGTTTTCACTGAGTTACTGTGTGTGTTTGTACAAATAATTTACACATTGCTTCTAAAGTCAAGCCTGCCTGCTCGTGCCAATCTAACAAGGGGGTGAGGGGGGTTAACTGAGGGTGATTCTCCTTTACCCTGACTAGAGTGATGGTCCTTGCTTGGATAGGGGGTAACCTGACTGCCAACCAAGACCCCATCTCTAACAGAGATCCAGACAACAACAATTTGGGGCATTCAGGTCATAATGCAGACGACTTTTCTGTCCCAACAAACACCATCACAGCGTATTTACCTTGTGGTAAAGTGATATACTACTATTAATGCATATCTTTTATCTCTTTCTGTAAACCTCATATTTGGCCAGACATTTGATCTATACTTTTTTGATCATACCATCTTTCACTCTTTCTTAGAAAGCTACATTAAATATACTGATACATTCATTATTTTGATGTATTTTCTGTTCTCATGAACAGGATGTCAGGTTCCAGTTTAATTGGTGAACAATTTAATAGCACTTTATCAACATTACCACCAATGTAGTCATGTTGTCGTTTTAATTACTGAGCTCATTTTTAACTGTTTTATCCTCCCATTTTTAACCACCTAAAGTCAAGTGCACAAAGCTGTTGATGATCAAAAGCTGAAGTCAGAAAAATACACATTTTATATGTGTAAAGTCATATCTTCAATTCAGAAAATGTGTATTTAAACTCACAAACAGATAGCTCTGCAAAAAGATACCGGTGCAGTGTATGTTTACATGGGAGAGAATCTCAAAATGTCAGGGGAGGATATTCTATGGCAGAAGTACCATGAAAGGTAGTCAAACAACCACAAACGTGTAAGTCTGTGGCTATTCACATGATTTTATAATGCAAGTTTGTATCCTATATCAGACCTACTCATATCAAGGAAAGGAGTAAGTTCCTAATGAGGATAGGAATATCTCCAAATATCTCAAATGTCTGCAGAGATGTAAAGAGAGTAGACGTGATCCACAGTTAAAAAACATCACAAGGGGAAATAATAAAACACTTATAGTAGGTGTTAGAAATGGGGTCTTTAGTTGTCAGTCAGGTTACCCCCTGTCCAAGCAAGGACCCTTACTCCAGTCAGGGTAAGTCACACACAATCCAAATTATCCTGTGCCCACCCTCTGGTAGCTTCACACTGAGCAGTCAGGCTTAACTTAGAAGGCAACATGTAAAGTATTTGTGCAATAAATCATGCAGTAACACCGTATAGCACCACAAAAATATACCACACAGTGTTTAGAAAAATATATAATATTTATCTGATAAGATGCAGGTTAAAACAATGAAAATGCAATAAGTAGATGTTGAGATGTGTCTTAAGACTTTGCAAAACAAATAAATGTCTCTTAAAAACAATAAAGGTATCTTGCAAGCACAAAGTACCTGGTTTGAGTTCAAAATCTCCACAAGGGACCGCAGAGGAGGCAATTTGTGGAAAACGGGGAGGTGTACATCGGTTTTGTCCCTTTGCACACCAACTTATGTCCTTATTTTCCACGTAGGGGAAGACTTTGCGTCGATTTCCGGAGTGCGGACTTGGTTCCTCTTCGGGTTGCGGGGTTTTCTGGTGCCCCGGGGATGGTGCGTGGAATCCTGGACTTGCAGAGCGAAGTCACAAGCACTGCGTCGATCCAGTGGGAGTTGCATGGAAATTTGTCCCGCACTGCAGGCGCTGCGTCTATTCCTCTCTGGAAGTCGGGCTGCATCATCCTGGGTCGGCTGTTCGCCGATCAAGTGGGCCATGCATCGAAGTTCCGTTCGCAACGCAGGCACTGCGTCGATCTACTCCTTGTGAAGTCGGGCTACATCGTTCCGGTTCGGCGTGCAGTGAATTTCTCACCGCGGGGCAGGCTGTGCGCCGTTTTTGTCAGGCTGTGCATCAAATTTTCACCACACAAGGAGTCCAGTAACAGGAGTGAAGTCTTTTTGGTACTGAGACTTCAGGGAACAGGAGTCAAGCTCTATCCAAGCCCTTGGAGAGCATTTCTCAGCACAACCAGAGAGCAGCGAGGCAGCAGGGCAACAGCAAGGCAGCAGTCCTTCTCAGAAAAGCAGTCCCAGTGAGTCCTTTGGGCAGCCAGGCAGTTCCTCTTGGCAGGTCTGGTTCAGGGATTCTTTACCAGCAGGTTTCTTGTCCAGAAGTGTCTATGAAGTGGAGTATCTACACAAGAAGTGTCTGAAGTCTGTAATTTTGGTTCCTCTTCTTCCACCCATTTTGGCCTTTGAAGTAGGCTCACTTCAAAGTAAAGTCTCACTTGCTTGTGAAATCCTGCCCTTGCCCAGGCAAGGCCTCAGACACACAACACAGGGTTGGAGACTGCATTGTGTGAGGGCAGGCACAGCCCTATCAGGTGCGAGTGACCACTCCTCCCCTCCCTCCTAGCACAGATGGCTCATCAGAATATGGAGGCTACACTCCAGCCCCCTTTGTGTCACTGTCTGGAGAGAGGTGCAAACAGCCCAACTGTCAAACTAGCCCAGATAGGGAATCCACAAACAGGCAGAGTCACAATAATGGTTCAAGCAAGAAAAGACTTTCTAAAAGTGGCATTTTCAAACACACAATCTTAAAACCATCTTTACTAAAAGATGTATTTTTAAATTGAGTTCAGAGGTCCCAAACTCCACATGTCTATCTGCTCCCAAAAGGAATTTACGCTTTAATCATGTTTAAAGGCAGCCCCCAGGTAAACCTATGAGAGCGATAGGACTCGCAACACTGAAAACCGAATTTGCTGCTTCTGCCTGTGAAAGGGAACAAAGACTGTTTTTTGTTGTGCATTCCTGCTTGAGAAGAATCTCCAAGAGCTTGAAATGAGCTTGCCTCCTGTTGAAGTCTCAAGGCCATCAAAGACTTCCCCTGCCAACACCTGGACTGAAAATCCACGCGCCTTCCGTAATGCGGCTGCTAAACGACGCGCCGTGGGCTTTGTGGCTGAGATCAATACTCCACCTGCATCGCAGCTGGAAGATCAACGCAATGCAGCTGGTGAAACGACGCGCAACACCCACTAACGGAGGCTGTTCATGACACAAACCCCACGCAGCGCGGTTTTGCAATACTGTGCGACTGGATTTTTAACACACCATCTCTGGCCATTGAAAAACAATGCAAACCCTGCCCAGACCCGAGCTGTCCTCCTGGATTGAAGCATCGCTCTATTGTGGGAGCGAATAAACGACGCACGCCAACCCGACCGGAGGAGTAACGACACACGGTCTTGCTTGCGAGTGAGAAATCGATGCATCGCTGTCCTTTCCTAAATGCACACTCACCCATACGGTGTTATTTTGACGCTACCTAGGTACTTTTGTGTGCTAACAGTGTTCTCACTGTTTTCTAAGGATTAAGGCCCATATTTATACTTTTATAGCATCATATTTGCGTCATTTTTTTACACAAAAGTGGCTCAAACATACGAGATACAATTGTATGTTGTGAGTTTGGACCACATTTGCGTAAAAGAATTACGCAAATGTGGCGCTAAAAAAGTATAAATATGGGCATAAGACTCTTATTCTTTTCAAAATTAATATCTTGACTTGTGTATGTTGGATTTAAAAGACTCTTATTCTTTTAAAAAGGTATATCTTGACTTGTGTACGTTAGATTTTTGTTGTTTTGGTCTTGTGTTTAGATAAATATTATCTATTTTTCTAAACATGTGTAATGTTTTCACTGAGTTACTGTGTGTGTTTGTACAAATAATTTACACATTGCTTCTAAAGTCAAGCCTGCCTGCTCGTGCCAATCTAACAAGGGGGTGAGGGGGGTTAACTGAGGGTGATTCTCCTTTACCCTGACTAGAGTGATGGTCCTTGCTTGGATAGGGGGTAACCTGACTGCCAACCAAGACCCCATCTCTAACAGAGATCCAGACAACAACAATTTTGGGCATTCAGGTCATAATGCAGACAACTTTTCTGTCCCAACAAACACCATCACAGCGTATTTACCTTGTGGTAAAGTGATATACTACTATTAATGCATATCTTTTATCTCTTTCTGTAAACCTCATATTTGGCCAGACATTTGATCTATACTTTTTTGATCATACCATCTTTCACTCTTTCTTAGAAAGCTACATTAAATATACTGATACATTTATTATTTTGATGTATTTTCTGTTCTCATGAACAGGATGTCAGGTTCCAGTTTAATTGGGGAACGATTTAATAGCACTTTATCAACATTACCACCAATGTAGTCATGTTGTCGTTCTAATTACTGAGCTCATTTTTAACTGTTTTATCCTCCCATTTTTGACCACCTAAAGTCAAGTGCACAAAGCTGTTGATGATCAAAAGCTGAAGTCAGAAAAATACACATTTTATATGTGTAAAGTCATATCTTCAATTCAGAAAATGTGTATTTAAACTCACAAACAGATAGCTCTGCAAAAAGATACTGGTGCAGTGTATGTTTACATGGGAGAGAATCTCAAAATGTCAGGGGAGGATATTCTATGGCAGAAGTACCATGAAAGGTAGTCAAACAACCACAAACGTGTAAGTCTGTGGCTATTCACATGATTTTATAATGCAAGTTTGTATCCTATATCAGACCTACTCATATCAAGGAAAGGAGTAAGTTCCTAATGAGGATAGGAATATCTCCAAATATCTCAAATGTCTGCAGAGATGTAAAGAGAGTAGACGTGATCCACAGTTAAAAAACATCACAAGGGGAAATAATGAAACACTTATAGTAGGTGTTAGAAATGGGGTCTTTAGTTGTCAGTCAGGTTACCCCCTGTCCAAGCAAGGACCCTTACTCCAGTCAGGATAAGTCATACACAATACAAATTATCCTGTGCCCACCCTCTGGTAGCTTCACACTGAGCAGTCAGGCTTAACTTAGAAGGCAACATGTAAAGTATTTGTGCAATAAATCATGCAGTAACACCGTATAGCACCACAAAAATATACCACACAGTGTTTAGAAAAATATATAATATTTATCTGATAAGATGCAGGTTAAAACAATGAAAATGCAATAAGTAGATGTTGAGATGTGTCTTAAGACTTTGCAAAACAAATAAATGTCTCTTAAAAACAATAAAGGTATCTTGCAAGCACAAAGTACCTGGTTTGAGTTCAAAATCTCCACAAGGGACCGCAGAGGAGGCAATTTGTGGAAAACGGGGTGGTGTACATCGGTTTTGTCCCTTTGCACACCAACTTATGTCCTTATTTTCCACGCAGGGGAAGACTTTGCGTCGATTTCCGGAGTGCGGACTTGGTTCCTCTTCGGGTTGCGGGGTTTTCTGGTGCCCCGGGGATGGTGCGTGGAATCCTGGACTTGCAGAGCGAAGTCACAAGCGCTGCGTCGATCCAGTGGGCTTTGCATGGAAATTTGTCCCGCTCGGCAGGCGCTGCGTCGATTCCTCTCTGGAAGTCGGGCTGCATCATCCTGGGTCGGCTGTTCGCCGATCAAGTGGGCCATGCATCGAAGTTCCGTTCGCAACGCAGGCACTGCGTCGATCTACTCCTTGTGAAGTCGGGCTGCATCGTTCCGGTTCGGCGTGCAGTGAATTTCTCACCGCGGGGCAGGCTGTGCGCCGTTTTTGTCAGGCTGTGCATCAAATTTTCACCACACAAGGAGTCCAGTAACAGGAGTGAAGTCTTTTTGGTACTGAGACTTCAGGGAACAGGAGTCAAGCTCTATCCAAGCCCTTGGAGAGCATTTCTCAGCACAACCAGAGAGCAGAAAGGCAGCAGGGAAACAGCAAGGCAGCAGTCCTTCTCAGAAAAGCAGTCCCAGTGAGTCCTTTGGGCAGCCAGGCAGTTCCTCTTGGCAGGTCTGGTTCAGGGATTCTTTACCTGCAGGTTTCTTGTCCAGAAGTGTCTATGAAGTGGAGTATCTACACAAGAAGTGTCTGAAGTCTGTAATTTTGGTTCCTCTTCTTCCACCCATTTTGGCCTTTGAAGTAGGGTCACTTCAAAGTAAAGTCTCAATTGCTTGTGAAATCCTGCCCTTGCCCAGGCAAGGCCTCAGACACACAACACAGGGTTGGAGACTGCATTGTGTGAGGGCAGGCACAGCCCTATCAGGTGCAAGTGACCACTCCTCCCCTCCCTCCTAGCACAGATGGCTCATCAGAATATGCAGGCTACACCCCAGCCCCCTTTGTGTCACTGTCTGGAGAGAGGTGCAAACAGCCCAACTGTCAAACTAGCCCAGATAGGGAATCCACAAACAGGCAGAGTCACAATAATGGTTCAAGCAAGAAAAGACTTTCTAAAAGTGGCATTTTCAAACACACAATCTTAAAACCAACTTTACTAAAAGATGTATTTTTAAATTGAGTTCAGAGGTCCCAAACTCCACATGTCTATCTGCTCCCAAAAGGAATTTACGCTTTAATCATGTTTAAAGGCAGCCCCCAGGTAAACCTATGAGAGCGATAGGACTCGCAACACTGAAAACCGAATTTGCTGCTTCTGCCTGTGAAAGGGAACAAAGACTGTTTTTTGTTGTGCATTCCTGCTTGAGAAGAATCTCCAAGAGCTTGAAATGAGCTTGCCTCCTGTTGAAGTCTCAGGGCCATCAAAGACTTCCCCTGCCAACACCTGGACTGAAAATCCACGCGCCTTCCGTAATGCGGCTGCTAAACGACGCGCCGCGGGCTTTGTGGCTGAGATCAATACTCCACCTGCATCGCAGCTGGAAGATCAACGCAATGCAGCTGGTGAAACGACGCGCAACACCCACTAACGGAGGCTGTTCATGACACCAACCCCACGCAGCGCGGTTTTGCAATACTGTGCGACTGGATTTTTAACACACCATCTCTGGCCATTGAAAAACAATGCAAACCCTGCCCAGACCCGAGCTGTCCTCCTGGTTTGAAGCATCGCTCTATTGTGGGAGCGAAGAAACTACGCACGCCAACCCGACCGGAGGAGTAACGACACATGGTCTTGCTTGCGAGTGAGAAATCGATGCATCGCTGTCCTTTCCCAAATGCACACTCACCCATGCGGTGTTATTTTGACGCTACCCAGGTACTTTTGTGTGCTAACAGTGTTCTCACTGTTTTCTAAGGATTAAGGCCCATATTTATACTTTTATAGCATCACATTTGCGTCATTTTTTTACACAAAAGTGGCTCAAACATACGAGATACAATTGTATGTTGTGAGTTTGGACCACATTTGCGTAAAAGAATTACGCAAATGTGGCGCTAAAAAAGTATAAATATGGGCATAAGACTCTTATTCTTTTCAAAATTAATATCTTGACTTGTGTATGTTGGATTTAAAAGACTCTTATTCTTTTAAAAAGGTATATCTTGACTTGTGTACGTTAGATTTTTGTTGTTTTGGTCTTGTGTTTAGATAAATATTATCTATTTTTCTAAACATGTGTAATGTTTTCACTGAGTTACTGTGTGTGTTTGTACAAATAATTTACACATTGCTTCTAAAGTCAAGCCTGCCTGCTCGTGCCAATCTAACAAGGGGGTGAGGGGGGTTAACTGAGGGTGATTCTCCTTTACCCTGACTAGAGTGATGGTCCTTGCTTGGATAGGGGGTAACCTGACTGCCAACCAAGACCCCATCTCTAACAGAGATCCAGACAACAACAATTTTGGGCATTCAGGTCATAATGCAGACGACTTTTCTGTCCCAACAAACACCATCACAGCGTATTTACCTTGTGGTAAAGTGATATACTACTATTAATGCATATCTTTTATCTCTTTCTGTAAACCTCATATTTGGCCAGACATTTGATCTATACTTTTTTGATCATACCATCTTTCACTCTTTCTTAGAAAGCTACATTAAATATACTGATACATTTATTATTTTGATGTATTTTCTGTTCTCATGAACAGGATGTCAGGTTCCAGTTTAATTGGGGAACGATTTAATAGCACTTTATCAACATTACCACCAATGTAGTCATGTTGTCGTTCTAATTACTGAGCTCATTTTTAACTGTTTTATCCTCCCATTTTTGACCACCTAAAGTCAAGTGCACAAAGCTGTTGATGATCAAAAGCTGAAGTCAGAAAAATACACATTTTATATGTGTAAAGTCATATCTTCAATTCAGAAAATGTGTATTTAAACTCACAAACAGATAGCTCTGCAAAAAGATACTGGTGCAGTGTATGTTTACATGGGAGAGAATCTCAAAATGTCAGGGGAGGATATTCTATGGCAGAAGTACCATGAAAGGTAGTCAAACAACCACAAACGTGTAAGTCTGTGGCTATTCACATGATTTTATAATGCAAGTTTGTATCCTATATCAGACCTACTCATATCAAGGAAAGGAGTAAGTTCCTAATGAGGATAGGAATATCTCCAAAAATCTCAAATGTCTGCAGAGATGTAAAGAGAGTAGACGTGATCCACAGTTAAAAAACATCACAAGGGGAAATAATGAAACACTTATAGTAGGTGTTAGAAATGGGGTCTTTAGTTGTCAGTCAGGTTACCCCCTGTCCAAGCAAGGACCCTTACTCCAGTCAGGATAAGTCACACACAATACAAATTATCCTGTGCCCACCCTCTGGTAGCTTCACACTGAGCAGTCAGGCTTAACTTAGAAGGCAACATGTAAAGTATTTGTGCAATAAATCATGCAGTAACACCGTATAGCACCACAAAAATATACCACACAGTGTTTAGAAAAATATATAATATTTATCTGATAAGATGCAGGTTAAAACAATGAAAATGCAATAAGTAGATGTTGAGATGTGTCTTAAGACTTTGCAAAACAAATAAATCTCTCTTAAAAACAATAAAGGTATCTTGCAAGCACAAAGTACCTGGTTTGAGTTCAAAATCTCCACAAGGGACCGCAGAGGAGGCAATTTGTGGAAAACGGGGTGGTGTACATCGGTTTTGTCCCTTTGCACACCAACTTATGTCCTTATTTTCCACGCAGGGGAAGACTTTGCGTCGATTTCCGGAGTGCGGACTTGGTTCCTCTTCGGGTTGCGGGGTTTTCTGGTGCCCCGGGGATGGTGCGTGGAATCCTGGACTTGCAGAGCGAAGTCACAAGCGCTGCGTCGATCCAGTGGGCTTTGCATGGAAATTTGTCCCGCTCGGCAGGCGCTGCGTCGATTCCTCTCTGGAAGTCGGGCTGCATCATCCTGGGTCGGCTGTTCGCCGATCAAGTGGGCCATGCATCGAAGTTCCGTTCGCAACGCAGGCACTGCGTCGATCTACTCCTTGTGAAGTCGGGCTGCATCGTTCCGGTTCGGCGTGCAGTGAATTTCTCACCGCGGGGCAGGCTGTGCGCCGTTTTTGTCAGGCTGTGCATCAAATTTTCACCACACAAGGAGTCCAGTAACAGGAGTGAAGTCTTTTTGGTACTGAGACTTCAGGGAACAGGAGTCAAGCTCTATCCAAGCCCTTGGAGAGCATTTCTCAGCACAACCAGAGAGCAGAAAGGCAGCAGGGCAACAGCAAGGCAGCAGTCCTTCTCAGAAAAGCAGTCCCAGTGAGTCCTTTGGGCAGCCAGGCAGTTCCTCTTGGCAGGTCTGGTTCAGGGATTCTTTACCTGCAGGTTTCTTGTCCAGAAGTGTCTATGAAGTGGAGTATCTACACAAGAAGTGTCTGAAGTCTGTAATTTTGGTTCCTCTTCTTCCACCCATTTTGGCCTTTGAAGTAGGGTCACTTCAAAGTAAAGTCTCACTTGCTTGTGAAATCCTGCCCTTGCCCAGGCAAGGCCTCAGACACACAACACAGGGTTGGAGACTGCATTGTGTGAGGGCAGGCACAGCCCTATCAGGTGCGAGTGACCACTCCTCCCCTCCCTCCTAGCACAGATGGCTCATCAGAATATGCAGGCTACACCCCAGCCCCCTTTGTGTCACTGTCTGGAGAGAGGTGCAAACAGCCCAACTGTCAAACTAGCCCAGATAGGGAATCCACAAACAGGCAGAGTCACAATAATGGTTCAAGCAAGAAAAGACTTTCTAAAAGTGGCATTTTCAAACACACAATCTTAAAACCAACTTTACTAAAAGATGTATTTTTAAATTGAGTTCAGAGGTCCCAAACTCCACATGTCTATCTGCTCCCAAAAGGAATTTACGCTTTAATCATGTTTAAAGGCAGCCCCCAGGTAAACCTATGAGAGCGATAGGATTCGCAACACTGAAAACCGAATTTGCTGCTTCTGCCTGTGAAAGGGAACAAAGACTGTTTTTTGTTGTGCATTCCTGCTTGAGAAGAATCTCCAAGAGCTTGAAATGAGCTTGCCTCCTGTTGAAGTCTCAGGGCCATCAAAGACTTCCCCTGCCAACACCTGGACTGAAAATCCACGCGCCTTCCGTAATGCGGCTGCTAAACGACGCGCCGCGGGCTTTGTGGCTGAGATCAATACTCCACCTGCATCGCAGCTGGATGATCAACGCAATGCAGCTGGTGAAACGACGCGCAACACCCACTAACGGAGGCTGTTCTTGACACCAACCCCACGCAGCGCGGTTTTGCAATACTGTGCGACTGGATTTTTAACACACCATCTCTGGCCATTGAAAAACAATGCAAACCCTGCCCAGACCCGAGCTGTCCTCCTGGTTTGAAGCATCGCTCTATTGTGGGAGCGAAGAAACTACGCACGCCAACCCGACCGGAGGAGTAACGACACATGGTCTTGCTTGCGAGTGAGAAATCGATGCATCGCTGTCCTTTCCCAAATGCACACTCACCCATGCGGTGTTATTTTGACGCTACCCAGGTACTTTTGTGTGCTAACAGTGTTCTCACTGTTTTCTAAGGATTAAGGCCCATATTTATACTTTTATAGCATCACATTTGCGTCATTTTTTTACACAAAAGTGGCTCAAACATACGAGATACAATTGTATGTTGTGAGTTTGGGCCACATTTGCGTAAAAGAATTACGCAAATGTGGCGCTAAAAAAGTATAAATATTGGCATAAGACTTTTATTCTTTTAAAAATTAATATCTTGACTTGTGTATGTTGGATTTAAAAGACTCTTATTCTTTTAAAAATGTATATCTTGACTTGTGTACGTTAGATTTTTGTTGTTTTGGTCTTGTGTTTAGATAAATATTATCTATTTTTCTAAACATGTGTAATGTTTTCACTGAGTTACAGTGTGTGTTTGTACAAATAATTTACACATTTCTTCTAAAGTCAAGCCTGCCTGCTCGTGCCAATCTAACAAGGGGGTGAGGGGGGTTAACTGAGGGTGATTCTCCTTTACCCTGACTAGAGTGATGGTCCTTGCTTGGATAGGGGGTAACCTGACTGCCAACCAAGACCCCATCTCTAACAGAGATCCAGACAACAACAATTTTGGGCATTCAGGTCATAATGCAGACGACTTTTCTGTCCCAACAAACACCATCACAGCGTATTTACCTTGTGGTAAAGTGATATACTACTATTAATGCATATCTTTTATCTCTTTCTGTAAACCTCATATTTGGCCAGACATTTGATCTATACTTTTTTGATCATACCATCTTTCACTCTTTCTTAGAAAGCTACATTAAATATACTGATACATTCATTATTTTGATGTATTTTCTGTTCTCATGAACAGGATGTCAGGTTCCAGTTTAATTGGGGAACAATTTAATAGCACTTTATCAACATTACCACCAATGTAGTCATGTTGTCGTTCTAATTACTGAGCTCATTTTTAACTGTTTTATCCTCCCATTTTTAACCACCTAAAGTCAAGAGCACAAAGCTGTTGATGATCAAAAGCTGAAGTCAGAAAAATGCACATTTTATATGTGTAAAGTCATATCTTCAATTCAGAAAATGTGTATTTAAACTCACAAACAGATAGCTCTGCAAAAAGATACCGGTGCAGTGTATGTTTACATGGGAGGGAATCTCAAAATGTCAGGGGAGGATATTCTATGGCAGAAGTACCATGAAAGGTAGTCAAACAACCACAAACGTGTAAGTCTGTGGCTATTCACATGATTTTATAATGCAAGTTTGTATCCTATATCAGACCTACTCATATCAAGGAAATGAGTAAGTTCCTAATGAGGATAGGAATATCTCCAAAAATCTCAAATGTCTGCAGAGATGTAAAGAGAGTAGACGTGATCCACAGTTAAAAAACATCACAAGGGGAAATAATAAAACACTTATAGAAGGTGTTAGAAATGGGGCCTTTAGTTGTCAGTCAGGTTACCCCCTGTCCAAGCAAGGACCCTTACTCCAGTCAGGGTAAGTCACACACAATCCAAATTATCCTGTGGCCACCCTCTGGTAGCTTCACACTGAGCAGTCAGGCTTAACTTAGAAGGCAACATGTAAAGTATTTGTGCAATAAATCATGCAGTAACACCGTATAGCACCACAAAAATATACCACACAGTGTTTAGAAAAATATATAATATTTATCTGATAAGATGCAGGTTAAAACAATGAAAATGCAATAAGTAGATGTTGAGATGTGTCTTAAGACTTTGCAAAACAAATAAATGTCTCTTAAAAACAATAAAGGTATCTTGCAAGCACAAAGTACCTGGTTTGAGTTCAAAATCTCCACAAGGGACCATAGAGGAGGCAATTTGTGGAAAACGGGGAGGTGTACATCGGTTTTGTTCCTTTGCACACCAACTTATGTCCTTATTTTCCACGCAGGGGAAGACTTTGCGTCGATTTCCAGAGTGCGGACTTGGTTCCTCTTCGGGTTGCGGGGTTTTCTGGTGCCCCGGGGATGGTGCGTGGAATCCTGGACTTGCAGAGCGAAGTCACAAGCGCTGCGTCGATCCAGTGGGCGTTGCATGGAAATTTGTCCCGCACGGCAGGCGCTGCGTCGATTCCTCTCTGGAAGTCGGGCTGCATCATCCTGGGTCGGCTGTTCGCCGATCAAGTGGGCCATGCATCGAAGTTCCGTTCGCAACGCAGGCACTGCGTCGATCTACTCCTTGTGAAGTCGGGCTACATCGTTCCGGTTCGGCGTGCAGTGAATTTCTCACCGCGGGGCAGGCTGTGCGCCGTTTTTGTCAGGCTGTGCATCAAATTTTCACCACACAAGGAGTCCAGTAACAGGAGTGAAGTCTTTTTGGTACTGAGACTTCAGGGAACAGGAGTCAAGCTCTATCCAAGCCCTTCGAGAGCATTTCTCAGCACAACCAGAGAGCAGCAAGGCAGCAGGGCAACAGCAAGGCAGCAGTCCTTCTCAGAAAAGCAGTCCCAGTGAGTCCTTTGGGCAGCCAGGCAGTTCCTCTTGGCAGGTCTGGTTCAGGGATTCTTTACCAGCAGGTTTCTTGTCCAGAAGTGTCTATGAAGTGGAGTATCTACACAAGAAGTGTCTGAAGTCTGTAATTTTGGTTCCTCTTCTTCCACCCATTTTGGCCTTTGAAGTAGGCTCACTTCAAAGTAAAGTCTCACTTGCTTGTGAAATCCTGCCCTTGCCCAGGCAAGGCCTCAGACACACAACACAGGGTTGGAGACTGCATTGTGTGAGGGCAGGCACAGCCCTATCAGGTGTGAGTGACCACTCCTCCCCTCCCTCCTAGCACAGATGGCTCATCAGAATATGCAGGCTACACCCCAGCCCCCTTTGTGTCACTGTCTGGAGAGAGGTGCAAACAGCCCAACTGTCAAACTAGCCCAGATAGGGAATCCACAAACAGGCAGAGTCACAATAATGGTTCAAGTAAGAAAAGACTTTCTAAAAGTGGCATTTTCAAACACACAATCTTAAAACCAACGTTACTAAAAGATGTATTTTTAAATTGAGTTCAGAGGTCCCAAACTCCACATGTCTATCTGCTCCCAAAAGGAATTTACGCTTTAATCATGTTTAAAGGCAGCCCCCAGTTAAACCTATGAGAGCGATATGACTCGCAACACTGAAAACCGAATTTGGCAGTATTTTACTGTCAGGGCATATAAAGCACATTAGTATATGTCCTACCTTAACCATACACTGCACCCTGCCCATGGGGCTACCTACGCCCTACCTTAGAGGTGTCTTATATGTAAGGAAAGGGAAGGGTTAGGCCTGGTAAGTGGATACACTTGCCAAGGCAAATTTACAGTTTAAAACTGCACACACAGACACTACAGTGGCAGGTCTGAGACATAATTACAGGGCTACTCGTGTGGGTGGCACAACCAGTGCTGCAAGCCCACTAGTAGCATTTGATTTACAGGCCCTGGGTACCTCTAGTGCACTTTACTAGGGACTTACTAGTGAAACACATATGCCAATCAAGGATAAACCAATTATCAGTACAATTTACACATAGAGCATATGCACTTTAGCACTGGTCATGTGATCAGAGTTCAAAAGGCAAACAAAAAAAAAAAGGTTAGGAAAAATAGGAGGAAAGAGGCAAAACGTTTGGGGATGACTCTGCAAAAAGGGCCAGGTCCAACAGTAAGGATTTACATATGTTAAAGTCTTTGTAGTGCACAAGACCCTGCCTTTCCTGTCCTGGTCTCAGACATGCTCCAAGGCATTGGAGACTGCTTTGTGTGAGGACAGGCACAATACTATTCAGTTGCAAGCGTCAGCTCCTCCTATCTCTCTAGCTCAGGAAGACCCATCAGCCTGGTGATGGACCATCAGGAGATGCAGGGCACACCTCAAATCCATTTGTGTGACCCTCTAGAGTGAATACACAAACAGTCCAACTGTCATTGTGACCCAAGTGTGTGAATTCAGCAGACAGGCAGCAGCACAGAATGGTTAAGCAATGAAAATGGCTACTTTCTAAAAGTGGCATTTTCAAACTTTCAGTTAAAAAAACAGGTTCATCAAAAGATGTATTTTTACATTGTGAGTTCAGAGACCCCAAACACCACATCTCTTTCTGCTCCTAATGGTAAATTATACTTAAAATAAATGTCAAGGCAATCCCCATGGGAGAGACAGGCCTTGCAATCATGAAATTCAAATTTAGCAGTATTTCACTATCAGGACATGTAAAACACACCAGTACTATCTTTTAAATACAATGCACCCCACAAAGGGAGCTGCTTTGGGCCTACCTGAGGGGTGACTTACTTGTAATAAAAGGGAAGGTTTGGGCCACTTTCCAGGTCAAAATGGCAGTTTAACACTGCCCACATAGACACTGCAGTGGCAGGTCTGATGCATGTTTACAGGGCTACTCATGTTGGTGACACAATCAGTGCTGCGGGCACACTAGCAGAATTAGATTTACAGGGCATGGGCACACATGGGGCCCTTTACTAGGGATTTACTAGTAAGCCAAATATGTCACTCATGGATAAACTAATTCCCAATACCATTTTGACAGAGAGCACTTGCACTTTAGCACTGGTCAGCAGCCATAAAGTGCCCAGAGTCCTAAAGCCAGCAAAACTGAAATTCAGCATAGGATCAAAAACTGAAGGTCAGAAGCAAAAATATTGGGGATAACCCTGAAAAATAGGCCATTTCCAACAACAATGTGATGCTTGTGCATGTTTCAGATACAGATATTCATTGTATTACATTTAAATTAACTTTTATATATACTAGTGTCAGAACCAAAATGCTTCAACTTATGGCCCTAAAGGATACTAATTAATTTGGTGATGAGATTTTTTCCATTTCTAGACATGACATACATTTCCCCTTTTATGTTTCATGCACAGGGTCTCATTACAAGTGTGACTGTCTGAGGACTGCCACACTTGCGGTAATGTTCAGACTGCCGCACTCCAGGCTGGTCAACAGCCACATTACAACCTTGTGGGGTAGACCCACCAGGGGACTGCCGTCACCACCTTGAACATCATTCCAGATGGGCTGACGATGGTCTGAGTTGTGTCCAGTCACCGCAGCGCTGAACTCATTGCCGCCTGGGTGATTACAACTCAGATTTCCTCCAGCCTTTCCATGGCGGTCATCCTGTCATGGGTGGCAGAAAGCCAGTTCCTGGGGCCCCAAGGGAGCCCCTGCTCTTGGCATGGGCAGTGCAGCACCCCCTGCCCAGCACTATGGGAATGTGTACTGTCTGCTTTGCAGACAGTGCGCTTTCCGATGGTGCTGTTGTGCTACGGTATTGGCCCCGGCTCCCTTCAGCCAACACCAATATTGTAGCACTGTTCCTGAAGGTCAGCCTGGCGGGAATACGCCAAGAATGGGACTGTTCCAGCTGTCAGCCCAGATTGTAATACACCTGGGGGCATGCCATGGGTATTATCGGTGGTGACCTCCTTGCAAGTTTAGGGGTCGGCTCGTCCCTAGTGAATAGGCTAGTGTGACATCACTTGTGAGTGAGCTGGGCCAGTGCCTTTGAAGTGCAAGTGTGGTAGGTGACAGCTCTGCTCCCTTTAAGCCAGGATGGTCCATCCTGCTACCACCCAGATGCTCTATTGTGCTGCTATCTGGAGGAATACATAAAAAACAACTGCCAACTACACCTTGTCTTTTATAAAGAGAAGCACTGGGTAGGATATCGATCTTGTTGCACTGCTGTCCTCCCAAAAAGGGTCTGACAACTAGCTGCAGTGTTTTAGATTAGACTATTAACCTCTGGATTTGTTACAAGTAGGTTTTTAACCAGGCAGTAGGTCCAAGAAAACAGGCCTTCAAAGACTTACTCAGTGACCCAAAAATGCTAGTGGATTTCAGTCAACAGGTTTCTGGACATTGTCTAAGTTGACATATTGATGAAGTTCTACAAGTTTACCTATTTATGTAACAACTTTGTAAAGTATTTCTGCACCCAATGGTATCAAGGCTCTTTAAGGATAGCTCAATGTGTCACTTTATATTTAGTATATATATTTATGATGTATTGATATATATTATTATAACTATGAGAGCATTTGACAATAGAATACATCACAAACAAGCATCAGTCTCTGAGGGATTGTATTATAACATTAAGGATTAGAAATGTGTAGATCAGTGGTAGGTTTCACCATGGGAGTGGGGAATAGCTTCAGAAGAGACAGTACATGTGTTTTAAAACAGAGGAAGGTAGGTTTTGCGCAAATGGCAAGCGGTAGATGGTTGTGGATGGGTGTTGCAGCTCCGCTAAAGGAGTATGTCTTGGCAAATGAAGTTCTCAAAGTTTTCACTTTAACGTTGTAGGGAATTTCGGTTTCTGGGGCCTCTCTGGCTGCTGTAAATGTAGAGAAGATTTGATAAGTATGCAGACTGTTCATGTGAATGTGAATGGTTTAGGAATCTCAACATAGTTTGATAATGATGCCTGCTTTTCTTGGACTCTATTGGAAGTCACAAAGTATGGGCCTGATATAGTCATACTTTTCTTGTGGCCCTCCTCAATCTGACAGACAAATGAAGTAATTCTTTCAGCACTGCATAAAATGACTGTGGAGCGCTTGCTAAGATAGGTGATCAAGTATTAATCAAGTATAAAGGCATTAGGTGAGTAACATTTTTGAGTCAACAAGAATTTAAATTTATTGGCTTAACTATTTGATTGGTGTGTGGTCTAAGGAGAAGAGTAGAATCCATAGTGAAGCTGAGTCATTTTAAAGCATCACAAGTAGAGAGGTAAACATGTATTGATTTTATTAAGCCCTAGGGTGATTGGTCAGATGTATTCTTAAGAAAGGCTGAGCAGAGAAATAACTGCAATGTTTGTTGGCTGAGCCTGTGGAAATTCTCTGGCATCTACGAGGACACCATTAACATCTAAAATTCAGTTGCTCCATGCACAGATTGACTAAGACAGAGGAGAGGATCAAACCTTGGGAACACCACAAAACAGTTCACACCTTTCTGAGATGTAGTTTATGCTCTTTACCAATAAGAAATGAGGAGAAGTAAATAAGGACCTGACCAAAAAAGATCATACTGACTTAGAGAGTTTTGATCATCCTGCCATCACCAACTGTGTTACAAGACACTGATATGTCCTGTAATGTGAGCTGACTGAATTCTCCTTTGTCCAGGATGCAGCACACAGGATTTTAAGGCTAGCTGTTTCTATGCTGGAACATAGAATAAATGCTAGATTAGTAGTCTGAATTAGTGTTTGCTTGGCAATTATAGTATTTAATTAATTTGTTTGAACACATCAGCAAGGCAGCAGACAAATATTCTTGAGTAATTGAGGTAGACACCATTCAGTAATAATGTTTTTGTTGAATGAGCAGCATGGTTTATAAAATAGAAGAGGGTCTCAACACATTGAGTCAGTTATTCTGGCAATGTGTGCATTCAGCCACACTCACAGGCATGTTTATACACTGGCATGTTCAGCAACAAGTGTTACTGCATTTTCTCCAAAAATATTTGTCTACAATTACATCCGAGTCCGAGTTTCTGAAAACTTGTCTTGTTATTTTGATGTTAGTGAGATTGATGCCCTGAAGAAGCTTGAATGTGAGCGAAATGTGTTGGCTGCCCTTTTTGTGGCTTGTGTATGAAGAATACATGAATAAAGAAACCGATCAAGACAATATGATTGAATCAACTGTTCAAACTCCCTCTTTTAACTCAAATGTTTAGTCTGTTGCCTCTCTGTTATGTTTACATAGTTCTTATGATAGATTGTTGGGTAGCCAACTTATAGAGGTAGGCAACCAGTGTGTCTATACAGTGAACTGATTGGTCATGCAGAACATTTATCTTAGATGCCCATTATGTTTTTGTAAATGTATTTAGTTTGTGACATACAACTCAATGGCTTCGCTATGGAGTATTGGTTGAATACTGATCAAAAGAGATTAGGTTTTTGAGGATCAGTTAATTTATCTAATCTTTAAAGAGTCCAGGAAAATTAACTGGGTGAAAGATGCATTTATCAGTTCACAACAAAAGTGTTTGATCATGTAAAAAAATGAAATTTTTAAAATTTTTAATCAACTGTTCTAGGTAATAATGTGTTGGTTTGAACAGCATAATATGGAGGAGTAATCTTTTTATGATGAGGTGTTCAAGGTTTTTGGTGTGGTAATGTTCTTCAAACAGGGGTCAGATCTGAGTTTGTTTCTCACTGATACGGTTTCGGTTCAGTTTGTAAACTTTATTCAGCAAACACAAAATAGCCGTAAAAGTACATAAATAAATAAATTGTTGTACACAATCCAAATCCAAATCATAATATTGGTTATCATAAATAATTAAAACAAATCTAAAATCTAAAAAGAGAGGCTTTTCCTTACATAAATGGAATTTAAAATGTATAATGCCACCTTGTAACACAAGTGGGAATTATTTAAGTCTAATAAAAATTCCAATGTGGCTTGATGAGTTGTTATATTCTGTGCAATTAAAAGAGGTTTAAGATAAAAGATCCTGAGATGTGCGTAACATTTACAAAATAGCATAAAGTGCAAGGTGCTCTGTTTCCTAACCCCATCACAAAAGCAGGGGACTGTTTTATTGGGGCTAGTCCTCATTTTAGGGAACACTACTAAGTGATGCACCATTCCCAGTCTAAATCTTGTCAGGACGAAACGATGCTGCATGTTAGTAATGCTTGATAAATATCCTTTACTACTTTCCTCAAGGGAAAAAGACATATATACACCAGCTGTAGATTTTGTAATTTCGATGGCTCTACTGCTGTCCAACCTGTATTGCAGAAAGATATCCTTGTTATGTTTCTTTGAAAGTGTCAACACTCATTCTGGGTACGATTTTATAGTTACGTTAAACAAAGTTTTAAGAGAGGAATCAATATAAGCAAGCCAGGAGATACATAAAGGGTTGTCCAATTTTTAACAATCAAATAGTGGATGACCACCTCCTGACATACGATCCATTTAGATCCTGAGGTAGGTAAGCATACCAACCATTTTAGCAAAAAAAATTCCTCTATTTGCAGGGGTGCTATTATTATGACCCCACACCCCTGCCTCATAAGCTGCCAGAGATAAAACTCTGGCCCTATAAATATTCACCATAGCTATTACAGGATGACTTCCAAGTTTACCAGCAAATCTAAAGATGCCATGTGAGTTCCTACACATTTTATTTCTACCCATGTAAATAGGATACCCAGATAGTTAAAGGAATTAACTGTGGTAATTTGTGTATTCTGGATGAAAAAGTTTCTACACTTCTGGGCCTTTTGTCCACAGACCATAGTGAAAGTTTTAGATTTGTTAATCATCATACCCTGTAGTGTCATAAATTCCTCAAAGCCAGTCATTCATTTCTGGAGTCCCAGTGGAGTCCTGGAGATCAAGACTGCATCATCTGCATATAATAACACAGGTAGAGGATGCCCTGCCACATGAGTTGGATCCGTCTGTGTGGTCTGCAGGAAGTTTTCCACCCCATTGATAAATAGAGAAAAAGTAACAGAGAGAAGACACAGCCTTGGTGCATACCTCTCCCAACCTTAAAGGGAGGGTTGCATTCTCCCTTTAGACCAAAGTGGACTTTGCATGTTAGGTTTTTATATAGGCAGGCCAAAAGTCAATGATTTCCCTCAGGGCACCCAGTTCCAGTAGTGTAGGCCACAAAAGGGTATGCTCTACCAAATCAAAGGCACTACTGAGATCCACAATAAAGCGGTATAAAGCCCTTGGTTTAGCCCTCATTGATTTCCCTATCAACAAGTCTAGATTTACACATAGCTCAATGGTACCTAAACCTTTTCTAAAACCAAATTGAGCAGGAAAAAGAATGTTATTGTCTGATGTCCACTCGTCAAGTCTTGCCAATTAGACCTTACTTAGGACTTTCATAGATTAGTCCAGCAATGATAATGGCTGGTAGTTTTTAGGGTCTGATTTATCTCCTTTTTTATATATGGGTACAATGATGAAAGAAGTCCAGAATAACAAGATATTTCCAGTCACTACAGCGTTAATCACCCTTGTGAGGATTGGAGCCCAGAGGTTAATATTGGATTTGAAAACATCCACCGGTACCCGATCAGAATTGGGGGCCCTACCCCCAGCATTAGCTGAAATGGCCAGGAGAATCTCCTCAATAGTGACATTGAGAAGTGGGCCAGCCAGGCTGAGCAGGATGCGCTGGAGCCTAATTCATGAAACACCTTGTTAGACAAAAAGGATTCATTTACTATTTCCCAGAACAGTTTGTTATTGTTTGTTTCCATGGCCAAGACTAATCTTGACCAGGCATCTTCCCTCAGCAATGTCTTCCTTTGCTCCAGGGCTTCCCTATATTTACCACATAATGTCCTGATTGCCGCAGGGTCTCTAGGGGAGATGTGGAGGGCTGACTTAAGTTCCCCCTGGGCTTTAGTACATGCATGGGCAAACCATCCTCTTTTCCTCTCAGGCTGTCTGACTTTTGGTTGATGTGTCAAAAGGATCTTGATAAAGGAAATAACATGGTTGAAACAACTAAGCAACCTTATTAGGTCAATTTCATCTTACAAGCAATAGTTAAACTCAAATAGACACCCCCTATAATATTCTGTAGCAAGCCATATGGGTCAATATCTCTCCATTTTAATCTCACCCCATTAGTCCTGTATGCATCAACCTGATTCATAATAGTATGAGACTCACGTTTAGGACCCCAAAGTAGGGTTGGGGGGATAATCGAGTCATGGTCACTCAATGATGAATGAGCAATGTCGGGGGTATAACATACATTATTAGCGGTTGAAGACACTAAGACGTGATCAATAACGGATGAGGAGTTATTACCTCTAAAGGATGTAATCACTTCCCCTTTATCTCAATGTTCACATCTCAATAGCATCAGGTCATATTTGGATAGGATTGAATTAAGAAACCTCTCTATAGTCATTGTGGCAGAAATTGTCATAGACTACCCCCTCGTGGCTAATGAGCCCGCAGGCCAGGGGTTTGCTGGGAAGAAACAGCGTTGAATGTTAAAATCTCCGGCCCATAGTATAATAAAAGTTGAGTGGATTGGATGTAAAAATTCACTTAAACCATTATCCAGAGCATGGGCTATTCTGCAATGAGTAGAATCAAAGACATTGTAACTACTACAGGGAGTTTATTAGAGCTAATTACCTGGAGCCTGCCCGTGCCCTCTCTGATTGGGAAGCAGTGGTGCACAGGAAATGTGAGGTAAAACCTTGTACATGGGTAAGGGTGACACACCACGTTTCTTGGATACAGATGATATCAAGGTCATTAACAATGTTACACCACTCCTCTGCCTCAATCTTGTTGCGTAGACCTTGCACATTCCACGGGGCAAATTTATAGCACTTGTCGTTTCTCTTACTAGGTGCCACCTCAGGCGGACTAGTGGTATGTAGGACTCCCCCCCCCCCAGTGTTTCCCCATCAAAGCTATTATTACATGTCAGACTAGCAGCCCCAGCTTACTGATACATCTTTGCAATTAAAAAGTGGGGGACCGTAAAAGTTTAGATTGTGACCAGAGGATGGTCTTAGATAAAAAATGCCATACGAGAGAGCAAGAATCTTTTACTGTGGTGTTGATTTATTTTCTAATACAATTGGATGTATCAAATGATGTATTTGCCACTGTTTAAGGTATGGCCCTTGAAATTGCCTTAGTTGTGTCTATGTATGCTTAATATGCATACGTGAAGGACTTCTTTTTTAGTTTAAGAAAGCTTTATTGAATAGATTTCAACAAGAAAGTACATTATAATGTATAAAAGCTAATACTAAGACAACAGGATAATGCAAAGATATACAATATAGTTAAACATTAACAAGCAATGAAATGTTACATTATTAAACTATGGAGCAATGAAGAAAAGTAAATATAACGGTACCTCATTTTATATTTTGTGTTTTTTAGGAGAGAAAAGAGGTAAAGATATCAGAGAGCTAGAAAGGAGATGAAGAAAACGACAAGGAAAAGAAAAGAAAAGGAAGAAAAAGGTAAAACATCCTTACCAGTGTCTGTTATTATCAAATATCAAAGCGTAAAACAATATATTGTAGTACACGGAATTTTAATGTTATAAGTAATAAAAAAATGGTTTGTGGTGGTTGAAAAACTGAATTACTATCCGGGATCTGGGTAGATTGATTGCATGGATAGTTAGTGAGAGGTGACCAGAAAGAGTCTTTCTGAAGGAGTTGTTGTGTGGAGGTGGCCGATACTCTAGTCTATGGTGATGACAAAGTAAGTTCCACCATCCATTAAAGGTAACTTTGGTAGCTTCTTTACAATTAGAGATAATGATTTCAAATGCTATAGCTATAAAGAAATGTACAAACTTGTGTAATTTTAGGGTGCCAATCAAAATAGGTGAAGAGCTTCCCAAAAACATATTTTTGATCTCAAAAGGAAAATACATATTACTTATTGATGAGATTGTAGTGCATGTCTTGTGGCAAAAGGAAGCAATATTTGGACAATGAAAAAATAAATGCAGATATGTACCTGGTGTATTAGAACAAGTCCAAAAGAGGTTTGATTAGTTGGGATTGTATTTGGAGAGGGAAGTAGGAGCTACAAAACAGCCTGTGATAAAAGTAGCAAAGAGTTTGTGTTTTGCTGGCATTACAAGTGGTAAGATGTATTTTGAATATACGGAATTCCATGTTTGAACAGAGAGAGAGCCTTGTAGCTTAGATTCCCAGAGAAGTTCTATTTTGTATTTAGGGTGGTTAAAAAGTTGATAGTAAAGGTCTTTATATATATGAGGCCTTAATGTATGAGGAGGGAGTTAATTACGTAATAAGTGGGGCAAGATTCAGGGAAGGAGCCTGTAAAAGGGAGGATATTTTTTGCATGGGAGAAATTCTTAAAGATTCATATTTTTACATTGAAGAAGCAGAGAGATCAAATTTAGGCCCTCATTACAACCCTGGCGGTCGGTGATAAAGCAGCGGTAACACCGCCAACAGGCCGGCGGTCAAAAAATTGAAATCATGACCACGGCAGAAACCGCCAACAAAAACAGCCCCTTTAACACACCGACCGCCACGGCGGTAGCAACAAACACCACTGCAGTAACCGCCAACAGCCAGGTGGAAGACAATGTACCGCCCACTGCATTACATCACGCCTATCCGCCAGCCTTTCCTGGGCGGTGCCAATGCCATCACAGGCACAGCGGAAACAGTACTCTGAAGGGAAACAACTCACCTCTCGACACTCAAGAAAGAATCACAACGCCATGGAGCCCGAGCTGCACTTTTTCCCAGTGCTGGTGTACCTTCTCATACACCAGGAAAATGAACGCCAGCGAAGACGACCACGGGGGAGGAAAAAGAGAGTTACTCAACATGCAACACCCCCACCCCCAACACCATACACACAAACAGATACAACAACATATACACCTGTAACCCTCAGGAATAACGCAAGGACAAAAGGATTTGATTAAATTGAGTGTAATATTATACATTTAGAAAAATAGGTTCTTAAAGCAATAAACAGTATGTACAATATATACAAAAGGAGGGACAATGCCCACTCCAAAATGTCCGTGGCCCACTGGGCCAAAACACATAGGCCAAGGCCACACTTGACTCCTGCCTCAATACGGAGAGAACACTGCAGGGGCATCAGGTCAAAAACACACAGGCACCTCAGGGGGACGGGGAATGGGGGGGCACCTTAGCCAGAAGATGGTACAACGCCACTGGCCTGGAGGGAGCTCCATGCCCACTGCTTGGTCCTGCAAAGCCACAGTCTCTCAAGTGGGTGGGTTGCCCACTTCTTGTTCCTGGGGAGTGCAAAGCCACAGTCTCTCTAGTGGGTGGTTTGGCCACTGCTTGGTCCTGGGGAGTGCAGAGCCACAGACTCTCAAGTGGGTGGTTTGCAAACTGCTTGGTCGTGGGGAGTGTAAAGCCACAGTCTCTCAAGTGGGTGGTTTGCCCACTGCTTGGTCCTGGGGAGTGCAAAGCCACAGTCTCAAGAGGGTGGTTTGCCCACTGCTTGGTCCTGGGGAGTGCAAAGCCACAGTCTCTCAAGTGGGTGGTTTACCCACTGCTTGGTCCTGGGGAGTACAAAGCCACAGTCTCTCAAGTGGATGTTTTCTTCCACTGGTTCTGGAGGGGGCCTTGTGCACAGTGTGCTTCATCCTGGCAAGGAGGGGCTGAGTTGATGCCTTCTTCCACTGGTTCTGGAGGGGGCCTTGTGCCCAGTGTGCTTCATCCTGGATGGGGCAAGGTCACAATCTCTCACCTGTGTGCCACACCGACAGGTGTTGCAGGGGCCAGGATGCACTGCAGCCCATGTAGTCACCACTACATACTGCTCGCCGGCAGTGACGGCTGCTTAGTGGATGCCAGTTACGCTGCAGGTGGCGGTGCTGGCAGTGGTGGTGGTAGCCGCCAGACCTTCACCTGCAGCATCGGATGGCTGCCCACTGGGGCTGCTGCTGCTGGCAGTGGTGCTGCTGGCGGCAGTGTATGTGGCGGTGCTGGTTGCGGTGCAGGTGGTACTGCTGGCCGCGGTGCAGGTGGGGGTGCTGCCAGTGATGGTGGTAGCCTCCAGGCATTCACGTGCAGCTTCGGACGGCTGCCCACTGGGACTGCTGCTGCTGGCAGTGGTGCTGCTGGTGGCGGTGCTGGAAGCGGTGCAGGTGGCGGTGCTGCCAGTGGTGGTGGTAGCCTCCAGGCCATCACCTGCAGCCTCGGACAGCTGAAGTGCCATGGCTGGTGTTGTGTGCCCCTTCTTGCCCTTGGCAGATGGTGGTGCCTCCTTGCTTCTGCCAGCTGGTGCCTTTTTCTTGCCCTTGCTGGCTGGTGGTGCCTCCTTCCCCTTGCTGGCTGGTGTCCCCTTCTTGCCCTTGCTAGGTGGTGTACCCTTCTTGGCCTTGGCAGGTGGTGCTGGCACACTGGCTGTGCTGACGGGTGTCTCCTTGGAGCCTCTCACACCTGCAGTAGCTACAGAGACCACAGTGGCCATGGACTGGTTGGCTGAGGTGCTGGGCTGGGTTCTGGCCACCCTGGCCCGAAGTGAAGGACGGGGGGAGGGGTAGGGAATAGGTCAAGGGTGGTAAGGAAAAGCTTCTCAGGGACACTGGGGCACGAAGAGGGTGAAGGTTTGGGAGTGGAGAAAGAGGGAGTGGTTGTAGGAGGTGTCAGTCTGCTGTGTTTGGGTGCAGGTGCATGGGCTGGATGCTGTTGTGAGGTGGATGGCTGTTGGGTGTCTGTGTGCTTGTGTTTGTGTACTTTGGGAAGAGGGGTCATAGACACAGTGGGAGAGGACACAGGGGACATTTGCATGGATGTGGGGGTGGTGACTGCCAGTGAGGGGTGTGTAGTGATAGGCGTGCTGGGGATGGAGGTAGTGGATGAGGATGTAGTGCATGCAGGTGTGAGTGGAGACGCTACTGGGAGGGAGGTGGATGATGAGGAGGAGGGGGACACAGTGGAGGCTGTGGATGTTGGTGTGTCTGCATCTGGATGGTGTTTGTGTGAGTGCCTGTGAGATGAAGTGTGGTGCTTGTGTTTGCCTGAGCCACTTCTGTGTGTTGATCCGTGTGATTGCTGGTCTGAAGGCGTGCTTGGGATAGTCTGGGGTTGAGGGGATTGGGACTGGGTAGAGGAATTTGGAGGGGGGAGGCTGGAGACAGGGACAATGGCTGCCATCAGTGTGTTGGCCAGAGCCTGGAATGCTCTCTGTTGGGCCGCCACGCCACAGTGAATGCCCTCCAGGTATTCATTTTTTGTTGCAAATGGCCTGCTACACCCTGGATGGCATTCAGTATGGTTGACTGCCCAACAGAGGGGGATCTCAGGAGGCCAATAGCCTCCTCACTGAGGGCAGCAGGGCTGACTGGGGCAGGGCCTGAGGTGCCTGGGGCTAAGGAGATGCCCACCCTCCTGGGAGAGCGGGCACAGGAAACTCGCTGAGGGACTGCTGGTAGGGCGGTGCTGGTATGGGCGTGGCGGATATACCTGTAGTTGGGGTGGCCACAGAGTTGTCCGCCACCGCCAGAGAGCTGCCATCGGAGGAGGTGTCGCTGTCAGTAGTGTCCCATCCTGTCTCCATCATGGTGCTCCCCTCGCCCTCCATCCCACTGGTGCCCTCACCGTCAGTGGATTCGGCCTCCAGGCCCATGTGGGATGCAGCTCCCTCATTCGCCGGTGCCTCTGCTCCTGCCAAGTGATGAACACAAGGACTGGGTGACAAAACAAAAAGGGGGAGGGGGGAGACAGAGGATGCACTTGGTCAATGCCAACAACAACACTACTGTTGGCGTACACAACCATGCACTACCAGTTACAATACTAGTCACCAGACAATGGGGTACAATGCCTAATGCCATTAGATGCACAACTGAAACCCACAGGACCCTGCCCAGTAGTAGATGCACACTAACATTATTGGGGTTGGAGGGCATCTGAGCTTGCCCATCATTGAACATACCCTGTGTCAACATCAGGGCAGTGCACGCTCTACGGGCGACTAAAATGCAAAAACCCAGCCTTTATGCAAGAGCATAATTCATGCATTGTGTTAACCTTTTGCATTGCAGACTTTAACCGTGAAAAACACTATTAATGATGTTTGCAATAACAGATCTTTTGCAAGGTATTGCTGCAGACTTTCTGAGTGTGTTAGGGTGTGGTACCTTTCTAGGGCCTTCCAGAAGCTTTCTCTGCAGCTTGACTGGGTGTGGTTGTGGGCTGGGCCAGACTCTATATAAGGGAGCTAGCCCAGCTCCACGTGCTCACTATTCTGAGGTCCCGGTGCAGAGCAGCAGCAACTTCCTGAGCTCCTGTTCCGGAGGCCTTTTTTGACCTTCCAGGCCTTGCCCTTCATTGTATTGGTGATCCTTGAACAGGATGGTAAGACGGAGGTCAGGCTAGGCCCCGATCCCTTTTTCAAAGGCATTCGAGTTTTGGGGCCTAGCTTTCATGTTGAAAGATTTTCCTTGTGCGTGTGAATGTGCTCGTGGTTCTCTGGCATTTACATGTTGGTATTCGAATCGGCAAGACGCGCAATTCATTCTCGGCATTTGACTTTTGAGTTTCAGGTCGGCAACAGAGTGCGCAACCATTTCTTGACATTTGCATATTGGCTTTCGAATCGGCAAGACGCGGGATTAATTCCTTGCATTTAACTCTTGATATTCATTATGCGCTACCATTTCTTGGCCTTTGCATGGTGGCATTCGAATCGGCAAGACGCGCGATTCATACCTTGCATTTAACTCTTGATATTTATTGTGCGCTACCATTTCTTGGCATTTGCATGGTGGCATTCGAATCGGCAAGACACGCGATGTATTCCTTGCATTTAACTCTTGATATTCATTGTGCGCAACCATTTCTTGGCATATGCATGGTGACATTCGAATCGGCAAGACGCGCAATTCATTCCAGCATTTAAACCTTGATGTTCAGCTCGCTTACAGAGTGCGCGATCATTTCATGGCATTTGCATATACTTGTTGGAATCGGCAGTGTGCGCGATTCATTTCCCACATTTAAATCTAGGTGTTCAGATCGCTTACAGTGTGGGCGATCATTTCATGGCAATTAAAACTTTGATGTGTAGTGTTTCCTGAACTGCACACGATTATCCAGAGTCTTTTGAATTTCCTGCAAAGGTATAAAATTCAAGATGTTACATTCTATGTGCATGTTAAGTCCTTAGTGCAATTCCTATTGTTTTCCAGGGAATGTTCAGATTACCTTTTGTCCTAATGTAAAGAGGCAATGTTTGTTCTGAAACATAATTCTAGAGGGTTCTTATTTTCCTAGACAGTATGTGACATTTCATGAAAAGTTCATATGAAACATTGTATTAATCATTCTTGATTCCTTCCCAGGTACCCTGACATTTTGAGGTCTAGTTACAGTCCTTTCTTAAGTTATCCATGGTCACAGTGTGACAATGCTTAGAATCATAGTTTAGTAAAAATCAATGTGATAATATCTTGATATTGTGTTGTTTAACCTTTTGCTTCCTACAGGTCTCCTTCCCAGCTGTTCCCATACTAATCCCCTTTTCCCCCGCTTGGACTCTCTCAGGCTCTGTGATATTTCTATCAGAGTTTTGGAGCTGTCTAGTGGTGGACCTGTTGGGAGCGTATGCAGGCCCCGAGGATCTGGTCTCCCTGACATCCTGCCATGTTCGCCCTGGCCGAGGGCACCCACATCTCCCACCCATGTAATACCTTAACATGCGCAAAGTCATGATTCAGAATCTGTACTCACCCCCTTGTGGCTGCTGTGATGCCTTCAAGCGCCCATCCAACTCGGGATAGGCCACTGCCAGGATGCAGAACATCACGGTGGTCAGGGTACGACGGGCACCCCTTCCTCGTTGGGAGGCCAGCCCCAGCTGGGCCTCTGATGTCTTCCTTGCCCAGCGGCACAGGTCCTCCCACCGTTTTCGGCAGTGGGTGCTCTGCCTGTCAAAGACCCCCAGGGTCCGCACCTCCTTGGCAATGGCACGCCAAATACCCTTTTTCTGATAGGTGCTGACCTGCAGAAAACAAAACAGCAGAAAAGGTATTAGTCATACCGTCCGGACTGTTATACTCATGGCCCAAAATATCCCCCCATCCCCTTACGCACATGCATTGCCCACCATACATGCAGCACTCTGCCCAGAACTCCTCAGACCCCCGCACACGAGGCTTACACATGCATAGCAATCCATAAATTCATGGCCCACGCATCATGCTCACAGTGTACTCACCTGTTTGTCTGGAGGACCATAGAGTAAAGTGCACTGGGGTAGGACCCCATCCACAGTCTCTCCAACTCTCACTCGAGCCATTGTCGCTTCCAGACACAGGTCACAGCAGCTTTTGCAGTGTAGGTTCTCTCCTGTTGAAGGTCAGGCAGCAAGTGAGTGAACAGATAGAAAATGGCAGTCATGTCCACTGCGGTGCGTACTGTCACCGCCGGCGTACATCGCCATTGGCTCCTGGAACCCATAGGGCCCAATGATAACCAATTAGGTGTTGCGCGGCAGTCGTCGACCGCCGACCGCAACGGTGCACAACACCAGCGGAATTATCTCATTTCCAATTGTCCCTCCTCACAGGTCAGGCAGCCACCATTTCAGGGTGGCACAGGCCATGGCACCTAACTGCGTCACAGCAGACATTGGCACATCAACTGACTTACGACTTCGCATACTGTTTCTGTAAAGAAAAAAATAGCATATTAATGTTGGAATATGTGTGTATATGACCTTCTGCTCACCGTTTTTCACCCTAGAGTTCAACCACTGAGGATGAATAGGAGATGGAGACATCCCCCCGAGTACAGACCCCTGGTGGACATGGTGACAATGGAGGACAGGCACATTATCCTGACCTACAGACTTGATAGGGCCACAATCCAAGAACTATGTGCCCAATTGGAGCCAGACCTGATCTCAGCTATCCGCCACCCCACTGGTATCCCCCCTCTAGTGCAGGTCCTATCAGTGCTCCATTTCCTGGCAAGTGGTTCCTTCAAAGTGACAGTGGCCATGGCATCAGGGACGTCACAGCCTATGTTCCCCAACATGCTGAACAGAGTGTTGTCTGCCCTACTGAAACACATGTGCAGCTACATCGTATTCTCCCAAGTGGTGGATTTGGCTACAGTGAAGGCTGACTTCTATGCACTGGGACAGATCCCCAACATCATTGGCGCCATTGATGGTACACATATTGCATTTGCCCCCACCCCCGGAGAAATGAACAAGTGTTCAGAAATAGAAAAAGCTTTCACTATCTGAATATGCAGATGGTGTGTTTGGCGGACCAGTACATCTCCCATGTGAATGCCAAGTATCCGGGGTCTGTGCATGATGCTTTTATCTTGAGTAATAGCAGCATCCCATATGTGATGGCTCAACTCCAGAGGCACCGGGTGTGGCTAATAGGTAAGCCCATGGTCCCCACCCAGTTCATGTAGGTATAGGGGTATGGGTTTGGCCCTAAGGGTGAGTGTGTGGCTAACAGGGATACCTCAATATTTGCAGGTGACTCTGGTTACCCCAACCTCTCATGGCTACTGACCCCAGTGAGGAATGCCAGGACAAGGGCAGAGGAACGTTACAATGAGGCAAATGGGCGAACAAGGAGGATCATTGAGCGAACCTTTGGCCTCCTGAAGGCCGGATTCTGGTGCCTCCATCATACAGGTGGATCCCTGTGCTTCTCACCCAAGAAGGTGTGCCAGATCATCGTTGCATGTTGCACAACCTGGCCTTGAGACGGCAGGTGCCTTTTCTGCAGGAAGATGAGCCTGGGGGTGGTCATGTGGCAGCGGTGGAGCCTGTGGACAGTGACGAAGAGGTGGCAGAGGAAGAGGATGTGGACAACAGGAGTACACTAATTCAACAGTAATTCCAGTGACACACAGGTAAGACACTGTAACTTCACCTTCCATTGCAGTTTTGTGTTTGACATTGAACATGGCAGCCTGAATTCCCTATTTCTATGGCCACTTACTGTACCCTTTGGCATCTCTATTTTCAGATCTCTGTGCCCCACTCTGGCTCCTGGTGTGTTTATTGCTGCCCACTACAGGTCATACCTATGTAAATATTACAGTGCATTTGAATTGCAATGTTTACAATTTGTGAAACTATTACATTTGTTAATAAATTGACAGACTCCATATTTGATTTTGTTCCAAGGGGATTTATTTTGGTGCTAATAAGTGGAGGGGGTATTGCAATGGGCTGGGTTGCTGATGGAGGAAAGTCCAGGGTAGAGTTGAGTCTATTTGTATCACAGGTGCATTGTTCAAGGTGGCAAAGGAAGGGGAGCAATGGCAGTTCAAGGTGGATAGGGTGACAGTGTGGGACAGAAGGGTGACAATCAGGAGAGTCTTATTTCCTGGTGTGGGTCTTGGCAATGTTCTCTGGCTTCTGCCTGGATCGCAGGGACCGTTTGGGGGTGGTTCTCCTTCTGCAGGGGGTGGGGTGCTGGTGGCTTGTTGTTCCTGTGGCGGGGCCTCCTGTCCACTAGCGTCGGCAGAGGTGGAGGGCTGTTCTTTGGTGTGGCTAGTGTCAGGGGCCTATTGGTGTGCCACTGCCTCCCTCATGGTGTTGGCCATGTCTGCCAGCACCCCTGCAATGGTGACCAGGGTGGTGTGGATGTCCCTCAGGTCCTGCCTGATCCCCAGGTACTGTCCCTCCTGCAGCCGCTGGGTCTCCTGCCACTTGGCCAGTATCTGGCCCATAGTCTCCTGGGAATGGTGGTATGCTCCCAGGATGTTGGTGAGTGCCTTGTGGAGAGTTTGTTCCCAGGGCCTGTCCTCCCCCTATTGAACAGCAGTCCTCCCAGCTTCCCTATTGTCCTGTGCCTCTGTTCCCTGAACCGTGTGCTCACTGCCACTGACCCCAGGTCCCTGATCATCCTGTGTTTGTGGGGTTGCATGCGGTCCCTGTAGTGGTGGACACACTGCTGATTGACATGTCCTGGGGACAGAGGGATGGGCCCGCTTGGTGGGTGCTGAGGTGGTGTTTTCTGAGGGGGAGGCTCTGTGGAGGGTTGGGACTGTGCCTGGGTCACCGACTGTCCAGAGGTCCCTGATGGGCCAGGTTGGTCACCGTGATCCAGGCGTGCAGAGCTGCTGTCATCACTGTGGACCTCTTCTGGGGGGGGGAACTGGATGTGGCTGGCACCTCCACTCCGGTGACATTGAGTGGGGGACCTGTGTGGATGTAAATGCAGTGTTATTGTATCTGTGTGTGCCATCTTGTGCATGGATATGTTTCCCTCTATGGTTGGTATTAGCAAGGCAGCTTTGGCTCGTGTGAGTTGTGATTGGTTTGGCTAAGTGATTGTACATAGTGTGCATGCTGTGGTGATGGGTGTCCATGCAGGTCTGTGATGGGGGTCCAGGCATTGGTGTTGCATGCAGGGCTTGATATTGGGATGGGTGGGTTGTGATGGTGTGGTATATGTGAAGTGGTAGGGTGATGAGGATGAGGGTAGGGGTAGGAGTTTGTGATGGCATGCAGGTGGGGGGGATAAAGTAGTAAAGATTTGACTTACAAGAGTCCAGTCCTCCTGCTACTCCTGCCAGGCCCCCAGGATGCATGATTGCTAACACTTGTTCCTCCCATGTTGTTAGTTGTGGGAAGGAGGTGGAGGTCCACCGCCAGTCCTCTGTGTCTTGCAACCACGGAATGTGCCCTCCCCGTAGGTCGTTACACCTCTTCCTGATGTCATCCCTTGTTCTAGGGTGCTGTCCCACGGCGTTGACCCTGTCCACGACTCTCCGACTTAGCTCCATCTTCCTTGCAATGGATGTCTGCTGCACCTGTGATCCGAATACCTGTGGCTCTACCCGATGATGTTCTTCAACATGACCCTTAGCTCCTCCTCTGAGAACCTGGGGTGTCTTTGTGGTGTCCTGGGTGTAGTGTGAGTGGTGCGTGAGGGTGTGTGGGGTGATGTGTTGAGGTGTGTCCTGTGAGGTACGTGGATGTGTATGGGTGATGGTGTTTTGTGGCTCAGATTCAGTGGGTGCTCCTGGCTTGTCTCTCCCTCACTTGCCAAAATCTTTGGGTCGTAAAGGGTTGTGGGTAGTGTGGGTGTGTGTTTTATAGTGTTGTAGGTGTGGTGTGTGTATGTGTGTTAGATGTGTGTATTTTGAATTGTCCAATGTGGTGTTGTTTTGATAGTGTGTATGTATTTTGAGCGTGGCGGTGTGCACCACCAAAGGTTTACCACAGTTCAATGACCGCTGTGGTGATTTGTCTGACTTAAATAATTACTTTAGCAAACCAATCTTTCCAAAAAATGGTACGGTTAGATATTTTAATATTTTTATTTTGCCAACTAGAAGAGTCAAGAAAGGCATGGAATGGCAAAGGAGGTTTGGTGAGGACTGAAAAAATTGTAGATATAGAATGTGTAATGGTGGGAGATGTAAAAGATCTTGGAGGATATGGGAAGTAAGCTAGGGACTGAAAAGAACAAGGGAATATCAATCAGTCTTTCAATTTGAGCCAAACCGGGAGGGGTGTATCTATGGAGGAGTGTATAAGGAGTAGAACTTGTTTTAATAGACATGAAGAATGATATGGTCGAAAATTCGGAAACTTATCTCCACCTATGTCTGTTGGTTTACATAAGGAGGATAAGGAGATGCGTGCTTTCCGTCTATTCCAAAGAAATTTACCCGAAGCATCATTGAGGGAATTTTAACTGGGAGCATGAATAGAAAAAATGAATAATGGGGATCATCATCATTTTGATTGATTCTAACCTGCCCCACCAGGATAAATACAAAGATGACCAGTTGTCCGACCTGTGAAGGATCTTTTAAAGAATGTCTTCCAGATCTATCTGGAAAATTTTTGTGATTGAAGAGGCATATTTGAGAACTAAACACTTTATAGAATTAGAAATCCATTTAAATCCAATCTCAGCGAATATTTCCTTTAAACAAAATTTGTTCAAGGGAAGTACTTCAGATTTATTAAAGTTTAATTTGTAACCAGATAGATTAGAACCGGTCGTTAAGAGATCAATAAAGGCAGATATGGATGTCTGTGAATTTGAAACATATAAAATGATGTCATCCACAGAAGCCATGAATTCAATTTGAATGTTTTTATGAGTAAAACTTTGAAAAGAAGGAGAGTGGTGCAGAGTCTGTAAAAAGGGTTCTAAAGGTAATATGAAAAGTAATGGTGATAATGGGCATGCTGCCTAGTACTGCGATGGAAAGAGAAATAAGGATTGGGTACGATTGACACAAATGGAGGTGGCTGGGGAGGAGTACAGTATATTTAACATTCCAGGACCAAAACCAGGTCATTTAAGTGCATGCATCATGAAATGCCAGCGAACTTGATCAAAGGGATCTAATGTGATGGCAACTATTGGGGTAGAATATTTAGTTGCAAGATGCAGAATATTTAATAAGGCTCTGGAGTTGTCGGTCATATATCTACCTTGAACAAAACCAGTTTATTCTATTACAATCAAATCTGGAATTACCTGATTAAGCCATAGTTCTAATATTTTCACAACAATCTTGTGGTCTAGGTTAGTAAGAGAAATAGGGTCTGTAATTGGCACATGTGGAAGGGTCCTTGTCTTTTTTCAGAATGAGACTGAGCATTGCTTCAGAAAAGGTACCTTGGGCTACATTATTGTGAACAAATGTTGATATCAGGAGAGGAGATGTGGAAGTAGAATGTGTAAAAAACGAAGGCAGAATTCAACTCTAAAGCCATCCAGTCCGGGGGCTTTATCCTTGGGTAATTTGCCTAGGGCAGACTTTGTGTCCCCTAAGTATATGCTTTTGTCAAGTAGGGGAAGATCTTGCGGCTGATGGGAATGAGGAGGAAGCGAGTCAAAAAAGGAGTCCAGAGCTGCTTCTGGTGGAGAAGATTCAGGTGTGTATACATTTTGATAAAAATCAGTAAAGCACTATAAAATGTCTTCATCCCTATAGTGATTAAGACCTTAGTCATTGATAATATTTGCTATTTTGCGTTTTTGGGATGTGATTTTGAGATAGTTTGAGTGCAACTTTCACGCTTTGTTACGCCCACCATAGAATTTGGAGTTAATCTTCAAGAGCTTACCAGAAGCTTCTTCCATCAATTTTTTATTAATAGCCAACTTGGCTTAAGTGTTATTTCTATATCGATAAAGATTGGTGAATTATTGGATATTAATATTGGCCCTATTTCAGCACAAACTAAAGTGGTAAGTAATTCAAGTGTTAGAAAGATGTAATCAATTCTAGATTTAGATTTAAGTGTAGGAGAATAAAAGGTAAATTCCATATTTTCTGGATTGTACATTCTCCAAGTGTTTATCAGTCCCCTGGAGTGGATAGTTTTTTAAAGATATTTTTGCATTTTATCAGGGTTGTACTGGGCAATGGATTTCCTGTCAGTAAAGTGATCTATAATTTGGTTGCAATCTCCTCCCACAAGAATATTATTATTAGTTGGATAGGACCGGAGTATGTGAGAAATGTGTTCCCCAAACTGTACGTTTCTACTAGTAGAGCCATACATTTTCAGAAGGGAAATGGGATATTACTGATGGTAAGATGGTAAAGAAGCCATCTTACATCTTCGTCTTTCTCCTCCTCAATCGTCAGGGAAAATGACTTGCGAAATAGTGTAATAACCCCATTTTTGTTTTGATTTGTGGGAGAGCAGGATCCGTGGCCTACCCAGTGCCTCTTTAAGGAATTAATATTTTTATCAGTGAGGTGGTCTCTTGCAGAACAATCTTACAATATAGTCTAGATAAGTATGAGAAGATCACTTTGCTTCTTAATCGGGTTACGTAAACCTTTCACATTCCAGAATATTACGCACATATTGTTAAGAGGTGAAAAACAAATTATAGTGTAGATACATCTTCAATTCAATAATAAGAACAAGGCAGTATACTACAGACAACAGTGTCATCAAAATGCTAATGCAACATGTGTTTGTAAGGTAAGGTTCAATTCTTTGAAAAAGAGAATAAAAATAAGTAAGAGGAAATAAGAAAAAAATATATAGTGTCTGATACAAAATGAAAAGATAGCTATAAGCAAAAAAGCTTGTACCATGATTAAATAAAGGGACATGAGGGCAATAGCAACAACGAGAAGGGGTGGAGAAGGACAAAGAAAAGGATAGACAGCAAATGAGAGTCAACCAGGATGTGTGCTGAGATTTTCCAAGTTCCATGTCTTCACCCTTGCATTGAAAAATGAATTTCCTTATGTCCTCTGAAGAATCAAATGAGAAAGTCATCTCCTCGTTGATCACCCTTAAAAAACAAGGATGTATGAGGCCATTTCGAGTGAGCAGAGAAAGAAGGGCAGGGAAAAATGAGAGAAATTCCTTGCGACAAGCAACATTCGCACAAGCGACATACTTTGACTTTCTTACTAGAACAGACCTTTGTTTAGCCCCTGATAAGACCATAAGTAATGTGTTATATCTCCCGTAAAAACTATTATTCCTCTGGATTGAGGTGATGATGATTCTCCTGATGGCTCTGGGCATACCAAATGAGCACATTGTTAATTGAGGCCTGTATCATCCTTGAGCTCAACTATCTTCTAAATATAAGACTTAAGAAAGTCAAGCATGTCTGAGCCTTCCACCCCTTCAGGAATGCCATAAATTCTGAGATTGTTATGTCAGTTGCGGTTTTTCAAGTCCTCGATTTGATGTTTTAATAGCAAAAATTCCTTGAACATATCATCAGTTTTAGTTGCTGCATCCTGTATGATACTAATCCGTTGCTCCACATTAGTTGCGCTGGATTCAAGATTGGACCATTTTTCAGTCTCCATTATGAAAGCTTTCAAGAGTTTTATCTCTTCCATTAGGTCTTCAAGGGACAAAGGCAAAGGCAATGGAGATTTTGTTGGTGAACTTGAGACTTTTTATTTACTTTTAGTGGCAGTGTTAAAATCTTTACAAGCAGAGGGCATTGTTCCAGATGAGGCCACAGCCTTTTGTCATGAAGGCAAGGAGGGTTCCATGTGCACTAAATAGAGCAGATGTCTCCAATGAGTAGCTCGTGAGCTATTAGTAGCTCTCGAGTTACCCATAAATAGCTCCCCTGTGTGTAATTCTGCCTAAAAAAACTGAAATGCATGTATTTAAAACAAACATGTAAACTTGTCTGATGTAGTCAGTATTAAAATTCTAATAAAATTCATGGCTCTGGATGATTTTCATTGAACATAAGTAGCTTTTAGCACAGGAAAGGTTGGAGACACACGGAATAGAGCAAATTTTATAGGTCTACAGGAGGGGAGAAATACTTGTAGACAATGTAATCCAGTGAAAGAAGTGTACCAGAGAGTGCTTTGTGTCTCAAATCCCCAGACTTCAATAAAGTTTACAGAAATTAATTCGATCAAGGTGACTCAGCTATGAGAGGGCTACTCAGGAGAGTTTTAGAGTGTTTGCATGCACAAAATGAGGAGAATGCAATAAACGATTGGCTGGCAGAAAAGGAGCAGATTTCAGTGGAGACAACAAAGCACCACAATTGTAATGGCTATGATGTGATAGATATTTTCCCGAGGAACACTCAATAATATGCCACATGCAGGCAAAAGTGATGGTGCAATAAGTTTCCAACAAACTTTCAGCAATGCCTATGTATAGCCGTGTGTGAGGGGGAGCGAGCGCGGGGGAAATAAAACAGGCAAAACAGGTTCAGAAAGTAAACCTGAGCTCACGTACTGTTGCCGCTAAGTTCATGCCCATAATCCTTAAAATGCTGTGACAACGCAGAGACTCTGAGGAATGAGATCATTTTGCAGGCGATGTGGCCATGCCCCCCTAAACCCCACGCAGGACCTTTGAAGCAGCAGTGTTTATTTATTGATTTGCTTAATTATTCCAATTTTGCTAACACTAATCAGAGCATAAAGCATTGTGAAAAGGGCCAGCATGTTTCCAAAATTTGTTTTGTTCTATTTGACTGTATTTTGCTAGTGTACAATATTCAAAACCACCTTAAAAGTAGTCCCGTTCACTTAGGGAATTTAAATCATTAGACATAAATATTGCTCAGTTGGCGTCGTCAGCGCTTAGGTTTATTGTATAGAATGAAAACACCTCCTTCAGCCTATTTCATTTGAAATCAGATGCAGCCCTGGCTTTTCAGCATGTGTTACCCTATTAGCCTGAACGTGCACATTGCTTTCATTGATGATGGTTATCATGTCGTAAATTAAGATACCTTCCAGGCCTATACATTTCAGAATGTAGATAGCCTTATCTCATGGCCTGCGTCAGGAGCGGTTTATGGTATTGTTCCTGTAGTTTATGTAAACATGTAATATGACGGGACGGCCATGGCACTGCCAAGTGCAAGCACTCATTGTCTATTCAGAAAATCTGTTCCCATTCCCAGAAAGACAACACACTTATGTGCATTTGTTTACCAGCTGTGAAAACACTCAGAACAACTGAGGGGAGTTTTAGCTTGATTGGCTCTGGAAATGTTAATATTGAGGGTTATTTTCGGCCTCTAGGCTCTTGTAAGAGGAGCTGGTCCGATGGCTAAGTTAGCTAAATCCTTGATGCTCGTGTAAATCTGCCCAACAGTTCCCAAGATCGACTTCCAGCACAGCATGTTTATTTATGTATGTGCTACAAGCAGGCACACAGATGTGTACTGCATTCTACTTCTCTACCAGCTGTGAATCCACTGGGCAGGATTGTCGAGTGCGGTATTTTGAAGGGTTACGTGCTAAAATCTACAACTTACATAGTGGCCCTTTCAGACTATTGGAAAGCAAAAGTGTTGATGTGTGTTTTGGCGTATGCTTTAACCTCTAAAATAATAATCTTGTCGTTTATGTGTCTTTTTCCCCATATTTTATTATCTGTTGGTCGTTAATTGTGAATGTGTTTCATGCGTGTATGTGAGTAAAAATGTGCGAGACTGTGTGCGTGCGTGTGACACGAATAAGGTCACTACACACATCAGGAATTGACTTTCACAGTATTCTTGGAGGTGATAATTCCCTGTGCGTAGGACACTAGTAGCCCGATTTTCCCGATGCCAGTCTGGATGGTTTTCGTGTTGCTTCTTTTTTGTCCTTGTGTGTTTTTGTGTCAGATTGGGTGTCACACACAAAAGCGCAGACTGGTGGCTGGGAAAACACTTCTATAGAGTTGAACATGCACCCTTATATTGATATGTGTAGCTCCACCTGACAGAGCACGGTTCCTCTTTCATTTCCTGAATCTGCTGTGCCCCACTAAATGTAGATGTATGCATTTTGTTGATTGATTTGCTGAATCTGGTTTTAGTTTACAGTTCTGGAAACAACATGTGAGAGGGGTCACATGCACAGATCTGTTACACACACATTCACACATTGATTATATAAGTCATATACTGTAAGTAAAGGTCACTTTTTTGTGTTCAGCCCCCATTTTCTTTACTCATGCTGTTGGTGTATGAACTTTTTAAACAATTGAGCGCAGACGTCGTGCAACCAGTGTATTTGATCTGACCCCTAAATAGACTAATCCCTGATTGGCAAAGTTAACTTGCCTATAAGTCCCCAGTATTTGACACCTTGTGTACCCAGATTCTGTAAGTTAAATATCAGTAGTAGATTGTAGCAGTTATTGTACCACCAATAACGTGACAAGTGAAGACATGACTCTCGGCTTGCCACTGCAGCCTAGCTGTGCAGTTTTAAAATGGCAAATTCATCCTGGCTACATAAACCTTTTGACAGGCTTAAATCTTCCCTTTTAATAATTACTGTATATGCCACCCCTAACATAGGCCCTAGGTGCCCATAGGTCCGGGTGCATGGTATTTGAAAAGTAGAACATAGGCACTTGTCATTTTTCACTGTGACAATGCTAGCTTTGCCACAGAAAAGCACTGGATAATATTATAGCACCTTATAATGCATAACTTCAGTTTGGAAATAGCTAAACTAGTACTCCAAGAACTCAAATTATTAGGGATTTAAAGTCCAATCTGATGGTAAAGTTGGCTTTTAAATTACTATTTTGAAAATGTTAATTTCAAAAAGGTGGAATTTTCCTGCCTAAAGCCTCTAGTAGTCGTTTCAGAGGTAATCCCCAATTGTCACCAGGAAGCCTGCAGAGAAGTGTGAATCGTTCCTAGGAAAGGGTACAAAGGAGCAATGGCTGGAGGAGGCGTGACCTCCTTCGACAGAATGGCCGGGGTGTGTGCCCACAAACTGCTCAAGCTTCAGAGAGGCAGTCCCTGTCACCGACAGATGTAACTCACACCTAGAGCCGCCCCTGCCAATGTGCAAGTAGGCACAGTGGTAACAATCACAGTGGGGGTCGGAATGGTTCAGCTATGTTTGATGTTGGCAGAGCTGAGCACTGTGAGTGCTTAGGGCCAAACCCACGAAAATTATGTTAAAGGGGGTAGAGTTGCCCCTCTGAACATTTATCCTATTGCTTATTGCATCACTTATACATTCAAGCTAATGCCAGGCAGAAAAATGGCATCTTGAGTACCTTTTTTAGAACCTCTCTGGACCTCTAGAAAACAGAACAAGGACTGTACCTGCTGAACCCTGGATTTCTGAAACATCTGCGCCTAATGTAACCTATGGAGAGAAACTACAAAGGCAGGACCTGCTCCGACTTGTACCCAGGACTGAAGAAAGTTCTTCAAGGGCTATTTGTAATAGCCTCTTGTTAAGCTTCAAGAACACAAAAGGTGCAAGAACTGCAAGACTTTGTTGAGTCCAGTTGACTAGTTCCAGATTGGCCATGCACGCTGATGGTGGTTTGTGAGAAATTGGGTCCTAAACCCCAGTGGTGCCCAAAAGGTCCTGGATCATGGATCGCTGAAAATTGGGCTCTCTCCCCATCAAGAACTGAAAAGCTGTATGCTTAGAAACCTTTTCCAAACGTTTTCCAAAAACAACCAGAGGTTACCACCAGACCACCACCAAGCCACAGCTGCTGCGCTCTCATCGCTGGTGGATTCAACCTGCTACCTTGCCCTGCTGAAGGAATTTTGACTTCCAGAAAAGTTTTCACTGTGAAAAGTAGAGATATTCCAACTAGCCTAACATCGAGCCGATTGCCGACAAGACCTGCGGGGCACTAACTTTGGACTTAACCCACTCAAACATTTTCGGCCCTCATTGCTGAGAACAATCTGAGAGATCTTCCCATCAAAACTGAGGCTCCCACTGAGGTCTTACAATATGGATGGCTTACAATGATGAGCCCTCTTGCGGATCCAGCTGGCACTCTGACTCACTGACGGCTTAGTCCATGAACATTTTTCCCAAGAAAAAGACTAAGGCCCTCATCATGACTTCACCGAAGCTGCCAGCGCTGAAATGCCGCCATTGCTGGTGGTCTTAAGACTGCCCTAATTTGACTGATCTCTGAATTCCGTCTGAAATCCTGTGGAGTTCCGAGACCAGTTGCGCTGGCGATCTGCGGTGCAGAGGCGGAACCACCACCTGTACCACGATGCCAAAAAGAGACCGCACACTGTATTACAACCCATAATATGGTGTGGTGGTGTCCAGATGGCGAGGCGCTGCCAGCGGTGGAAGCGCCAGGACCCATCCCTCCCGGACAACCTCCTCAACGGATGAGGTAAATGGATTGTCTGACAGGGGAGGGTGTATGTGTGTGTGTGGGTGAGTGTGTGTGTGTAAGTCATGAATGAGAGGGAGTGTTTGTGAGTGCATGTCTGCATGTGTGAGTGATTGTATGTGAGTAAGGAGTGAGCGTTTGTGTGATTGGATGGGGAGAGCATGTAAATGCGTGTATGCGGTGTAGGGGGTGTGTGTGAATGTATTTATGTGCTAAGGGAGAGGGGTGGGGGGGTGAGTGAGTGTTTGTGGATGGGGTGCGGAGGTGATTGTTTGTGTAAGTAGGCGGGGAGGGAGGTGAGTGTTTGTGTAAGTGGACGGGGAGGAGGTGAGTGTTTGTGTGACTGAACGGGGAGAGAGGGTGAGTCCATGTATGCAGTGCAAGGGGAGGGGGTGTGAATGTATGTATGCAGTGCATGGGGAGGGGGTGTGAATGTATGTATGCGGTGCAGGGGGAGAGGGGTGTGATTGTATGTATACGCTGGGGGTGTGTGTGAATGTATGTATGCGCTGGGGTGGAGGGCGGATGAATGTATATATGCACATGGCGGAGTGAATTTGGGTGTGTATGTGGTGTTTGTCAGTGTGAATGGGTGTGTATGTTGCATTTGCGTAGGTGAGTGGGGGTGTGTTTGTTTTTGTGTAGAAGTTTGTGAGTGCATGTGAGCAGCTATGTAGACATGTGGGCAAGTGTATCCTGGTGACAAGAATGCTTATTGCTGTTGCCAGGGTGCAAGACAGCCAGTTTGTTCTGGTGGTGCACCTGCTAGAAAAAATGCTGGCGGTCTCCAGCGTTGTGATACTACTAGCGGTATCTTGCCATCTGCCATGCTGGAGGTGCTCACCTCCAGCCCGGCAGAACACATTAAGGTGGTGTGAGAGGTCGAGGCTTGGCGGTTCGGCTTCAGCCAAACCGCCAAACTCCTATCGCCCATCTGCGGTGACACTTTGGACCGCCAGGGTTGTGATGAGGGCCTAATGGCCTGATTTAGAGTTTGGCCGAAGGGGTTTCTTTGTCACAAACATGACAGACTGTTCACTGTATTACAATTTTATTATAGCCTATGGAACTTGTAATGTGGCAGACGGGATATTCGTTACGTTGTGATGGAGTAATTCCTCTGCCAAACTCTAAATCAGGCCCAAAGTCAGAAGGTAAACTTTCCCCTAGACCAAACGTGGTCTCTATATCTGACCTGCACCCCATTGCAGTCAGCGTTAACTTTTGACTTTGTCCATGTCTAGCACAACTAGATACCTACGGTTGACGCTTTGCACTTTTAGGCACTAGAAACACTTAGGCCCGTATTTATACTTTTTTAGCGCCGCATTTGCGCCATTTTTTGACGCAAAAGCGGCGCAAACTTACGAAATCCAATTGTATTTTGTAAGTTTGCGCCGCTTTTGCGTCAAAAAGCGGCGCAAATGCGGCGCTAAAAAAGTATAAATACGGGCCTTAAAACTTTGACAAATCATATCTCAGGTCTCCTATATATGATTTTTTTAGGGTCGAGCCTGCGTTGCATGCGCTCGCGCATGAGTATCGTTAGCAAGATGCTTTAGGTATTAGAACAGGGCTCAGAGCCCCGTCGACGTCACGTCAGTGTTTTTCATTGGCACGTTGGCCTGCCTGTTAGAATCCACTTCCTTTGATTAGTGGAAGGCACACATACGTCATGCCTTTTCCGGTGGTTAGCCCTCCTCGAGCGCAGCGACCAAGTACAGAAAACATGCAAGGCTCGCTGTTTCCCATCAGGTTTGTGGACTACTTTTTCTCTATTTTCGCAGTGCGATCTCGCTGGGCAGAAGTCCAGCGCTTTGCATCCTATCAACTTTGTTACACAGTTAATTGCACTTTTGCCGATAGGTATTATGACGTGTGAACTGTAGTAGCGCGATCACTCTGTTTTTTTCTTTTAATGCAAGAAAAATCCGGTTGGGAGTTTACAACTGGGACTAGCTGTAACTCCGACAAATGCAAGACCCTAGTGCATTGCAAATGCTTGTTTTGTTTTGTTGTGTATTTGGTGAATAACATTTTTTTCTATTGTTCATAAATTGGGGTGGGATTTTTATTGTGTTGTGTTTTCTATTTGAAACTGTTTTGGTACTAAGAACTGCTCTACTTTTTTTCTCTTATGATGAGGCTGACTACTCTGTGCTACAACTACCACTGGTTGAGCCCAGGTTGAAATTAGTGAAACCTAAATGGACCTAGTAAGGAACAGTGCCATTAGTACTTGAAGAGGGCTAAACCCCACTTCAACTCATAATTTACTTTCTCACACATACTCACTGTTGCATGCATCTATTCCTGTAACTGTAGTCATTCACTCTCTTCTTCCAACTCTGCTGCACTCATTCATTTATGTGCTTTCACTTCTTCATTTATATATTCCATTACTCATTCTTTCACTGCTGCATTTATTCACTTCTGTACACTCACTACTTCATTCTTGCATTCACTACATTTCTGCACCCATTCACTGTAGTACACCCATTCAATCCTCTCCTCATGTACTCATTTACAACTCAACTCATGAACTTCTGTCACTTCTGGCCATCCACATTTTCATTCTACTACTCATTCATTTACAGCTACACTTGTTCACTCTTGATCATTTATAAACTATTTCCTGCATTCACTGTTGCACTCAGTCACCTCTGTACTCTCAAGCATTTATCACAGAGGGGATCTTGATTTTCACCATTCATTTTTCAGGACCTTGATCATTTTTCTTTTATTGCACAGGAATTCAGAACACTAAAGTTTAGTTGGCCTTTTTGCGTTTTGTTTTGTTGGAGAGGAGCCTACATAAATGACAAACTAGTTTTTATGGGCCAGTGCAAAGCGCTCCATCCATAGAGTAATCTCTCTTTGGGCTTCAAACCACGCCCAGGTCACCTCAGTCTCTTTCATTGGTTCCTGGGCTTGCTCTTTAAAATCTGCTTGCTTTCATTTGTATACATACGTCATGTCTTTTCTGGTGTTTAGCCTGCCTACACAGCACCGGTAACCTACCAAAAACATACGAAGCTCTTTGTTTTGACCCTGGGGTCCAGACTACTTTATCTGTTAATTTTCCCCATAGCGCGATCGCACTGGGATTTTACTTAGTGCGATCGTGCTAAGTTTTTCCGTTTTCAATTGCAGCGCAATCGCGCTGTGTTTTTTTGCTTTTAATTTGTGTGGCAAGAAAAGTTAAGTTAGGAGTTTACAACACAAATAGCTCCAACTCGAGCAAATGCGATCCCCGTTGCATTGAAAATGTGTCATTGCCATCCATTGGCAGCCCTGTTTTCCTGGTTTTAAGATTTATGAGGTACTGCAGCAATATGGGTGATCGTTTTTTCACTTGGTTATTCTAGCTTTTTGTGACGATGTACGGTTGTTCAACAAAGAGAGAAAACATATAAAATGAGAGAAGTAATAAGCCGAGCAAAAAGGCAAAAAGAGTTAGGCTAAACACGTATAATGTATGTAAGAAAGGCTACGAAGAGGGAATATGAGGGTAGGGAGGAAAGAAAAAATGACGAACGGAAGTAAGAAAGTGAAGATTAGCTAAGAGGGAAGGAAGAAGGCAGAGAGGGAAGTGGAGAAAGACAAACAGGAAAACAATACGGTTCAAAAGGATAGAAGAACGGGAGATATGGGAACACAAATAGAAACAAGCATTTCCAATGCATCGGTCTCGTGTTTGCTCATGTTAGAGCTGATCGCGTTGTAAACTCCTAACCTGACTTTTCACCTATCGGGCCAAAGTGCATTTATGTACATAACCCAAAAAAGTGAAATCAAGTACGTAAAGCGCTCGACTTCTGCCAGATCGGGCTTGTAAATTAGAGAAAAAAAAGTCCACGAGCCCGATGGAAAAGAAGCGAACCTCGCATGTTTTCTGTACTTGGTCGCTGCGCTGGAGGAGTGCTAACCATGGGAAAAGGAATGCCATAGGCGTGCCTTCGACTAATGAAAGCAAGCAGATTTTATTAGGGAAGCCCACCTACCAATAAAAAACACTGATGTGAAGTTGACAGGGCTCCGAGCCCTTTTATAAATACAAAAGAGTCTCGCTGCGAAACGTATGCGGGAGCACATGCAACGCAGGCTCGACCCTAAAAAGAGAGTAGAAAATAGAGAACGTGCCTGGCATGAAATAAATAGTACTCTATTAGTCTGGGCTCTAGTTAACAGGGTTTTGTGTCACCTCAATAGCATTCCAAAACACATTAATCGCACCCTGTAAGGGCCCTCTAATTCACTGCATAGGAAATCCTATTGCTATTGTTTAAACAAAAACGCAACCAGTCAACAATCACAGTTGACGAATTACTCTAATACAAGTCAAAGACAGATTGTATAGCATTTTCCAATCACTGAACCAGGCAATCATCGACATTAGTCAAATAAATACAACTAAAAAAAGGAAAAAATCAGGCTTTCCCACGCAGTCGTTCTGTATATTTTGTGACTGTAAGCTGATTCCAGGGAACAATGATTAAAATTCACATATAGCAAAATACGTTCCAAAAGAGAAGCAGATCACAGTTGGTGGAATATAATAGCAGATCTGCAGCCTACAGCTTAAAATAAATTGCAATGTTAATACAACATTTCACTCAATAGTGAAGGCTGGTGGAAATATTAAACAGGTTACCTCAGCACTAATTTTTAGTTATATGAGAGGTATATGTTTGAATGTGTTTATTCGTTTTGTGGATGATTTGTGTTAATCTGGATGTTCAAGCTGCTTCTCACGGTTTCGAAGGAAGGCTTCCTACTAAACATTCACTAGAGAAAATTAACACACATATACAAGACTATTTACCAAAGGAATATAATGTTGCTTATCTTTCTTTCTTCAGAATTGAAATAAATGGTAATTACAGACCGCAATGCAGACTATAACAAACACATAGGGCCTGATTCACACAGGTAAATTTACACATTTGTGCACGTTTATGACTGTTTGCTATTCAAGGTATTTCATAAGTAGTACCCTTTGGACTGGGAAGTCTCTGCACATAAAAAGGACAGTCTTTTCTTTGTATGTGCGGAGACTCCGCAGTCACAAAGATACTACTAGTAAATTACCTTTGTGAATAGCAAACAACGGTGAGCTTACTCAAAAATGTACCTTTACCTTTGCGAATCAAGCTCTGAGTTCTGACAGAGTTAGATTTCACTTTTATAGATCAGTTCTTTAACTCCTTCACTGCCAGACCTTTTCCCCTTCAGGTGCCAAGTCTTTTTTTGGCTATTTGGGGTAGTTCGGTCTTAGGCTCTCATAACTTTTTGTCCACATAAGCTACCCAGGCCAAATTTGTGTCCTTTTTTTCCAACATCCTAGGGATTCCAGAGGTACCCAGAATTTGTGGGCTCCTCTGGAGGAGACCAAGAAATTAGCCAAAATACAGCACATTTTTTTTTTTTTTTTTTAAATGGGAAAAGGGCTGCAGAAGAAGGCTTGTGGTTTTTTCCCTGAAAATGGCATCAACAAAGGGTTTGCGGTGCTAAAATCACCATCTTTCCAGCTTTCAGGAAGAGGCAGACTTAAATAAAAAAAAAAACATTTTTCAACACAATTTTGGCATTTTACTGGCACATACCCCATTTTTACTATTTTTTGTGCTTTCAGCCTCCTTCCAGTTAGTGACAGAAATGGGTGTGAAACCAATGCTGGATCCCGGAAAGCTAAACATTTCTGAAAAGTAGATAAAATTCTGAATTCACCTAGGGGTCATTTGTGTAGATCATACAAGGTTTTCCTACAGAAAATAACAGTTTAAATAAAAAGATATTGAAATTGAGGTGAAGAAAACAGCAATTTTTGTCCACGTTTTTCTCTGTAACTTTTTCCTGCGATGTCAGATTTTTGAAAGCAATATACCATTACATCTGCTGGACTCTTCTGGTTGGGGGATATATAGAGCTTGTAGGTTCATCAAGAACCCTAGGTACACAGAGCCAATAAATGAGCTGCACCTTGCAATGGGTTTTCATTCTATACCGTGTATACAGCAATTCACTTGCTGAAATATAAACAGTGAAAAATAGGTATCAAGAAAACCTTTGTATTTAAAAAATTGGCTCAAGATGAGGTGTTGAGAAGCAGCAGTGGTTATTTGCGCATCTCTGAATTCCGGGGTCCCCATATTAGCATGTGAATTGCAGGGCTTTTCTCAAATAGATGTCTTTTTTTACACACTGTCTTACATTTGGAAGGAAATAATGTTGAGAGACAAGGGGCAATTACACTTGTTCTTCTATTCTGTTTTCCCTCAAGTCTTCTGATAATAATGGTACCTGTTAGAAATGGGTTTTTTGGTTGGCAGTCAGGTTACCCCCTATCCAAGCAAGAACCCTCACTCTAGTCAGGGTGAGTCACACACAATCCAAAATTATCCTGTGCCCACCCTCTGGTAGCTTGGCACGAGCAGTCAGGCTTAACTTAGAAGGCAATGTGTAAAGTATTTGTGCAATAAATCATACAATAACACAATATAGCACCACAAAAATACACCACATAGTGTTTAGAAAAATATAATATTTATCTGGATAATTGCAGGTCAAAACGAATAAAGATGCAATGTGAAATTGTAGAGTTATCACTGAAAAGTGATATAAAGTGTCTTAAGTCTTTAAAAAGCAAACAAAGGTGGTCATTACAACCCTGGTGGACGGTGTTAAAGCGGCGGTAAGACCGCCAACAGGCCGGCGGTAAAAAAATTGGAATTACGACCGTGGCGGAAACCGCCAACAAAGACAGCCACTTTAACACTCAGACCGCCATGGCGGTACAAACAAACAGCGCGGCGGTCACCGCCAACAGACAGACGGGAGACAATGTACCGCCCACACTATTATGACAGGCCAATCCGCCACCTTTTCCGGGGCAGATTCACCGCAGATAAAAATACAGCGGAAACAGGAATTTCGAAGGGAAAACGCTCACCTCTACCCACTCCACGAGGAACGACGACACCATGGAGCCGGAACTCCATATTCTTCCTGCGCTAGTCTTCCTGCTCCTGTACCAGGAGCACCAACGCCGGCGGCGAAGACCACGGTGAGTACTGCACCTACGACATAGGGGAGGCAAAAAAAAAGGCCACACACACGCAACACCCCAACCCCAACCCCCACCCTCACCCACTACAACACACACACCAATGCATATCCAAACATTACAGTAACACCCCCCAACCCCCCAGAAGAATGCAAAGACAAAAGGAAATGAGTGTAACCATTGTAATATATCAAAATTGAGTAAGCAAATATATACATATATACACTATTAACAAAATATACACCACGAATAGTAGTCCAGGTATTGCACCATTCATAGTCCGTGGACCACTGGGTCCAAAATGCATGGGCGAGGCCCACACAAGATACCTGAACATGACGGAGAGAACACTGCAGGGGCATCAGATAGAAATACAACAGGCACGTCAGGGGGAAGGGAAGGGGGGGCACCTCAGCCGGATGAGTGCACGACGCCAGATCCACGAGGGGGCTCCATGCCCATTGAGTTATCCGGGGGAGTGCAAAGCCACAGTCTCTCAAGTCTCTCCAGTGGGTGGTTTGCACACTGTACCTTCCTGGGGAGTGCAAACCACAGTCTCTCAAGTCTCTACAGTGGGTGGTTTGCCCACTATACCATCCTGGGGAGTGCAAAGCCACAGTCTCTCAAGTCTCTCCAGTGGGTGGTTTGCCCACTGCTGTATCCTGGAGAGTGCAAAGCCACAGTCTCTCAAGTCTCTCCAGTGGGTGGTTTGCCGGACAGGACAGACAGAGTGGATGCATGTCTCCACTGGTTCTGGAGGGGGGCTGGTGCCCAGAGTGCTTCATCCTGTGCAGGACAGACGGAGTGGATGCATGTCCCCACTGCTTCTGGAGGGGGACTGGTGCCCAGAGTGCATCACTCACCCCGTGACGGTCCCTGTTGCGTCACTGCCCCTGCCGCTCATGGACTAGCGGTGCTTGAGTTGGCGGTTCTTGCCCTGTTCAGCGGTGCTTGAGTTGGTGGTGCTTGCCCTGTTCAGCGGTGCTTGACTTGGCGGTCCTTGCCCTGGTCAGCGGTGCTTGCCCTGTTCAGCGGTGCTTGACTTGGCGGTCCTTGCCCTGGTCAGCGGTGCTTGCCCTGTTCAGCCGTGCTTGACTTGGCGGTCCTTGCCCTGTTCAGTGGTGCTTGCCCTGTTCAGCTGTGCCTGGCTTTGGCGGTCCTTGCCCTGTTCAGCGGTGCTTGCCCTGTTCAGCGGTGCTTGACTTGGCAGTCCTTGCCCTGTTCAGCGGTGCTTGGCTTGGCGGTCCTTGCCCTGTCCAGCGGTGCTTGCCCTGTTCAGCGGTGCTTGACTTGGCGGTCCTTGCCCTGTTCAGCGGTCCTTGCCCTGTTCAGCGGTGCTTGACTTGGCAGTCCTTGCCCTGTTCAGCGTTGCTTGCCCTGTTCAGCGGTGCTTGACTTGGCGGTCCTTGCCCTGTTCAGCGTTGCTTGCCCTGTTCAGCGGTGCTTAACTTGGCGGTCCTTGCCCTGTTCAGCGGTCCTTGCCCTGTTCAGCGGTGGTTGACGTGGCGGTCCTTCATTGCCCAGCTGGGCTGGGCTGGCGCTCCTTCATTGCCCAGCTGGGCTGTGGCTGGCGGGGCCCTCCTGGGCAGCTGGGCTGGCGGGGTACTCCTGGACAGTGACAATGGGGCTGGTGGTGGCATCCTGGGCAGCGACGATGGGGCTGGCTGTGGCCTCCTGGCCAGCGACGATGGGGCTGGTGGTGGCCTCCTGGCCAGCGGGGATGATGGCGGTCTTCTCCGCCGTGCTGCTCCTCCCAGACTTTGCGGGTTTCTTCTGCCCCTTCCCCACCTTGGGAGGAGTCACAGCTGAGTCCCCACTCCCCCTGGGACCCTTGTGAGCAGCTTGGGTGGTTGGAGTCTTCCCCCTCTCCCGCCGGCCACTGGCCAACTTCTGGTGCTTCACAAGGGGGGGACTGGCTGTGCTCTGGCTCCGTGATACACTGGCTGGCCTGGTGGCCGGTGCACTCCACGTACCTGTGACAACAGGCACCACTGGTCCCGTTGATTTTGTGGCTGAGGTGCTAGTACGGGACCTATGAGTTGGACGGGGGGTGGTGGGAAATAGGTTAAGGGTGGACAGGAAAAGTTGTTTGGAGACACTGGAACGGGTAGCTGGAGGGGGTTTGGGAGTTGAGGAAGAGGTGGTGGTTGTGGGAGGTGTAACTTTTGTGGCTTTGGGTGCAGGTGCATTCGCTGGAGGCTGTCGTGAGGTGGATGTATGTTGGGTGGGTGTGTGCCTGCGTTTGTGTATCTTGGGAGGGGGCGTCACAGACACACTGGGAGAGGACACAGGGGACGTGTGGATGGTAGTGGGGGTGGTGACTGCACGTGAGCGGGGTGTGCTGGTGGGTGTGCTGGTGCAGGACGTAGTGGCTGTAGTGGTAGTGCATGCAGGTGTGAGTGTAGACGAGACTGGGAGGGAGGAGGGAGACGAGGAGGAGGGGGACACAGTGGAGGCAGTGGATGTTGGTGTGTCTGTATGTGTGTGATGCTTGCGTGAGTGCCTGTGGGATGTGTGGTGCTTATGTTTGCCTGAGCTTCCCTTGTGTGGTGAGGTGTGTGCAGGCTGGTCTGACCCCGCCACTGCGCGCAAAGTCAGCTGAATGAGAGTGTACTCAGCCCCTTGTGTCTGCTGTGATGATCTCAAGCGCCCATCCAACTCCGGGTAGGCCACCGCCAGGATCCGGAACTTCAGGGGGGTCATGGTTCGACGGGCACCCCTCCCACGTTGGGAGGCCATCCCCAGCTGAGCCTCCGCCGTCTTCTTGCTCCAACGGTGAATGTTCTCCCATCTCTTCCGGCAGTGGGTGCTCCGTCTGTGGTGGACTCCCAGGGTCCGGACATCCTTGGCGATGGCACCCCAAATATCCTTCTTCTGGTGGGCGCTGACCTACATGAAATGTACAGGGGAAGAAGAGAAGTCATTACCAACTGCGCCGTCAAAGTGAGTGGCCCCTATCACTTCCCTTGCCATGTGGCACATGCACCCACCGTCTTTCATGCACTCAGAACTCTGCCCCCTTCCTTCTTACAACCAGCCCTCTTCACACAGGCATAGCCCATACGACATGCCCCCTGTGTACTGACCTGTTGGTCTGGAGGACCGTAGAGTAGCGTGTACTGGGGGAGGACCCCGTCGACGATCTTCTCCAACTCCTCCGATGTGAAGGCAGGGGCCCTTTCCCCAGATACACGAGCCATTGTCTCTTCCAGACCGAGGTCACAGCAGCACTTGCAGTGTAGGTCCTCTCCTGTCGAGTGATTCAACAGCTAGAAAATGGCGGTCACGTCCACGGCGGTCACATCTGTGGCAGTGCGTACCATCACCTCCGGCTTACATCGGCATTGGCTCCTGGGACCCATAGGGTCCAATGTTAACCAATGCAGCATTGCGCCGCGGTCTTCTACCGCCTACCGCGACGGTGTACAACGCCAGCGCAGTTACCTCACATCCCATTGTCCCACTTTAGAGGTCAGGCAGCCGCCATTTCAGGGGCCCACATGGCCTAATTACCAACTGCGTCACACATACCTACTCTCAACACACATACAGGCCTGATTTTGTGTATGAATCGTGTTCTGTGTAGACAGTGGGTACATACCTCTGACTTGTTTGACTTACTGGTTGCTGTTGTCCTTCATAGGCACCGTCCGCTGGGTCATGTGAGGAGATGGCGGAATCCTCCGGTGTACCGACCACTAGTGGACCTGTCGACAATGGAGGAAAGAAATCTGATAATCACCTACAGGTTTGACCGTGCCACAATCCAGGAACTGTGTACCCAGTTGGAGCCAGACCTGATGTCAGCAATCCGCCATCCCACAGGAATCCCCCCTCAAGTGCAGGTGCTATCAGTGCTCCATTTCCTTGCAAGTGGGTCTTTTCAAACAACTGTGGCCATGGCATCAGGGATGTCCCAGCCTATGTTTTCCAACGTATTGTCCAGAGTGTTGTCTGCCCTGCTGAAACACATGCAGAGCTACATCGTTTTCCCTCAGGTGGAGGATTTGCCTACAGTGAAAGGTGACTTCTATGCCCTTGGACATATCCCCAACATCATAGGTGCCATTGATGGGACCCTTGTGGCTTTGGTACCCCCCACAGGAGTGAACAGGTGTACAGGAACCGGAAGAGTTATAATTCCATGAATGTACAAATGGTATGTTTGTCTGACCAGTACATCTCCCATGTGAATGCCATGTTCCCTGGCTCAGTGCATGATGCCTAAATTATGCGGAATAGCAGCATCCCTTATGTGATGGGTCAACTCCAGAGGCACTGTGTGTGGCTATTAGGTGACTCTGGTTACCCCAACCTGTCATGGCTACTGACCCCAGTGAGGAATCCCAGGACAAGGGCAGAGGAACGCTACAATGAGGCCCATGGGGGTACTAGGAGGGTGATCGAGCGGACCTGCGGCCTCCTGAAGGCCAGGTTCCGCTGCCTCCATATGACAGGTGGATCCCTATTCTACTCACCAAAGAAGGTGTGCCAGTTCATCGTGGCCTGCTGTATGCTTCATAACTTGGCTTTGCGATGACAGGTGCCTTTTCTGCAGGAGGATGGTCCAGATGGCGGTGTTGTGGCAGCTGTGGAGCCTGTGGACAGTGATGAGGAGGAAGCAGAGGAAGAAGACATTGGCAACAGGGACTCAGTCATCCAGCAATAGTTCCAGTGAAACACAGGTGAGGATACATTCCTTTGTACTACAAGTACTTTTACACTTCTACCTCTATCATGTCTGTCGATTTCACCCAGTGTATGGTCACTGAGTTGTCACTTTCCCTTACGGTTTCACAGGTGTGGGTCCCAACGTGTGTCATCTGCTTAGATTCCTCAGGGACTAGAGCTGTGTGACATAGGTATGTTGACATTACTATTTCCTGATACTTTTGTCACTGTAATTGCAAATACACTATTTCAAAATCACAGACAGACTCCAGATCTTTTGGTGCTTTAGGTGTGTTTATTTACACACAAAATATTGGAGGGGGAAGTTAAATGGTGAGGGGTGATGGCGGAGGAGTGTCCATGGCAGAGTCCAGTCTATTTGTCTCATAGGTGCATTGCCCATATGGGCATAGGAAGTGGAGCTGGGGCAGTTTCAATATGGACAGGGTGACAAAGTGGAACAGTGGGTTGACAATCAGGGTGGTCTCATTTCTTGGCGGGGGTCTTGGCATCGTGCTCTGTCTTGTTCCTGGATCTCTGGGACCGCTTGCGGGGTGGTTCTCCATCTGCAGGGGGTGGGGTGCTGGTGTGGTGGTTCTGTGGCAGTGCCTCCTGTCCAGTAGCGCCGGCGGAGGTGGTGGGCAGTTCATCGTCCATGCTAGTGTCATGGGCCCCTTGGAGTGCCACTGTGTCCCTCCTGGTGTTGAGTATTTCCTTCAGCACCCCTACGATGGTGCCCAGGGCGGAGCTGATGGTTCTGAGTTCCTCCCTGATCCCCAAATACTGTACCTCCTGCATGCGCTGGGTCTCCTGAAACTTGGCCAGGACCGTTGCCATCGTCTCCTGGGAGTGGTGGTATGCTCCCATGATGGAGGAGAGGGCCTCGTGGAGAATGGGTTCCCTTGGCCTGTCCGCCCCTTGTCGCACAGCAGCCCTCCCAGTTCCCCTGTGTTCCTGGGCCTCCGTCTCCTGGACCGTGTGCCCACTACCACCGCCCCAGGTCCCTGTTGTTGTTGGAGTGGTGGGTTTTCCTGGGTTCCGTGTAGTGGTGGACACACAGCAGATTGACGTGTCCTGGGGACGGAGGTATGGCCCGCTGGGTGGGTGCTGTGCTGGTGTTACCAGAGGGTGGAAGGTCTGTGGTGGCCTGTGCCCGTGTGAGGGGAACCGACTGTCCCGAGGCCCCCGATGGTCCAGGCTGGTCATCTAGATCCAGTTGGACAGAGCTGCTGTCATCACTGTGGGCCTCTTCTGTGGGTGGGGGAGATGTCTGGACCCTCCTGTCTGGTGACGTTGGGTAGTGGTCCTGCAGGGGTAGAAAAGCATGATTATTGCATCTGTGTGTGTCATGGTGTGCAATGGGTGGGTGAGCGTGTACCCCAGTGCTTGCATTCCTGTGTGGGGGCTTGTGTGATGATGGTTTAGGGAGGTTTATGGGTATGTGCAGTGGGCATGCTTTAGTGATGGGTGTCCATGCATTGGTGTTGCATGCAGGGCTTGGTGTTGGGATGTGTGGTTTGTGATATTGGTACATTTGTGAAGAGTTGGAGTGATAGGGGAGAGGGAGAGGGTGGGGGTATGTGATAGCATGCAGGTAGGGTGGGGGATATGGTAGTTAAAGGTTTGACTTAACGGAGTCCATTCCTCCACCGACTCCTGCTAGGCCCTCAGGATGCAGAATCGCCAAGACCTGCTCCTCCCATGTTGTTAGTTGTGGGTGAGGAGGTGGGGGTCTGCCGCCAGTCCGCAGAACCGCCTGGTGGTGTCTTGAGACCACGGAACGCACCTTCCCCCGTAGGTCGTTCCACCTCTTCCTGATGTCCTCCCGATTTCTTGGGTGTTGTCCCACTGCGTTGACCCTTTCGACCATTCTTCGCCATAGCTCCATCTTCCTTGCAATTGAGGTGTGCTGCACCTGTGCTCCAAATAGCTGTGGCTCTACCCGGACGATTTCCTCCTCCATGACTCTGAGCTCCTCCTCCGAAAACCTGGAGTGTCTTTGCCGTGCCATGGGGTGGTGTAGGTGATGTGTGGGGTGGTGTGTGTGGTGATATGTAGTGGTGTGTGGTGTTTTGTGCGTGGAAGTTGTGTGGGTGATGGTGTTGAGTGCCTGTGGATGCTAGGTTGTGGATCGTGGTGTCTCTCTCTCTGGCCTTCTTTCAGAATGTTTTGTCGTGGGGGTTTGTGGGTGATGTGGGTGTGTGTTTTGTATTGTAATGGGTGTGTGGGAGTGGTGTGTGTATGTGTATCAGGTGTGTGTATTTCGAATTGTCCAATGTGGAGGTGTTTTGTAGAAGTGTGTGTATTTTGAGCTTGGCGGTGTGTACCACCAATGGAATACCGCGGTTGAAAGACCGCCGCGTGGATTTGTGTGTCGTGATAGTGTGGGCATATTTCTGTTGGCGTGATGGTGGAGGTTTTGTTTTCGCCAGTTTATCACTGACCTTTGATGTGGCGGACTTGTGTGGGTGTCTGAACTTTGTCGGATTTCGAGATGTGGGTCATAATAGCTGTGGCGGAATTCCACGGGCGCGGCAGTGTGTTGGCAGTCTTCTGCACGGCGGTAAGCGCCTTTTACCGCCACTGTTGTAATGACCCCCCAAAGTCTCTTTCAAGCACAAAGTACCTGGTTTAAAGTGGAAAATCTCTGCAAAGGGCCGCAGAAGAAGAGATACGTGGAAAAAGGGTGTGTGCGATGATTCCTCCCCTGCACACACAGACTTGCGTCGTTATTTTTCACGCGGCGGAAGTTGTGTGTCTGGCGCGCGGACAGTCTCTCTCTGTGGTTCGCGGGATTACCAGATGTCCTGGGGTCTGTGCGTGGAATCCTAGGCTTGTTTTCCGGCTGCGCGTCGTTCCGGTGAGCTGTGCGTGGAATTTTCTCCCTCATGGCAGGCGTTGCGTCGATTTCCTTTCTGGAGACGGGCAGCGTTGTCCAGACGAGGCTGTGCGTCGAAGTTCCGGACGCACCGCAGGCGTCGCATCGAGCGGCGTCTTTCCGGATCGGCGTGCGGTGAATTTTTCACCACGGAGCAAGCTGTGCGTCTAATTTTTCGCCGCACAAGGTGTCCAAATGAAAAAGAGAAGTCTTTTTGATCCTGAGACTTCAGGGAACAGGAGGCAAGCTCTATCCGAACCCTTGGAGAGCACTTCAGCAGCGAGGCAAGAGTTCAGCAAGGCAGCAGGGCAACAGCAAGGCAGCAGCCCTTTGTAGAAAGCAGTCAGGTGAGTCCTTTAGGCATCTTGGCAGGATGCAGGTTCTGGTTCAGGTTTCTTCTCCAGCAAGTGTCTGATGAGGTAGGGCAGAGGCCCTGTTTTATACCCAAATGTGCCTTTGAAGTGGGGGAGACTTCAAAGAGTGGCTAAGAAGTGCACCAGGTCCCCTTTCAGTTCAATCCTGTCTGCCAGGGTCCCGTAGGGGGTGTGGCAGTCCTTTGTGTGACAGCAGGCCCTCCACCCTCCCAGCCCAGGAAGACCCATTTAAAATGCAGATGTATGCAAGTGAGGCTGAGTACCCTGTGTTTGGGGTGTGTCTGAGTGAATGCACAAGGAGCTGTCAACTAAGCCCAGACAGACGTGGATTGTAAGGCACAGAAAGATTTAAGTGCAAAGAAAAGCTCACTTTCTAAAAGTGGCATTTCTAGAATAGTAATATTAAATCCGACTTCACCAGTCAGCAGGATTTGGTATTACCATTCTGGCCATAATAAATATGACCTTCCTACTCCTTTCAGATCAGCAGCTACCACTTCAATACTGTATGAGGGTAGCCCCAATGTTAGCCTATGAAAGTAGCAGGCCTCACAGTAGTGCAAAAACGAATTTAGGAGTTTTACACTACCAGGACATGTAAACTACACAGGTACATGTCCAGCCTTTCACCCACACAGCACCCTGCTCTAGGGGTTACCTAGGGCACACATTAGAGGTGACTTATATGTGGAGAAAGGGGAAGTTTAGGCTTGGCAAGTACTTTTAAATGTCAAGTCGAGGTGACAGTGAAACTGCACACCCAGGCCTTGCAATGGCAGGCCTGAGACAAGGTAAAGGGGCTAATGAAGTGGGTGGCACAACCAGTGCTGCAGGCCCACTAGTAGCATTTAATCTACAGGCCCCAGGCACATATACTGCACATTACTAGGGACTTATAAGTAAATTAAATAGTCTAATCAGGTATGATCCAAGGTTACCATGTTTAAAGAGAGAGAGCATATGCACTTTAGCACTGGTTAGCAGTGATAAAGTGTGCAGAGTCTAAAAGCCAGCAAAAACAGTGTCCAAAAAGTGGAGGGAGGCAGGCAAAAAGTTAGGGGTGACCAACGTAAGGCTGTCAGGTCTAACATGTGTCCCCCCCAGCTGAAAGTGGGGAGAGCTACCCGACCTCCTGGGAGCTCTCATCGCTAAGGCGGAAGTATCTGGAGAGACCATCAGCATTGGCGTGGTCAACTCCTGGGTGATGCTCCACCGTAAACTCCATCCCCTGTAGGGAAATGGACCACCTCCAGAGTTTAGGATTTTCACCCCTGATCTGCATGAGCCATCTGAGGGGCCTGTGGTCTGTCTGAACCCGGAAGTGAGTCCCAAACAGGTATGGCCTCAGCTTCTTCAGTGCCCAGACCACAGCAGAAGCTTCTCTCTCAATAGCATTCCACCTCTGTTCCCGTGGTAATAGCCTTCTGCTAATAAAGACTGCTGGCTTGTCTAGGCCCTCCTCATTTAGCTGTGCTAGGGCCATCCCTATGCCATCCTCTGAAGCGTCTGTCTGCACGATAAATTCCTTGGAGTAGTCAGGGGTCTTGAGCACGGGGGTCGTGCACATGGCTTCCTTCAGAGAGTCAAAGGCTTTCTGACAAGCCTCTGTCCAATTCACAAACCTAGGTTGTTTCTTGGAAGTGAGTTCTGTCCAGGGTGACACAATGGTACCATAGCCCTTGACAAATCTGTGGTAGTATCCAGTGAGGCCTAAAAAGGCTCTCACCTCAGTCTGTGTTCTAGGTGGTTGCCAGGCCTTCATAGTTTCAATCTTGGCCTGGAGTGGCTGCACCTTGTCAACACCCACTAGGTGTCCCAAGCACACCACGGGAACCCTGCCCGGCACTTACTATCCTTGATGGTCAGGCCTGCCTGTTGCAGGGCCTGAAGCACCTCCTTGAGGTGGAGCAGTTGTTCCTCCCAGCTGGAACTGTAGACAGCTATGTCGTCCAGGTAGGCTGCACAGAAGGCATCCTTGCCAGATAGGACCCCGTTAACCAACCGTTGGAAGGTAGCGGGCATTTTTCAACCCAAATGGCATCACCCGGAACTGGTAATGGCCATCAGGTGTGAAAAATGCTGATCTCTCTTTAGCCCCATCAGTCAGGGCGATCTGCCAGTACCCTGAAGTAAGATCAAACATACTCAGGAACTTGGCAGCACCTAGTCTGTCAACAAGCTCATCAGCTCGGGGGATGGGGTAAGCATCAGTCCGTGTGACTGAGTTGAGACCCTGGTAGTCCACACAGAATTTGAGTTCTGGCTTCGCACCTGGGGCAGTAGCCTTAGGGACTAACACCACAGGGCTGGCCCAGGGACTACTGGATTTCTCAATAACCCTTAAAGATAACATCTTGGAGACCTCCTCCTTGATGCTGGCCTTCACCTTATCCGATAACCTGTAAATTTTGTTCTTCACAGGGAGACTCTCACCTGTGTCAATGTCATGAACACAGAGGTGGGTCAGTCCAGGAGTAAGGGAGAACAGGGGGGAGAACTGCTCCAACAGCTCATAGCAGTCTCCTCTCTGGCTTAGAGTCAGGGAGTCAGAAAGAATGACACCTTTCACTGACCCATCACCTTCTTGGGCAGAGAGGAGGTCGGAGAGAGGTTCACTCTCCTCTTCCATTCCTTCATCTGTGACCGGAAGCATGTTGACTTCAGACCTCTCAAAATGAGGCTTCAGTCGGTTGACATGGAGCACCCTTAGGGGGTTCCTAGGGGATTGGAGGTCCACTAGGTAAGTAGCCTCCCCTTTCCGCTCCTTTACTTCAAATGGGCCAGACCAGCGGTCATGGAGAGCTCTAGGCTCTACTGGCTCCATTACCCACACTTTGTCTCCAGGTTGAAACTCTACCAGGGTGGCCTTCTGGTCATACCAGCGTTTCATTACCTCTTGACTGGCCTCAAGGTTACTTTTGTCCTCTTTCCAGAAGCGGTTCATCTGGTTGCAGAGGGCCAACATGTAGCTGACCACATTCAGGGGGGGTGTCTTTGGAGCTTTCTCCAACCCCTCCTTGACAATGCTTAAGGGTCCCCTGACAGGGTACCCATAGAGAAGCTCAAAGGGACTGAACCCTACCCCCTTCTGGGGTACCTCTCTGCAAGCAAAGAGAAGGCATGGTAAGAGAACGTCCCACTTACGCCTCAGGGCCTCAGGGAGGCCACCAATCATGCCTCTCAAGGTCTTGTTGAATCTCTCCACAAGACCATTAGATTGGGGGTGATAGGGTGTGGTGAACTTGTAGGTTACACCACACGCATCCCACATAGACTTCATGTATGCAGACATGAAGTTAGTGCCTCTGTCAGACACTATCTCCTTTGGGAATCCCACACAGGTAAATATCCCCATCAGAGTTCTGGTCACCACCAGTGCAGTTACGATCTTCAGAGGGATGGCCTCTGGGTAACGGGTGGCATGGTCCACCAAAACTAGGATAAACCTGTTGCCTAGGGCGGTTTTGGGGTCCAATTGACCAACAATGTCGATGCCCACCCTTTCAAAGGGGGTGCCAACGACAGGAAGTGGGATCAGGGGGGCCTTAACCCTTTTTCCTGTTGTACCACTGGCCTGGCAGGTAGGACAAGATCTACAGAATGTATCTGAGTTTGTCCTTATTCTGGGCCAATAAAAGTGGGTGACAAGCCTGTCAAAGGTCTTGTCTTGCCCCAAATGTCCTGCCAGGGGAATGTCGTGAGCCAGACCCAGTAGAAAGGTTCGGTAACGCTGGGGGACTACCAGCGCACGTGCTGCCCCAATGGCCGGAACCTTAGGCTCACTGTAGAGGAGATCATTCTCCCAATATATGTGGTGATCGCCAGACGCTTCACCTGCTGCCTGGGCTGAGGCTTGCTTCCTCATACCCTCTAGAGTGGGACATTCTTTCTGCGCCTTGCAGAATTCCTCCCTGGTGGGTCCACCCTCAACCTGCCAGTCAGCAAGCTCAGGTAGATCACCTAGGGTGGCAATGTCTTCCCCAGTTGGCTCAGGGACCTCCTCCTCAAGAACCCCGTCAACCACTGCTGGAACTTCTGGGACCGGTTTCCCGCGCCCCTTGCCCCTCCTCTTGACAGTTGTCTGGGCCATTGTTCCAGGCTCCAGACACCCTTGACTTCCCTCTCGGTCAGCCATGGACCGTGTGGTCATGCAGACCCACTCAGGCAATCCTAACATTTCCAAGTGAGACCTTAGCTCTACCTCCTTCCAGGTAGTGTGCTCAAGGTCGTTGCCTAACAGACAATCTACAGGCATGGCAGGACTCACAGCTACTTTCAGAGTACCAGAGACCCCCCCCCCACTCAAAGGGAACCAGAGCTACCGGTAGGTGGCTCTCACGATTGTCAGCGACTATGACCTGGTGAAATGTATTGGGGATGACCTGCTCTGCTGACACCAGCTGACCCTTGACAGTAGTCATGCTGGCTCCTGTGTCACGCAGAGCCTCCACCCTTTGCCCATTGATGGTGACCCACTGTCTATACTTGGAAGTATTGTCAGGCTTGTGGGCTTTTGACACCATCTATGCATCCCCCAGGGACACTAGGGTTACCTCTGTCTGTACCCCAAAACTGTCTGGGACCATCTCCTCCCCGAGCGCTACGCTAGCCAACCCAGGTGTCTGCCCTCCTTGGGGGGGGCTGTGCCCTCTTGGGACACTTGGAGTCGCCCTCAGAGTGCCCATACTTATGGCACTCTGAACAGTGGTGTACATACCTCCCTGTCTTATGGTCAGTGAAACCATTACTCCCTTGGGAACTATTTTGGGGGCCTTATGAGAACTCCTTGTTTTTAAGTTTTTCTCCCCCCTCTTTCTTCTTATGGGAACCCTGACCACCTTTGTGGGTGTCCCCCCAGATACCTTCTTGGACACTCTGGTACTAGTCCAGAGGTCCGCCTCCTCAGCAAGCTTCCTGGGATCAGTCAGCTTACTGTCTGCTAGGTGCTGGCACAACTCTGTAAAACAAATATCAAGCATATACTCTCTCAGAATCAAATTATATAATCTTGTGTAATCATCTACTTTGCATCCCTGCACCCATCCATTCAGTGCCTTACTGGAAAAGTCAAAGAAATCTACCCATGTTTGTGTGGATAGTTTGGTGCTGTCCCTGAACCTCTGACGGTATCTCTCAGGGCTCAGCCCAAACTTTGCAAGTAAAATGGCTTTCTGAAGTGGGTATGTGTTTTGATCTGGTTTGCCAATGTGAGAAGTGTGTCCCTCCCCAAAGACGGCACATAACCCCACATAGCTACCCCCCATTGCCCCTCAGGAACCTCATGAGCCCTTAGTGCAACTTCATAAGCAGCTAACCATTTATCTATGTCATCTCCCACCACAAAACTGGGCACCACATTTTTGGGTATAAAAAACCTTCTTTTCTCCAGCAGGTCCTGTCTGTATGCTGTCACCATTACTGCTGTATTCAGACTGCTTTGCCTTGAGATCCAGCTCCTTGAGACTCAGTTCATGAGCCAACAAAAGTTTATTTTCAGCCACGGCTCTCTCAGCTGCAGCTTCAGCTCTTTCAGCTTCAATCTGTTTGGCTGCTCTTTCAGCCTCAGCTTGCTTGGCTTCTCTCTCTGCCCTTCTTTCCTCCTGTTGAGCCTCAATTTTCAGTTTTGCCATTTGCAATTGGAACTCCCTTTCTTCTCTCCTTTCCTCTGCGGTCAGGCTTTGCACAGAGATACTGCTCCCTGGTCTGGAAGGGGGCACAATTGCAGTGCTAACATCACCCACTGATAGCAACAAATCCTCTGAGGGGCCATTTTCTGGCTCCTCTTCCTCATCATCCTCCTCTAAATGGGCTTCTGCCCAGGCTGTCAGCGCCACTTGAAAGTCCTCCTTTTCGGAGGACCCTTTGGTGGGTACTCACATCACCCTGCAGAACCCTCTTAGCTGTTTGACAGTATGTGTATCCAACAGGGCTAGGTCAAAGTCTCCTACTTGAGACCCAGCCAGAGACATGTTGAGTGAGGATTTAGTTTTTGAAAATTGTCAGGAAAAACAAATTTGCAAAAAAAGAGATAAAAATCAAGTTGACCTTCAACTGTGGGTACGTAGTGAAATACTTAGCTACTGTATGTCACTGCACAAATACAAGTCCTATCCTCACTTCTGATCACCAATGTTAGAAATTGGGTTTTTGGTTGGCAGTCAGGTTACCCCCTGTCCAAGCAAGAACCCTCACTCTAGTCAGGGTAAGTCACACACAATCCAAAATTATCCTGTGCCCACCCTCTGGTAGCTTGGCACGAGCAGTCAGGCTTAACTTAGAAGGCAATGTGTAAAGTATTTGTGCAATAAATCATACAACAGCAAAATATAGCACCACAAAAATACACCACACAGTGTTTAGAAAAATATACAATATTTATCTGGATAATTGCAGGTCAAAACGAATAAAGATGCAATGTAAAATTGTAGAGATGTCACTGAAAAGTGATATAAAGTGTCTTTAAAAAGCAAACAAAGTCTCTTTCAAGCACAAAGTGCCTGGTTTAAAGTGGAACATCTCCGCAAAGGGCTGCAGAAGAAGAGATACGTGGAAAAAGGGTGTGTGCGTCGAATTCTCCCCTGCACACACGGACTTGCGTCATTATTTTTCACGTGGGGAAGTCGTGCGTCGTATTCCGGCATGTGGACAGTCTCTCTCTGTGGTTCGCGTGATTACCAGATGTCCCGGGGTCTGTGCGTGGAATCCTAGGCTTGTTTTCCGGCTGCGCATCGTTCCGGTGGGCTGTGCGTGGAATTTTCTCTCTCACGGCAGGCGTTGCGTCGATTTCCTTTCTGGAGTCGGCCGGCATTGTCCAGACGAGGCCGTGCGTCGAAGTTCCGGACGCACCGCAGGCGTCGCGTCGAGCGGCGTCTTTCCGGATCGGCGTGCGGTGAATTTTTCACCACAGAGCAAGCTGTGTGACAAATCTTTCGACGCACAAGGCGTCCAAATGAAAAAGAGAAGTCTTTTTGGTCTTAAGACTTCAGGGAACAGGTGGCAAGCTCTATCCAAGCCCTTGGCGAGCACTTCAGCAGCAAGGCAAGAGTTCAGCAAGGCAGCAGGGCAACAGCAAGGCAGCAGTCCTTTGTAGAAAGCAGTCAGGTGAGACCTTTAGGCAACCAGGCAGTTCTTCTTGGCAGGATGCAGGTTCTGGTTCAGGTTTCTTCTCCAGAAAGTGTCTGATGAGGTAGGGCAGAGGCCCTGTTTTATACCCAAATGTGCCTTTGAAGTGGGGGAGACTTAAAAGAGTGGCTAAGAAGTGCACCAGGTCCCCTTTCAGTTCAATCCTGTCTGTCAGGGTCCCAGTAGGGGGTGTGGCAGTCCTTTGTGTGAGAGCAGGCCCTCCACCCTCCCAGCCCAGGAAGACCCATTCAAAATGCAGATGCATGCAAGTGAGGCTGAGTACCCTGTGTTTAGGGTGTGTCTGAGTAAATGCACAAGGAGCTGTCAACTAAGCCCAGCCAGACGTGGATTGTAAGGCACAGAAAGATTTGAGTGCAAAGAAATGCTCACTTTCTAAAAGTGGCATTTCTAGAATAGTAATATTAAATCCAACTTCACCAGTCAGCAGGATTTGGTATTACCTTTCTGGCCATAATAAATATGACCTTCCTACTCCTTTCAGATCAGCAGCTACCACTTCAATACTGTATGAGGGCAGCCCCAATGTTAGCCTATGAAGGGAGCAGGCCTCACAGTAGTGCAAAAACGAATTTAGGAGTTTTATACTACCAGGACATGTAAACTACGCAGGTACATGTCCAGCCTTTCACCCACACAGCACCCTGCTCTAGGGGTTACCTAGGGCACACATTAGAGGTGACTTATAGTGGAGAAAGGGGAGGTATAGGCTTGGCAAGTACTTTTAAATGCCAAGTCGAGGTGACAGTAAAACTGCACACCCAGGCCTTGCAATGGCAGGCCTGAGACAAGGTAAAAGGGCTACTGAAGTGGGTGGCACAACCAGTGCTGCAGGCCCACTAGTAGCATTTAATCTACAGGCCCTAGGCACATATACTGCACTTTACTAGGGATTTATAAGTAAATGAAATAGTCCAATCAGGTATGATCCAAGGTTACCATGTTTAAAGGGAGAGAGCATATGTACTTTAGCACTGGTTAGCAGTGATAAAGTGCGCAGAGTCTAAAAGCCAGCAAAAACAGTGTCCAAAAAGTGGAGGGAGGCAGGCAAAAAGTTAGGGGTGACCACCCTAAGGCTGTCAGGTCTAACAGTACCTCACTTGCGTGGGTAGGCCTAGTGCCTGCGACAGGAAACACAACATCGACACACACAGTTTTACATTGAAATCTGACATGTTTTTTGCAAAGTGCCTAGCTGTGGATTTTGGTCTTTAGCTCTGCCAGCACCTAGGAAACCCTACCAAACCTGTGCATTTTTTAAAACTAGTTACCTGCGGGAATCCAGGATGGGGTGAATTGTGGGGCTCTCACCAGGTTCTGTTGCTTCCACCCAGCGTTCCCCCAAGACACCCAATAAAAATGGTACCTCACTTGTGTGGGTAGGCCTAGTGCCTGCGTCAGGAAATACCCCAAAACACAACGTGGACACATCACATTTTCCCAAAGAAAACAGAGCTGTTTTTTGCAAAGTGCCTAGCTGTGGATTTTGGCCTCTAGCTCAGCCTGGACACAAGGAAACCTACCAAACCTGTGCATTTTTTAAAACTAGACACCTTGGGGAATCCAATATGGGGTGACTTGTGGGGCTGTCACCAGGTTCTATTACCCAGAATCCTTTGCAAACCTCAAAATGTGGCCAACAAACACTTTATCTGCACATTTCGGTGACAGAAAGTTCTGGAATCTGAGAGGAGCCACACATTTCCTTCCACCCAGCATTCCCCCAAGTCTTCAGACAAAAATTGTACCTCACTTGTGTGGGTAGGCCTAGTGCCTGCGAAAGGAAATGCCCTAAAACACTATGTGGACACATTAAAATTATCAAATACAAAACTAACTGTTTTGCAACTGCGTTTTTGGTCCTGGGCTCAACAGCCACATAGGGAAACCTCCCAAACCCAAACATTTCTGAAAACTAGACACCCGGGGGAGTTCAGGGAGGTGTGACTTGCATGGTGTGGGATCACCGCACCAGCACAAATTTCCTACCACCCAATGTTCCCTTTAGTTTTGCCATAAAAATGATATCTCATTTGTGTAGGTGGGGCCAAGTGCCTGTGACAGGGAAGAGCCAAAAACATGTTGAAAATGATGGGGAGCCAAAGCAGGTACAAAAGGGTAGTTTGAAAAAAAATGTTTTTAGGCTGACAAGTGGGGCAGAATTTGTATCGCTATAGATGCAACAATGCTGGGTGGTAGGAATTTTGTGGATTCCTGCAGATTCTGGAAGGTTCCATCACAAAAATGTGGGAAAAATGTTTGATTTCCAGTAAAGTTGGGGGTTTGCAGGGCATCGTGGATAAGAAAAGGGTGCAGGGTGCATGTGAAGCACACCACCCTGGACTCACCCAGATGTTTAGTTTTCAGATGTGTCCAGGGCTCGTAGATTTTTCTACTTGGCAGCGACCCAAAGTCCAAAAAGTGAAGCCTTCACCATTCCAAGTGGGAAGATTTTGAGAGTTAGGTAAGCTCTCATGGCCTAAATGGAAAACCAAAACCCCAAATAATCAAATGTTCTCTTGCTTGCAGTGGGATAAGATGTTTTAGTGTGCGGGGAGAGCTGACATCATCAGACGTCACTCGGGGTGGAGGGATCGAGGTGAAAGGGGAAGCAATTCCCCTACCAGCCCTGCTGTGGTGGGGAGGCTTCCCCTGAGAGCCGGTCCCAGGACGTAATGGTTACGTCTGTGGCGCCTCATCTCCGCAGCCACAGACTTAACCATTACACCCATGCCGCCCATGGTGGAGAAGGGGTTAACAGTTTTCTGACAACACATACACAAGCCTACATTCAACAGCCAGCAGGAAAACAATTGAAAACGAATGCCCAGATTTACATACAAGTCATATGACGTAGCGCAGCACGTAAATTTGGTGTGTTGTTTTGCGTGAATGGGAGAGGGCAGAACACCACGATATCTACTAAAATGTGGCTCTGTTCTGCTCTCTCCCTGCGCTGGTGCACTTTGCATCATAGTTCAAGGGTGTATGTGTTATGTAAATGTGTTTTTTGCACTAGAAGGGATAGTACAAAAACTACACTTTAAGGTGTTACCACTTTCTATGTGTGCTGTAGAATGCAACACACATGCAGAGAGGAAAAAACAATTAGAAATGAAAATATTTCCCCATCTTATTCCTGCCTCAAAGGAGACGGTGCTTCTTGACGCAAATCCCCTTCAACATTTCTTTGATCTGCAGCAAGACCAGTACTTAATTTGTGCCAATGTTTTTCAGTGCTTAGCTCTGGCACTTAGGGCCAGATTTATATTCTAATGGATAAGTGTGGCCCAATGGTTAGAGCGGCAGAACCTCATACAGATATTTGGCCTGGGACCCATGTTCAATTTCTGCCTCGGCGGGTCTTGGGCTCAATTCCCTTGGACCAGATAATTCTACCTTCAGTACCTAATCTAATTACGAGGTCCCACTCTGTAACTCTGAGCAATAGCTTGCTTAATCTCCAACACGACCCTGACAGCGCTTGGATGCCTGGCTTCACCCTGGTGGTTGCCCAGGAGTGGGCGCCTCACAGGGAAAAGCCAGAAGGGGTTCCACAGTGGTATGTGTACATCACCTTGAGACCCTAACAGGTGAGTAGTACGCTATACAAGTGCTAAGTTTATTCTAGTGGACAGATTATTCCCCATTGGCCTGGCGGAGGACTTTATGTCTGCCAGCCAGAAAATACTCAGCCCCACCATATTTATAAATGATCATCAAGCAGGCGGTCATTTGTAAAGGCATTGCCAGGAACCATCAATGCTTTTTACTGATTGCTGCGGGGTTGCATTTGAAGAATGTGGCCCTCCAGCAAACTATATTCTTATTTTCTTTCCAAAAAGAAAATACTGAAACGAGATTTTGTTTTTGAAAAGAAAAAAAAAGTAAGGATCCACTTGCCAAGGGAGGCTTCTCTCATGACAAGAAGACCATTAGATTGGTTTTACTGTTCCTTGCTCCCAGGTTTTACTTGACAGAAAGGAACAGTAACAATGATTACATGTCTGCCCATCTGAATTGGTTGGGCAGACATATAGCCAATTCTTCAACAGCCCTTGCTCCCCACAGCCATCAGAGATGTTTGGCCACGGCGGAGTAAGAGTTGTCTCCTCTGTGACAAAAGTTAAGGTCCACCCACCATTATATTGGCAAGGAAGGAACTATGACACCATTGCAACAGAGTGCCCTCTCTGCCAATATATAAAGCAGGCCCTAAATTCATAACATCAGCACTGTCTGAATATTTCTGAACACAAACATATCAACAGTAGAAGATTTACATAAATAATACCAGTACGCCAAAGACATTTTTATAACTTGTGTGACCTGGAATAGTGCAAATAAATCACAATTGAGGGAACGTGATGCCAATTGGCAGCGCTGGAAGGGGAAATAGGTGGTGTAAGTGGCAGTGGCTTCTTAGGAAATAACTTAGGCCCTGCTACTTAATTTTAAGAGCGGCTCAAGATCCATGAGTGGTTGTATGGGAATGCTCATGCACCCACTTGACGCAAACTAATGCAAGTCAGCACATTGTGCAGCTTTGTGTTGCTTTGGGTTACAATCCAATACAAATAATGATTTGCATCGGATTGTAAATCACACCACAACACTTTGAGTGGGGTTTGCATTATAAAAGTACTGCAAACCCAACCAAAAGTGATTGTAATTCTAGGCTAAAGAGTATGCAGTACAGTGTAGCCCAGCATATCCTCCTGTTACCCCGTTCCCACACTCACAAGCAGCAAACAGAGCATGTTTCAACCTTTAAAGGGAGATTGATAATATCCTGTCATTAGGGATTGCTGGCCAGTGCTTTTAAGTAAAGGATTTTGTGCTTGTAATATGCTGATTCCTTCTGTGTCTAGAGAGGACTACATATGAAATGATACACACAATTCTTAACTAATTAGGGCATGTCACCTCTCAGGAACAAGACCCACAACTCCCCAAAACCTTTATCATGTCCCCAAAAAAAGATCATCAGTTTTTCCATGCCCAAAAGATCACTGATTTTATATAGCAAGGTCCTATGCTCTGTAGTTTTGTTGGTGCCACATGGGGATGTGGTCACCTGTCTTCAGTGTATAGCATAACTTCCATTTGATTTCCTTTCAACAAGCTCAGTGAGAATATAACAGGTTTACAGGAATGTTTGCTTGTTAGGGAGTCACAAAAGAACATAAGCTGGAAATTGAGGTATATGAGTGTTGAATATGTTGTGAATGTTTTCTAGAACTCCTTTTCACTGTCTTTCACGTTAAGGCAATTCCAGAGGTGGCGTATCAATGTACACTGAACCTCCACAGGCCTCTAACATGTTTCTAGGTTTACAGGATCTGAGGTATGAAGTCAGGCATGAGTTAAATACCAATATGTGGTAATTGTCCCATTGACTCCCTACCTACAGGTATATGGTGCACAAAAGTGACTTTCTCCAGGCTGTAAGAAGGCAATCAAGCAATTGTTATGCCAAGGTCCTGGATGGGCACATCTGTGTGTGTCAACCGCTGCAGAGACTTAGCCACTAGGGAAAAGTTCGGTATCCACTGGCAACAGTAGCCCACCATTTCCAAAATCATCCTGAATTCTCACTGGGTTATTGACGGATTCATTTTCACAATTTCAGAAATTCTCTCTCATGACACGTTCCTTGCTCTTTTCTCGTAATGATGTCCAAGATATTGGACCTCTTTCTGACAGTATTGCAACTTTCCCGGGCATACTTTATGTCCATTTTCAGATAAGTAGTTCAACGATGCAATAGTATTCTGCTTACAAGCCTCTTTAGTATTGAAAGCCACCAATAGGTCGTTTTAAAAATGAACTGCAAGCATGTCCAGGGATTCCAGATTTTTTTTAAGAACCTGGTTGAAAATGGAGGAGCGCTCAGTGTATCCCTGTGGGACTCAGCACCATACCAAAATATGACTTCTGAACCGAAAATTGAAGAGAAACTAACTGTCTTCATGTACTGGTATCGAAAAGAGGACCTGGCGCAAATCAGTGACAGTGAAACACTCGACCTCACATGGAATCTGAAACAATATGGCTTCTAGATTCAGTATCACAGGACAACAAGGAACAACAATGCTGTTCACCTTTCGCAAGTCTTGCAAAATGCAGTACTCCCCATTTGGCTTCTGTAAGCCTGTATTGGGTGAGTTGCAAGTACTTCCCATAATTTCCTTAAAAATTCCTTGTTGAGTCATGGACTCGATTACTGGAGCTATCCCAGCAATCGTTTCAGGTGTCAAATTTTATTGGGGCATTCTCGGATAGTCAGCATTCGGTTTCACTGTTATTCGAATAGGATCAACAGCTTTGATCAACTCAATATCCTTCCCTGAAAAATCCCACACTACAGACCTGGCTGTCTCTTTAAGGTCTGGTTGCAAATTGTAAATTGTTAACACTGTAAACAATGTGGTGCAAGATCCATCATTCAACACTTTGAAGGTGACATCTTCATCATGGGATTGCATCTCTGCATGTCAGCTTACAGTAGATGACACAATTCGATTTACAAAGGTGATCCCTAACTAAAAGACTCACCAGGCTAGAATCACTCACCACAAAGCAGTGACTCTCTTCAAAGGACCCTATTTTCACAGGCAATTCTGTTTTTTCTTTTGTTGCCATATATTTATTCACTACTCCTATGACTTGGATCGTTTTTCCCAAGAGAGGCAGGTTTGGAACTTCTACTGTTTTAAAAGTAGAACGGATAGCACAAGTGTAAACAAAAAATGACACAGGGTGGCCATGTACCTCACCATCCAAGAATGGGTAACTCTGGTCTACCTCCAAGACTGCGCCAAGTGCACAATCTTCTTATCCCCCCAAGGCACCGTCAGGCTGACAGATCAGCGCCATAACTCTCAACTGTCTCAAATATAGGGAACTGATGGAATGAATTATTGTTTTGAAACATATTCATGTTCAAATTGGCACCTGGTTAGAATTTTGTCTGGGGCCATTCACATTTTGATGTGGCATTAGGGTTTGTAGAACCTGAAACACTGGAACTTGCGGTACATTAACACTTTTCCTCTCTGTCTCTGCACATTCTACATCTGTACAGGATTATTACTCTGGGGTTGTACAAATCCTGAATTTTGGAGCTGACTGGCTGGGAATGATGACATTCTCTCTTCCATTGCCCCAACCTGTTACAAAAATGACAAGGAGTTCACATCCATCCCTGTACTAGGGTTAATGGGAACTCCTTGGCTTCTGCCCTGCATGGGGTTTTTTCCCTGTTGATTCAATCCTTCAAGACTCTGTACATTCTGCATCTGTACAGGATTACTACTCTGGGGTTGTACAAATCCTGAATTCTGGAGCTGGTTGGCTGGGAAAGATGACATTCTCTCTGCCATTGCCCCAACCTGTTACAAAAATGACAAGGAGTTCACATTCATCCCTGTACTAGGGTCAATGGGAAATCCTTGACCTCTACCCTTCATTGGATTTTTTCCCTGATGATTCAATTCTTGCATAACATCAACATTCCCTTCAAGTGGCTGGAACTGAGTACTGCTCTAATCTGCCTTCATCTGGGCAACCATCAACTTCTCTTTCACCTGTTTCTGTTTTATCTTCAATTTCAGCACTGCAATACTTTGCATATCTCAAGATGTTGTCAACTGATTTATTTTGACAACAAATCAAATGCTGTTGAATCATCATGCTAAACTCAGGTCCCAACATAAAACATCCCATAACTTTGGGTTCAAGCACCTCCATTTCACTATTCTGCTTGAATGCTTGCAACAATCTCTCATAGTAAGCAGGAATCAGTTTTTTGGGTTCCTGAGTTGTTCTATTAATTTTAATCCAATCTATAGCTTGGGATGGCACATTTGCCTTCAAGAATGTCATCACCTGCAGATATTTTTTCATCAACAACAACGGAGGTCCTTTTGTCACAGACTTCTCAGCAGCTCTGACTCAGGCTATTGTACAGATACTTTACATTCTGCCCACAAGTCACTCAGAACTACAATGTCAAACAGTGTTGGTCATTATGAAGACCGCCAGGGTAAATGTAGCGGACCCACCACCAACAGGCTGGCGGTGAGGACTGCCACATTATGAGTGTGGCGGGTCCGCCGCAGCCAACCTGCCACATCTCCACCCATACCGCCATGGGGGTATGAACCGCCAGGCGGAGATGGACGGTATTAGGAGCTGGCCCACCTCCATGGTCTCCGGTGCAGTAGCACTGCCACAAAAATCATGGCGGTAGACAGCTCCCCCCCACAAGCACAGACCCCCACCCACCCTACAGTCACAGCGCCCCCCATGCCTCCACTCACATATCGCCCCCAACCCTGTACAGTCACAGCGCCCCACACCCTCCCTACTCGCATAGCGCTAGTTACCCCCTCCCCGCATACACTCACACAGACACCCACATGCACCACTCACACACTACAGGCCCCACCCTCACACCCACCTCTCCTGTCAGACGCCTGACTTATCTTGTCCGGTGAGGAGGTCAGCCATCAGGGAAGGGGCGCAGCCACCACTGGCAGTGCCCCGCCATCAGGACATCGCCAGGCCGTATTAATGGTCTTAATACGGCTGGTGGCATCCTTCTGGCAGGGTGGTGTAGGTGGTAGCAATTCCAGTGTGCCACCGCCCGCCAGCATTGCTACTGGCATATATCCGCCCAAAGTGTGGCAGAAATCCAGCAATATCCATTATATGTCGGGCTGAAGACCGCCAGCACTGGCGGTCTTCTGGTGCCCGTCTCTTTGGCGGTCTCACTCAGAGACCGCCAAAGTCATGAGGGCCAGAGTATTTAGAGCTACCCACAACACCAGTGAAATGTTAACAAACCTCTCAACTCGCTTGTACCACTCCACCGGCATTTCTCTCAGCTTTAGAAAGTCATTAGTGAATGATGCAAGATCACTTCTACTCCAAGGCACGTGTACATAACCTCCACCAGGCAGTTCCCTCAAATGGAATTTGCTGCACCCTCCTCTTCCCCTAAAGGAGATGGTTCCCCTGTTGGTTTATTTGGCTCTTTTTTCCTTGCCCATCAAACTACCCATTTGTCCAACTCATTCCATTTCTGAATGTTTTGAATCAATTCTTCAATTTGTATTTTCACCCCGAAGTTCTCATGCAAGTTATATCCTCCTCAATAAGAAAAGCAAGATAACTTCTGTGCAAAGCTTTGGTCTTACTCAAATCCACCTTGCATCTTTGAGCTAACTTCCATAATTTGTTGTAAACTTGTCCTTTGCGTCTAGTAACGTCTTTACACATGAACATTTTCATGATAAGTATGTAAACAAGTAATTGCAAGGATCCCACTAATCAGCTCATCCAATTATAATTTTAATATTGGCACATCTACTATGTTCTCTCTCTCTCCGGTGACTGAATTGCTCCCTGACTCACTTCATTACTCAGACTTTCTCTTGAAAGAGTATCAGCAATAAAAGCCTTTACCAACTCATCCATTTCTCTAGACATATTTTCATCTCCAAGGGCACTGCCCCTATAATTTAAAGTTGGCTCCAATACAGGGCTTCCAGGTGGTGGCATTCTCTGATATGTGCCTATGTAACCACATCTTGAATGATTTAAAGTCGAATCAGCACTCAACCCACGTGGAGAACTTGTGTGTGTTGGAACTGAAGGAACACATCTCTCTCATCAGGACTCGCTGCAGCCCTACCGGATCCACCTACTGCACCTGGGATAGCCAAATTATAAGTTGTATTTCCTGGGCCATCAGGCTTGCGCATAGGGACCATAGGACCAATAGTAACTGGGACAGTAAGAGCATCAACAGAATTTGAGGTGACAGAATCAGCTGTAGCACGAATTCCTGAACCCTCTCCATTGGCTCCCAATGTACATATACCGGAGTAACCCCCACGGGTCCAGGAGTTACATTCACCTGAGCAGTAGCTAATCCAACCTTTCCACCACTACCTCTGCCATTTCCAACCTCCACTTGAGTCTCTTGGTATGGAGGTGCATGTTTTGACATCTCAACATTCCTTTGCATGACATTTCATTCTGTGCCCTGCTCAAGGCTGTCATTTCACATAATAGTTTACTTGGTATTGCCAGTCGAAGAGTTACAGAGTCAACCTTCCCACCATAGACATATTATCACATCAGGCCTGTTCTCAGAACACAACTCATTTTGTTATATAAACACCACACAGGCAGCCATCTTACGTTGTGTTGCACTTCATCAACAGGTGCACTAATCTTGGCCTTGTCTTTCCAGTTAACCCGGACGACTGCCACCAGAACAACAGGCAGACCCTTGCCTTTCCAGGTATGGGGTCGGAGTTCCTTTCATAGACTAGTACGGGCAGAAGGGCTAACTCTGCTATGCTCTCACGTTAGAGGTTACATGTGTAGGTAGGAATTCTTAGACTAATGATTATACTAGTATGTTGGGACTGCTTATATGCTTTACTTTAGTGATCAAAGTCATCACTGTGTTATGTTTCATCTTCCTAATAATTGCAACTCATGCCTTTTATCATATTATGCAGTTGCGTCAATAAATGCATTAGACTTTATCTTACATTCCCTTGTCTGCCTTTGCATGTGTGAGACTTGTACAAATGAGAGAAAGGGGTAAGATCTGTTCTACCACAACTTCCCTGAGGAGACCAAGTTTCAGGTTTTTAGGCTGCCACAAATCACCTTTTCTTTCTAGGTTTGGGTGAGGTGCTGCTCTCTAGCCGAGAAGGTCAGACCGGAAGCTTCCAGTCAATGTGGGACTGACTCAGTCACCCACAAACGGTTGTTCTTCCACCCAAAACCAAGCAGTCTTACCCCCATGGTAAGAGCCCCTGACAGGGGCACACCATGATGTCAATCTTGCTTCATGCAGTACACTAACCTTTGTCTGCTTCAATAAAGAATGAACAGTATTCAGAATTTCCTGCCTTTTACCTACATAGCACCCTGCCCTATGGGTTACCCAGGGCCTACCTTAGAAGTGACTTATGTGGAAGTAAAGGGGAATTTAAGGCTTAGCAAAAATAATTTAATGCCAAGTCGAAGTGGCAGCAAAACTGCACACACAGGCATTGCAATGGCAGGTCTGAGACATGGTTAAGTGGCTACTTATGTGAGAGGTACAATCAATGCTGCAGGCCTACCAGTAGCATTTAAGTTACAGGCCCTGGGCACATCTAGTGCACTTTACTAGGCACTTATAGATAAATTAAATATGCCAATTGAGTATGAGCTAATGTTACCATGTTTTAGGGAGAAAGCACATGCACTTTAGCACTGGATAGCAGTGGTAAAGTGCCCAGAGTCTTAAAACTAACAAAAATGATGTCAGAAAACGAGGAGGAGGAAGGCAAAAAGTTTGGGGTGACCGTTTGGAGAGGGACATTTCCCAACTACATTAACAATAGTAAAGCACATAATATATGTTAGTTGATTACTCTTTAAACAACACTCTTGCAGCACATAACGGCACAGTCAAGTTATGTATTCTGAGACACAGCCCCTAATTTTACTCAAAGACCCAAGTCACTTCTTGTTACTTCCACTAACGTCTTGAGGATCTTCCCCACAAAGCCATTTGATAGAAATATGGCCATTCCCTCTTTATTAGTGAGGCCGGGATGACAGGCACTATCTGGGGAACCAGAGTAATTTCCCTCTGTGCTAATCTTTGGATAGTAGGTAGGTCTTCTGTAGTAGGCAAATGTCACACTTTGCGTTACGAAGTATGGAGATAACCATTAGGTATTTACCTGGGTCACTCAAACCCTAGATGCTAAAATGCATTACCTTTACTAAAAGAATAGAGTGATGGTTCACAACAGGCATTCTGTGCATCTAGTGTCATCTCTTTGTCCAGTATGGATGTGGAGATGTCAGCTATGAACAGGGCTGGTTTTATCTGGTTCGTGCCTATATATTAAGGGGCAGATTTATGCTTTTCTTGCGCCCCTTAGGAGCCCCTAACACCACCATGGTAGCGACACATTTAAAATACAACGCACCATAGCTGTAGTTAGGATGACTAGCGTCATAATGTTTGGCGCTAGTCCGGCGCTTTGCAGGATTAGCATAAAAAATTATGACACTAATCCTACAAAGCACCCAGAGGCCCATTGTAATCAATAAGAGCCTCTGTTTAACACCTGCCCTTAGCAGCCATTAAAAAATGCAGATAAAAATGGCGCAAAGGAATCTCATAGATTCCTTTGCGCCATTTTTATGGCCCCTCTAGCGCTGCAACTCCCCCCTTGCACCACGTTATGCCTGGTGCAGGCATAATGTAGTGCAAGGGGTTACAAAGTGGCACAATGCTTGTAAATATGGCAAAGCATTTTTCCCCTTCCAAAGCCACATTAGCGTAAAAGATTACACTAATGTGGTGTTGGAACTGCGCAAGGCCAGCATTAATCTGGCCCCAAGTACTTTTTTTGTGTGTCTGGTTGCAATACAAGAGCATGTATCCAACCCTAAACCCAAACAATAACTCCCAACCAAACACACTAAAACCGCAGTCCAGTACCATGTTGGAATATTGTTAACAATTCTAGTGGGTCAGGCCCAGAACAGAAGAGGCCAATGTAACCTCTCCTCTGTCTATTTGATCTCCGGACAACTCCAGCCCCACATACAATAACACCTGTCTACCATTTCAGTCCTGATGGTTCATTATCAGCTCATTGCAGCAAGTCATTTCATTTTCAGTCAGCCTGAGGTTGGCCATCTGCTCATGAGCCCCCTTGTTCCAGCATTTTTAACATACCTTTTCATTCTTAAGCAATGACAGTAGGGACCGGTCTCATTGCTTTTTTTTTGGTCTGGTCAGGTCACTCTGTGCCACTCATTTCCCCCAGTTGATGACATTGGGCTATTTTGGGAAAGAGAGTTTTGTTTTTCTGTCTCTGGTAGGTCCAGGACATGCCTTGTATCAATCAGACGTTAGTGAGATTCCTGGTATAGAAACATCTTGTGCACTTCAAAGACGTTCCTTTATCCTTTGTAGCTCGCAAAATAGCCTCTTTCCTCTTGAAGCTGTGGGCACAGTTAAGGCTGTATGATCCTCTAGCTCCTTTGCCACCTGCTTGGCCTGCTCTGTGCTTATGTCAATATTGTTGCTGAAAGGGAGGCCATGGTTTGGATGAGGTATTCAATGTACGGACCTCTACTTGTTGGGGTTTGGGGGCACCAAAGATCCATACGTTTTGAATTTGTGTCTGGTTTTCAAAGTCTTCAGGATGAGCTTGCAAATCCAGATGTTGGCCATTTAGTGTCAGTGTTTCTTGCTGAAGCATTTCTATCTAGTCGTCACATGCACACATCATGTCTTCAAGAGTAGACACCCAAGTCCCCATGTTATTTAAATCCAGCTTCACCTTGCATAGCTTCTGGGCAAACTCATCTTTCACATTAATTAAGTCTGACTGGAGAATCAGTAAAAGAGTTTCCAGGAATGCATTCATAATTGTTGGGTTGGTGTACTTTTGTTTGTAAGAAAAGGCTCCCGAGTGAGCCGCAGAGGGGACCCGTCCCTGCCCATATGATTTGATTATGTAGCTGCTGATCTAGTAAGCATGACTTTGAGGGTAGCCTTTTTTATTTTTCCCTGCTGCTGTTTGAAGAGGTGGTTCTAATTGGCTGAGCAATAAGGAAGTGGTCTTTTGGGGAACGAGGATGGTGGTCTTCTGGTTGACAGACCCCCCACCCGCACCACTGTTACCAGAATTCCTGGGGATTCCTCTTGTTTGATATTGCATGGGTAGCGTGGCTCCTGGTTGTTCCTTAACATTGCCCCCGTGTTCAGGACTGTGTTCTTGTTTTTAGAGCCCTCCTCAGTTTTCCAGTTGATCCTCTGCTGCTCACACACCGCTCCATGTTTCAAGTGTCCTCAGGACCCTAAAGTCACCACTGCCTAGGTTTATTTGCTTGCCACGTGGCATGTTCGGAGCAGTAGAGGGTTGGCTCCATGGTGCTCAGTGCCATGGGGGCACATCCCTGAAAACTGATTGGAAATCAATGCAACACTGCATATCTCTAACGTCGGCAGAGGGATGCCCTGAGAACCCAGCACTACACCTAGAGCCACTCTCAGCACCTCATTCAGGAGCACCCAAGAGAATCAATTCTCAGGCCAGAGTCCCCACATCGGACTGACACTCCTGTCCTGAGAAACATTCTCATCATAATACTGTCCAGGCTATCAGCAAAGCTTCTGTCACAGCCTTGCTCATCTAGGGGGACATTTACAGAGTTGTCGCCCCTTTCTACCACTGTGCTCCTGACTACATTTCACTCCACATCCCCTCCAGTTGGCTCAGAAGGCCGCTGGGAACAGGACGGTTGCCATTTTGATTGTCTCGTAGCCCATACCAACCATTTCAGAAGGGCCTCAGAGGATAGAGTCCTCCTCCATCCAGTCATTCATCAGGGAGTGCAGTCTGCTTGCTTTGACCCTCTGAGTCTGCATCAGGGCGTGTAAATTGAGATTTCAGCCCATTAGGGCTGGGCAAAAGAGGCACAGTCACATTCTATCTGGTTGCCATCTTGACCACTTCACAGGCTTCTCTTTTAGAGGCTGCAATAATGTCATGCAGACGACAACGACGCTGAACAGGGACGCTGAGACACTCTTGGTGGGGGGCGGAGTTGCTGAGCTCTGAGCTGAGCTTGGCGTGCGGGGCCACCGGTGTCCTCGATCCTCGGGCGGTGAAACGTGGCCTCTGCGCTTGGGCCCTGGATCCTGACAAGGCCGCTTGACCTGGTCGTTAAAGGCCGCTGGAGTCGGGGTGAGCCACGGAGCTCAGAGCTCAGGCTGAGCCCACTGTGCAGCGTGAAGCACGCCTTTGCTCGCCTCCGTTTGCCACAGATGACCTCAAAGGACTGCAGAGGATCGTGAGGGGCTATTGGAATCCCTGGTTATTGGAACACGAACTTCGGCCTCCAGAAGATTTGACCATCAGGCTCCGTTTGGCCTCACTTCCACCCCTTTCCACTCCTTGCATTCCCTGAGCCCCTGTCTCCAACTGGGGACCTTTGAAGTTTGTTCGGCCCTATGACGCCAGATTTTGCCAGTCCGGCCTTCCCACCCTTTTTCCACCAGCGCTATGTGACATCTACAACTTCAATTGCAGTGGAAAGCCGAGTGGAGTGGAAAAAAACTAGGGTGCAGCCGAAAGTCATGAGTCAAGCTCAAGGCAAGTGGGGTCATGTGTGGACTTTGAGGTGGCCTGAAGCTTAGGCTACAGTCAGCTATCATCGGGCGGAGGCGGATGGTCTTATGCCAGTGTGGCTTGCACGGGCTGTGCTGTCCTGCGCTGCCCTTGCTCCCACATTCCTACTTCAATTTTTTTTACATTTTTAAGCTGCCACACCCCCTCCATAAGCTGTTTGACGCAGTGTTGTGACAGTGTTGTACAACAATATACTGAGAAACTTACAATACGTTGACTGCCTTTATAGCTTACTGGCCAACTTGAAGGGAGTGGCACAAGAACTGAGCCTGCCATGAGGTCTGGCAAAGCAGGAAAAGATTTTGTCATCTCCCAAAAATGTAAGAAGTGTTGTCATGGTGATGCAATGTGCAGTGCAACAGCCCAGCTGTCACCAGTCCTTGGTGAGGGGGTTCATCCTTCCTCCTTTAGTTCTAACGTGGCAGTGATCCTCCTGACTGTTTTACACAATGCTGAACGTTTTAATACCGCAGTCCTGAACCCCCACGATCATGTTGTTAATCTGTATCAATCAAACTCACTAAAGCTCTGCGAGTCCCCTCTGATGGCTTATTTTAAAAAGAAGAAAACAGCTGCAGCAAAGGTGAATGCGGAGCCACTCAGCTCGAGGTCAGTTTGGACTCACCTCTGACGTCTGGTGCCATGGAGACGTTTCCAAATGCTCACCAATCTTTGGAAACACATGCACTAGTACATCAGCCTGTATTACCAGTCATTTTGTGGACCATTCTGATTCAGCAAGCGCCCCAGAGGCAGGACTAGGCTTCCATCAATCGGTTAGTCACTAAAGATAATCTAAGCTCTTTGGTGTCACAGGTGGTCAATTTGTTTGTGGTTCCACAGAAGCATGAGTTCTCTCCAATACTTATTCCAAGTGACCACTCTTTTGACTCCATGGACTGGGTTGCTTCCCCAGCAATGCCCTCATGGCAGAGCGTACAGGCTTCAATTAGCCAAGATTGCCAGTATGATCATAGTATGGCCCATCTGACCAGCCCCCCGGCCGCACAATGCACTCGTAGTCCAACTGGCAGTATTCTTCCTATGCTTCTCATGTGATTTCCTAGCAGGGCTTGTAATCGCAGCTCTCAAATAGAGTTTAATGAAAGGGAGCTCCTGGATCTATCTTGCCTCCAACTGAATCTGTGGAAGGTGCTGACATTCAACTTAACTCTGAATCTAATTCCACGGCCACCACTAGTGGCCCTGTTTGGTCTCTGTTTCTTAAAACTTTGCAATCTATTATTTTGGCCCTGAATTATCACTCTGACAAACTGGATGTGCAAGACGATTTGCTGAACACATTAGCCACTCTATAGCAAATTAGAAAATTAAAATTGGCTAATCAGAGCACAAACAAGCGCCAATTTAGTTCAAGCAGCCTGTCGTTATTCTCCAATTATTGAAAGCTTGTCATCTCTTCCTGCTTTTTTTAGCTTAACCTTAGCCGAAATTAAGAAGTTTTCATCCTGCTCTGTGCCCCCGGTTACCCCACTGAATCTGAGGCCCTTTTCAGACGTGGCATGGAAAAAAATTAAAGTTAAAACACTGGATGATTATTTTCACTCGGCAAAGAGTTCATCAAACATAATTTCGAGCCGACTTGCTCATACTGTGGTTTCTGAGTAACGCACCCCGGCTAGTTCATTTCATTTGAAGAGCTGTTCACCTGGAATCAAATCTATGGACATAGTCCCTCCCACCTTAACTCTGTGCCACAAATTGATTCTTTAAAATTACCCCCTTCGGAGTTGATCTGGGAGGCCAGCATTCATCAAGTAAGAGGGAAAAAATGCTTTGCAAACAACGGAACAAAAGGGGGAGCACACTGTCTCTTGAGATTGCAAATAAAGGTCATCAATCTGTCCAACACGATTCACGGCAGCCGCAGGAGGTAACCGATTCGATCTCATTGACTAGTTCCTTCATGGACAAACAGGGTGGCCTCTTACTGCCTAGCAAGCCTGTGCATGATCCAACGACCAGTGTCGCTCCCGAAGGACACAGAATTCCTCCTAAAGAACTATCCAGTCTGGGCAAGAAAGACAAAGCAGACAGTCCTACTGTTCCTACTGTTACAAGCTCGGGGAGATGGTATCTTTAGCATCACAGTCACATCATCAAACCCTTTGGTGGAACCATGATACCACTAGCTGTAATGTTGTGGGTCTGAAAGCCCCCTCCTCCCTTGGGATGCCCCCTAAGAGTCAAGAAAGCCAGTCCCCTTCGCCGTCACCTCATCATCAAGACTCTTCTACTGAGTTCTTGGTGACAGGGCCTGAGATTCCTATAGGCTCAACCAGCACGGTGGACCAGTTTCAACCAAGGCCACCAATATGCTCTCCAAGGGCTTCATTCAACTGTATAACTTCTAAACTACTCTTAATACCGGAATATCGCTCAAGGGGTGCCCATGACATTCTGAATAGAGGGAATATTTTAAGACTTTTTAAAGCCATCACAGAGCTGAGTGTCACTGGATCTGGTGATATTATCTCTATTGAATTTCACCCACATATGGGCTCACATACAGGGGAAACTACCCTGGTATCACTGGCTTCTGCTACTTTAGCACAGTCATTCCTCACCAGAAAAGACATATTCCATTCCAAAAGAATCCTGGTTATCCTGCACTTTTATCTGAACCCTCCAGTCTAAATCCTCTCTCTGTGTAGAAGCCATTTTCAATTTTGAAAGGTGCTCAGGGTAGCGCCAGTACCTTTAATGGCACAGGAAGAATTGGTGCTGGCAACCAATTGGGGGCAAACTGGGACTGGTTGCCACCTGCTCTTTAATATGGGCGACCAGAAAGACCACCGCGGGAGGTGCCCTCTGTGTTAAAATCTGAACGTTTGTCTTTATGTTCTTGGAATATTAATGGGGTTGTTCACAAGTTTGAATCAGCCGACTTAGTGTGCTTTTTAAATTGTTACGATATAATCACTTTGCAGAAAACATGGGCTGAGGTCAGTTGCCTGCTGTTTGGGTTTCTGGAAGTCTGGAAATCCGCCCATAGAGAGAGGAAAAACGGCTGCACCAGGGGGGGTTATCTATTTATGCTGCTGTCAAATTAAAAGGTCATATTACACCACTGGTTTGGGAAGTGGATTGTGTCCAGGGGATTATGATTTGTAATTGGAGTTCGCAGCAAACCCTTATTGTGATTAATGTCTATATTGCTCCAGGTACTAAGGAAAAAAGAGGGAAGCTGTCCCTTCTAATACATTTCTTGGGTGACCTAGCTGGGGATCATACTCATGTTGACTATCTGGTAACTAGGGATTTTAATACAAACTTGTTCCAGGATACCTCCGAAGCACTTGAAGGGCCCGATCTTTGCAACCATCAGTTAGTCCCTGATCAGCTGAGACCCAGGGACTGTTCTTACAGTGCCCCGGGGGCTTATGTGGTAATGCATGTCAACAGTATGGGTTTCAAAGTTTTGAATGGCGGTCTGCAACAAGACGTCCCTCCATGTTGGACGAGATATGATGGGCGAACTTACTCCTATTTGGACTATACTATTTGTGAAATGGAATTGCTCCCCTTTATCGAAAGGTTTTTCGATTTGTTCCCGGTGTGAGAGTGATCATCGCCCCCAGTCTGTAACTATAAAATCTAGTTTTCATTATGCTGAGGCTTGGGCAGTGGGAGGTGGTGTATGCTTTGATTCCTTAAAATGTATAAAATAGAGCCCGCAGTATTGGCTAAGTGCGTTGAGTCTGACGTGGCAGGCCATGTGTCCCCAGTTAAGCTATGGGACAAATTTATTTTCTTCTCATGGTCAAGGTTTCATAAACCTGTATGTACTTTTTTTCTCCTTGCATCCTATTATTTCAAGGGAAACCCAGAAATTAAAGAAAGCTTGCAATAAAGCTGCTAGGGCAATCAGGAAGAGTCCCAATTCTAGGACACTACTTATTAGATTTAAGGATTTGCAAAAAGGTTATAGTAAGGCTATTTATGAAGAAAATCAGACGTGTTTCAATTTGTTTTGAGCAATACCTCTATGTGCCAACAAGGACTTGAACTCAAGAAAGTTTTAGTTTCTTATCAATAATCTAACAAAGAACCAGTGGAGGCTTGGTACTGCCAATATTCTGGAAGGTGATTGGACTGCCTTTTTGATCAAACATTTCTCAGTAAATGTGTCTGATTGAAATCAGCCGGGTATGAGGGTTCATCTTTCTAAAGTAGCTGTGGTTAATTTGCAGCCTCATACTGTAGAATTTCTGTCCCTCCCCCCCCCCCCCACGGAAGCTATGATTTTTTTCCCCGCCCCATCTTTATTACATTATTTCCGAAGTAAAACGGGACAGAGCGCCGGGCCCCAATTGTCTTCCGCAGATACTGTTTAAACAGGACATCTCTTTCTGGGCAGATCACCTGCAAATCTGTTTGATTATTGTGCCTTGTCCTCGAGGATTCTGGAGTCCTGGCGTGGTGTCATAATTCACCCAGTACATAAAAGCGGTTCAAGGTTTGATCCAACCAACTTTAGGATGATAGCTCTCCTCGACAAAGAGGCTAAGTTTTATGCCAGTCATCTGCTAGAAGATCTTCGAAGTCGAAGGGCCTAATTCCTATTTACCAACCGGGTTTTCCGCTGCATCAGGTACATCCACAAACTTACTAGCCTGTCTATTTTGATAGATAAGGCAAATTCATCAGGCTCTGTGCTGCATTGCTGTTTTGTTTACTTTAAGGCAGATTTTGATTGGGTTCCCAAGAGCTCCCCGTGAGTCAAACTACGAAATTGGGGAATCTCATCTGTGTTCCTGGGAGCCATCATAGAATTACACACAGATATATGGGTCCGCATTGAACTAGGAGACGAATGCTCAGTTTCCAGGAAAATTCCCACCTTTTGTGGTGTGAAGCAGGGTTGAGTGCTTGCTCGCCTGCTTTTTAATCTGTTTATTACAGACCTATCACATGCTCTGGATGCCGTTACCTATCACCCCCCTAAGATCTGTGGACTTTGGTATAGCCATTTGCTCTGTGCTTATTTATTGGCAATGTTTAGCTATAACAGGGTTGGCCTTCAACAGTTGCTCAATCAACTTGCACTTTATACAGCTGTAAACTATTTGGAAGTAAATCTGCTCAAAACTAAAGTGGCCTCCTTTGGTAGGAAAGGGCAGCCAGGAATCAGCTGGTATTATAAAGCAGCAAACTTATTTCAGATTTGTCTTATAAATATTTAGGGGTGCACTTTGACACTACAGGTAGCTTTGTCAGGCACAGGAAGGAGATCGAAGTTAAAGCTGTAGCTCTGCAGGTGGCCATCTCTAAGCTATTCAGAATTCTGAAGGGACCTAACCTGCTTCCATTAATGGAAGTTATGAGAGCTAAGATCAGTCCCTCACTGTCTTATGGTCAGGAAGTTATGCTCGGCATAGGTTCACGTCTGTTAAACAGGTTGTTCATTAAGATTTATACGAGGGTTTTCATTTACCCCAATCTGTAGTTCCTGCACAGTTGCAGTTGGAATTTGGTCTTTTAAACCAGCGGGCAGTAGGTGCAAGTGCCTATCTGAAAATTTGTCATAAGTTGCGCGGGGCCAAAGTGGGTAGTTTGGAGCCAGTCATGTGGCTTGAAATTGGTGCGGCTGAGTCGAAAGGGTCCCACTACCGCTTTTTGACTGATTGTAGACTGCTACTAAGTGCTGATGATCTTTGGGCCAACAACCCTTCTCAACCCTTTTTAAATTGATTATTAAAAAGGGTACTGAGCTTTGGTCTTACCACTCTGATAGAGCTTTTCTTGCTAAAGGTAAGCACGCCTGGGTGGTAATCAATTCATTTCACCCAGGTACCCCAGCTGGCTATCTCTCCTGCTCTTATGGCATCCATTCGAAAGAGAAAATCATGGCTTTAAGGATGGGCGACTGGGCGTTTTTAAAACATCTACCCTCATGGAGGTTAGTCCCAGGGGAGGGCTCCACGTGCAGGGGTTGTGGTAGTGGGGAAGAGTTCCTTGAACACATGGTTTGCCTGTGTCCTTCCTTGCTTCAGGAGCGCAGATCCCTGCTGTGGAATAAGTGGAATGAACTGGGGGCCCGCTCTTGTTGGAAGACTCTTATTATGTCTTTGGACCTTAAGAACACAATGTTGAATGTTCTGTTGATTAAATAATTAGGGCTTCTCAGGGCAAATTCCTCCGGAGCGCTGCGAGCAGGGATTAACGATGTGCAGAAATCATTTCTGCTCTTGCTCTGTTGGGCTTTGAATTAATTTTGTATAGCCATTGAGTTTCAACTTTGCACTTCTATGAAGGTGTAGCATTTCGAGCCATTCCCAGGTTTACCAGTTCTGGTAAATCTGGGAATGCTTCAAAATTCATGGGAGTTGTATGGGAACATCCACATAACACCCATGGAACGCTTTCCCAGGGAGAGTAAGCCACAGCAGGGATTTGTGCACATTGTTTTACTCCAGATTTAAGAAGCTACTCAGGGCGGGGAAAAGTGGCCTATCGTGATTTCATGAATTGCATTTGAGGATTGCATCTCGCATTTACCACATAGCATATTGGAAACGCAATTCAAACTCCCTCATAAAAATGCCCCCTGGTGTCTGGCACCATCTGGAGGGCTGGCCACACAATGGACTAAGACGACAGGTTTTCCTGTAATAAAAAATCTTGAAATAAATGTTGTTAAAGGAGAGCAGGGCCCTATACAGTGCAGGACCTGTGCATATACCCCTTCTAACACACCCCTCCCTAGTGACTGCCCTGGCCTAGTTTGTCCTTTTCTACCTCACTTCTTTCTTCTACTTTCGACTCTCCTGTCTATTTATCTCTCCTGCAGGTTAATTTTCATTACTTTTGCTACATTATTTTGCCTCTTGTCACTGTTTTCCCTTACTATTTATTTTTCCTACTCTGACCTTTAACTTTTTCTTGCTCTGGTTAAAAGTCTGATAATGAAGACAAGTCCCCAAAGAGTGATGACCTTTACCACCTCCTGACCACTGGCACTAATGTGGAAAACACTAGATATTTTTAACAGGTTAGTGCATGTAAAAGACTGGAGGACATAAGCAAAAGGTTAATTTTGCTCTAAGACTCCACCTGTCACAAAGTATTTGATGAGTCATACAGGGAGTCCCTCTCTGCTGAAACAAATTATATATTATTATCAAAAGACACACAACTTTTACCGCGGCTTGGAACTCTCCATGTCCTCCCACTTCAATGCGATTCAAACACATTATTTCTAAACTAGGTTGAGCCCTATTTCATTGTGTACAGTGTCAAGAATAGACTTTCCAAATGGCTCTCTTTACTGCAGAAAAATAAACTATGTGATACTTATTTGGCGAGAGTGATAGTAATAGTTCTGTTTGAAGAGCTCCTCAATTGCTAATATAAATAGCTTTTTTCAAAGCAAGTTTGTCAAAAGCCAAAATGAATTGAATGCTGACTACATCTATGAAGGTTAACCGGGGTGTCTAGAAGGGCAGGCATGGCTATGCTTTGTTCGCTGTGAGTTTTAGGACAATATCAAGAGGAATAGAACCCTCATAGTTACGGCAAAGTTGCTTTTACTCGGACATCTCACATTTCACTAGAGCACAGCAATAGGGTGTGTGACGGACTAGCTGACTGAACAAATGGGTGAATAGATCTAGATAGAGATTTTCCCCAACGTGTGTAACCGCTTACTGTTAAAAGTTGGATAAAGCCTATTAACCAAAATTCCTTACTCTATCTTTGCTCTCAGTGTCTCTACTAGAGAACATAGCAGTCTTGAAACCTTTGTCTGAATGCATGACATTCACAGGCAAAAAAAGTGTAAAACAATTTAAAGCCTTTATAAGCAAGATAACCAAACAGTGACTGTGGTGTACATTTGTAGATGGGGCTTGAGCCAAACCTTCCTTGCAAAGCAGGCTTTTTAGAGGTGTGGATGTTAGGTACCCCAAGATTTTACATAGAACAAAATGTTACCAAAATCAGAATGCCCACATTTAATTGGATCAGAGGCAGTGTTTTGTAGAACTTTATTTAGTTTTAGGAAAAAAACAATAAAGAAAAACTAGATATTCAGATCACATATTAGCAGTTGAAAGTACACACACGTTTGTCAGTCCAAAGGGCAAAGCAGTTGTGTCATGGAACGGGGGAGTGGGCACCCAGGGGAAGTGGTGTGTATTGAGAAGAAAGGCTGGATCGGAAGGGGTGAGGAGGAAGAGGGTAGGTAAAATGACCTAGTGTTTTGCAGGGCTGCCTAAACAATTCAAGAGAGGTATATAAGGACATTTTAAGTAGCACCATCTCCAGAGGCGGCAGTGTCATAGCCAGTAGGTAGTTGTGCAGAGAGTGTTAATATATCTCTAAGCCATGAGGTGGGGGGCTGTAGCATATCATACGTTTCACCAGTAGTGTCGCAATAGACCATATCTTTCAGCCATTCATCTTTGGTAAGTGGCTGACCACTGCCCCAATATATAGTTATGCAGCATTTAGATAGTAATAGTGCTATCGTTGTGAAGTGGTGGTAAGTCGATGGAAGAGGTTTAACGTTACCAAGGAGTGTCAGCAGGGGGGTCTTGCTCTTTCTGAAATCCAATCATGTTAGAAATTAACATCAGGATCTGGAGCTATTACGAACGCATGTTGGGGCAGGTCCATGCGAGGTGTAGGAAATCTGTGTAGGCGAATTTGCATTTTAGGCAGTGGTGGGAGCAGGTGGGGTAAATTTTTTCCAATCCCCGTGGGGTAGTATAGGTGCAGTGGAGGAATTTGTCATGTAGGAACTTATGCTGTGGTGGGGGAAACAAATTTAGTCTGTGCGCAGCAGAAGGACCAAGTCTTATCTGGTTGGCCTAGATCTTTTTCCCATTCTAAGTGGGCTTTTACATTACTGGGTTTTAAGGCAATGCATGCCTGGTAAAGCCGGTAAACTAAATGGGACTTGTCTGTGGTCGAGATAATCAATGTCAACGGGAGAGGGGAAATCGTCAGGTGCTGTTGGGTGTGAAGGGAAACTGTCGTGTCAGGTGTTTTGTATGTAGTGAAGAATAAAGTGCTCCATATGAGTGGAGACCCCGGTAGCTGAGAGTGCATCGTTTGTGATGACATGGCCATTGGGGTAGAGATCCACTGTGATATTTAGGCTTTGTTTCTGTAGTGAGAACTGGGTAAGTCATTCCTGCATTAAGGGGAGCCATGGATTATTGGGCAGTGGCAGAGTTGGGAAATAAAGCATGCCTCCACCTTGGCATCGATGTAGCTTTAACCAAGCCCAACTAGCAGTGGCTAGAGTTTTGATGCCTACAGGGGTCTCTCAAAAGCTCCAGGGGCAGGACAGTAGAGAGGGAAAGTTGGTCTGCTTGGTCTATTTCAGGTTTCAGATATGGTAGGCAAGCATCTGGATGACCAGATCACCATGTCTCTCTGTTGGTGCAGTACGATGCTGAGGTAGTTGGTGGAATCGTTAAACCGGTTTAAGAGATATTCCAGTGTGCCCAGTGACTTGACGTCCGTGAGTGGGAAGAGCTCAGATTAGTTCCAATTAAAGGAGGGGATTGGGAGGCCCCCAAAGCAGATGATTTCATGAATAATTGGATGTAGGTTAGTCGTAGGGTCACACTAGGATATCATCAGCGTACATCGATACCAAAGCAGGTCATGCCTAAACAGTGAAGCACGATGTAAGTGCTTTTCCTGTATTTGCCTGTCAAGCGTGATTATAGAAAGAAGGGGGCAACCCTGTCTCATCCCTCCAAACACCGGGAATGGGGGAGAGTTATGGAGCCATTAACGTATACGTGGGCCGCTGAGCTACAGTATAATAACATGATTAGGTCAAGAAAACCTCATGGAAGTCCCTGTTTGCTCAAAGTCACCTTCAGAAAGGGCCATTCGAGCAAATGAAATGCATACTCGGAATCAGCAGCTAAGAAGTTTTACCCCGCCGCACACATCGTGGTTCCTCTATGGTCCAACTTTTTCCTCTGATGTCACACACTGACAGTGATGGAAGCCTCTCTGAGGCACTCAGCTTCTTATTGTTTGTACCACCTCGCACATTTCCAATACGCTGATTTAGAGCCGAGATGGTGAGCTTCACACCTATTTCTTGCCAGGTATGTGCTGTCATATATTTGTATAGCTCACACACAGATGCTGGCTTCCTTTCTATTGGCATTTCTGTTCCTGATGTGTTTTGAATTATGTTGCTTTTGTATTTTTCGCAGCTTACGGTGGCTTTATCCTAACATAGAAGCAAAGTGTGACAATTATTTATGATTTAACGTGTGAGGCACGGATGTCACGTGGGTTGCCAAGTCTTTTGGTGGTGCAATCTGTTTCATACACAATTCTGAGACGCCTTGTACTCGTGCATGTTTTGCACCACAGGCCAATTTCCCCACAGTTCTCTGCATCTCTCTTAAAGCACGATCATTATGTGCTGTGCTTCTGTTTGCACAAAGAAGAGTGGAGCTTACCATCCCTTAACTTGGTACTCTTTCTTTCTCAGTTTTCTTTCTCTTTCTTTGAGGGGGATTCCGCATGATATCTAATGGTATGGGTTTTTATGTATTTTATTATCTTTAGACACATCACGCATACATCGAGATTTTGAAGGATTTGTATGATTGTGACCAAGGTTGGTTCTGGTCCGTTAAGATATTTATTGTTGTTTTGACTCATTAGTTGGCTTTAGATGTCCATATGAGACTGAATCAGAATTATTTGTTGTGTTTATTGTTGGCTTCCTGTTTTTTACTCTGTCCTGATGAAGACCCCAGACAATTTATTGCACTAGGGATAGAAACGTCATCTTATATATGGTCAATCCCTGTTGCCCTAATATTGGGCAATAGAATGACATATGGACTTTTCTAAATGATCGTCGTGAGGTTCCATTTATGGTAGTTGACCTATTTTTCCTATATATACTGTACATATCTTTGTTTTCTCACCTATGCTGTGTTTTGGCACATTCAATTTCACTACTCACTGCTCCACTACTAGCAGCACTGTTTTGACTGACAGATCAGTCTCTATATACGAATACATCAAAACATTTATACTTTATACATACAAAATACACACTATGTTTAAGCATCTATTTGTGTTTATTTGTCATGCTAGATAACATTGTGATGGTGTTTTACTAAAACATGTGTTTCTTGCAAATCCCATTACCAGACAACTAACCTTCATTTGATGATTTTCCTGGCAGAACACTTGTTTTTGTATGTCACATTACCCTTGTTCTCTGGATTACAGGGTGCTCCATTGTTTACTATCAACACTGCTAAGCACATTGCAATGACTTTGGTGAGTATCTTAATGTTTAGATTTAGAAGGGAAAATAGTTATTAGGGTGTGCAGAGTTTAGGGGCCTCGCCAGGTTTGAGTAGGAGTGTGATTGCAACTTTGCTTAGAGAAGGAGGGAGAGAGCCTGATTCAGGGACTCTCCATCGACCTCAAGGAGATGGGGGTGATTATGTCTTGGTATGCCTTGTAGATATTACTCATTGGGATGTCCAGGCCTGAGGCCCTGGAACCATCCAAGGCATCTATAGCCTGGATTTCCTCCTATTTGATGAGCGAGACCAGAAACTTCTGTTGCCCTGCCGATAGCACACCAGGTAATCAGAAATCTCAGTGGGATCCACTGTTGAACATGTTGTGTAGAGGTGTTTGTAGTATTTCAAAAATTCCAAGGTGAAAATGAGAGTGTCAAACACTGAATCTCCCTCTCAGTCAAAAGTTCAGTGATATGGTTATTGCTGGATTTTGGGGTAGGAGATGTTTCAGTGTGCGTCTCGGTCATTTGTCCTCATCATAGCTGTGCGCCTGGGCATGTTTCCGTAAATAGGACACCTCATGCTCTGCTATGAAAACAGAACTCTTCCAGTAGGACCGAGCGTCTATGAAGACGATCATCTTGTCTAAGCAGCGCTGACTCGTGGTCAAGACCACAAAGTTCAAGTTCAATGTGGCTCCGACTGCATCTGATATCCTGAGAGCTTGGTGATGCATACGCCACAGACCATAAAGGCTTCCCATACAGTGGCCTGTGTAGCGACTGATCCAGTGTTGAGTGTAAAATATTCAGTGATGGAAAAAGACTGCATTGTGAAGAACGTTTTTGGAAAACCTCCTTTGGTTGGACAATAGGTCCACCACCTATGGGATCTCCAAGACCGTCTGTAGAGGTGCATGATCAGATAGGGTGCAACAGCCCTATTCAGGTGTGAGTGTCAGCTACTCCCTTCCACCTAGCCCAGAAAGGCCCATCAAACTGGTTAATGGGCCAACAGGATGTAAATGTCACAACCCTGCTCCCTTTGTGTGTGCCTGTCTAGAGAGAATGTGCAAAGCCCAGCTGTCACCCACCCCAGATGTGTATTCAGAGACAGGCAGAAGCACAGAATGGTTAAAGTAAGAAAATCCCAACTTTTTAAAAGTGGCATTTACAGACTTTCAATTTTAAATCTAACTTCACCATAAGCTGTGATTTAAATTGAGTCCAGAGACACCAAACCACAATTCCTAGAGATAGGCCTTGCAGTAGTGAAAAACAAATGTAATAGTTTTCCACTACCAGGACATATACACGTCTAACTTTTTAAATACACTGCACCCGCTGTTGAGGCTAGCTAGAGCCTACCTTAAGGGTGACTTACTAATAATAAGAAAGGAAAGTTTGGGCCTGGCAAGTGGGTGCACTTGCCAGGTCGAAATTACAGTGTAAAACTGCACAACGACACACCCTGCAGTGGCAGGCCTGAGACATGCTTAAAGGGCTACTGTAGTGGGTAGCACAATCAGTGCTCCAGGCCTACAAGTAGCATTTCTTTTACAGGCTCTGGCCACATATAGTGCACTTTGCTAAGGACTTACAAGTAAATTAAATATGCCTATTGTGGATTTATTAATATCTCCATGTTTAGACTACAGAGCACCTGCACTTAAGCACAGATTTGCAGTGGTAAAATGCACATACTTCTAAAGACAGCAAAAATGAAGTTAGAAAAACAGGAGGTCAGAAGGCAAAAGGTCAGGGGACACCATGCCAAGGATGCCAGGTCTAACCCATGCCCCCTCAGTTGAAAGTGGGGAAAGATAAACAATGGAGAAAGAACCTGGAAAGACCATCAGGATTGGCATGTCTGTTCCAGGATGTTGTTCCACCGTAAAGTCCATTCCCTGTAGTGAGAAGGACAAATTCAACAGTTTGGGATTCTCACCACTCATCTGCATTAACCAACTAAGGGGCCTGTGGTCTGCCCGAACCTGAAAGTCAGTGCCACACAGGTATTGCCTTAGCGTCTTCAGCACCGAGACCACAGCAAAGGCTTCCTTTTCAATTTGGCTCCACCTCTGCTCCCTGGATAGTACCCCCTACTAAATAGTCTACAGGTTGACCCAGGCCGTTTTATTTAGCTGTGAGACTACTACCCCGATGCCATGTTCTGGGGCATTTGCTGGCACTACAAATTCTTGGGAAAAGTTGGAGGCCTTAATCACAGGTGTTGTGCACCTGGCTTCCTTCAGGGTGTCAAAAGCTGTCTGGCACACCTCTGTCCAGATCACCTGACCTGGCTGCTTCTTGGAAGTCAGCTCAGTCAAGGGGATAACAATGGTGCCCTATCCCTTGATGAATCTCCTGTAGAATCCAGTGAGGCCTAGGAAGGCTCCCACTTCTGTCTGAGACTTGAGGGGTTCCCAAGCCAGAATGGTTTCAATTTTCTCCTGGAGGGGCTGCACCCTGCCACCTCCTGCTTGGTGATCCAAGTCGACCACTTAAACGCTGCCCTATCTAGCACTTACTGGCCTAAATTATCAGCCTGCCTCCGGCAGAGCCTGAAGCACTTTCTTTAAGTGGCACAGATGATCCTCCCAGCTAGAACTGAAGACTGCAATGTCGTCTAGGTATGCGGCACTGAAGTCCTCCAGTCGAGCTAGGACCTGGTTGATCAACCTCTGGAAGGTGGCAGGGGCGCTCTTTAACCCAAAGGGTATGACTCGGAACCAGATGTGCCCTTCTGGTGTAGAGAATGCAAACCTCTCTTTTGCCCCGTCGTTCAAGGCAATCTGGCAGTACCCAGACGTTAGGTCAAAAGTGCTGGGGAACTTGGCAGCTCCAGCCGATTTATGAGCGCATCTGCTCTGGAGATGGGGTGTACGTACATCCTAGTGACTGCACTGTGCCCACAGTAGTCCACAAAGAATGAAAGTTCAGGTGTGACACCTGGTGGGGCAGCCTTGGGGACCAGCATCACTGGGCTGGACCAAAGTCTGTTGGGGGGCTCAGTAACCCCTAGTGCCAACATTTTGGATTTCTCCTCCTTAACGTTAGCCCTCACTTTATCAGAAAATCTGTACCTGTAAATTTTATTTTTCACAGGTGGGCTGTCCCCAGTGTAAATTTCATTGGTGTACCATGTAGAGAGCAAATGTCCCTAATTCTTGTCTGTGATTCTGCTAGTCTGACAACGTTTGTAGAGCAAATGACTGCAGGCATATTAAAATCCTAATTGCAGACGCCGTTTGTGAAAGGAAAAAAATGTGTCACTCTACTTTTAGGTAGAAGGTCACTGAGAGAACCCTCAGTGGGGGGTGAATGTAAAAGATTTGCAACTCCGATATTAATCATATGAGCAGGGGTGTAGCTTGGCTGGTAAGATTGGGGAAGGTGAACTTCAGATTTTCCAACAATTATTCTAGCATATAATGTCAAAATACATTATACCACAAGCTGGGCACATGCGAGGGGCTAAAGGGGAAGAATGTGGATTGGTAGGGATGCTAAATGAGACAAAAAAACAATATTTTGTAAAATAATCAACGTTTTTGAAGATTGTCAAACAGAGAGGGGGAGTGTTTGTGTTTTTGTCTGTGTTTATGTAAAACTTCCTTGTGAAATCCGACAGACACTACACCATACCCAACTGAAAGCAGTTATAGCTAACTATTTTCCAGAAAATACATTTAATAGGAGGTGTAACACTCCAAACAACCCCCCTGAAGCTACGCCCCTGCATATGGGCACTCAAGAAGTATTGTAAGATCTCAGGCACGACTGTGGGCCATGGTTATCATTAAGTCAGTCAAACAAGTGACATTCATAGCAATCACTGAGGGATATCGTACTTAACTTAGGAAAGTAATAGAAAATAACAGAATACACCCTTTTCAGGTCAGGCAATAGACAGACATTGTTTAAAAAAAACAGGAAACCGAATTTAATTAGAATAAACAAAGAATACATGGACATTTTTTAACACACCAGTTCAGAAGAAAGAAAACATGTCTGAAGACAATTAGCCACCATCAACATTTCTTGAATTAGCCGAAACAGAGCAAATGTACTTAAATGAGTAACAAGAAAATATTTCTACCACTATTTTCCACAGACCCTAGCCATTTGACTTATTAGAACAACTAACTTTAGCTCCAAAATGGGAAAGATGGAAACGAAGATTTGAATATTGTCAAAGGCAACATGCAAAATATTTTCCGGTGAACAAGTAAGGGGCTTGATACTTAGTTTTGTAGGGGATAAAGTAGTAGTTGACGGGGAAAAGCGCAGTAATACTACTTGAATAATAAACATTTGTTTTCGAGCCGTAGCAAAGACGTCTAATTCTTGTCTGTGCTTCTGCTGAAGCAATAGCTGTCTGCAAGTGGTGGTTCATCCCACTATCATTGCGAGAGAGGGTAACATCAAAATAGAAACAGAAAAAATGACATCTTATGAGGGATGATGGTGCAGGCAGGAAGAGTATTGAGACAGATGGCAGGGGCAAATTATTGAGGTTCTTCAACTTGGCCTTGGGTCCTGTTACTGGCATGTGGCACAATACCGGAGGGTCTCTGCACAGGGTAAGGTAATTCCGTCTTTCTTGTCCACGGACCAGCTTCGGAGACCTCTTAACATGTTCAAACATCCGCTTTTTCGTTCCAACAGTAAAAGTTGGTGAAATTACTGTTTCTTCCACAATGTTTGCACATTACTTTCCCCACAGCCATTATTTGTAATTAGGCAAATGTCCAAGTGTTCCACATCTATATTATCTTTCCCTAAATTCCATAAATTGTTCACTTTTGGCCTTTTGACTTACCATTTGTGCTTTTTCGTTGATTCTATTTTCTTATCTCTTCTACACAAGCCAGACTCTGTTAATTTTGTTTTTAGCTATTTGAAGAACATCACTCAATTTAGGGTTATCTTTTAACTATAGTTCATCTCTCTCCTTCTGCATATTACAGCCTATGACAAATTGATTACCAACGTTTTCTTTGTGGTTCTCTCTCAACTTGCAGCCAGAAACTAATTTCCTTAATTCACATATATGTTTCTCTACTTTCTCTCAATTCGATACAGACTTTGATAGAAAATATGCTATTATTGTAAGCAAAACTTCAAATAATGTAGTCCATTAGCTGACTTTCTAGATAACCGAGGCAAATTATAAATATATTTCCTGCCTCTTTGGACCAAGACAACGCATCAATATTGAAATTTTCTTTCTGCGCTTAAATAAGTGCAATGTACCTAGGCATATGAGAATAGTCTTTTCCACGTTTCCCATTTTATTGTTGATTTACAGTGGAAAATTTGAAAAATTAAGGTGGACTGATACTTTGAATTCTGAAAATATGTGGCTATTATAATTGACTGATACAGTTTATTACTAAATATGTATATAACAGAGCTTAGCAACATATAGCCAACTCTACTAACCAATACCATCACTTAATATACAGGTGACATAACGACGCGCACACAAAATGTACTAGACAACACAATCACATTTAGAAATGATACACATGCATTTGACATGAAACACAACTATCTTCCCTCTATTCAGAAGCAGCCTTCTATATGTTCCTAACCCGCAATCTTATTGTGTACCTTTACCATTTTATTTTTCTTCCTTCGCTTCCAGTTATACATTTTTGTTCAGAAACAAAATGGAGAGGTTTTTGCCTTTTTTATTGTGTTGACTACCTTTTTTTGCTGAGGTGTGGTCAAGTCGTGTGAGATGATGCATACGCTTGCAGATTTTATTTTGCCTAGTTTAAGGTACAGCTGTTATTGTGGCAGCAGTTTAAGCCCTGACTCTGACACAAGCAGAATACAAAAGTGCTGGCCAGTGCCAGTTCAAATGCTGCTCTTACACATGATACAAATGTTAAATGTTAGCTCTGACAGGTTCAACATGCATGTGTCACTCCTGAGCGACTCACAACCCTAAGAGCCCTTTAATCTTGCACATGCATGCTCTTCTAACGTGCTCCAGAGGCATCTGGAGGGATCTTTCATACCTATCCAGCACCTGTCTGCTGCAGTGGAGCCCAAGAACAAGATGTTGGGAACCTCCCACGATGAGCGCAAAGTGAGTGTAACGACTGCAGCACAAGATCCATTTCGATTGCAAACAAGCAAAATTTACTGAATTTGCAGTTGCGAGCTTGGTAGTACAAATTAATATTTTCAAGCTTGAAAGACTGAACGAGGTAAAAGTCTATATACATTAACTGTACTGGTCTAAATACTTCTCCCTCATAATAGACTTCCTTTTCCACTAGTTCATTGTGGTAGCTTTAGGTCGCTGGTAGTCCTTTGTTATCAACGTTTTATGGATCGGATATAGGCAAATGATCAATATCTCTCTCCAACAAAACTTTTTTGTTGAGATGCTAGAGATTGCTGATACACGTGATCAAAATACCCGTGTCCCCTGTGTGGAATAAGGTGACTCCTCAACAAAGTTTAGGTCTAAATTAAAACTCATAAAGTTTCAGTAATTGAACCCTGTGGTGTTGAACAGCTTTTGCTCTATTTCACTTGTCTCATAAAATTCCAAACGTGTGGACTAGGTAGCAACTAGTTAAATAATAAATGCAGACATTTGTTGAGTACCACAATATACTTCATAACACACAGACAGGCTTTAGGTGTGGTATGGGTGTAGAAGCAGTAGTGATCTTGAAAGTAGATGATCCCCACATGATAATATTAGATATCTCTGCTATAATCAAAACCAATGACCATGAGATCCTTTGACCAGATTATTTTGCTGCTGAGTTAAATATCAAACTTTAGCATGAATAAAGTCCTTTCTTTCAGGACACACGCAAACTGTTCAGCTTGGCTTATTTTAATCATAGCATAAGGATCAACCATGGGGTATCCTGTAGGGTTTCTAATTTTGTCTCCTTTGTTCAGTCTGCTTGTGCTCCCTCTTGCTCATCTACTGCGCAGAAACAATATACATTTATACATGTATTCAAATAGAACTTTAATGTCGAAAATGGTGATCAACATATTGTCCTTAATGCTCTGGAATACCATGGCTCATGGATTAAAATTACCTTTCTAAAACTGAAGCCTTCTTAGACAGAAATTTGGTTTATTCAAAATGCCATCCTGATTGTGTCTCAGTTTTTGGATTGTTCCATTTGCAACCCTGTCGCTCCTACAGAAGTCATCTGAAATCTTCTTTGACTCAGTTCCTCTTTTCGGAGGATAATTGTCTACAGTGACCAAATCCTTCCACCATCGTCGCCTTCTACAGTGTATCTTTTCTTTTTCATTGCTCTCACATCGCATTATCATTATTGATGTGCTTGTCTAATCCTTCATTGATTTCTCTATCGTTTTTTATCTAGATCTTCCTGCCACTCACACTCGAGATTCTCAGTTGGTACAAATTACAGGTGCTAGAATTCTCCTCAGGCTAAACAAACGTGAAGACATTTTCACCCACTTAAAACAGAGGCATTAGCTTCCCACAGCCAGAGAATTGTGTTTAAAACTGCTTGGAACATGTTAAATGCTACTCAAATGAAAGTTCAGATCTGGACCACAGCTACTATTTCAAGTCACAAAAGTTAGGTGGAAGAAATGGAGCTACAGAGCAATACCCAGTGGAACCGCTTTCATATGTGTTGCACCCCTCATCACCTGAAAGATGAAATCATCCTTAAAGCGGACTTTCCACCCGCTAGATCAGCAAACTTTCATCTCATCAAATCTGTTTTCATGTTATGATGTGAAATGATTCCTTACCAGTGAAGGCTTTTACAAATACACATTATAAATACATACATAAATAAATCACATTTCCAGATAACTAAGAGACACCACAATCACTTCAATGTAAAACCATTTAAGAGTTAAGGATAGTTATGCTGTCAAGAGATGGTGAAGGCTCGCATAAAAGAACAGAGGGATGTCTTAAATTACCTTTTGAGCATCTGGGGGGGGGTAGGTGTAGCTTCTTCTCTAGGGTTGTGTGTGGAATAGAGAGGACATTTACAAGTTGGTCTGCTAAGGGTACACAGTACCTGATAGGGTGAGAAAATCTGGAATGGGAAAATCTGAACTTTGCTGGAGAGGCTGTGGGGTAGTAGGTATGTTGCTTTACGCGTGGTGGCCATTTCTAAGACTAATTAGAGTCTGCCAGATAGTAGATCATTGACAGTTTCTCTCCTACCAACTGTACCACAGGCAGTCCTTCTTGCATCCTTCCCCCCTAAGGTATGCCTCATATGCTGTTCTGGCGAAGAGATTGATCCCTTAACTTTTACTGGCAGTGACACAACAAGGTGGTGACATTTTAGAGGACTACACCAGCCAATATGAGTGGGCATTTGGTATACATTCCACACATAGGTGTTACGTATTAACTAGGATTTTTCAGGGCCAAGATCATTTTTTTCCTTGTGGAAGCTATGCCATATGATGCATGACCTATGTAGTTACTGGAGTTGTGTGTTTCTGAAGAACAGGGAAGAAGAATCAATATGTGTGACCATCCATGATAGAATGTACTCCTTATATGAAAAAAGATTTGTGATAATAATATGATTGTAAAATGTTTTTCTCAAGGAGCTTCTGTTTCTCATTCCATATGAAACATAATTTCTACCACACAATTTATGTATATATTTAGGTCCTAAATATCACCTGAAAGATAATACTTCATTAAGTCAATTCTCAGTTAAAGAATAAATTACATTACTTCTAAGTTCATCAGTCAGATGAAGTTAATTCTGTCACTGAGAATAACCACTTTTAATGCCATAATGTTGTCATTTGTGGACTGCTGCAAAACCACTGAGGTGATGGGTGTACTGCCTAAACTGAGACAGTGACAAACTGCCAACCATTTTCAGAGATCCCTGCTGTTCAATACAGCTGCAGCCGCTGCAAACCTCATGGGGAGGGGCAGACGGGGGGAATAAAATAGATATATATTTTTTAAACATACCTGTTCCTGCTGCCGCCTGTGCCAGTTGCCTCGCTCCTCTTCAGATGGTGTTGGTGTCTCAGCAGTCCCCGGGACACCAGCACAGGCTCCCCATACAATCCTGGCACTGCTCCCATGCTATGGCTAGCATGAGAGCAGCTTCAGGATTGATTTGAGTGGGTTGGTTTGCCACTCAGATTGTGCACCGGAGTCTGTGCAGTTTCTCCCCCCCGCTGTGCAACACAGCCAGGTTGGACAAACGTAAGTGCACATGTCAGTTTGGCAGGCCTAAGACAGCCGGCCAAACTGACATGCACCCTTAGTGCACTCACTCCCCTCCTCCTCCCACCTCCCATGGCCCAGCCATAAAATACAGCCTAAAATCACATGCAGTTATTAAAACACTATTTCCCTAATTTACTAATCTTTCACGCAATGCAGCAAGGGAACTTGCTGCAGTATGTGAAAGGGACAGAGCCGAAATGTGCAAATGCATTAGGGTATGGTGTACCTCTGCTCTCTCCGTGCACTGGTGCACTTGTGACAGCCTAGCGCCAACATAGGCACTCTTGTGCCCTGTTGCAAGGGAGCCTGCATTGTGGTCAGCATCGTGTTTATGCAAGAAGGGATATCTTTCTGCTATTAGTAATTCTCAGTTTGCATCAAAATACATGTGTAAATGCACTGGAGTGCCATGTTACACAAAGTAATACCTCCCCGACGCAAGGCAATGCAAAGCAGCAGGATTCATTGGCTTGCATTACTGTTTGGAGGAAATGTAATAGAAAGCAACACAAATCATGATTTGCATGGATTGTAAATTCCAACTAGCCTTTGGCATTGTGCATGTGCCAAAAAAGTGGCACAAACACGATGCAAAATGTTAGTAAATCTGGGCCATGATATTTAGTAACCCCAGTGCAGCCTATCACAAGACATAAATAACTAATGTTGGAATACTTGTAAATGTAATTAAAAAATGTCAATAAATTTCAGTTATCCAAGGATCTGATTATGAGTTTGCCAGTCGGACCACCAGACCACTAAGGCAGTGGTCCCAAAAAGACCACTGCGCCGGCAGTCTCCAAACCGCCATATTACAAAGTATGTAGGCTGAACCACCGACTGCCAAAACAAATGTCTGCACACTAGCTGCCTGCAATCTTGGTGGTTTGTACTACGTTGCTGTCATGGCTGGGTGAACCCACCAAGCCCGTATAAAAACAGAGTTGATGTGCCAGTCTCCCTGCAGGGGTCAGCTGACGGCAGTCAGCCGCCACAGTAAGCATTCAGCAAAGCAACAGACAAGTGTCCATTGGATGGATTAAAAAACAACACAGCTGACATACATTGGCCCAGTGGACACACCTGCAAAACACACTATAAAACACACGTTTTCCCAGCCCATGATCCTCTGTAAGAAATAGACCACAGCCCACCATTTTTCACATCCTTAACAGATAAGGCACCCATTTTTTCACCATTCCATTCAACACCTTTCACACATTTTTGTCTATTTACTCCCTATATCATTTTTTAAGTAAGTCCCTGCCACGCATTTCATTTTACACCCATGTCATTTTCCAAAAATCCCTGTTTTCCTGAAGAGTTGAGAGTCATGGTGGATAAAAGCATAAGAGTGGTGCCACAATTGTTTGGAGCCCAAGTCCAGCATACACCTCTCAATAGGAGAATGGAAATGTGGCAAAGGAGAGGCAACACAGTAAATGTTGTAGACACCATCCTGTGCACAAAGGAGGACATTATAAGAGGTGGAATGGCCTGAGGGGAAAGGCGTGTTCCCTGGCCCCAGGGTTTCACATGGAAGCCAGTAAGACTCATGGTGGCCCAACTAAGGCTCCATTACAACTCTTTACCATCCTGCATCCTGAAGGCTTGACAAAATAGCTGGGGGATGGAGTATGGAGAGTTACAACACAAACACTGTCACAATTCTTCAATGTCCTGTAAGCTCACATCTCACATTTTGCCACTGTGTTGTTCATCTTCTGTTCCAACATGCAACACCCAAAGTTGCAGAGATGTAAGCTTGTCAATGTGGATTGTTGTATAGAACATCACATGTTTCAATCCCCATTTCATGTCATATGTTGGAATGGGGTCTGCAAGTGTTTCAACATAAAATAATCATCCCAGGACCCATGGTATGTGTCAACATGTAAATGTATGGATCAATCTAACTGATATGTGTCAACATGTAAATGTATGGATCAATCTAACTGCATTGTGGCAACAGATATGTAAGACTAAACAAGTGTTGGGAAGTACGGAGAGTGAGATGACTACAACTACCAGGAGACCCTGTTTCTGTACCTCTAACCACCAGACTTTCCTGCACTTGTCCAAATACATTTGTGTGCCATCTCATAAATAATATACCCTCCCCTATGAGTTTAGCATTTGAGTAGTGTGGGGAGGCAGCAAGTGACATGACTACAAATAACAGGAAGTCCTGTTTCTGCACCTGTAACCACCAGCCCTTCCTGCACTTGCCCAAATACACTGGTGTTCCTTCTCTCAAATGATGTACCCTCTCATGGGAGTTAGCATTCTACATATCATGCTCAACTCAGAGACCTGTCTGTCTACATAGCTTGCTCTTGTCCTGGTATCCCAAAATGAAACTATTGAGAACAAGAATGGCACCATACCACGTCTGTACATCAAGTACTCCTAAGGCATTAAGCAGCTTCATCAGATTTGGAGTGGCAGTAAACACATTGACTCAGCACTGATGGGTACAGCTACATATACCACAAAACTGTGTGTTGACCTTTATCTCACACAACAAGGCTTTGGAATGGTCAAATACCCATGCCTCCTCTCCACTGTGTTGGCTTAACTGTTTCCAAGATGTCATGTTCATTCCCTCTTCTAAAGTGCAACTCATCACCACATCTAATGAGCTGCTTGAGCATAATAGTTTCTGCAAGCTCCACACATGTCATGTCAACAACTTCAATACCATGGTAACATAGCACAACCAGCAAACCTACCACTGTGGAGAAGTGTGGCACAATGGTTAGAGCGGCAGACCTTGCTGCAGATATCAGGCCTGGGGCCAGGGTTCAATTCCTGCCTCAGTGGGTCTTGGGCTCAATTCCATTGGATCAGATAATTCTCACCTCAGTGCCTAATCTAATTAATGGGTCCCACTCTGTAACTCTGTGCAATAGCTTGCTTAATCTCCACAACGGCCCTGACAGTGCTTGGATGCCTGGCTTCACCCTTGGGGTTGCCCAGGAGTGGGCACCTCACAGGGAAAAGCCAGAAGGAGTTCCCCAGTGGTATGCTTACAGTGCCTTGAGACCCTAACAGGTGAGTAGTGCGCTATACGAGTATGAAGTTTTACCACTTAAGAGTGTCCAAGGTCTCTACGTATGGTCACACAAAACCTTTGGATGTAGATTCCACACTTCAACCAATACAATTGCACTCGATTTTTCAACAGGTCGAGTTAGCACAGCACCTGGACAGACATTGTCCACCAGCCAGACTCCCAATGCAACTCTGGGTGAAGTCCTCAGTGATGGCAATACTCCTGGACATGTGGATGTGGATGATGGTCCGGGCCCATCTGGGGAGCCTGGTCAGAAGACAACAGTGAGCCTCACAATGCCCACAACAACACCTCCTACCCAAGTTGCTTCAACATCACAGACAACTATGCGCTCCCCCAACCTGTGTACCTAGCATAGTTGCTACCTTCTTGTGCCCTCCAGTCCTGGATCATGAGGTGCAAAGGGATGCTGTGGGCCACCAGAGTGAGGCCATTGGGGCCACTCATGACCTGGATATCATCAGCCTAGTCCTGTGGGTCCATCATGAGTCACAATACCAATGCCAGGTACTAACTGAACTCTGGGAAATCGAGCAGCTGCAGAGGCACATGAACCAACATATAGAGGCCTATAACTCTAATATGGGCACCCTAACAGGGTTGTTGAGGGATATCCATACAACCCTGAGCAGGGCTTCTCCCCCAACATCTTCCGCTTCATGTGGGCCAACTACATCAAGCCCAAGTACATCTGCTTGAGGGAGGCCCTGCCAAAGGCCCAACCACCCTCAGACACCCCTGCCTTTGCAGCAGCTGACCCCCTGTCCTCTCAGTGATGTCCATGTAAAAATCCAAGAGGTGCAGATGGCAGGACGCCTACCACTGCCAGCATGAAACCTCATCCTTAATGTCCTCCTTTGTGTGTCATACATTCATTCTTTTAACTGATACTGAACCCTATTCCATTTCTGATGGGAGGAGTACTATGGACTTTGGACTTCCGATGGTGTGGCATCTACTCCTAGAATTTCATTCACCATGAGTGATCCCTTCACTTTTCATTTATGTAATTTTTGCCACAAACTTGTGTTGACCCTTAGCACTGTAATAAATTCACAAGTCACAAACTTATTGTTTGTTGTCTAAAATTTCACATTTGGCAATGTAGATATGTAAGAGCATGTGAATTGTGCAATGGAAGCATAGATATGTTGCATGTATACAGTGTCAATGTCAGGATTACAACCATTCCACACAAACATATACATACAAGTGTCTTGTCAAAGAAGAACATTTATTACATTGTTCAGCTCATAGGCTGCCAATATGTCTGAAACTTAGCAAATCACACATGATTGAATCATACTGGGTAAATGTTCAAATTAATTTACAGGTAGAGACCTCCAGACCATGGAAGGAGGGGACATATCAGACATTGTGTTGTAAAATAGGCAAACATGAAATTGGTTGATGTCATCAACTGGAGCCACTCAAATAATACAAGACTCAGACAGATGACAGTACAGCATTTTCTGATCACAGAATCATTACAATCCAGTCCTTCTGTATCTGGTGGTATGACACAAGCAAATGTAAGTGATGTGCCACAAGCACTAAGGCCTATAATGATGAAACATATAAACAGGGACACATATATCCTACAAAAAGAGTGTTTAGCCAATGTGAAGGGAAACTAACATGAATTTAGCCTAGGATTACATATTTTCTAACCACATGATGACGCACATGATATATCAGGGTCACCACACAACAACAAGGAACATGTTCAATGGAGTGTTCCAAACTTCCATCCTATCACTGTGTAAGTTGTTTTGGCACAGGTCTTGTACACTCAAAATTTTTAACCTACATTCCGAGGAACAATCCATGTCCACCTCGTATGTTCGAACAGCATAAAATACTTGTAAATGTCCCTACTCAGAAATGTCCCAATGAAGATGTCATGTCACAATATACTACACAGATCATAACAACAAGAGTTCATTGTACAGTCACAGCCATGACCTTGCATGACATACTTATACTCATGAAAACAAGCTGTTGATGAGATCTTGTCGCAAGTCAGCTCCTTCCTCTTCACCACTATCATCTTATTTTGCCATTTCCAGATTCTCACCCAGGTGCAGCATAAGCTCCCCCTCCTCTGGGATTTAAGGGATGTTCCTTCGTCGGCCAGTGTTATGGAGCATGCTGCCTGCCACAGTGATTTGACACACCTTCCCGGGTGAGTAGAGGAGGGCTCCCCCAGTCTTGTCCAGACAGCGAAATCTGGCCTTCAGGAGCCTAAAACCTGCTCAACTGGCCTCTTTGTTCTTCCATGGGCCTCAGTGAAGCAGACATCCTTTGGCCTAGTTGGATTCCTCAGCAGTGTTAACAACCAAGGATGTTTGGAATATACGTAGACTCCTGTTTTGTAATGAGAAATAAGTGCCGCAATGAGTCTCACAATTCCTGATTATAGCACCTGCATTGTTCACACAAGATCACAACAGATGCAACTTCCCAAAAAAGCCTGGCCCTCTCCGGTTGCAGTTGCGACATCAGCTGGGGTATGGTGCTGTTCCGCATTACACAAGAATCATGGGCTGAACCTGGGAACTCAACACAAATGTTTGTAATATACAGATCTTACAAGCAGACAACTTGCACGTTGATTGAATGGAAGTGTTTTCTGTTGTGATAGGCTTGCTCACAGGCATGTGGTGGTACAGATGCAATATGAGTGCAATCAAAGGGCCCCACAATATGTTGGAGGTGACCACATCCATAGAAGTCAAACTTCACATATGCTAAATCCTCACGTCTGGGGAATCTGATACAACTGTCAATGTGTTTCATCATTGCTGATAGCAGATCTCTTAAAATACCACTGAACATAGTTTGTGACATACCACTAGATAGAGCCACTGTTTATTGAAATGGTCCTGTGGCCAGGAAGAGTAATACTGCCATGAGTCTCACAAAGGGTGGTATGCATTTTGAATTAGTGTTTTGAGCCATGAGAACTGGCTCCAACTGACAACATAGATCTTGGAAAGTTTGCCTATTCAGAAGGAACTGCTTTATTAGGTGACGTTCTTCCATGGTATGAAAGTCTGGTATGAAAGTCTGTAAAAAGACAGTAGTTTGGAGGTTGTCACATCCTACCTCTCCCAGGATACCTATTTGTGTAATTAAATAAGTTGGAGCATTAGTCACTGTGTCCAGACCAACATATCTGATGATTAAGAGCAAAGTCATGTCACAATACATTACTGACTGGAAAAACATTACACCCATTACACATCAAACCTATTGACTACTTAAGGTCCAGCAAGGATCCCCATGGTTGTGTAGACATGTTTCTACTACCTATATATACACATAACACATCTATCTCCTCCTCTTGTGCCCTTTGAAATTGTGAAGTATGTTCTGACCACCCAAATAAGAATCACTGGCAGGGTACAGTGCAGCATGGTTCTATGGCATCTGTGACCAGCAACGCACTGCAGTAAGGACTGTGTTGGAGAACCTACATATCAAGTGGGCTTTACATCTGTTGAGATGTTACTACACTTAAATCAATGTTGTAATGGATTTAAAATTAAAACAAACTGTAGGTCCAACTGCCAAAATGGAGCATGCCTGATCATGTTAATTGGACTTTAGTAACCTCCTTCCGCCGGCAGAAGTTGACCGCACAATGCGGGGGGAGGTACAACCGCAGCAGACACAGCCATAGGCTAACGTTGTTGACTGTGACGGTCAGAGCCCAATGGCTGTGCCCGTCGATGGTTATGACGGCGTACGTGGCATATATGTATGCTACGGTTTGAAAAATACCTCACTTGCCTCCTGACACTGCTGCCATCAATACCTCCACCACTTCAGCCGGTGTGTGCTTCCTGTGAGAGCAATCATGCCAAGCATGTGAAAGGGCCCCTGCCTTCTCTCCAGAGGAGCAGGAGAAAGTTGTTGAAGAGGCCCTTCCCCTGTATGGCTAGCTCTAGGTCTCATAACACCCCCCCAGAGAGGGGAGAGAGGAAAGCACTCCTTATCCGTCCTCCCTAATACTGACACTTACACACACAAAATAGGACAAAGAGGAAAAGCAGATACTTTCTAAGAATCATCAGAGTTCCGCCTTAATGGGAAACAACACTAGGGGGGTCATTCTGACCCCGGCGGTCTCTGACCGCCGGGGCCAGGGTCGGCGGGAGCACCGCCGACAGACCGGCGGTGCCCCGCAGGGCATTCTGACCGCGGCGGTTCGGCTGCGGTCAGATGCGGGAAACCGGCGGTCTCCCGCCGGTTTCCCGCTGCCCTGCAGAATCCTCCATGGCGGCGGAGCGCGCTCTGCCGCCATGGGGATTCTGACACCCCCTACCGCCATCCTGTTCCTGGCGGGTCTCCCGCCAGGAACAGGATGGCGGTAGGGGGTGCCGGGGGGCCCCTGGGGGCCCCTGCAGTGCCCATGCCAATGGCATTGGCACTGCAGGGGCCCCCATAAGAGGGCCCCACAAAGTATTTCAGTGTCTGCTATGCAGACACTGAAATACGCGACGGGTGCAACAGCACCCGTCGCACCTTCCCACTCCGCCGGCTCAATTCTGAGCCGGCGTCCTCGTGAGAAGGTTGATTTGCCCTGGGCTGGCGGGCGGCCTTTTGGCGGCCGCCCGCCAGCCCAGGGCAAATCCCAAAATACCCTCAGCGGTCTTTCGACCGCGGAGCGGTATTTTGGTGGGGGAACTTTGGCGGGCGGCCTCCGCCGCCCGCCGAAGTAAGAATCACCCCCTAGGTTCTTAAAAATGCCCTTACCCACTAGTTATGGCATGCTTCATCATCAAAGCTTTTGTGCCAATATCCCCACAATAGCCAATATCAGGGTTGGAGCAAAATGTGTGTGGGGAGGGGGGGTTAGGCAATACACAACATAAACATAGGGATTTACTCCGCAGAGCACATATACATGTGAAAACTATCTCATGGGTACCATCATCTAATTTTATTCAAGGATTCTCTCAATAGGGTTAAAACCCCATATTGTGGTGGTGATATTGGAGAATTATCACCCATTCACCCCTGTCATCTGCTATTGTGTAAACATGTTTTGGCCATTCAACTCCACCCTTATAGTTCTGACAGCCTTCATCAGGACATTGGATCCCTCTATCATCACCCCACAACTGTGTTTGTAGATTATTTGGCAATGGGATATGCTGGACTCAATGGTCCCTTACCAGTACACACACATGGAAGCATCTAAAAAATAAACAAAAGGAAAAACAAATAAATATGTAAAGACACAAAGAACCAGCATGTTTCTACTCATATATATATTATGCACCAATTTGGTAATCCCTTCACTATGCCAAGGGCATATGGTCCAGAGAATCCCCCATCCAGACTTACCTCTGTCCACTACTCCAACACCTCTATTATGACCAACGCACCGTCACTACGGCACTCCACCCAGTCACAAATCAGTGAGAAATTCATGCTCTGAGTGGTCGCTTACCGAGTTTCATAGACCCTGCCTCTTAAACTGGAGTCCCGGTGGGAGCGCCTCCCTGTAGCTACACACTATCACGAAGATCAAAAGACATATGGATTCATGACATTATCATGTAAGCAATCAATTGATCAATACGATACGCACTTGCTCATTAGAAGTCCCAACTCGTAAAGGTCTGGTGGCCATTTATTGTGTTATCAATCAATTGATGTGATATCTGCTCCCACAGATTGTCTGTTCTCATATCTAGTGTATACAAAGCATTGCTTTCAGTAATCCGAAATCTCCCCCTAAACTAACAACCCCAACGTTACGACTGCCTCATGCAATAGCCATCGCGCCATAACTTACTTCCTCAAGGGACCGGCACCTCATCCCCCTGCCACTCGCGGCTCTGTGAAGACGCCAAAGTGGAGTCTGAGTCTGTCTTTTATGACTCCTCTCCTGCATGTTCTTCCCCCAAGTCACATGCTTACTATGTGGTCCTCAATATCACGTGATCCATCCCAAAAACAGAGCCGCCATCTTTGAATCATTATTCAACTGTATATTACCAATGCATGACCCAGATAAATAAATGCCATGGTGAGTTAAATGTATCTAACTGCAGAGGATGTGAAATTTCTTTCTTTTGTCGGAATGTGCATCATACTACATACATAACAAATGTTATTTATGGAGGGCCGTAGCTCACATCAGGCCCCTAAGTAGCTCCATGTTAATTACAACAATGTGTCAGTTTATATATCAGGGTCACCCAAAACTACAGGGGATGGAATTTCAATAGCTCTAAAATGGGGAAGTGGCCCTGGTGTTTACGTACTGTACAGTGACAGTAAATGCTCCAGGAGAGATAAGGGATTCTACATTTTTTTTAAAAAGGGGATGTACTGCCATAGAGGAAGGACAATATTAAGACTAGTTTTAAACCCAACTAGTATGATGACTAATTACCCCAAGGTATTTTTGTATTAGCTCCCTTGGTCACTGTATCCACCCCTTACATCAAAATGATCTTCACAATCACGATTTTATCAATATCAATGATATGAGGTGGAGGAGCATGACGGGCTAAAAAAAGTTTACGTCCCAAGATGTACCTATTCTAATTTGGCATCCCTCACAAGCTATTTCATTGATACCAAGGAATTTCATCATTTAATCCCCTTTCATGGCTGCGGAATCGGTAAATCCATCTCTGTCCTCACTTGAAAATGATCCCCTTTAAATTTTTTATATTTCAAAGATTTGTTGGCTTGTCCAATACAGTCCATGCAACATCCTCCACACCATGGCCAAACTCCAGGTAATGGGATGTTAATTTAGACATTGTTTTTTTGCACCTAATGTTACTCCTATGTTCCATAATCCTGGTCCTGATTTTCTGTGTCATCATCCCAATGTAAAGAAGACTACCTGGGCATCGGATCAAGTAAATAAAATGTTCTGAATTACAGTTGGTATGTTTAATTTGCACCCACGGGTATGCTAGTATCACATCCACTGCTTTCGTACTCTCTGTAAGTGGACATACACTACATGAGACATATACTGTTCAGCCTCTAATTGGTGGCACTTTCCACAATCTTGGTTCGTTGTTTGGCCTTTGCACTTGAGGTCTTGTGTGGACCAACAAATCACAGTGACTGTTGCCCTGAAGGTGAACATTGGTGTCGCAAAATTCAAGTTACTAGAATTAAGGATACACCAATTTTTTGTCATTATCATCTTTACAAGATTGGAGGCCATGCTAAATGTTGGTACACAGATCGGTCTATCAACCTTGGATCTCATTCGATGCTCTAGGAAAATATCTCAGTCACAGTTCCTTGCTCTTTTTTGTGTCTTATGTACTACTTTCTGTGGGTAATCTCTATTTTTTCACTTACTTTCTAGTCTCAGGGATTCAAACTTGAAATATCTTAATTATGAATAGTTTCTCCAAAGTTGTAAGAACTGTCTGTAGGGCAAGCTTTCCTTAATGATATGGGATGAAAATGTTGAAAAAAAGGAGATTGTTTCTATCAATCGATTCATGATATACTCTTGAGGCAAACCCCCATTTTTGGCTCTTAATTCCAGGTCAAGAAATGGTAAAGACTCTTCCGTGGTAGTCGATGTAAAGTAGAGGAGTGGAATTCTCCCATTCAGCCACTCCATGAAATGGTCCAAGGACTGTTGATCCCCCCTCCAAATCAGAAAGGCATCATCTATAAATTGGTGCCAGAGTCAGATCTGAATATCCCAAGGATGATCCTGTCCTAAGATATATTTCTTATCAAATTCTGATACATACAGGCAGGCCAGACTCTGCACAAATGTACTACATATAGATGTACTATGGGTTTGGAGGTAAATCTTTCCTTTAAATTCAAAGAAATTCCTTGTCAAAGCTATCTGGGCCAGACCTAATATGAAGGATCTGGGTATTTTGTAGCCCCATACCTGCTGCCACAGAATATCCTCAACTACCCTCAGAGTCTCCTCTTGGGGGATAATAGTATAGAGGGACTGAATGTCGAGGCCCATCAAAAAATCCTTATCAGGGTCAAATGCCATGTCTTTAATGAGATTCAGGACGTCCCTGGTGTTTTTCACATAGGACTCCATCCCTTGGACCAGCGGTTTAAGATAGAAGTTACAGAGCTGTGTATGGATCTCCTTCTATATCTCTTCGGTAGGATCCACTTGTAGAATCCTATAATTTCGTTCACCTGAGAATAGCAGTAAGCATTCTAGTTTGTAGGTTTCTTTTGTCTGGATTACAACTGCTCCCCCTTGTCAGTAGGTTTTATAATGATGTTGGGGTTCTGTTTAAGCTCATGTATAGCCTCCTCCTCTAGATTAGTGAGGTCCTTGAAGGAGTTATCTGTCATTTCCCTGATTCCCTCTACCTCATGCATCACTGCCTGCTCAAATGCTGCCACTTCAGGGGGTAACAGGGACAGCATTGGTGTGAAAGTAGATCTAGGGCGAAGGGTCCTACCCCCTTGTTGTGTCAATACCTCCTCATTATTATCCAAATAGACCCTTAGGCGTACTCTTCTAAAACACTCTTCAAATTCCTGTATGAGTTTAATTGTATCAACCACTTTAGTAGGAACAAGCGCCTAGTTAGAACATTTTCTTGGGCAGCAGATAGAGTCACGTCTGTCAAATTCATAATTAAATTTGATCCTTCCTTGTATTGGGCAAGAATTCCCAGGACATGCTTCTCGTCACCCTCTATTCGAGGTCCTCCCATTTAACCCATTATTCTTTTCTTTGTCTTCTCCTTCCTCTTGCTCTGCCTCTTTCTAAAAATGGTTGAGGATTCTGTTGAAATTGGAAGGGTTGTAATTGCACGTATGGGAACACTGGTAGCCATTCGTAACCTGGACCCATATGAGGTGGAAAAGGTGGGGGATTAGACAACTGTATCTGTGTGTGTCTGCTATTGAAACCTCTTTCTCTCCCTCTGCTCCTTGGTCTACATTCTGAGACACTGCTTTCACTTCCAGAACTTGAGACACCATTATCTCTCATGCCCACCTGATCCCCTCTGTTGGACTTAGCCTCCTTCTGTTATATATACTCATCAGTGATGTAGGAGTATACCTTATCTTTAGAAAATAGTTTTAAGTCCGTATGCAATTTATTAATTTTGGATTATATCAGCAACTTCCTTGTTAACTTCATCTAATTTCTTTTTGAACATGGCTATCTAGGTTTTAAATGTCTGTGCATTGGCCTGATTTGGATCAGTAAAATGTCTGATATTTTCTTAGCAGTGTTAATAATGAGCAGTGTTAACAATCCCTCGTACATGTCCAGGCAATTAAAGCCCAGTCCTGTCTGAATGATGCATCCTCAAGGAAGATCACAGTTTTGTTGGTCACCAGTAGTCCCCTTGGGGATGCATTGGCTCCTAAGTATTCCGTTAATATGGCTCCATGTAAAATAGTTTTGACCTGTGTCTTTTTTAAATCTACTAGGGTTTCCCAACCCTCTGCCTGGGTGAATGCCTGGGTGATAGTTGTGTGCCCCAAAAGGGATGGCTCTGACACATTAATGCTACTGCATCATCCTCATATGACAAACCCTGTTTGTCCATCATGTATCATTTTTAAACCTGGATAGTTATCCTATGTCCTGTGATCTTAAGTTACTTGCCACTCATCAGCTTACAAGATTCAAAACAGCTCTGTGGCTCACCGACCGTACAAACATAACACACACTAGAGAGGGGAGAGAGGAAAACACTCCTTATCCATCTTCCCTAATACTGACACTTACACATGCAAAATAGGACAAGGAGGAAAAGCAGAAACTTCCTAAGACTCACCAGCGGTCCACCGTAAGGGGAAACAATGCTAGGTTCTTTAAAATGCCTTCACTCATTAGTTGTGGCATGCTTCATCATCAGGCTTTTGCTAGGGTTAAAAACCTATACTGCAGTGGTGATATTGGGGAATCATCACCTATTCACCCCTGTCATCTGCTATTGTGTCAATGTGTTTCGGCCATTCAAGTCTGCCGTTGTAGGTCTTACGGCGTTCATCAGTACATTGGATCCTTATGGCTCTATGGCTCACCAGAGGAACAGGTAACTAACTTAAATACATGCTTGTCAGTTTTCAAAACCATCCTTTCCTTCTAAAACGTACCTCTGAGTTTCAGTAAGTTATTTAGTTGCCTGTTGTCACAATCTGTGGTCCGCAAATGGGATGTACTAGTTGTGGATTGTGGAGCTCAATACTCTGAGTATTTCAAATGTCCATTGTGTTTTGTGATATGTGATAAGCTCTAAATCCTCCTTGTGCTGCATTCAAATATCTATGCAAGTAAGCTTTATAGCCATATAATGATTTGTCTGATAATCCGATTATGGTAAATAACACAGTACATGTATTTGCATTACAGCATGAGCTGTGTATGCATACTGTTTGATTCAGTTGAGGACGTTGTGAGCAAAGTGTAAAGTTCCACAAATTGCTCATCCCAGATCAAGCCTTGGCAAACTGTGGTGTGAGACCCATGTAAAACTCACTGAGTCCTTCGGAGTGCCACACAACCCTGAACTCACATATAGGGTGACCACAGCATTTATTGTTATGCATGGAAGTTATGGTAATGTGCTGTTCAGGTACACTCTGACTTTTAACTTCCTTTTTATAGTTATTGGAAAAATTCATTGGGGGATCTGACTGTATCTTTGATACGGTGACGCACTGCAGTAAGGACTGTGTTGGAGAACCTACATATTAAGTGGGCTTTACATCTGTTGAGATGTTACTACACTTAAATCGATGTTGTAATGGATTTAAAATTTTAAAAAACTGTAGGTCCAACTGCCAAAATGGAGCATGCCTGATCATGTTAATTGGACTTTAGTAACCTCCTTCCGCCGGCAGAAGTTGACCGCACAATGCGGGGGGAGGTACAACCGCAGCAGACACAGCCAAAGGCTAACGTTGTTGACTGTGACAGTCACAGCCCAATGGCTGTGCCCGTCGATGGTGATGATGGCGTACGTGACATACATGTATGCTACGGTTTGAAAAATACCTCACTTGCCTCCTGACACTGCTGCCATCAACACCTCCACCACTTCAGCCGGTGTGTGCTTCCTGTGAGAGCAATCATGCCAAGCATGTGAAAGGGCCCCTGCCTTCTCTCCAGAGGAGCAGGAGAAAGTTGTTGAAGAGGCCCTTCTCCTGCATGGCTAGCTCTAGGTCTCATAACACACCCCCAGAGAGGGGAAAGAGGAAAGCACTCCTTATCCGTCCTCCCTAATACTGACACTTACACACACAAAATAGGACAAAGAGGAAAAGCAGATACTTTCTAAGAATCATCAGAGTTCCGCCTTAATGGGAAACAACACTAGGTTCTTAAAAATGCCCTTACCCACTAGTTATGGCATGCTTCATCATCAAAGCTTTTGTGCCAATATCCCCACAATAGCCAATATCAGGGTTGGAGCAAAATGTGTGTGGGGAGGGGGGGTTAGACAATTCACAACATAAACATAGGGATTTACTCCGCAGAGCACATATACATGTGAAAACTATCTCATGGGTACCATCATCTAATTTTATTCAAGGATTCTCTCAATAGGGTTAAAACCCCATATTGTGGTGGTGATATTGGAGAATTATCACCCATTCACCCCTGTCATCTGCTATTGTGTAAACATGTTTTGGCCATTCAACTCCACCATTATAGTTCTGACAGCCTTCATCAGGACATTGGATCCCTCTATCATCACCCCACAACTGTGTTTGTAGATTATTTGGCAATGGGATATGCTGGACTCAATGGTCCCTTACCAGTACACACACATGGAAGCATCTAAAAAATAAACAAAAGGAAAAACAAATAAATATGTAAAGACACAAAGAACCAGCATGTTTCTACTCATATATCTATTATGCACCAATTTGGTAATCCCTTCACTATTCCAGAGATTCCCCATCCAGACTTACCTCTGTCCACTACTCCAACACCTCTATTATGACCAACGTACCATCACTACGGCACTCCACCCAGTCACAAATCAGGGAGAAATTCATGCTCTGAGTGGTCGCTTACCGAGTTTCATAGACCCTGCCTCTTAAACTGGAGTCCCAGTGGGAGCGCCTCCTTGTAGTCACACACTATCACGATGATCAAAAGACATATAGATTCATGACATTATCATGTAAGCGATCAATTGATCAATACGATACGCACTTGCTCATTAGTAGTCCCAACTCGTAAAGGTCTGGTGGCCATTTATTGTGTTATCAATCAATTGATGTGATATCTGCTCCCACAGATTGTCTGTTCTCATATCTAGTGTATACAAAGCATTGCTTTCAGTAATCCGAAATCTCCCCCTAAACTAACAACCCCAACGTTACGACTGCCTCGTGCAATAGCCATCGCGTCATGACTTACTTCCTCAAGGCACCGGCACCTCCTCCCCCTTCCACTCGCGGCTCCGTGAAGACGCCAAAGTGGAGTCTGAGTCTGTCTTTTATGACTCCTCTCCCGCATGTTCTTCCCCCAAGTCACATGCTTACTATGTGGTCCTCAATATCACGTGATCCATCCCAAAAACAGAGCCGCCATCTTTGAATCATTATTCAACTGTATATTACCAATGCACGACCCAGATAAATAAATGCCATGGTGAGTTAAATGTATCTAACTGTAGAGGATGTGAAATTTATTTCTTTTGTCGGAATGTGCATCATACTACATACATAACAAATATTATTTATGAAGGGGCCGTAGCTGACATCAGGCCCCTAAAGTAGCTCCATGTTAATTACAACAATGTGTCAGTTTATATATCAGGGTCACCCAAAACTACAGGGGATGAAATTTCAATAGCTCTAAAATGGGGAAGTGGCCCTGGTGTTTACGTACTGTACAGTGACATTAAATGCTCCAGGAGAGATAAGGGATTCTACTTTTTTTTTTTAAAGGGGATATACTGCCATAGAGGAAGGACAATATTAAGACTAGTTTTAAACCCAACTAGTATGAGGACTAATTACCCCAAGGTATTTTTGTATTAGCTCCCTTGGTCACTGTATCCACCCCTTACATCAAAATTATCTACACAATCACTGATTTTATCAATATCAATGATATGAGGTGGAGGAGCATGACGGGCTAAAAAAAGTTTACGTCCCAAGATGCACCTATTCTAATTTGGCATCCATCACAAGCTATTTAATTGATACCAAGGAATTTCATCATTTAATCCCCTTTCATGGCTGCGGAATCGGTAAATCCATCTCTGTCCTCACTTGAAAATGATCCCCTTTACATTTTTTATATTTCAAAGATTTGTTGGCTTGTCCAATACAGTCCATGCAACATCCTCCACACCATGGCCAAACTCCAGGTAATGGGATGTTAATTTAGACATTGTTTTTTTGCACCTAATGTTACTCCTATGTTCCATAATCCTGGTCCTGATTTTCTGTGTCATCATCCCAATGTAAAGAAGACTACATTGGCATTGGATCAAGTAAATAACATTTAGGGTGACCACAGCATTTATTGTTATGCATGAAAGTGATGGTAATGTGCTGTTCAGGTACACTCTGACTTTTAACTTCCTTTTTATAGTTATTGGAAAAATTAATTGGGGGATCTGACTGTATCTTTGATACGGTGACAGCAATATTAAAAGAACTGACTAACAATAAGAAGGATGTATTTTCAGGCCCAAGGAAATATGTTGGTTTGGAAGGATCACCACTGATGGGTAGAAAGATTCATCATGAAGAAGTCTGTTGTCAAAATGATTTCGGCTCTCAGGCAGGAAAACCTCACAACAAGAAATGCTCCAAAGAAGCTCCTTGTATAGATAGTCCAGTCAACTTTATTTGGTTTGTCTTCAATAACTCTTCTACTAAAAAGAATCTAAGTGAAAACCCTCATGCACTCGAGCAGGACTTGTTACCGATTTTTAAATCTCGCCCTAAACAGGTGTCATGCATTGGCGTTTAAAGCAAGTAAAATCTGGAAAGAGGGAACTATCACATAAAGGAAAGAAAAAATCTTGTCATAGACTTTCAAATAAAGGTCGAAGGAAGTTTCGTTTCGGAGAAATCATGGATAATTTACCTAACACTGTGGGCCTGGAGCAAATACCTTATTTAGCACAGGCAGCGGATCCTAAAAAAAAACCAGTAATGTCACTTGTTAAGAGAACCCCTGCTGATAGGCTGCACACATCTTTTACACCCTGTTCCCTAAACTCTATGGCTGTTCTTTTTCTAGATTCTGATACTAGAAAAAGTCAATTGGCACTAAAAGGGACAAAGGCAGCAGAGTGTTATGTGGACTCTTTTAGGTTGGACTTTACCCCATGTTTTGATGGAGATTTAATTTTAAATAGATCTTCTCTACTCAAATGTTTTCTGAAATCATGAATTTAAGATTAATTGAAGGTAATTTATATACAGTATAGGGTAACCTTTCACTCCAAACTTTTGGCAAATATAATATTAAATAATTCAGAATGTTTGCAATGTAGGGGATTGATGTTATCTCACTTATAGAAGATCAGGGGAGGCAGACCTTTGGTGTGGAATCCTATGGTATTAATGCAATTAGTAAAGGGCAATCCCTCCCCCATGTCCCCACCCGCAGTAAAGGACCCCCGCTAGATTATAAGGGGATGAAAGTCAATTTAGGTAATCATGGTAGACAGGTATCCGTTAGGGATGCCTCTAGTTCCTCTTCTCCAGTAGAACGTGAAGATGAATTGTCTAGATGGGACTGGTTAATGGGTTTCTTATCCAGTGCCTCCCAGAGTGGGCACTTGCAAGGCTCTTGTAACTAGCAATAAGTTAAAAATCCTCTCTTGGAATATCACCAGAGTTCAGAACAGCCGGGAGAAGCTCCAACTTTTGGTATCTTTAAATGCAGATGTACGATGTCTCCATGAGACATGGAGCATAAGAGGTCTAGCCTTTCATGGTTTCTTTACCTTGGAGTGTGAAGCAGAGCCCTCAAGAAGGGGGCATGCACAGGGAGGGGTGGCGTGTCTGTTGTCTAACAAGCTTAAATGGAGGTATGAGTGTGATAAAGATCCCAGTAATCTGTTTCTGGCAGTTTAATTCTGGAAACAAAAAGGAACATTACCCTTATTGCTGATAAATGTGTATATTCCCCCCAAGAGCATCTATGATGAGCTCCTGGGTAAGGTTTTTTCTTATATGAAAAAAGTTGCTGGAAAAGACGAACCTCCACATTTTATCCTGGTAGGAGATTTAAACTGTAAAGTATCTAATTCTGCCCCAGATCAATTTCAGAATATTGAAAAAGAGGAAGCCTTGCAGATCTCTCCCGCTATCTTCCCCTCAAATATAAGAGCAAATAAGAGAAGGAGAACTCTGTTGACCCAGCTAGAAAAAACTGACAGTATTATTGTTAAAGGGAGGTTACCCTCTGATTTTCCAACAGCTTTCACTCACAGAGCATCTGGGGGAGGTGCATCTTGGACTACATGATAGTAAGTTGTTCCTCGTTTCATCTTTTGGGTGATCAAAAGGTGGCAGATTCCCTGCTTAGTGACCATAGCCTGCTAGCTTTCTCCTTGAATACCAACACATACCCTTCGAGTCCTTGGAAAGCAGATAGATCTGCTTTAAGCCTCAATAAGAAGACAGGGCTGACTCATTGGGATTTTAGATCAAGTAAGGGGTTGAAACTCAAATTAGAGGCCACGCTTGGCATTTTAGGTAATTGGGTTGAGAATGAAATCGAAAGTTTTAATAAGTTTATGAAGCAGATAGTTAACAATGCTAAACAGAAAAAATCACTGAATCCCCCTAAAGTAACCCCCCTTCCTCTTCTTCCCCTTAATGGGGAAATAAACACACTTGTTAGGGCACAATATTTGGCTCTTGATATTGATAGAAAAGTGAAGGTGCAGGTATTAAAGAAGAGAAGGGCGAGAGTGAAAGCCTGCCTAAAGAATGGGATAAACTATGGATTAAATTGAGGGAGTCTGCAGTCAAAGGCAAGTCCCAGACTTTTGGGATGTTAATTGGAGTTGGCAGTGGTACGAGAGCTAGGTCTTTCCCTTTATCCATTGAGGAATCGAAATGGGTCTCCTTCCTTAAGGGTCTTTATGTGGTGAATAGGGGGGGGGGGAGACTAAACAATCTGTGGCAAAGAAGGATCTGCCCCCATATGACCCCTGACCGAAGTAGTGATTATGGCTGCAATGGGGCCTGACGAGCTTCCCATCTCTGTTCTAAAACAAAATCTAATACTCTGGAGTAAAAGTCTCTATCCAGTTTAAAAATAAATTGTTTATAAATCCATCTTTCTGGACAGGAAGTATTTCAGTCCCTATCTTGAAGATGGGAGACCGTAATTCACCAGAAAACTATCATCAGATCACCCTCCTGGATGCAGTGCGTAAAGTTTTTGCCAAATGTGGATTGGTCCAAATCAATGAATGGGTGGTAGAAAATAAAATTCTCCCTATTGAACAAACTGGGTTCAAGAGTAGACATGGAACCCTTGATAATACAACCGCCCTTCAGGCTTTAACAGAAAAATATGTGGTAGTAAGGTGTGGCATCCTTTATGCAGCTTTTATTGATTTTTCCACAGCCTTCAACAAAGTTGATCTTCCTTTGCTGAGGAATAAGCTGCAATAATTGTATATGCCAGGCCCCCTTTTAAATTTAGTGATTGTTCTGCATTCAAATACCTAGTGTAGGGTGCTTATGGGTGGGGACAGGAGCCCATCACAAGTTATTTCCACTGTAAATAGGCTTAAACAAGGCTGTCTACTTGCCCAGCGTCTCCTTTCTTTTTACATCCATGACCTTCCGAACTATCTGACTCAAAGTAAGGGTATTCCTTCTTTACTCAGAAGAAAGGCTATTAGTCTACTTCCTGCAAACAACATAATCATTTTGTATCTAATCCCTAAAGGGTTAAATTGTTGCCTGCAGGCCTTACAACAATATCTCAGACACACATTTTATGAAGGTAAATGTAAGCAAAAGTAAATCAATGTGTTTCCATGGGAGAAAGAAGCCACTCTATAGAAATTATGCATAGTTCTTAGGTCCCCATAGACTAGAAAATGTTAATTCATATGTTTTCCTGGGAAAGACAGTATGTGGGAACCTACGTGAGAAGGCCCATATAGGAAAAATATATTCAAAGCTCTTTCTCAGGCCAAAGGCTTAGATATATTCAATAAAGCCAAAGGGAGAAGTCATTTTTCACTCTTGCTAGAGGTCTATCGCGCAAAAATTCCTGCCTCCCTGGTGTATGGTACAGAACTAATTCATGTTTATAAATGGTGCTTTCTAAACTCAATAGAAAGTTGTGTTCTTAAAAGCTTAAGCTCTGTGCATTCAGCCTCTTCCGTAGCAGCTTTACAGTTGGAATTTGGCTTTAGAGGTGCTTTGTTCAGGGCCGCGTATCTCCTAAACTGCAATGGCGACTCATTAAGATCTTGTATAAAGAAAGAAATCTAGGGCAGTTTAGAAAATAAGTCAATAATTCAAAGGAACTTTATGGCAGCTATAGAGATGCTGCATTTGGACCCCATTGTAGTTTTCTCACTATCAACACAGCAAATAAAGGCAAGTCTAAAAAAAGCCACATGATATTTAATTTGGACAGAGAAGCAGGCTCGAAGGAAATGCCCAGTGAATTTGTGACTGACTCTTACTTGGTAAACAAAATTTAGTCTTACACCTATTGGGATTTGCTTCACAGCCAGGGATGCTTTTTGTTCCTTCCAAGACAGGGCTTGCAGCCATTAGCCCCTTGTTGTCTAAATGGTACGGCATTTCGCCAATCTGTAATTGGTGGCAAATGGGGATTCAGAATCTTAATCATGTTCTTTTCATATGTCCCACTCTTTTTACCCCACCGGCAGAAGTGGTTGAGGCCTATCTGTTTGCAATTATTGATTTCTCTTGCTCCAATGCTCCTTAATGCACTGTTTTCACAGCCAAAAGAAATGCTCTGTTTTAGAATGTTTTACTTTTTTTAAATGTTCCTAAAATTATATTAATGATGTTTGATTTAACATTTAAGTTATGGTGTATTCATTGATAGCTATTTTATCCTAGTAATATAATAAGTCTTATGATGCTATCAAGATATGACAATTATTTTTGTCCATGTGCAATACTTTTCATTTTTTCTTTTTGGGAAAATTGATTTGATGTTTTGTTCTTTGTTATGTGGACCTCATTGAAGTTTCTGCAGGATAAATAAACAAAAAACTTTAAAAAAACTAAGGTAGGGTGTGTATGCTCAGCTTGCACAGAGAAAGGCTGTTTAAAGCATTTTCACAGTACGGGACATTGTCAATTACAAAATGCTTATGCTAGGTGTTTAAAAAAATTTGTGTTACACTGTTACTCTTAAAAAGTGCAATTGTGACCTCTTCATTTGTCTATTGCATCCATACAGGTCAAGGCCCAACAGATGCAAGTAATTTAGAGAGCCATTGCCCTGAAGGTGTGGACCCTGGGGGTCAATCGCCGATGAAGCATCCACTGTTGAATAAGGTGGGAGGACCTGAGATTCTGGGCCCAGGAGATCGTGGAGGTCCCGATTGGTGTTTGAGGGGAGCACAGCAGCTACAAGGGCGTGAGTCCTTGGCAGGTTCCTATCTGTTACATTGTCAGGTTCATGTGCTAGAGGCAGCCATGGAGATAGCAAATGTGCAATATAAACGATGAGTTAATGTTTGTGTATGTATGGTAGCTGGTGCATGGTGATGAGCCTTGACTCTTGTCCTAGTGATTAGGGAAACAACAAAGTACAGTCCACTATCAATATACTGTCTTTAGCGGACACATGGCTGAGTGCAGAAGTCAATCATATCATGTTGTTTCATGTTGGGGGTGTCATTTGAACCCAACAATCCACTTGTCTTCAGCGTGTCAGCCCCAACATTAAACAACATGAGGTAATAGATCACTGTACTCAGCCATGTGTCTGGTCAAGGGAGTATATTGATGTAAGGAAATGCCTCCTTGGCATGGTTGCCCCCTGACTTTTTGCCTTTGCTGATGCTATGTTTACAATTGAAAGTGTGCTGAGGCCTGCTAACCAGGCCCCAGCACCAGTGTTCTTTCCCTAACCTGTACTTTTGTATCCACAATTGGCAGACCCTGGCATCCAGATAAGTCCCTTGTAACTGGTACTTCTAGTACCAAGGGCCCTGATGCCAAGGAAGGTCTCTAAGGGCTGCAGCATGTCTTATGCCACCCTGGAGACCTCTCACTCAGCACAGACACACTGCTTGCCAGCTGTGTGTGCTAGTGAGGACAAAACGAGTAAGTCGACATGGCACTCCCCTCAGGGTGCCATGCCAGCCTCTCACTGCCTATGCAGTATAGGTAAGACACCCCTCTAGCAGGCCTTACAGCCCTAAGGCAGGGTGCACTATACCATAGGTGAGGGTACCAGTGCATGAGCATGGTACCCCTACAGTGTCTAAACAAAACCTTAGACATTGTAAGTGCAGGGTAGCCATAAGAGTATATTGTCTGGGAGTCTGTCAAACACGAACTCCACAGCACCATAATGGCTACACTGAAAACTGGGAAGTTTGGTATCAAACTTCTCAGCACAATAAATGCACACTGATGCCAGTGTACATTTTATTGCAAAATACACCCCAGAGGGCACCTTAGAGGTGCCCCCTGAAACTTAACCGACTGTCTGTGTAGGCTGACTAGTTCCAGCAGCCTGCCACACCAGAGACATGTTGCTGGCCCCATGGGGAGAGTGCCTTTGTCACTCTGAGGCCAGTAACAAAGCCTGCACTGGGTGGAGATGCTAACACCTCCCCCAGGCAGGAGCTGTGACACCTGGCGGTGAGCCTCAAAGGCTCACCCCTTTGTCACAGCCCAGCAGGGCACTCCAGTTTAGTGGAGTTGCCCGCCCCCTCCGGCCACGGCCCCCACTTTTGGCGGCAAGGCTGGAGGGAACAAAGAAAGCAACAAGGAGGAGTCACTGGCCAGTCAGGACAGCCCCTAAGGTGTCCTGAGCTGAGGTGACTCTGACTTTTAGAAATCCTCCATCTTGCAGATGGAGGATTCCCCCAATAGGGTTAGGATTGTGACCCCCTCCCCTTGGGAGGAGGCACAAAGAGGGTGTACCCACCCTCAGGGCTAGTAGCCATTGGCTACTAACCCCCCAGACCTAAACACGCCCTTAAATTTAGTATTTAAGGGCTACCCTGAACCCTAGAAAATTATATTCCTGCAACTACAAGAAGAAGGACTGCCTAGCTGAAAACCCCTGCAGAGGAAGACCAGAAGACGACAACTGCCTTGGCTCCAGAAACTCACCGGCCTGTCTCCTGCCTTCCAAAGATCCTGCTCCAGCGACGCCTTCCAAAGGGACCAGCGACCTCGACATCCTCTGAGGACTGCCCCTGCTTCGAAAAGACAAGAAACTCCCGAGGACAGCGGACCTGCTCTAAGAAAGGCTGCAACTTTGTTTCCAGCAGCCTTGAAAGAACCCTGCAAGCTCCCCGCAAGAAGCGTGAGACTTGCAACACTGCACCCGGCGACCCCGACTCGGCTGGTGGAGATCCAACACCTCAGGAGGGACCCCAGGACTACTCTGATACTGTGAGTACCAAAACCTGTCCCCCCTGAACCCCCACAGCGCCGCCTGCAGAGGGAATCCCGAGGCTTCCCCTGACCGCGACTCTTTGAATCCAAAGTCCCGACGCCTGGGAGAGACCCTGCACCCGCAGCCCCCAGGACCTGAAGGACCGGACTTTCACTGGAGAAGTGACCCCCAGGAGTCCCTCTCCCTTGCCCAAGTGGAGGTTTCCCCGAGGAACCCCCCCCTTGCCTGCCTGCAGCGCTGAAGAGATCCCGAGATCTCTCATAGACTAACATTGCGAACCCGACGCCTGTTTCTACACTGCACCCGGCCGCCCCCGCGCCGCTGAGGGTGAAATTTCTGTGTGGGCTTGTGTCCCCCCCGGTGCCCTACAAAACCCCTCTGGTCTGCCCTCCGAAGACGTGGGTACTTACCTGCAAGCAGACCGGAACCGGGGCACCCCCTTCTCTCCATTCTAGCCTATGTGTTTTGGGCACCACTTTGAACTCTGCACCTGACCGGCCCTGAGCTGCTGGTGTGGTGACTTTGGGGTTGCTCTGAACCCCCAACGGTGGGCTACCTTGGACCAAGAACTGAACCCTGTAAGTGTCTTACTTACCTGGTAAACCTAACAAAAACTTACCTCCCCTAGGAACTGTGAAAATTGCACTGTGTCCACTTTTAAAACAGCTATTTGTCAATAACTTGAAAAGTATACATGCAATTTTTATGATTTAAAGTTCCTAAAGTACTTACCTGCAATACCTTTCGAATTAGATATTACATGTAGAATTTGAACCTGTGGTTCTTAAAATAAACTAAGAAAAGATATTTTTCTATACAAAACCTATTGGCTGGATTTGTCTCTGAGTGTGTGTACCTCATTTATTGTCTATGTGTATGTACAACAAATGCTTAACACTACTCCTTGGATAAGCCTACTGCTCGACCACACTACCACAAAATAGAGCATTAGTATTATCTATTTTTACCACTATTTTACCTCTAAGGGGAACCCTTGGACTCTGTGCATGCTATTCCTTACTTTGAAATAGCACATACAGAGCCAACTTCCTACAATTGACATCTATACCCAACAGGCCACTTGTCTTCAGTGTATCAAGGGTGCTGGTGTCTGCCTAACTACTGTCTCTCGTGTTGTGGTGGCCATCATACATGTGACATAACAGATATTGGCCCTCATTATGACATTGGCGACAAGTACCGATTACCTCCATGCTGACTGCCGCCAACATACCGCCACTTCAGCGGATTACCGCCACCCATATTATGACCCACACAGAGCAATCCGTCACTATACAGCCACATACACAAGTCCGCCAGACCAAAGGTCAGTGATAAACTGGCGGTAGCAAAACTCACACTGTTACGCCAACAGAACTACGCACACAGCATTATGATCCACGAATCACTGCGGCAGACATTCAATGGCGCTAAACCATTGGTGGTACATACCGCTGCGCTCAAGATACACACACACAAACAAAACAACACCACATTGGACAGTTTGAATACACACACCTGACACACATCCACACACCACACCCACACAACCACACCACTATAAAACACATGCCCACATTAGCCAAAACCCTTTACGAATACAAACAATTGCCACAAGAGAAATAGCAAGACCAGAGACAAGACGCACCTTACATCACACACCCCAACACATCACCCCTGACACTCTCACCCACACCACTCACACTACACCCATGGCACCACAACCACACCCCAGGTTCTCAGAGGAGGAGCTAAGGGTCATGGTGGAGGAAATCATCCGGGTAGAGTCGCAGCTATTCGGATCACAGGTGCAGCAGACATCCATTGCTAGGAAGATGGAGCTATGGAGGAGAATCATGGACAGGGTCAACGCCATGGGACAACACCCCAGAACAAGGAATGACATCAGGAAGAGGTAGAATGACCTAAGGGGGAAGGTGCGTTCCACAGAAGCAAGACACCAAATAGCTGTTCAGAGGCCTGGCGGTGGACCCCACCTCCTCCCCCACAACTAACAACATGGGAGGAGCAAGTCTTGGCAATCATGCACCCTGAGGGCAGGAGTAGGAGGACTGGACTCTGGTAAGTCAACTCTCTATTACTATCACCCCCCCCTATCTGCATGCCATCACTAACCCCCACCCTTACCCTCACTCCCATCATTCCACCACCTCACATACACCGCACCATCACAACCCACCTCTCCCAATACCAAGCCCTGCATGTAACACCAATGCACGGACCCCCATCACAGACCTGCATGGTCACCCATCACTAAACCATGCACACTAGAAAGAATCACCTAGCCCACAAAATAAATTCTCACACAGGGCAATAACAATCATAGAGGGCAACACACACATGCACAAGATGATACACACAGAAACAATAACACTGCATTTACATCCCCACAGGTCCCCCACCCAAACTCACCGGAGAGGAGGCGCCGGCAACATCCAGTCCCCCCCCCAACCTGGCCCACCAGGGATCTCCGGACAGTCGGTAACCCAGGCACAGTCCCATACCACCACAGAGCCTCCCCCTCAGGAAACACCACCACAGTACCCACCCAGCGGGCCCATACCTCTGTCCGTAGGACACATCAATCAGCAGTGTGTTCCCCACTACAGGGACCCCAGGCAACCCCACAAACACAGGACAATCAGGGACCTGGGGTCAGTGGCAGTGTGCCCACAGTTCAGGGGACAGAGGCACAGGAAAACAGGAAAACAGGGAAGCTGGGAGGACTGCTATGTGACAGGGGGAGTACAGGCCCAGGGACTTGAAGGACATCAACACCACCCTGGTCACCATTGCAGGGGTGCTGGCAGACATGGCCAACACCATGAGGGAGGCAGTGGCACACCAGTGGGCCCCTGACACTAGCCAAACCGATGATCAGCCTTCCACCTCCGCTAGTGGACCGGAGGCCCCGCCACAGGAACAACAGGCCACCAGCACCCCACCCCCTACAGAAGGAGAACCACCCTGCAAACGGTCCATGTGATCCAGGAAGAAGCCAGAGACTATTGCCAAGACCCCTGTCAGGAATTAGACTCTCTTGATTGTCACCTTTGTGTCCCACTCTATCACCCTGTCCACCTTGAACTGCCATTGCTCCACTTCCTATGCCCCCTTGTATAAATCGCCTGTGATACAAATAGACTGGACTCTATCGTGGACATTCTTCCACCATCACCCCAGCCCATTGCACATCCCCCTCTACTTATTAGCACTTAAATAAACACCATTTGAATAAATACAAGTATGGAGTCTGTGAAATGATTTAAATATGTATTTGTTTAACAAGCTTTAAACACTGGAATACAACTGTATAGTAATGTGTACATAGGAATGACCTGTAGTTGGCTGCAGTCAACACACCAGGAGCGATAGTGGGGCACAAATATCTGAAAATAGAGATGCCAAAGGGTACAGTAAGTGGCCATAGGATTGGGAAAATCAGCCTGTGTGTATTGTCGTATTATTGCACTTCTGTTGTCCTCATCCTTATCCTCTGTCTCCTCATCTTCACGGTCCACAGGGTGCACTGCTGCCACACGGCCATCTCCGGGCTCATCCTCCTGCAGAAAAGGCATTTGGCTCTCAGAATTTTTTTTTTCGTTTGCCTCAGGGGTATAAGAATAGCCCAGGACTGTTTTCGGCTCGTGTAACTGAAATGCTGCATGAGTTCGACCCTGAAGCATTATCATATGTTGATGACATATATCTGACAGATGATGAGATTCTGCAACATCTAAGGCGTGTATCGCGCATTGTTGTGGGGTTTGCTGATATTGGCTATAAGTTTAATTTTAAGAAATCAAAGATTGCCTTCCTCAGTGTCATTTTCCTGGGATATGAGTTGTCGAGTGAGGGCAAGAGCCTAGCGCCACATTTTTTGGAGAAATGTGCTTTATTGCAGCCTCCTAATACGGTTCGGAAGCTCCAGTCATTGTTGGGGTTTCTGAATTTTGGCAGAACTTACATTCCTGATTATGCAACGCGTATAAAACCCTTATACGAGTTGATTCGCCCGAATTTTTCGAGTACATTTTGGACGATTGAACATACACACATACTGCGAGAATTACAGAGTGATCTTTTAGCAGTTAAACATTTACACACACGGGACAATAAGACACATTTAGTGATCAGGGTGATACCTGGGGCTGTTGGGTTTACTTATGTCACCTTTAATGAAGCTGAGACTGTCCCGATTGCATACAAGTCTCACTTGTATTCTGCTGCAGAGCAACGTTTTGCACAAACTGAGAAAATTCGCACTGCAGTACAGATGGCTGTTATTAAGGAAAGACCGCTGGCCCAGGGTCAACGCATAGTTGTTTCCCCGGTTCCGGCCTTAGAGGCTGTTACAAAAGCGAGTGTTCCTAATTCGAAAGCTTTACACCCGCGATGGATACAATGGGCTACGTCTTTGACAGCCACTGATGTAGATTATGTATTTGACCCTAAACTGTAGACTCAAGAATTTCTTCAATACGAAATAGAATACCCTGTTCCTGCTGGTACATTGCCTATTGACCAATATGAAGTGGTCATGTATACAGATGGCTCTGCGCAACCAGCGGTTGGGACTAAACAACAGTATTCTGCTGCATGTGCGGTGGTGAGCGGCACTATGGAGGGGGAAGTGTTCTGCCCCCGACATACTTATACTAAAACCTTGGGAGATTGCACGGCACAGCTGGCTGAGCTCAAAGCTCTATTGTTAGCGTTGGAGCACGCGGATCCGGCACTTTTAACCTTGCTGGTCTGTGACTCCTACTACTGTGTGCAGTCTTTCAACGAATATTTACACTATTGGAAGATGAATGGGTTCAGAGATTCTAAAGGCAACACCATTAAGCATAAAATGTTGTGGGGTAAGGTTGCGGATCTGAAGGAAACGCTTCCTAAAGTCCATGTTGTGCATTCACTTGGACACCAGTGCGTTGGAATACACGTTGCTGGTAATACTTTGGCTGATGAAGCCGCGAAATCAGAAGTGGCTGTCGCCACTGTGGCCGCAGTGACTCGTTCGAGTTCCAAACCAGACACAGAAATTTCGGCTGCCATAAAGGCTACGGCTGATGGCACGCCCTTTCCTAAAGGATTTCCTTCAAAATATAGTTACTGCTTGAATGGTGCGCTAAATGCTACTGTTACAATTACAGGCATTGGTGTACGTGAAATTCCCAATAAAATTGAGAGACCTCGATTGATTTCTGCAGCACATGAGGGGGTGGCTTCTGCACATGCTGGGGTGGCTGCCACAATTTCACTTTTACAGGCTCGTTACTGGTGGCCTGGTCTCTATAAAGAGACGAAGCAATATGTCCTTTGTTGTGACGTTTGTCAACAAATTAAAGCATCGTCGGCTAGACGCCCGCAGCAGACGCCCCTTCTGATTTCAAATAAACCATTACAGTGTGTGTACTTGGATCATTGTGGTCCGCTGACACCAGATAGTGCAAACAAATATATATTGTTTGCTGTAGATTCGTGCTCCAGATTTGTATGGGTATGGCCATAACGCTCGGCTGACGCTCGAACTGTTATTAAAGATTTGCGCATCTTTGTCGATATATTTGCAGTTGCGGCTTTTCATTCGGACCAGGGCCCTGCTTTTGCCTCTAAGGCAATCAGGGACACCATGGCTTCGTTGGGGGTCCAACTCCAATTCTTGTCTCCATTTCATCCCGAGGGAAATTCTGTCGTGGAGCGTTTAAATCGTGATTTAAAGCAGTCCTTAACGGCCAGAGTTATAGGTACGGGTCGTGGTTGGCTAGCCCACCTATATGGAGTACAGAGAGCACTTAATAACTTGCCTAGAAGGTCACTGGGGGGTCGTACTTCATATGAGTGCCTGTTTGGAACACAAATGTATGTTCCTGATCTAGATGGTCCTGGTGTGGAGGCGGCAGATACGCCCTTTGACATAAACGATCGTGTCACTGTTTTGCAGGATTTACAACAATTCCGTGAAGATAACTCTTCCGACAGTGCTGCCTCCTCAGGAATTAAGGATGAGCCAGTAACACCTACTGGTTGGATACCCAGGATTGGGGATCTAGTGCGTGAAAAGGTCGCAGTTAAAAAAGAATTTGGTCCTTCTTATCGAGAACCTGTCCCTGTGTTAGGGGTAAGCGGCACGAGAACTGTGATTTTACCGCCGCTGAGAGGGGCCAAAGGAAATCGCTTTGTTTCCATTGATAATGTCAAGTTACAACATGTGGCCGATTCTGCACAGCAGACCAAGAGGGACACCCAGTAGTTCCGGAATCCCTCTCACTACTGGGGAAGAAGTCCCGCTGCAGGTGATTTTCACCGACACTGTTTCGTCTCCGAGCTTGGGGAGGGTGGATGATGATCTTGCGTTTGTTCCACCGACGGCGATTAATATGGAATCTTGTGATCAAATTGCTGTACGTTCTACTGATGTTTCTGAACATGTGGTTTATAGTGTGCCACGGCGAGAGCCTCCGTCTGCTTCTTCGTTCACAGTTGCACCTTTTGCTAGAACTGCTTCTGGCTGCTTCAACAACGCTGATAATGATGGGTCCGGCTCCTCGTCTTCGATGTCTTCTGTCCACGGTCCACGACGGCTGCTGGGATGGCTTAAACGAACATATTTTGTTTTTCCTTGGAACTATTTTTGGCTGTTTTTGGCCGTGATGACTATTTTATTATGGTTGGGATTTGTGGTTACTTTTTTTCTGATAATACATGGTCATTTTCTTCCTGATCGATCTGACATTGAGCACGTGGAGACTGTGTTAAAACCACATTTTTCGTCTCATATGGTTCGAAGAGACTTGTCCACAGTGAACATTTCTGCTATACCAGTTCCGGATGGAATTGTGTGGGATAAAGTAATGTTTGATATATATGGTCCCACTGAATTGATTCAAATACCGTATGTCCTCAAATTATCAATGAATGATATTGTTATACCTGGCATTGTTTCTGATGATTGGGATGTGAAGACAGTAGATTCTATGCTAACGGATTTGCAATATTATACTGTCTATGACGATGAAGATGCTTACCAGTTTAGAGATAATCATGGTGACATGTTTTGTTACAACTATTATGGATACCACTTTATTCATAAAGCTAGTAGCCCTAAGCCCATGTTTAATTATGTGCAATGGGAACATTGCTCGACTCCTCCACAAGGGAGTTCAAAAACGTATTATGACAAATTTGCATATTTTGCTGGGCATGATCCACGTAATGCTAGGTCCTACTATTTTAAAGTTATACCGTATTCTAATAAGCAAATGTTATTGACCAATACTAAATTACTGTATTCCAATTTGTTTGTATCTAAACTGTTGGTCGAGGGATATGAATACTGGTTCAAAACTGTTGACTTGAAAAGTGTTTGGGGTACAAAAAATTCGCAAATGCAAGGCAGGGACACGTTATTTAGAGCATGTATTATCCCTGTGCAGATGATTTTCCTCATTGACACAGTACAACAGACTAGCTGTTTGGGCTTAGCGACGATTAGGGAGTTAACTTTGCCTAGTATACCTGTCCCTTCTAAATTAAAAAATTGGCAGCACTATGTGAATGCTACTTTCAGTGACTTTACACATTGGGTCCAGAATGGTACGCTTAAAACTTCATCGTTACATCCAGGCGGGTGGTTATTATGGCCTGTAGACACTAATATGTGTCATCAACGTTTTGTCACCTCTTCAGGGGGGTTCAGGACTAGTAGGGCAGACCCTCGTTACGTTTCACCAGAACATGCTGATATTATAACTACATACAGTGTGGGGAAGCTTTGTCAGCAATGGTTGAAGTCATCCACGCTGGATGCAGTTAAGTCACATCTCATGTTACTGTCTAATAATACTGATTTACAAGATTTTTTGTCAGGTCCCAGAGTACCACGGAAGAAAAGGTTCTTATACGAGGTTCTTAATGAGATTTGGAAGCTTTCACAACAAGAGGCTGCAGCCCGGTTGAGGCAGATTGATCAAGAAAATCTGATGCAGACTTTGTCTGTTGTTGATAATGGCATGCATACCCTTTCTGAACGTGTTTACACGATTGACAGCATTGTTTCCTCTGCCATTGACATTATTAAATCGGACGTGTCTTCTTTATATCATGGGCAGAGTCAGACGCTGTCCATGATGCAGCTGGGTTGGACTCTTCAGACCTTGAAGGCGGGTCGCGTTCCATGGCAGCACGTTCGTGCCAGAGAGATCTTTATCTCTTTTAATTTGACTCGTCAACAACAACTGATGGCTAAAAAGGAAGCGACATATGTTATGTTAAATATTGAGAAATTAGAGAAACTGCCTTTCACGGTAGCTGAAATTCCGTCAGCTGAATGGTAGATCCATGGGGTTATTAATTTGCCTATCTCTACTTTGCAATTTACTTCGTGTTTGAAGCACATTCCGGTGGGTAGATATGAACTATTGGGAGACAGTTACATACACGAGGTGTGGGACCTTCCCTTTCAGTACAGATGTGTTAATGGTTTGAAGGAGGTTTTTCTTAGCGGCAGCGAATGCGAAGCTTCTGTCAGCCATTCAATGGTTTGTAAACAGCTGTCCTTGCACGGGGCGTGTAACGCTTCGATTGCTAACTTAGCTTGTTATCTGAAGGGAGTTCCAGTCCCGGTTATTAAAAACACTTTCCAGGTGCTTTCTAACGGCAGTTACATTGTTCTTAACAGCGAACGCTGCTGTGGCATGCGTGCCGGAATAGTTTACATCGTCGTTGTCAACAAGGCCGTTACGTGCTGCGGGAATGTGTTGTTTCCCCCCACTCAATTTAGGGAGGTAGCAGACATCTGGCCTCATATTGCTACTTCCAAGGTTGATTTCGACAAGTTGAGTCGGCTAAAAGCTTTATTGTTTCAAAAGCATGTGGCCCTTACATCTGCTAGCGAGACCTACGCACTTGAGGTGGCAAGGTCATTGGCGGAGATACAGTCCCTTTTGAATACTAACTTTCCGAATCACTTCGGTGAACTTGTGGGACGTATATTTAATGCATCCAGCACCGCTGGTATTGCACATTTTTTCAAAGTCGTTGGTGTTGGTTTTGCTCATACCTTCTCTTCCATATTCGGTTTGATACCTTCGGCTATACATTCTATTTTCGGAAGCATTTTTGGGGGTTTCCCGATTACTTTGGCTTTATTGGCTGGAGTCTTGCTGTTGTTGCTATTTTTTCGCAATGGCTGTCCCGTCACGACGAGATCCTGCACTGCTGCTCCCATCAGCGCAGCTGTGTCATGAACGCATGATGCAGCATTTTGGAGCAACACTCCTGGGACATTTGGAGTGCGACTGGTCTCTGTCATTCAGACCGGTTTTGGATTGTGTGCAACCCGTGTTTCGATGCCTTTGGTGCTCGTTTGAACATGCACTGGCTCTCTGTCTCTCATTGCAGCGCCCTCCAATGGTCGATACTGATCTGTTGATGTTCCCGATTAGGGCTCATTCCCAGACTTGTGCACTACGGATGCGCTTGCTTCGTGAGGCAGTTTATGAGATTCCCTTCCTGGAGGAAGATGGTATTGTCTCTTTCATAGGCCCTGCACGGGGTGCCGCGCTGAATGGTTTTGGGGCTTTGGATCACACCTGCTCCATGGTACTTTGTGGCGTGGATCTTCCGATATTGACATATAACGAAGTGGAGGAACTCCTGCGTTCTATTGCTTCTGTCTGACGATTGGATTTTTACGAAATTGACACTATATTGAATTTGGTTATGCTCACATGTTACCTAAATTTATGACTTTGTTGTCTTCTCACCTTGTCGAAATACTTGTTTTAGATATTGTTTATATTTAGGGCATCCTTTTATATTATTGGAACCACTTGCTACCGACAAGGGGAGGGTGTAGTGTGGTTAGTTTTACGTATTCATTGCGCTTTAGCTTCAGGCTTTAGGCCTTTGTGCATTTTGCCCTGAATATATTTTATTCATTTGCTGACAGCTTAGAGCCTCTGTGCACTCTGCTCTACATGCTTTTTATTAGGCTTCGTACTGTTATTTTTCAAATAGCCAGTTCTACGGTGTTGTTTTTTATTCATATCACACTGTTTTGCCTACTTCAGCACTGGAGTTCTCCATAACATATTTACTCTGTGCTTCAGTCAAGGATACAGTCTGGTACATTGCCGATAGACGTGGTAAGAGTTTAGACTTGGCATTCCTGCGTAGGGACATTTTGTGATCACGGTGACATGTTAGTAATAAAATCACTTCCTTGTCCCAATACACGCAAGAGGGAGATTCCGACCAGGGAACCACAACTTGACTCTGACTGCCTAGTTGCAGATGCTGAACCAAGATCACAGGTCTTTGCTCAGGTATGAGGGCTGATGTATCCACAGTGATTCTAATAGGCAAGCTAGAAGCTTAACATGCTGTGCTCTAGATAAAACAAGCAGAGGGAGAGTAGAAACTGTTTGACAATATGATAGCTTTGTTTTTATGTTTTACTCTCCTAGTAACTATTACAATCCTACTGTGTTGTATCGTTCTGGTTATTGCGTCTCACGCCTTAATATCTAAAATACAGTCGTTTTATTAAAACATTATATAAAACTTATACTGTCTTTGTCATTTGTATATGAGATCATATTGGAAATAAGAGAGTTGGTTTGGATCTGAGTAACCACGACTTCCCTGAGAAGTTCCAAAGATGTCATGCGCTCGGCTGCCAAATCATTCCTTCCAAATGGGAGGAATGAGGCACTGCTAGTTAGCCGGAGCAAAAACCGGATTTAGGGTGACAGAGTTCTTTACACGTGGGTCAGACTCAGTCCCCCACACCGTTATCGATCCTGCTACCTAGAAATCCAGTAGTCTCATTTAGAATAATGAGAGCCCACGCGACACACTTGGAAGGAGCCAGTTGCCAGGAAATGGAGCACTGATAGGACTTGCACAAGAGGGGGCATCCCGGCAGGCTGACGGATAGCAGATATCAAGTCAGGTTCCAATTGGGCACACAGCTCTGTGACCGTGGCCCTGTCCAGTCTATAGGTGAGGATAATGTGCCTGTCCTCCATTGTTGCCAACTCCACCAGGGGCCTGTACACGGGAGGATGTCTCCATCTCCTATTTATCCTCAGCAGTTGCAATCTAGGGGGCAAACGGTGGGCAGCTGGTCAGTATTCCGTATTTCCAAACACTACACTGCATTGCATGTTATTACTGTAACAGTATATTGTTGGATAGGCCCAAATGGTGCCTATGTGTATTGTGACACAGTTAGGTGCCATGGCCTGCCCCCCCTGAAATGGTGTCTGCCTGTCCTGTATGGAGGGACAGGTGGAAATGAGGTAATTCCACTGACGTTGTGCGCCGTTGCGGAAGGCAGTCGAGAACCGCAGTGCAACTCCTCATTGGATACCATTGGGCCCTATCGGTTACAGTGGCCAATTGTGATGTATGCCAGCGGTGACGGTACACACCGCCGCAGACGTGACCGCCATTTTCTATCGGTTCACTCACTTGCTACCTGACCTTCAATAGGAGAGGACCTACACTGCAAATGCTGCTGTAACCTGTGTCTGGAACCGACCATGGCTCCTGTCACTGGGGAAAGGGCCTCTGCCTTCACCACTGCAGAGTTGGAGAGACAGGTGGATGGGGTCCTACCCCAGTACCGAATGCTGTATAGGCTTCCAGACCAACAGGTGAGTACACTGTGAGCACAATGCATGGAGTGCTGTGTGTGAGGACCTCATGTGGGGGGGGTTGGTGGAAGGGCCCTGGGCAGCGTGCTGCATGTATGGTGGGCAATGTCTGTGCATAAGGGGATGTGAGGGCTATGGTGGGCCATGAGTGTAACTGGCAGGACGGTCTCACTGACGCATATGGCATGCCATCGCCAAGGACGTGCGGACCCTGGGGGTCTACACCAGGTGGAGCACCCACTATCGCAAACTTTGGGAGGACATGAGAAGCTGGGCACGGAAGACGGCGGAGGCCCAGCTTGGGATGGCCTCCAAATGAGGAAGGGGTGCCCGTCGAACCCTGACCTCCCTGATGGCCTGCATCCTGGCGGTGGCCTATCCGGAGCTGGATGGGCGCTTGGGGGCATCACAGCAGCCACAAGGGGGTGAGTACAATTCCCCAAAATGCCTCTTGCGCGTGGTGGGGTGGCATCCAGGTGATGGATGTGGGCCTGTGGGTGCCCCTAGTCCAGGCCAGACATTTCAGGGTAAGGCCCATGTTGGGCAGGGTCTGATGTACACCTCCTCCAACCAAGCTAGTAGGCATCCACTACTGGGCAGGGTCTCAGGTATGCTGCAATTGGCGTTAGGTATCCCTGTCCATAGGCTGGTGACTAGCATTGTGACTGTTAGTGCATTGCCTAGTGTGTAGGGCTGTTCCATGCGTGGGTCTCGTGTACGCCAACAGTGGTTTTGTTGCCACCATTGACCAAGGGTATCCTTTGGCTTTCCCCCCCTTTTTGTTTAGTCACCCTGTCCTTATGTACATTAGCATCATCTGGCGGAGGAGCAGAGACACCAGCGACGGGGAGAGCTGCATCCCACAGGGCCCAGAAGGCTGAATGAGTGAGGGCACCAGTAGGACAGATGGCGAGGGGAGCACCACGGCGGCGGAGACTGGAGGGGACAGTTCTGACAGTGATACCTCCTCCGTGGATCTCCCTGGTGGTGGCGGACACCTCTGTGCCCACCCCAACTACAGGTTCAGCCACCACCCCCTGTACCAGCACCGCCCTCCCAGCAGCCCCTCAGCATGTTTCCCGGGCCCGCTCACCCAGGAGGGTGGGCATCTCCTTTGCCCCAGGCATCTCAGGCCCTGCCCCAGTTAGCCCTACTGCCCTGAGTGAGGAGGCTATTGAACTCCTGCGATCCATCTCTGTTGTGCAGTCAACCATTGTTAACGCCATCCAGGGGCTGGCAGCCCTTTTGCAACAAACAAATGCATTCCTGGAGGACATTCATTCTGGCATGGCGGCCAAATAGAGATCAATCCAGGCTCTGGCCTCCTCCCTGATGGCAGCCATTGTCCCTGTTTCTAGCCTCCCCCTCCAACTTCCTTTGCCCAATCCGATTCCCCTCAACCCCAACCTATTCCAAGCACACAGGCAGACCAGCATGCACCCAGGAGAACACACTGAAGTGGTTCAGGCAAACACAAATACCATACATCATCCCACAGGCCCTCACACAAACACCATCCAGATGCAGACATACCAGCATCCACTGCCGCCACTGTGGCCCCCTCCTCCTAGTTGTCCACCTCCCTCCCAGTAGCGTCTACACTCACACCTGCATGCACTACATCCTCATCACTACCACCATCACGCCTATCACTACACACCCCTCACTGGCAGTCACCACATCACCAAATCAATGTACACGTCCCTTGTGTCCTCTCCCACTGTGTCTGTGCCCCCTCCTCCCATAGTACACAAACGCAAGCACTCAGACACCCAACAGTCATCCACCTCACAACAGCATCCAGCCCATGCACCTGCACCGCAACACAGCAGACAGACACCTCCTACAACCACTTCCTCTTCCTCCACTCCCAAACCTTCACCCTCTTCCCACCCAAATGGCCCTAAGAAGCTTTTCCTCGCCACCCTTGACCTCTTCCCTACCACTCCCCCGTCCTTCTCATAGAGCAAGGGTGGTCAGAACCTAGGCGAGCACCTCAGCCACCCAGTCCACGGCCACAGTAGTGTCGACAGCTACTGCAGGTGTGAGAGGATCCCGGGCACCAGGCAGCAACACTGACAGGGTGCCTGCACCAAGTGCATCAAGGAAGGGCAAGGAGGCACCACCAGCTGCAGGAGGGAAGGGCAAGGGGCAATCCTCAGCTGCTGACAGGAAGGGCAAGGGGCCTGTACCAGCAGGCAGGAAAGACAGGATGCCTGGTGCTGGGACTCATTCGGAGCCCCCACCATCAACCATGGTGGTTCAGCCGTCTGAGGCTGCAGGAGAAGGGCTTGAGCTTCCCCCCACCACTGCCAGCACTGCCACCAGCACCAGCACTGCCACCAGCACCATTGCCAGCAGCACCAGTGGGCAGCCGTCTGAGGCTGCAGCGGATGTGCTGGAGCCTCCCCCAACACTCGGCGGACAGTGTGTAGTCCTGCCTCCATGGGCTGTTGTGCGTCCTGGCCCCTGCAAAGCATGTGGGTCTGACACCCAGGTGAGAGACTGTGACCTTGCACTCCCCAAGATATGCATCACAGGGCACAAAGACCCCTCCAGAACCAGTGGAAGAAGCCATCCACTCACCCCATCCTTCCCAGGATGAAGCACACTGGGCACCATTCCCCCTCAAGAACCAGTGGAAGAAGCCATCCACTCACCCCATCCTTCCCAGGATGAAGCACACTGGGCAGATGCTCCCCTCCAGAATCAGTGGAAGAAGCCATCCACTCACCCCATCCTTCCCAGGATGAAGCACACTGGGCACAAGGCCCCCTCCAGAACCAGTGGACGAAGCCATCCACTCACCCCATCTACCCAGGACCAAGCCCAGGGCATGTTGCCCCCTCCAGAGCATGTGGGCAAACTACTCACTTGAGAGACTGTGGCCTTGCACTTCCCCGGACCAAGCAGTGGGGAAACAACCCACTTGAGAGACTGTGGCCTAGCACTCCCCAGGACCAAGCAGTGGGCAAACCACCCACTTGAGAGACTGTGGCCTTGTACTCCCCAGGACATTGCACAGGGTATGTAACCCCATCCATTACCAGTGGTGTTGTACCATCTTCCGGCTGAGGTGCCCCCTCATTCCCCATCCCCCTGAGGTGCCTGTGTATTTTCGACCTGATGCCCCTGCAGTGTTCTCTCCGTGTTGTTGCAGGAGTGAGGTGAGGCCTTGGCCTATGTAATGTGGGCCTGTGGCCCACGAAAATTGAGGACTGGGCATTGTCCCTACATTTGTAAATATGTATATACATTTGTATTTTGATGCACTTATTCATGTTATTTTATCGTATTGCACTCACTTTCTTCCAGTCATTTTGTCCTTGCATTATTCCTGAGGAGTACTGGGTGGATATGTAATGTTTGTGCATCTGATTGTTTCTATGGTGTTAGGGGTGTTGCGTGCTGTGTGTGTGTGTGTCACTCTTTTTTTTCTCCCCCCTCCCTTGTGTGCTAGGTGGCAGTACTCACCGTGGTCGTCTGCGCCAGCGTTGCTGCTCATAATGCAGGAAAAGGTAGACGAGCATCGGAAATATGTGCAGCTCTGGCTCCATGGCGTCGTGGTTGTTCCCTGAGTCTCCAGAGGTGAGTCCTTTGACTTCTGTGTTCTGTTTCCGCCGTGCTTTTGATGTCTTTGGTACCGCCCCGGAAAAGGTGGTAGATAGGCCTGTCGTAATAGTGTGGGCGGTACATTGTCTTACGTCTGGCTGTTGGCGGGTGGCGCCGTGGTGCTTGTTGATACTGCCGTGGCAGTCGGTGTGTTAAAGTGGCTGTCTGTCTGAGTGGTTTCTGCTGTGGTCATAATTCCATTTTTGTTACCGCCGGCCTGTAGGAGGTATTACCGCCTCTTTATCACCGACAGCCAGGGTTGTAATGAGGGCCATTGTCCTTTGCATGCAGTCACTGAGCAATACTTTCCCTCGTATGTAGGGAATATAAAAATTCATGATACAGTGTGTCATCACTGTTGGCATCAGTAGCCATGCCTACATGTTAGCATGTGTACCTTGCACTTTTGTAATAAAATTTCCAATATTGTTTCATACATGATATACCTGTCTTGAGGGGATGATGTCTGATTCCAATACATATGTGTGCATGCCAAAATCTCTTGTTGAATAGTTTCATATGACAGGTATACAGTCCATGTGTTACCACATACAGGAGTTTGTCAACATTGTGTGTTGGGTCACACATACCCCAAAATATTACTCTTTGTCATTTATCATGAACAAATCAATGAAGGGCATGAAAGGTAGACCTCCAGTACTTACTTGCTCACAATGTGCATTTCCATGCCACTTCATTGATGTTGAAACATTTGGCTAAGTGCTTTGCACATGTCAGTTGTTGAAGGTTCTTTACCTGACTGTTGTCATGTATCAGGGAGTGACAAGCAGAAATGTTAAATCATATGTGAGTGTGTAGACTCAGGACTCCAATGGAATATGTGTTTGAATGACATAAAGGTAGGTATACAGATGTGCCTTCCCATTGAGAAAGATGTTAAAGGCCATCTTCAGATTTTAGAGATACCCTAAGCCGCAACAACATTCAATGGACTATTGGCTTTTAGTAATGCAATTTTAGAAGGGTGTTCTCAGCAGTACCAATCGAAACAGGTGATTTCCCTAGGTCTGGATGATTAATTGTGCTGTGGATATGTGCTGAGAAATCTCCCAGACACTTTCACTGGATTGTCTCCAGTGTACTTTTCTTTGCAAGATGTGTTATCTAGCAAAGCAATATTAGTACAACTTCCATTACACAATTTTGTCAATGTACATATTGTGAAATTACCATTGGTGACTTTGTACAGTGTAGCATGGGCGTTTCCATGTCACCTTGTTTGGGCTATTGTACTTCTTACTGCAACATGGCTGGATTAATTGCTCATCATTTCATCCTGATAGAGTATTGTTTATATGAACATTTGCTGATTGCAGGGCCTTGTGTGGAATCTGTGAGAATGTCCTTGCATTGCCATTTTATTCGATGCCAACAGGTTAGTGAGGGGTGCTACAAGAGCCAAATCATTCAAGGTGATAAGGTCTCCTATTGATCCATGACTATTGAGATTAGACAACTTCACTCATGCAAATGAAGATGTCTATGAAACTAATTTTCCTGTGTGCAAATGTTTACAGTTCATGTAGCTTGCATGCATGTGGTGTTGGAAATGTTGGAGGTACTTTGGGGGACCCTGTGGCTGTGGACTACTGTACATTATGGTAAGGGTTTGTAATCAAATCTGTTGTTCAAGTGTGTTCTGGCACATGGACTGACCCTATATGTCCGTGTCATTTCAGCATCATCATAGGCAAGCAGAGGAGACAGGGCCGACAGCAGTGGGGAAGCAGCTGGCCATGGCACCTCAAGTTTTGAGACATCCGACATGGAGGGACCCAGTGGCCCAGAGGGTAAAGGGAGTGCCACAGAGGACACTGGTTCCACATTAACTTCTTTGGAGTCAACCTCCAGTGGACAGTCTCTAGTGGTGGCAGAACTTTCAGGACCTGCAAATGTTCAATCCTTGTTCCATCTCTACCCTACCTGTAGCTCCTCACCCTGTTGGCCAGGCCCGCTCCCTCAAGAGAGTAGTCTCCTTCACGCCAGGCACCTCACCCCCTGCCCCTGTTACCATTGGTGCCCTGAATGAGGAGGCTATAGATCTCCTGAGGAGCATCTCTGTGGGTCAGACTGCCATTAAGAATGCAGTCCAGGTGCAGGGCACCCAGCTCCAACAGATAGTTGTATACCTGGAAGACATTCACAGTGCTATGTCTGGCCTATAGAGTTCTTTTCAGGCTTTGGCCTCCTCCCTTATGGCAGCCTTCCACCCCCCACAATCCTCCCCCCAACACCTTCCTCTATCTCATCCAATTTCCCTATCACTACTCCTGTCCAAAGCACACTCACACATATGCATGCACACTCCTCAAGAGCCACAAGCAGCACACATAAACACAAACACCACATGATACACAAGCACTCAACAGTCACTCACCCTGTTCACAACCACCACCACACCCCCAGACACCACCCCAAAATACACATACACAACTACCAAATATACCATACCCTCAGACACCACCACTACACCCACAGACACATCCGCCACATCCACCATACCTTCAGACATCACCCCAATATCTATAGACACAGCTACCACATCCACCATACCTCCAGACACCACCCCCGCCCAAACAGACACATCCACCATTCCCACCATACCCATCACATCCACATCACAGCCCACCAAGAAACACAAACACCTACAGTCACACAAGCAACAGACACCAACTGAACACAAGCACACTTTAGAACCACACACACCAGTACCAAAAACACCCAAAGCCACACCTGACACAAGCACTTCCTCAACCTCCTGTCACGTTGTCTTTTCCTCTGGATCTGCACGCTGCTGAACAAGAAGGCTCACCTCCCGGCGTCACCAACTTAGAAAGCTTTAATAGTACAGAGTTATGATGAAGTCAGGCGTGGGAAGGGAATTAGGGTAGGGAACAGCTGGGAGAGAGATCTGAAAAGGAAAAGGTTAGAACAAACATGCATATACTCATTAATGACCATCAAATTCACCATTAGAGCCTTAGCGTACATGCATCTCCATAACACCAGATTGAAACTCTTTGTGATTGTGCAATAGCCCCTTGTAAATCACAACACCAGAATGAACTGAGACCTCCGAGTCCCAAGAAGACCAGAGTTTTTAGACCACGGACACTCTCTTAAATATCAATCATAGAACCACTTATGCATTGATAATATCAATCATAGAACCACGTATGCATTGATAAAACTCTAAACATTAGATCTCAGTTTTAGAAGACTCGTAAACACTTAAAGAGGTCTTTTCACATAATATAAAACACCTTAATATGTATCTCACGTATCATGCATCCTAAAACGATGAAACTGTGATTTCTTTATCTTTGAAACCCTTTTTCGATAAATGTTCTCCTGTACATGAAAAGCACTTTAGGTATTGAGCCAAGGGCGCTTTACTTTCTGTGAACTGAAGTGCTTTCAAATATTGTGGTCAAAGCGCCTTTTTTCTCCTCTGGAACTGAAGCGCTATGCCAATGCACGTTTATTCCTTTTGATTGGAGCGCTATGTCAATGCGTGTTATTATTGAGAACTGAAGCGCTTTATCAATAGCGCGTTGCTGGAGTGAAATGAAGCGCTTTTACTTGAGCACGTCGTTGCTGTGAACTGAAGCGCTTTACTGAGCGCATTGCTGCTGCGAACTGAAGCGCTTTACTGAGCGCGTGGCTACCGTGAACTGAATCGCTTTACAGAGCGCGTTGCTGCCGTGAACTGAAGCGCTTTACTGAGCGCATGGCTGCCATGAACTGAAGCCCTTTACTGAGCGTGTTGCTGCCGTGAACTGAAGCGCTAAAATCAAAAGGCCTAAAACGCCATGCTCGTTAGGCTAGGGGAATGCTGAAAGTTAGGGAGAAACAACTCCCTTCTGACTTGGGCTCTTCTCAACATTACCGCCCATGAGTACAACCTACTCGTGTCTGAATTCCAAATGGAATAACAGGAACCTTCGAGTTTCTGCCAAGCTGCCTTTGAAGAAATTCTGCTTTGCTCCAGAGGAAGGTCCCTTGAGGTCTGACTGCATCGAAGTCTTTAAAATAGTGAGCCACACGCTTGGATGTGGCTGGGCTTTATAGGCCAGCCGCAACCCAAGATGGCTGCTGCCTCTAAAAACATGGCAAATGTAGTCCCTTCATAGAATAGCACTGATAAGTGCATCTTGACCACCAATGGCCTGAACCTGCAGCTATGTGAGCTTTACCACAGGGCAAACGATGCTGCTGGCCATTCTTGGAACAAGCGGGGATGACCAGTGGTGCGCATAAAGCGCCGCAAAACCGCACAGCGAACCTTCGGGTGGAACATGGACCACACACAGCCTTGATCCTGACATTACACCCCCCTCCCAAGCGCATTCCAGGGCGGCGTTTTTCAGGATCGAGGAGATTAAATCGCTGCACCAAACGTGGTGCATGGACATTTTTTGCAGGTTCCCAAGAGTCATTTTCCGGTCTGTATCCTTTCCAGGACACCAGGTACCAAAGAGAAGACCCCCGATATTTGGAGTCTAAGATAGCTCGCACTTCATATTCCCAGTGCCCTTGGACTAAGAGAGGAGCAGGTTGTGTGACACTTGAGGAAGAAGCTAGTTTAAGAAGTGAAGTGTGAAATACTGGGAGAATTTTCAAAGACAATGGTAACTTCAGTTTATATGTTACTGGATTCCCTTGTCGTAAAACTTCATAGGGCCCTATGAATTTTGGATGGAACATATTTTGATTTTTTAATATAACGTTTTTTGTGGACAACCAAACTCTATCTTTTTCTGTGTATTGAGGACCAGGCTGGTGTTTCTTGTCATATTGTATTTTATATTTTTTCTTAGCTTCATGGAGATTTGTTTGCAGTTGTGAATGTACCTTCTTCATGTGCGTTAGCATGTCCATACCTGCCGGAGTAGTTTGTGTTGAAGCCGGTAATGTGACTTGCAAAATATGTGGATGGCGACCATATAGCCCATAGAAAGGTGTTGAGTTTATCGAGGAATGATGAGAGTTATTATAAGCCAGTTCAGCTATCCACAAGAGGTCCAACCAGGTTTTTGGAGATTTTGTTGCATAACATCGTAAGCATTGTTTCAGGGTTTGGTTTAGTCTCTCTGTTTTACCATCCGTGTGGATGATAACTTGTAGACAAGGTTGAATCAATTAGTAAAGCCTTGCACCACTGTTGCCAAAAGTGTGCAGAGAATTGAGTTCCTTTTTCAGAGAGGATGAATCTTGGAAGTCCATGAAGGCGAACAATGTTTTCTAGGATAATAGTTGCTAAGGTGTCAGAGGTTTGGAGCCCTTTACAAGCGATTAAATGAGCATATTTGGTAAGTCTGTCCACTACCACTAAAATGGTTGTAAATTGTTTTATTTGTGGAAGACCAGTAACGAAGTCCATTGAAATATGTTCCCATGGATAATTGGGAACAGGTAGACCTTTAGGTTTGCTATGTTTGCTTTTGCATCTTGCACATATCTCACATGATTTTAGCATTTGCTTAAGATCATGAACGAATGTAGGCCACCAAAAAAACCTCTTCATGAATTCTTTTGTTTTTTGAGGACCTGGATGACCTGCCTGAGGATGACTATGTAACCAATAAAAAGCTGTTTCTCTTAACTCCTCAGTAGGCATGAAAACTCGAGATTCATGTAGCGGTAAACCTTGTTTATTGGACCTTTTGGTGTCTTGTTGTAACCACTCTTGCCACTGGGTGATATGAAATTTTTTACAAATAAGATCAAAGAATTTCTCAGCTGCTATTAAACACAGTACCTTTGAAAGCATTATAATAGGCATTAGTTTTTGTTCAGTATGAGTAATCGAAGAATCTTGCCTAGACAAAGCATCTGCCTTTCGATTATCAACTCCAGGTCTAAAGGTCACTATGAAATCAAATTCTGCGAAGAATAGCATCTATCTCAATTGTCTGGGAGTCAATAGTCTGGCAGAACTCATAAATTGTACATTTCTATGATCAGAATATGCAGTTATGGTGTGTTTTGCTCCCAACAGATAATGTCTCCATTCCTTAAAAGCATTGCGAATTGCCAATAATTCTTTTTCGGCTATGGTGTGGTTCTGTTCTGCTTCATTCAATTTCCTTGATGCATAAGCGATGGGGTGCAACTGTCCCGTTTCTCTATGACGTTGAGATAAGATGGCTCCCACAGCAACATCGGATGCATCAGCTTCCACTATGAATGGTTCCTCCACATTGGGGTGAGCTAGGATGCGAGCTGTAGAAAAGGCCTTTTTTAATTCTTGAAATTCTTCCTCAGTTTCTTGGGACCACTTGAAGATGGCCTTTTTTCTTAGCAATTTAGTGATTGGTGCCACTTTTTGGAAGAAATGATGGATGAAGCGTTGATAAAAATTTGCAAATTCCAAAAAGCATTGAACATCACATACTGATTTTGGTGTTTGCCATTCAGGTATTGCTTGAATCTTTCTTTCAGTCATTTGCATGCCATTTGGTGTTAAAATGACTCATAGAAATTCAACTTCTTTGGAATGAAATTCACATTTACTTAATTTACAGAATAAATTGTGCTTTTGCAGGGTTTGTAGTACCTTTTTCACATGTTCTTCATGTATTTCCTCTGAGTCTTAATAAATCAATATATCGCCTATATAAACGATAACAAAGATGTCCAAATACTCTCTCAGAACATCATTTAGAAAGTATTGAAAGGTTGCTGGAGCATTACATAGACCAAACGGCATCACTAGATACTCGAAGAGGCCATTACGAGTTTTGAAAGCCATTCGTAAGTCAAGTTTGGTATAGATAACGGCGGATTATACTTGGTCTAACAAGACTGGAATAAGGCAGTGGATATTTGTTTTTCACTGTGATCTTGTTGATTGTTCTACAGTCAATACAAGGCCTCAAATCACCATTTGCTTTGGGTACGAAGAATTGGGGAGAAGCTGCTGGAGACCGTGATCGCCGAATCAACTTGTTGGCCAAAGATTGATTAAGATATTCTCGTAGGACTTGATTTTCTTTCTCAGATAAAGCATAGATTCTACAATTTGGTATATTAGTGCCAGGTACTAAGTCGATCTGACAATCGTACGGTCTGTGAGGTGGTAAGGAACTTGCTTTTTTTCACAGATGATTGTCCATCATCACAATAAGCTTTATTCGATCGACAGACCATCAAAGCAATACAATACAAAGATAAATAACATCATAAACAAAGCAGTACAAGTCTACCCTAAACCAATATCTAAGGATTAAAACCCTGGTTGCCCAGTCTTTAAAATCTGTTAAAAGTCATTATTTATATAAGAGTTGCGTATACGCCATGCTGCTACTAAAAACTTGCTTACGCCATAAATTAACAAATTTGAATTGTGACTTTTTAAGAACCTCAGACCTAAAGCACATTTCCTTATCTTCATTTCCCGGCAGATTTTGCAGATCCATTTAGACCTAGGGACTAAGTATGCAGGACAGAAAAACATAAAGGGGGTCATTCTGACTCCCGCCGGCGGCGGTAACCGCACGCCTGGCGGGAGCCGCCGAATGACCGCACCGCGGTCAAATGACCGCGGCGGTCATTCTGAGTTTCCCGATGGGCTGGCGGGTGACCGCCAGAAGGCCGCCCGCCCGCCCAGCGGGAAACCCCCTTCCACGAGGATGCCGGCTCCGAATGGAGCCGGCGGAGTGGAAAGAGTGCGACGGGTGCAGTTGCACCCGTCGCGATTTTCAGTGTCTGCTATGCAGACACTGAAAATCTTTGTGGGGCTCTGTTAGGGGGCCCCTGCAGTGCCCATGCCATTGGAATGGGCATTGCAGGGGCCCCCAGGGGCCCCACGACACCCGTTCCCGCCAGCAAGGTTCTGGCGGTCAAAACCGCCAGAACCAGGCTGGCGGGAAGGGGGTCGGAATCCCCATGGCGGAGCTGCCTGCAGCGCCGCCATGGAGGATTCCTCAGGCCAGGGGAAAACCGGCGGAAATTGGCCTGGATGCACCGCCAGCTTGTTGGCGGTGCATCCGCGGTCCCCGGCCACCAGGGTCGGAATGACCCCCAAAATGTTCTACTGTTTCAGGGGAAATGCCACACACGGGACAAATATCAGAAGTGGCATTGGATCCCCATCTACTCGTCAAGGTCTTCAATGGTAATGTCCCGAAACGAAATCTGGCATACAGTCCTTTGCCTAGTAAGTTAGGTATTATATCTAGATATAATTCAAACTCTGGGTACCATTTAAAATCAATAAAAAGGTTGGTTAGACGGCCATGAGATTTGTGAGAAATATAGTTGTTCGGTACATAGGACCAGTATACACCCTTCAATACTTTTACATGTGATTTCTCAAGTTGGTGGGGATTCTCCCAGAAGTCTCCCAATCCCAATGTGCGAAACCAACTAGATATGTGTTTAATCCATGGGATAGAGATAGATTTTGAACATTTTAGCAATTCTAAAAGTGAGATCTTATATACGACCAATTCAGGGACTATCCATAGCCTTACCCAATATAGCAGAGGTCGTAAAATAATTAGGTCGGCCATCCGTTTTAGTCCCAAGTCTAAAAACAAAGGGATTAGTGGGGTGCTGGGGGGGCATACGCATATGGCCCTTGCAAAACTGTTCTCACTTTTGGTTATCCTGCTACTATCAGAGAAACCCCATATCTCTGCACCATAGACAGCGGCTCCCTGCGCCTTGGCCACATAGATCTTAATTGCTGAGGATACAGCTTTGGCCATCGTGCTCCTGTAAAAGCGCAGTATGGATGCTGCCCGATGTTGCAGGAGCCCAACACTCTTGCTAGCCTGTTCTTCCCAGTAGAGTGTATCTGTGAGCCTCACGCCCAAGTAATCGATGGAACTAACCTGGTCCAGGGTAATACCATCTAGTCTTATAATGCATTTCTTACGGGAACCAGAGTGAAATACCATAAATTTAGTTTTCTTCAAATTCAACTCTAGACTAGAGTTCCGGCAGAACAGATTAAATTTGTCCACAAGAATTTGGAGGCCCATAGGGGTTTTTGAGATGAGTAGGGAGTCATCTGCAAAGAGAAGAATAGGGATTTTCTGATTGTCTAAGGTGAGAGAGTCATTCTGACATGTCATTAGTTCTTGCACCACCTCGTTTATAAATAGGGAGAACAGGAGGGGTGCTAGCACACAACCCTGACGAACACCCCTTTTTATGGGGAATTTATTAGTCAGCTCGCCTTTGTTGCCCCATCTCACTTGTGCGTATGTATCTTCGTGCATGCGTTTCAGTAAGTGGGTTATATTAGCTGGTATCCCTATTTTATATAACACTTCCCACAACTTTTCTCTTGGGCCAAATCGAAAGCGGATCGCAAATCAACAAAGGCAACATATAGGGTTTGCTTTGCCAGGACTATATATTTCCAATGTAGCACGGCCAACCTGAAAGCCTGGTCTACCATACTTATTCTAGGCCAGAACCCCGCCTGGAGAGGAGAGAGAATCTGTTGTTCCATAACCCAACTCGATAGTCTATCTAAGAGCTGTTTGGGAAAAAAAAATTGCAGGTTATCAATTAGACTAATCGGTCTATAATTAGTTGGGAGATTTGCATTACCCTTTTTGTAGATGGGATTAATTTCGGCACCCTTCTACGTCCCGTGAATCTGTCCTCCTGTGATTTTATTTGACAGTAGGTTGATATACCAGGTCCATATAGTTGGCTCTGATCTGTAAAGATCGCCTGGGATTTTATCTGGTCCTGGGGCTTTACCAGGTTTCAAGGAGTTAATAGCGTCAGCAGTTTCTTTTAGAGAGAAACAAATGTGGTCCTAGGGGTCATATAGACTCCCGTCTAAGGAAGTGGTAACAGGGTTTGCATTTGAAAAAGTGGGAGGATCTAATCCCACGTTGTTGCTATCGGGGGGCCCTGGAATAGCGATTTTATCATAGAGGAGAGAGAAGTGCTCCACCCAACTTTCGGGTTGGATATGATTCTTTAAGCTATTCCTGCCCCCTTTCTCACGTTTAGTCAACAGTTCCCAAAACAGCGTGTTATTATTAGTTTTCGTGGCATCCAACAGCTCCTGCCAAATAGAATCTTCCCAGGATTTCTTTGATCGTAAAATAGTCTTCTTATAAAGACATCTAGCTTGTTGGATCGCCCCCAGGGTCCCATCCATAATAGCCTTTTTTAGCCCGGACTTGGCCCTTGTACATGAATCATTGAACCATCTGTTATTAGCCGAAACCCCACATCGCGGTCTTACCATAATCTTTTTGTATAAGATACTTTGGAGTTTGACAGTCATGGTTTCATGTATACCAAGAATTGGAATAGCCTTAGGATCATGGTCTTCATAGGCTGACAAATTGTCAATAAACATTTGGTAGATCTCGCGTAGCAAATAGGGATTCAACATCACTTTTGGCCACCCAATCTTCGTATATGCATTATTCAGAATAGGAGAAGGGACCATTGTAAATTGCGTGTTCAAGGTTCTTCCAAATATATTCCCAGAGAGGGTGAGTAACAGGGGGTAGTGATCACTCTCACACCTGGAATCCACCCTCATGTCTCTCAATAAAGGCCATAGTGGCACATCCACTAGGAAATAATCAATAACACTTGTCAATGAACCTCATTGGAATGTAGTTGCAAGGTTTAGATCAGAGGGAGTACGACCATTACAGGCCCTAAGGCCGAACTTTAAACATAGTGAGGCTAGCTGAACAGCAACTCGGGAACATGGACAAGAGATGTCACCATTCAGTTGTGCAATCCCCCATAGTTCGTCTTCCTCCACGGTTAGGTCACTAAAAAGCACTGAGGGTTCAAAGGTACAATTTACATCCCCAGCTATTATTAAATAGAAGTTGGTTTGTATGGTATCTAGGAAATCAGAGAGCAGAGTTTAAGTGTGTGATTCTGATCCTCGAGAAACGGATCGTGCATAAACATTAATAAAAATTACATTAAAACTCTGTTGAAAGGAAATTTGTAAGCCCATCAAGTCAACACAGTCAAATTTTAAAACCTTATAATCACATTGGAGTTTTGAATTTAAAAGAATTAAGGGGCATATTTATACTCCGTTTTGCGCCGATTGTGCGTCCAAAAATTTGACGCACAATCAGCGCAAATGTTGCCCCATATTTAAACTCTGACGCCCGAGCCCGCGGACAACAAAATTCTGCCGTGTGCGTCATTTCTTGGATGCAGGGTAGGCGTTCCCGTCCAAAAAACGACGCAAATGGCCGTGCGTCGTATTTATGCTTCCGGGCAAAAATGACGCTCGGCCGGGAGGCGGAGCCAGAAAATGGCGCACAGCCCGATTTCGATTTGCGTCAAAATTTAACGCCTGGGTCTTGGCAGGCGTTAAAATGGGGCAAACACACCTGTTTTTAATCAGAACACACAGAACAAACAGCAGAGCAGCATAGCCATAGTGGCACATCCACTAGGAAATAATCAATAACACTTGTCAATGAACCTCGTTGGAATGTAGGTGCAAGGTTTAGATCAGAGGGAGTACGACCATTACAGGCCCTAAGGCCGAACTTTAAACATAGTGAGGCTAGCTGAACAGCAACTCGGGAACATGGACAAGAGATGTCACCATTCAGTTGTGCAATCCCCCATAGTTCGTCTTCCTCCACGGTTAGGTCACTAAAAAGCACTGAGGGTTCAAAGGTACAATTTACATCCCCAGCTATTATTAAATAGAAGTTGGTTTGTATGGTATCTAGGAAATCAGAGAGCAGAGTTTAAGTGTGTGATTCTGATCCTCGAGAAACGGATCGTGCATAAACATTAATAAAAATTACATTAAAACTCTGTTGAAAGGAAATTTGTAAGCCCATCAAGTCAACACAGTCAAATTTTAAAACCTTATAATCACATTGGAGTTTTGAATTTAAAAGAATTAAGGGGCATATTTATACTCCGTTTTGCGCCGATTGTGCGTCCAAAAATTTGACGCACAATCAGCGCAAATGTTGCCCCATATTTAAACTCTGACGCCCGAGCCCGCGGACAACAAAATTCTGCCGTGTGCGTCATTTCTTGGATGCAGGGTAGGCGTTCCCGTCCAAAAAACGACGCAAATGGCCGTGCGTCGTATTTATGCTTCCGGGCAAAAATGACGCTCGGCCGGGAGGCGGAGCCAGAAAATGGCGCACAGCCCGATTTCGATTTGCGTCAAAATTTAACGCCTGGGTCTGGGCAGGCGTTAAAATGGGGCAAACACACCTGTTTTTAATCAGAACACACAGAACAAACAGCAGAGCAGCAGAGCAGCAGAGCAGCAGAGCAGCAACAGGGAGACATGGAGGTGATTCTTATCCAGCGTGCACGCAGACGCAGAGCCCAGCAGCAACAACAGCAGCTACCACAACACCAGCAGGGACCCCAAAGGCAGCGCAGAAGGCAGGAGAGGATATTCCGCCCAAGAACCACCCTTCAGGGCTTCAGGGAACACAACATCATACAGAGGTACCGGTTGAACTGGCAGGCCATCCAGCAGCTGCTGCGAAACATTGAACAGCAGTTGGCCCCCACTTTGGTGACACCCCGCACCATACCAACAGAAACAAAGCTGCTTGCCGTACTTCACATGCTGGCAAGTGGCTCATTTCAAACAACTTGTGCCCTGGTTGGCGGAATATCACAACCATCATTCTCCGCATTTCTGCCAAAAGTACTGGATGCCATAATTCGCCTGACACCCGCCACATCTGCTTCCCTAACACACTGCAGAAGCAGCAGGAAACTAAACCGGGGTTCTACGCAATCAGTGGCTTTCCACACGTCCTTGGTGCAATCGACTGCACACATGTACGCCTTGTGCCACCTGCTGTGACTGAGCACCTCTACCGCAACAGGAAGCACACACATTCAATCAACGTGCAGGCCATAGTCGATCACCAAGGAATGTTCACAAACATCGTGGCTAAATATCCTGGGAGTGTACATGACTCATTCACTTTCGGTCACTGTACCATCAACCAACACTTCCAGGATGGACGGTATGGCAATGGACTACTTGTTGGTAAGTACTAAAACCTACTTATTCACACACTGCACAGCAACCCTCTAGGACACACAACACATACACCACAACAGCAACATGTCAACAGGAACACACTGAGGTCCTGACATCACTAGCCATGTTTCTTAAGTCACCATTGAACCTGTCACACATCGGAATTTACTGTACAGCCTAATGTGAAAATGTCAATGAGTGTGCTAGCCGAAATGTCACCTTGCAAATTGTAAGTCTCACAATGACCTTTACATTAATACACTGCCTAAGTCTAAAGGTATGGGATGTCCAGGGTACTTCCATATGAACGTGCTAACAACACTTATAAATTAAACTCTACATTGAACTATCTACTCACCCCAAGTGAAGACACAAGGACACCTGTATCACAAGTCACAATGTTAGGGAGGGCACACTGCACTGAAAATCACCAAACATACTGATGACAAACGGTTAGCAGACAAACACGTGCTCAGCCAAGGTAAAAACACAATGCATATGGTATAGCCTACAAGTATAGGATGTCACATCAGTACACAAAAGAGTCACAGATAACACAAGACAACTACTGCCATGAACAGTCTTTTCAATAATGCAAGCTACATCAACATGATCCCATTCTTTTTTTTCTTTCAGCTAATCAGGGGTATGGCATCCAGCTATGGCTAATGACACCATTTGGGAACCCAAGTACTGCTGCAGAGCGGGCATACAACGACCCCCATAAGAGGACATGCTGCATTGTTGAGCGGACCTTCGGCATCCTCAAGTCAAGGTTCCGCTGCCTCGACATCACTGGTGGTAGCCTACTACATTCCCCTGAGATGGTCTGTAGGATCATACTCACATGTGCAATATTGCACAACATTTGTGTAAAAAGGAACACTCCCCTCCTCGAACCAGACCCATACATGCCTGAAGACGAAGAAGAGGAGGATGCTGGCCTGCAACAGGAGGGGGAACAACCAAACACGGCTGCTGGAGTGCGTAGGCGCCAACAGATTGTAAATAATTTCTTTTCATAATTATCACCATCACCACTTAATGCACTATTGTAAATTAACACTGATAACAAACACCACATCATGGTTTGGCCTATTCATTTCTGCCCACCTTTAGCTTTAAATATCAGAAGAAGAATGTTGTCTCATTGAGCAATAATGATATAACAATCAGGACACAGAAAAACACACAACAAATGTAATGGCCACCATACAATGGTCACATACACACACAATGTAAATGACTGACATCCTGTACAGTTCACCTTTGAAGGGCAATAGCTGAGGACCACACATATGACACACATACATGTAGGAAACATGGATCATCGCAGCAGATGGCACACAACTAAAAAACCATCACTCAACTCGGGGAAAACAGGCCTCATACATAAGGCAGTTCACATGCTTATGCTTCAGGAACAGGAATGTATTACCAGACTCTTGGCAAGAGTAATTCCAACTACTTACTATCTGTGCAATGACTATCTGTCACTAGAGTTACACATAAGCAAAACATACACAGCACAAGTGCTACACATATGACAAGCATCCAGCACATCACTACCCATCTACATGTCAGCCCTTTTCTAAAAACATTACACACACATGCGGCTGGTCACACCCCACCTGTCTGAAGAGGTCCCTGGAATGCTGATATGTGTACACTGAGATTCCCTCATCTACACACACACACTCACAAGAGTCATCCAGTGTGCCACACCCTTTCCTATGCCTACCATTGTCATAGTACCATCTCACTGCGTGGAACTCAGCTCATATAATACACTGGCTTGGAGTTTTTAAGGCATGGTATCACCTGTAGATTGATTCTCGTGTGAAAGGTACTGTAGGCTAATTTTCAGCAAATCTCATCTGACAGGACTAGTGAGACACTGATGGAGGCCACACCAGTGATCCCCTCCATGCACACCACCCAAATGTACATTCCCTGTCCCTGCTGATGCCTCCTACAGCATAGATGTTGGCATTTGGGCAATTACATCATTAAGCATTGCTACTAATGTTGCCATGTAACACTTTATCAGGGTTCATGTGTCACCTTCAAAACAACACAGGACATACACAGTGTGACATGTCAACTGTCTACTGCTCCCTCTGACCAGTCCTAGTCAGACCACTGATCATGTAATTTCTGAAAGAACTGGCTCCTGATTGACCCAGCATCCTGTCAGACTGACTGGCACCTGTCCGTGGGTCACCCTAAAGATACCTGGGGTCCACCTATGGACCACACGTGCTGTCCAAAACCTCTTGTACCTCAGACACTAATTTGTCATTTGCCTCATCAATGTATACTCAAATACATAGTATTGCATCATCTGACTGTTATTTCTATCATATTTGTGACAGTGCCCTTGAATAGCTAAATCATGGCCCTTCCATTGTCTGGGCCTCATTAATGCCTAAACTACAAAGTGTGACAGTGTACCTGGACCATAGCGTTTGATGGCGTACGTGGCCTCCAGCCGAACCAGCAACCTCAGATAATGTCCATGAAAAGTCAACACATATGAGGACCCTGACAGTTCACATGCAGAGTTACATTGTTCAAATAATAAAGATGAGTCGTGTGTGCTGAATACCAGCCATTTACTTCTGCACAGAGGCTATGATGTTGCCTGATACATTACCATCCACAGAGGCCAACTTGAGTACAAATGTTGCAATGACACATGCCGGATCCAGACACCTGAGACATTCTCTCACTCAGCACACCAAGGTTGCCCAGTTGAAAGTCTCATTACACGTCTTCAGTGACAGGGTGGGACCATCCACGTGTAGGTGACCATGTCCTCAATGACTTTTCTCAAATTTTGCTACAAACGATACTCATTAGATACACGATTAGATGCCACTAACTCATGAGGAGACCTGGACGTTACAGTAACAACATACACCTTGACAGTTGATACTGGATCAATATTGGACCACACACATGTACATGTACCATCCAATCAACAAAATGGTTGCAAGCAGCCTATCACAGTAGTGTCCCAGTTGTAACATAGCAGGAAGAATGAAACATGCCACTAAACCAGGTAATGCATAAAGGGCCACATACATCAACAACCTATTTGCTATCATGACATAAGGAACGTTGAGATTTTGCTATAATGGTATGTCAGAATTCTCCAAAGAATCAATAGGGCAAACGTCAAATGGTCAAATGGGATTACAGATTAGCAAACAGTGAATAAGACCCAATTTGCTTCCATGGGCCTGCTGCCAATGGTTTTGCATTACTGAATTTGAGAAACCCTTGGAAAAAGTTGCAAGTCTGGAAGAGCAAACCCCAGGGTGCTGGGGGCCTAAGTCCCCCTCTGCTGCCCCCCAAATATACATTTTTTATGCACATGTGAAGCACACACATGCATAAGGCGCATGTGTGCCCTACATGTCAAAAGTGAAACACATTTTAGATAAATTAACTCGTAAATAGGACATGGTTACCCCCAAAAAATGTTTAGGCGACAATTGCACTACCTAATTGGCCTTTATGCCTTTATGCAATTTTGAATAGCTTGATACATGTGGACACAATTTTGCTAAGGAATACATCCTGGTATCTCTTTCATATTTTGAAATTAGCAATCAGCAATTACCTACATATGTGTACAATTATGAGTAATATCCATTCTGGCCAATCATTACTATTGCACTGTGAATACCTTCTATACATCCTATAAGGAACATTTGCTATAGCTAACCCCAAAGTTTATCACTTAGCACCGTTTGGTCATGACAAAATTAATTTCTCATTTGGACAAATGAAAGACATATTTGTCATAATGCGTCATATTTCCACGCATACAGCTTGTGCGTCATAATTTTTGACGCACAGGAGTGCAGATAATGCTAAGTCAAAAATATATTTCATAAATAGATATCATAATATCCTGCATAACAAGGCCTCTGTTTTTTTCCATTATGCGTCATATTTCCACGGATACAGCTTGTGCGTCATAATTTTTGACGCACATGAGTGCAGATAATGCTGAGTCAAAAATATTTTTCATAAATAGATATCATAATTTGCTGCGGCTATCTAGAACTGTAAAATATGCCTCAAACAAATATTATATCCCAATAATGATTTTTTTTTTACTCTGCATTATTTGCACTCCTGTGCATAAAAAAATATGATGCACAAGCTGTATGCGTGAAAATATGACGCATAGTGGAAAAAAACGGCAGCCATTTTATGCAGGATGTGATGTAATAGGATATCCTGTTTACAGAATCTGTACAGTGGGTGTACTTTCACTTTGCAGTCTCAGATTATTCTAGACTGTGTGCAAAGTGTTGTCCTGTGTATTAGTGCTTTTGTGTCCACTGTGCCATCTCACTTGTGCTTTTGTCATCATTATCTTGTTGTAGAATACTGTCTGAGTCTGTGTTGTATTAATTTGTCAAGTCCAGTGTTGTATATATTGTCTGTGGGAGTCTGTTGTGGGTACTGTAATATAGGGTATAGTTGGGCTCTTCTTCTTGTTAAGTTTTCTTTGTATTTCCCCACTCTACCTTTCCCCATTTCCCCCTTTTCCTTTTTTCTACTACTTTTTCCCCTTTTTCAGTGCTGACATGTCTGGTAGGCCACGGCTTTCCAGGATGGGTGAGGAGGAATTGGGGGGGTTTATATGGCTTGTTTGCCATTTCCTCCCACTTATGCTGGAGGCTGGGGGTAGGGTGATACAGGGGTATCATACGGAGGCCCGTAAAGTCCGGTGGGGGAAGGTGCACCATCACTTGGTGCGTCTATATGGTAGCCAAAGGAATGACCATCAATTGAAGCACCGCTGGGCTGATCTGACCTCCAGGGAGCAAGATCTGCTGGACCACCTGGGAATCAGGATTGGTGGCCATGTTGGTGAGTACAGATCATTTAAATGTGCACAATTTAAAGCTGTGTTGTGACATGTGATGATTGTTACCCAATCTGCCAGATAAGTAGCTGACTGTGTGTAATGCTAGGGAAACATACAGGGTAATTGATGCACTATGTGAAGGATGACAAATGCAAGCAGTCAGGTAGCTCATGTTTTCTACACATACAGGTTGCCTGTAGCAGAATGTAATGTAGTGCCGCCTTTGTGTCAGACAAGCGACACATTAATGATGCAATTAGGACTCTACAGGTCACAATAGCCAGTGAAGTATGGATGTAGAAACATCATACCTACATATGTTGACGCTATAGCTAGACTGACATTTGTAAACCCTACATGATGCTGAAAATGAGTTCTGCCTTCACGTCAATTGAAGTTAGCAATGTGGCCCACACATATGTCACATGTGTGTCTGGTTGGTATGTAGGGAAAATGTTCTTGGAAGTGCCATGCCTTGTCGTGATAAATGTGCTCCTTCACATTTAGTTGTTACATGCCAGATCTGAGCATGAACCATATTTGTTAAGGACTCAGGTGCCCTCAGCTAACATTTTAGACAGGTATTTATTGTCACTTGTGCCCAAATCAGTATAGGGATGGCAGTCCAAAGGTATGGACTAGGGTACAAACATCTATGTTTGGTGCCAATCACCATTGTTTGGACACATCAATGTATGAAACTGTAACAACATGAGGTATTGCCAAAGTACCTGGCCCTCTGTACCATGTACCTATCAGTCACATATGTGTCATGACCACATAGGCTGTTTGAGAGGTCAGGCAGTCCTCAAGTAACCAGCTTTTGGATGTCTCTCTTGGATGCACATGATGAGATGAATGCACACCTATATTGTTGGTGCATACTAATGGAGGTGCATCTTTGCCACCACATGACAGTCCGGGCCACTGCATGTGTGTAGTAGTGTGTGTAACTGTAGCAGGAGACTCATCCGATGTAAATGTTGCGCATGAATAATTCCATGCAGTATGAGCATGTGTAAAAGTGTTTCATTACTCATGTCATATTATCACATTGTCTTTGTATTTGCAATTGTTTGTCAGTGCACGGATTCTGAGTATATTCTTACTTCCATGCTTTACAGGTGGACCTGCACCGTACACAGTGGGAGAGGTGGCTCATTTTGAGGACCCCGACACCTACAGTGAGTGTTGCATGTGTGGTATTTTTTGTGTTTGCTGGTGATGCGTGATGGACTACTGTGTGTTGAACAGATTGCAAGGTTTGATGCGCTGCCCAATCATTAGTCTTGTTCCATTAGTGGGATTTCAGTTATGACTTCATTTTGAGTTGACCTATGCTTATCCATTTGTCAGAATTTGGGTCTGTAGGCCATTCCTGTAGGGCCCGCTATGGGAAATGGGGTGAGTCATGTGGAATACACTAGTTAATGTAAGAGTTGCTCTGGGACTCGTCTCGGACTGAGTCTGCATGTCAGACTGACATTCTCCCAGATAGCTTCTGCAAATGGCTTGTCTGAAATCTGCTGCTTCCCTAGTAAACGATGTACTGAGTACACTGTAGGTTGGATCTTCCGGGGGCATGTACTTCCACAAGTTGTACTAGAAGTGTGTGGGACTACAGTGCAACGGCCTAGGTGTACATGCTATTCATGATCATGGGTGTTCTTGCTCCTCTGTGTCTGTAGAAAAATATGCCTCACTGGAAGTATGTGATGTTGGCCTAGGTCAGTACATTTTGACATGTGTGGACCTTGGATAGGACAAGGTTTAGCTGACTCCGATTTGTTGATAGCCCTTCACTAGTGGTGTGTGTGGAGGCAAAAACATGTTGAGCTTTCTATACACTCCTGGGTGTGCATCGATTTTGGGATTGTTGGTTGTTCTTCCCACCCCCCCCCCCTCAAAGACAGCCATGTGTTTGGGAATAGGGTACCTAGGACTGTAGCAACCAGTATGTTATACATACTTGTGACCATTTGAAACTTTGTTTTGAACCTAGTGTACACACTCGGTTATGGCACATGAGTTCTATACTAGCAAATCCGATTACAAATTGCAGATCTTGAGGTTTGTGATGGTTATCACATACACTGACATATGGAGTCCAGGCAATAGGCAGAGGAGGTGCAGCATGAATGTTGGCTGCATTTGTAATTTTTATGATGAGAAGTTTTGGCTGATGTCACCCATCATGTAGATTATTGTATATGCTATGTGTGAGATGACCTTTGTATGCAGGCTTCCCATGTACTTCCTCTGAGACTTTCAATGATCTATATGGTGATATGAGCTGTTACAACTACAGTAAAAGTAATTTCCGATTGACCACTTTTGCTATTCCACACAATGCATTTCCTATGGTAAATAGTTGCCCTTTCTCTTTACAGCTGCAAACATGAGTGCCGCACAGAGGCATGAATTTGAGAGGCGGGCCATGAGGTACCGACACATCCTGCAGGTGCAGTCGGGGTTCCGACAGATGGCCCGAAAATACCAGGCGGATCGGGCCTCCGGAGCATGGTGGGCTTCACCACAGGGTGGCCCAACGTTGCCCACTACAGCCACCACCACCACAACCACCAGTTCTCCCCAAGTGGCCCCAGCAACAGCGGGGACAGTTGTCCCTGCCTCTGCAGCACGACCAGAACCCAGCATTATGAGAGCTGCAGGACAGTCCAGTGGGCTACGCTCAACACCCACACAGAGCACCTCTGCCGGGACCCAGACAGCAGCAGCACCTCCAATTGACCCTGCGGCATTCCAGGCTTTGGACCGCAAAATGGACAAGTTCATAAGGAAGGTGGACAAGCTGAGCGAGGATGTGGCCTACATCAAGAAGCGGGTCAGGTCCATCAGGCGGACCCTCCGGAGGGCCAATACTGACTGATATGGTCTATTTAAATTAATCCCTCCCCTCCCTCCTCTTTCCTTTTTATCATGATTAGTGGGCTTGGGGGATTAGTGTTAGGTTAGTATAGATTGTTAGCTTAGTTAGTGTTAGGGAGGAGGGTGGGGGGTCCTTATTCTTTCTACTTTTCATTATTAAGTGTGTGGGTGGGTGGGTGGTTGGGGGTCAATGTTGGGGTTCTTGTCTGTTTAGAAAAAAAAAATATATATATATTTTTTCAAAAATATCCAAAAAAATATATGATTGTTTAGGATAGTATAGTATGTGTGTAGGTTAGTATGTGTTGTCCTGCATGTGTCCTGTCTCATAATGGTGGGTGGGGGGTTGATTTTTAGATCGATTTGTTATATGTGTAGAGTAAGTTTAGCTTAGGTTAGTTAGTGACAGTTGTGGGTAAGGAGTAGTCAGGTTAGATTAGTGTAGATATGACTTTTCCCTTAGTTGCCTCTGGTGTGATTACTTATGAATAAATATATAGTTAACCCTTTGCATTATGTGTTAACTGCTACTTGATCATGGCCTTGCCATCAGTGTAGGTGATTGTTGTTCTATGACATTTGTGTCCTATGCTACAAACCAAAGAAAAAAGAGGTTTAAAATGGCAGCTACCCCTGTGCTAACTTGGTAAGTATCCACCATTTGATAGAACCACCATTTGGAGTTTACATGGATCACAAAGGATTTGTGTTGATGAGTATGTTTTCTACATCACAAAGTGTGCTTCCAGACTTGGTATTGTGGGGAATTTTTTAGGTCGGACTGCAGTGTCATGTTCAGGGACATCTTTGAAGATGAGGTGTTGTTAACACTCTTGTCTTCTTGTCTTCATTACTGACATAGATCATGTGTGCAAAAAATCAGCATGAGTACCTATTTGGAAGTTTACTCAGAAATGTTGATTGATGCTGTGTTTAGTTGTGTTTGCTTAGATTAGACTGCATAATTCAATGTATTAGTATTGCATGGTGACAACATTTATCAGCCACCATTAGTTGACTTTGATTTCTATTGATGGAGCATTATTCTGTCCAACACAGCATGATTGTGTGTGGTTTCTCCCTTCATCAGTTATTCTCCTCAGGATGGGCAGGCTATGATGCAATCCTGGCCACTGCACAGATGTATCTGACTACATGATGTCAGGACAGTTGTATTGACAAGCTACATGGTTGTCACACAGGCACTTTTGAGTTATCTACTGCACAGTTGATGTGTCAAATTACACAGAGACATATTAGGTGTGCAAGTGCTATTTATTGATAGGTGCTGTAGTGTAATATGTACATTGTCCATGTTTGCTGAGTCCGTTCTAGTGAAATCTTACATGGTGATCCTACAGAAGGGGTGTGGATAATGCTCCTGACTTGCTGGGGTGATGTTACCGACAGTGCAGAGGGACAGGATTTGCCAATTAGTAGGAGAGAGATAATCACTGGCAATGCTGACAAGTTATACAGTGGTTAGTGGAACAGTCATTGAGTATAGTTGTAGTGAGACTGGCATTTGGCAAAACGTAGGACCTTGGTCAAAGTAGGCCATGGTGCAGGGACTAGTGCTTCCGGGTACTCTTCCTTGTGAATGTGATCTGTTCCATGTCTTCATCTTCTGATGTGTGTGTTGCCTGCTTCGTCCTTGTTGTTGTTGGTTGTGAAGGGGCAACACACACCTCAGTGTTAGAAGACGTGGAGTCAGACATCCCGGTCGCTGCTCCCTGTGAAGGTCTTAAGGGCAGTACTGCAGCAAGGAGGGCCTGCTGGTTTTTGAGAATAGCAGCTACATCACGATGGTAGGCAGCCAGGTCGGCCCTGAGGGAGTCATGATTGCATTCGTGCATGCAGTGGAAAGTTTGGGGTGCGAGGTGTTGTGGCAACTCCCTTACTGCAGTGGTGAATTCCTTGACAGTTTCTTGTAGTCATTGAAGTATGGATGTTAGGGCTTGCATAGCTGCTGCCTGATCTGCAGATGACATCATGCACGAGTGCACCCCCTCAAGGCTGGCTGCCATAGTTTGCATCCCCACCCGCACCTCCTTGGCCAGCTCCCGCTGTACTCCAACTACAGTTCTTTCAAAGCTGGTGCCAGTGTCGTCAGAGTCCTCAGCTGTATAGGAGCTGGCAGGTCTTGCAATTGGGGTGGTGGGTGGTTCTTCTGTGATGACTGCTTGTTCTGTGCTCCTCCTTGTGACTGAAGGTGGGGTCTGGAGGGTTTCAAGGACCTTTTGGATGGTCTCCTGGGGAATGTTTATGGGCTCGTCATCCATGTCATCAGGAAAATCAGGGACAGGCATATCGGCAGGAGATCCATCTTCCTCTGCAATGAAACAGGGTACAATTAGTGTGTCTGTGTTGTGACAATTTTGACGTAACATGCCTGCCTTTTGATGAATTCACTTTGGGATCTTGTTTGGTATTGGTATCTGCTGTCCTTCATATGGGCATTGTTATAGGCCTATGGCCCACCTGTGTGTCACATGTATGATATTGAGTTATCAGACTTGTCTGCCTACTTGCCTCTAGGTGTTGCTTTATACCAAATAGAGAATAGCCAGCTTTTTGTCCTACTCAACCCTCTGTGTATATCCATTCTCATGGTGAGACCTTTCACTGGCTGTGGGTGTTCTGATGGTCCTGGCAGCACAATTGCCTCTCATGACCTGCCCCAATCCCTGATTGTTCACATTGACTTAAATGTAATTGACATGTAGCATATCCTATGCATGGCAATGTTATGATGTGATATGGATGTTGATATTGTTAATGTGTCCTGCTGATGTTGGGTAATGTGTGTTACATTGGATTGCCCTGATTATCGTATCAGTGTCCTATTTCCCCCTCTGACTGTGCAGGTGTATTTCAGTGACCAGTTCCATGTGTCCCCTCCTCAATGCTGTTGTCTGAGCAGTATGACTTTTGTGATGTTGCCTTGTTTGCCAGGCACAGGATGGACCCTGACATATGCAGCATGGGTGTGTCCTTAGTGCTGTGTCGCTCCTATTGCTGTTTACTTTGGCTGATGTATGTGACAGCTATGGGCATTGACATTTGAGTGTACTGGGGCCTTTGTCTTGTTTCAGGGGATTGTTGCAGATGTCATCCTCACCCCCTAATTTAGGTAGGTATGTTCCATGGGGAGGTTACTGCCATTGGCTACTATAGCTGCACAGAGATTAGAGGTGGTAGTGTCAACTGTTGTTGCAGTTACATTGCAGTTGTTGATTTGGCTAGAGGATTGCTGATAGGGCCCTAGTTAATGTAGGAGATATTTTGGCAGACGAGTGCCAGGATATAAGTTTGACGTAGTGGCCTTCCCTCCTGTCGAGGCTTTCCCTTTGCTCCATTGTTGGCATGACAGGATGCCCCCATGGGACTGTTGTTGGTGTAGTGTTATGTTGTGCCCCAGCTTCTGTATGTGCAGGCCATGCCCCCCTGCCGTGCCCCTTTACCCATGCCACTCCATGTATATGATGACTTACGTGCAATGTGTAGTAGGTATTTCCCCCCTGCTTACAGTCAACATTATTGTATTTTTAATCCCCATGCGACTTACCCTGCATGTGCGTTGTCTCGTGGTAGTCTGCACTGTCCTGTCCTTGAATCCCTGTGACGATCTCCTCGGGGATGACGGCTGCAACCATCTCCTCCATGTGGCCCAGGGCCTCCGGGTGTGCTGGACTCCCACCTCCAGTCTGCAGTGCTGCCTTCCTGTTCCTGGCCATTTTTTCCTTTGTCCTACCTTTGCAGTCATGCCAGCGTTTCTTACACTCGGTGACTGTCCTGCGTACTTCAGCCACATTGTTGATCTTGTCAACAATTTGTTGCCATATGGCCTCTCTCCTACTGATTGGCAACTTAGAGGTTATAAACAGTTGGTGCTGGTGGTCCGTCACCTCTTTAACCAGGATTTCCTGCTCCTCTGCACTGAAGCGACACTTTCTTTTTTTTCTATATATGTCTTGGTTCTTGTATGGATCGTCCTGGCTGGTTCCTGGTCTGTTGTCATCTTCCTGGGGTCTGTAGTGGCATCTGGGATCCATTTTGGCTCTCCTCTGCTGAAATGGCAGTGTTCGTGGGTATTTTTGACGCTATTGCGTAAAACTAAAAAAACAGCGCATATCCGGTTTGCGGTGTTGTAAATCGACCCACAATCATTTACGCCGCGTTAACGTAGTTTGCCTTTACGTCTTGACGCCGCGTTGTGCATAAAAAAAAATGACTTCCACCTGTTGATTGCGCCGCCGTGCGTCAAAGTATAAATTTGACGCCCGCACGGCGCTACGAAATGGCGTTAGCCGGCGGTAAAATGTTTGACGCAAAACTGCGGCGGCGCAGTTTTGCGTCAAAAAGTATAAATATGGGCCTAAAAGTCCCCCTTTTGCAGGTCCTGTCGCTTCCTCTGATGGCTGTGCAGGGATATTAAAAGAAAGGAACCCGTCTATACTAGTTCGACCCTCGACCCAGGTTTCTTGGAAAAGACACACGTCTTGGGTCTTTATATAGGTAACCCAGTCTATATCATCCAGTTTCCTAGCACGGCCAGCTAGGTTCCAAGTCATTATAGATAGGCCAATAGTGTCTGTTTCAATACCATAGGTTGTGGGACAAGTATCCCCGGGGTTCAACTCGTTAGTAATAATCTCATCAGGGCTATTCGTTTGAGATTCCTCTAGGTTATCCCTGGGAGGAGCTTTCTGGGCAGGAGACAGTCATACAGAACCGTGATGCATAAATTCACCTAGCTCCCGGGGATCCCTCCTATTGGTGTAGGCCATCTGACCAGGCACAGGGGCCTGCTTTGCATCATCTAGTTCGGACACTAAGGTAATACCTCCTCTTTTTTACCCCTTATGCTGGTGCACGCGTGCACCAAAGTCAATGAGTTGGTCTGCCAAGGTTTTATCCAAAAACTCGATTGAGATTACATCATAATTTGACCCAGAGGGACTCCATCTTTTGGTTTTTGAGATGTCCGAGCGTATAACTGAAAGGCATTTCTGTTGATAGCGTAACCAGTGGGTAACCTTGTTAATCCGAGACTCTTGGCCCTCAACAGACCTTGATGACAGCTTCGGAACATTGGTTAAAAAAAGAGTGTTGCCTCTGTGCCTAAGGCCTGTGCTTTTTGCTAGCGTGTCTGGGGCGCTATAAACTCCTTGGGAAGGGAAAGCGCAAATTGGATCACAAATCGGGGGGGAGGTGGACAGCCTATTGGTATTAGAGGGGGTACAATCCATCCTACCTAAAATATTGGTAGTGGTATTGTGCCTCCCAGGTAGGTGGCTATTCAGAGAGGCAAGGGGGCGACAAATGACATCAACACAATTCACCGTAGTACTTCCATCTATTGGGGTACTATTGCATCCTGGTTGCTTACTTCTAGGTTTAACTGCGTAGGGGTTTAGGTTAGCCTCTGCGGCACCCATAAGAGATCCAGTACTTCGGAAGTAATTGGTTGATACCCCATGTGCATTTGTGGTAGACGTAATTGGTTCGGCCACCAGGATCCCTCCTTTCCCAGCCGCCTCTGACACTTGACATTTACATCTCGATGGATATGCCATTTTCCCCTGGAGGAATTTATCTAGCTGCAGTACCAGATTCCTAACTTCATCAACTCTTTGGAGTATTAGGGGCAAGCTAACTTCGCTAACAGGTGGTTCGGAACGGGTAGTATTAATAAGAGGGGAAATATCAGCCTCAATGACTGGCTCGGATGTAAGATGTTCGTGGACCCTAATCAAATCGCCCTCCTTAGCCAAGAGCTCGAAACGATTCCTACACAGTAGGTTAGGGACCAACCTTATCTCGGGGCTCAGTGGGAGGGGTATGCGTTCTACTACCTCTACGTGAGATATCCCCTGGGTGGGTGAGAAATTGGTGGCACTACCACTAACAGTTCCCTGTTGGGTAGGGGGAATAGTAACATTGGTATTAGGCAGATTTTCTACTCCATCGATCAATTTTTCAGAGTCAATGGTTTGGCCCTTCATTCTCTTGTTGAAGAACTCTTGAAACCTTTTGGGTTGGGGCAAGGGCTTCTTTGGGGGCAGGGTTCCATTGGTGACTAATTCGCTATTGAGGATGGCCTCCACCTCCTCAAATAATAGGTCTATCTCATCAAGTGATTTCGGACCACCTCGTGTGATCTTATTGACTTGTTTCCTAGGACGCTTTTTCTGTTTTTTTATATCACCCAGTGGTGCTGGCAAATCGACAGCTTTCCTTTTCCCCATGATTCTGTTAGTGAACGATAATAGCCCAAAAATAAATAAGGTGCTAATCTTACTTGGGGTTGTGGTTGAAAACTTCTTTTAAAGGGACTAGTCCCGTCCTGGCCTCAATCGGGCGATGACGGGCAAAGACAGGCCCGTCTTGGCCCGGTCTTCGCCCGGGTGCACGCCCGGTCGCGTCACGCGGGGGCGGTTCTTTTTATGTCCGCCAAAAGGAAATGCCGGAAAGGGAGATCCGTTCCCCCGGCAACGCTGGAGACGCTGGGGCTGGAGACGCTGAATACTGCGTCCCGCGGGGGCGCCTTTTTTTTTTGTCCGCCAAAAGGAAATGCCCGAAGAGGAGATCCGTTCCCCCGGCAACGCTGGAGACGCTGGGGCTGGAGACACTGAATACCGCGTCCCGGGGGGGGCACGTCTTTTTATGTCCGCCAAAAGGAAATGCCGGAAGGGGAGATCCGTTCCCCCGGCAACGCTGGAGACGCTGGGGCTGGAGACGCTGATATATATATATATAAATATATTTCAGTAGCTGTGAAACACAATTTTTTTGTACCTGTTATCAGCAGATGTCCACTGCGTCACCCCATCCATTTTCTTCTCCAACTCTTTTCCTTGCTTTCTTCTCACTGAATTGGGATGGCAGATCAACTTCGTTTTCGGCTGCAGTAGCAATGAAATGTTGAAACTCTTCTTCTTTGTTTCTCTTCATTTGAAAACATATTTTTGCACATGAGGTAGAAGAAAAGCGTAAAACCTGGTTGCGCCAGTCTATGCATGGATTATGTAACATTAACCACGGCATTCCAAGGATTAAACCATACTGAGGTGCTTGTATTATATCAAAGCAATTTATTTCACAATGGTTCTGGTTTTCATTATCTTTACAAATCATTTGGATTTGCCCAAACTTTGTGAAGTTTGCTTAGCAACTGGGCCTCCTGCCAATTCGCTACCATCAACTGCATAAACAACTTCAGGAATCTTTTTTCTGACACTGGTTATCTGTAAGTCTATTGCAGTCTGTTGATCCACAAAATTTCCTGTTGCTCCTGAATCAATTGGAACTTGTACTTTATGTCTTTTTCCTTGCACAGTCATTTGTACTAGAATTCAGAAATGTTTGACATAACGGTTTGTGCATGAGCACACTGAAGGGATTGTTAATTTGCCCAAGAGGTCCCCTTCATTTTTTCTTGGGCATTTTAGTTTTCCTGTGAGTCTTCCAAAGCAATAGCTATCTTTTTCTTTGTTTCGAAAGTTGGGTTCATTTTACCTTTGAGTTTCTTTTGACATTCCTTTATGAAATGACCCTTCTTTCCGCAATATAAACACTGACCATTTTTTCATTGTTTGTCCATTTCCTCTTTGGTCAATGATGGGCAGACAGTTCCGATATCCATCGGTTCAATCATTGAATCTGAGGACGCTTGAAGATGTCTGGGCCTTTCCAGACTCCAATTAGTTTTTTCCCATCTTCTCCTTACTCCTTTTCTTTGAGAGAGTCTATGATCCAACCGTAGAGTTAGATTAATCAAATCAGAGCAAGTTTCTGGTTGTAGTTCAACATGGGTCAATACGTCTTTCAGTTCGTCTTTTAACCCCTGATAACATACTGCTGACCTTTTTTCCTCAGGCCAAGCAGTTTCCACAACTAGCTGGTTGAAATGGGACAAATACATTATCAAATCTTTATTTCCTTGGTGCAATTCTAGCAACTCTTTGTCTGCAGACTTAGTTATTGCGCCCCTATGAAAAACTTTTTCAAATTCTTCCACAAAACGGCACCAATTATACAACAAAGGACTGTCTACTTGAACTAAAGGCACAGCCCAAATAGCTGCATCACCACTCCGATATCAGAAATGTAATTCTAGATTGTGCGTCCGGAAACGACATGTAAAATGTAACTCCACCTGTGTGAGAAAAATGTGAACCTTATTGGGGTTGCCTGAAAACCTTTCTGGTGCAGCTAAAGGAATCTGTGGTGGAACGTTCACAGCTATGTTAGTAGGTGTGGCAACCATGGGGCGAGTAGTAGAATCAGAACAATCATCCTTACTCTGTAACTGAGTTACTTTGCTAACCAAATTAGCTGTGACATTTTTTGAGTCTGTCAAATCTTTTTGCATCTGAGCTACCGCTAGCATAAGGGTGTCTAAGCTGGCCATTCTTGCGCAGCTAACGTACAGACCATGAGGAAAGTATAAAATCGTGGGCTCACTATTCGGTCATGGTGTCTTTTCCTCGGGATCTGCGCGCTGCTGAACAAGAAGGCCCACCTCCCGGCGTCACCAACTTAGAAAGCTTTAATAGCACAGAGTTATGATGAAGTCAGGCGGGGGAAGGGAATATGGGTAGGGAACAGCTGGGAGAGAGATCTGAAAAGGAAAAGGTTAGAACAAACATGCATATACTCATTAATGACCATCTAATTCACCATTAGAGACTTAGCGTACATGCATCTCCATAACACCAGATTGAAACTCTTTGTGATTGGGCAATAGCCCCTTGTAAATCACAACACCAGAATGAACTGAGACCTCCGAGTCCCAAGAAGACCAGAGTTTTTAGACCACGGGCACTCTCTTAAATATCAATCATAGAACCACTTATGCATTGATAATATCAATCATAGAACCACTTATGCATTGATAAAACTCTAAACATTAGATCTCAGTTTTAGAAGACTCGTAAACCTTTAAAGAGGTCTTTTCACATAATATAAAACACCTTAATATGGATCTCACATATCATGCATCCTAAAACAATGAAACTGTGATTTCTTTATCTTTGAAACCCTTTTTCGATAAATGTTCTCCTGTATATGAAAAGCGCTTTAAGTATTGAGCCAAGGGCTGAACTGAAGTGCTTTCAAATATTGTGGCCAAAGCGCCTTTTTTCTCCTCTGGAACTGAAGCGCTATGCCAATGCGCGTTTATTCCTTTTGATTGGAGCGCTATATCAATGCGCGTTATGATTGTGAACTGAAGTGCTTTATCAATAGCGCGTTGCTGCCGTGAATTGAAGCGATTTTACTTGAGCGCGTTGTTGCAGTGAACTGAAGCACTTTACTGAGGCACATTGCTGCCGTGAACTGAAGCGCTTTACTGAGCGTGTGGCTACCGTGAACTAAATCTCTTTACTGAGCGCATTGCTGCCGTAAACTGAAGCGCTTTACTGAGCGCGTGGCTGCCGTGAATTGAAGCGCTTTACTGAGCACGTTGCTGCCATGAAGTGAAGCGCTAAAATCAAATGGCCTAAAACGCCATGCTCGTTAGGCTAGGGGAATGCAGAAAGTTAGGAAGAAACAACTCCCTTCTGACCTGGGCTCCTCACGACCTTACCGCCCACGAGTACAGCCTACTTGTGTCTGAATTTCAAATGGAATAACAGGAACCTTCGAGTTTCTTCCAAGCTGCCTTTGAAGAAATTCTGCTTTGCTCCAGAGGAAGGTCCCTTGAGGTCTGACTTCATCGAAGTCTTCAAAATAGTGAGCCACAAGCTTGGGTGTGGCTGGGCTTTATAGGCCAGCCACAACCCAAGATGGCTGCTGCATCTAAAAACATGGGAAATGTAGTCCCTTCATAGAATAGCACTGATAAGTGCATCTTGACCACCAATGGCCTGAACCTGCAGCTATGTGAGCTTTACCACAGGGCAAACGACGCTGCTGGCCATTCTTGGAACAAGTGGGGATGACCAATGGTGCACATAAAGTGCTGCAAAACCGCACAGCGGACCTTCAGGTGCAACCTGGACCACGCACAGCCTTGATCCTGACACCTCCTAACCTCCCAATCCCTCCTGTACATTCTCCTCATTTTCCCAAAGAAAGTTGTATATTTGTCCTTGGCAATGTTCCTATGGCAAACCCCCCAACCTCCCAAAGCAAAAAGAATCCTGACCACACCCCAACTCATCCCTTCCATGTCTAAGTGCTCCCCTGTAGCACCAACCCCCACCGGACCCTGCCATACTCCACCCAAACCCAAGAAGAAACTGACCCACCCAAAGTGAAGCCCGCCTCTCCCAAGACCAAACCCACCCATCCTAAACCTGACGCCACCCAATGGTGATCTTGGAGGTACCGGGAATGCCCACTAAATGCCCCTTCCTGTGGAGGTTTCTGTAGCAGTGATCTTTGAGGCAAATTGTGGGGCACAACAGTGTGCTCAGCACACCTTTCATCAAGGACTGACCATTGGCCTCTTCTCCATTTTCGTAGGCTTGTAAATGAAGTTTGGTTGTTTGCTTTGCTATACATTGGTCCTGTCATTATTTTTCTACCTTTTGATATTCATGATTAATATGTGAGGTATGACTACAGTTGTGTTTGTTTCACCCTGATTGATGATCCATTTGCTAAGGTTAGTAATATCTGACTTTGGAACCAGTGCTAGAGTCACCCAGGGAAAGGGGAAATGTTCTATGGATTGATGTGTGGGATGTGATCCAAATGGGTTGGCATTGCATTGTATGTTGTTTCATATGGTAAGTATTTCCTATTGGCTTGGCTACTATCAACATCTATTGGGTTACATTTCTCCACCTCTTGTAGATTGGACATGTGTTTAATGTGTGCAAGCTAGATTTTTCTTTGTCCACACATGGAGAGTATTTAATTGTGCTAACTTCCTATACAATTGAATGTAGATGTGTCCATTTTAATGTGTGTACCTTACACGTACTTTATTTAAATGTGTGACCCTTGCTATTACTGGTTTATTTGTTTTCTAAACTTGCACTTACACATTTGCCCTATGGGCATGACACTTGGTTGTCTCCAATATTCATAAGGCCACAGTTCCTGTGCAAATAGAGTTTTGAGGCATGTGCAATGTGAAATGTGCCACAGGGCAGCAGCCTTCCTGGGGTCTCCCTGATAACGCTATCCCTATTTAGCAGGGATTGTTTACATTGTGTGCTTAGGATGTTTCTCACACAAATTACACTGTATCTCATTTACATTGATTTGCCTTGCAATGTGGGTGATATGTGTGAGTCCATTACAAGGATTTTGAAGGGAACGTGTGTTTGGGTTCAATAGAGTATGTGTCTTGTCACAACAAGTCACGGTATGTGTACAATGTGAGGGTGTCACTTCAGTTTTCAGATGTGATATTGATGTGGATTTGCCATTGTGTGACATAATGTTATGAACACAACACTATCAGAAACTGGGATGTGTACACATATCAAGTTTTGTATAGGGTAGCGGTGCAGTATCAGTGACCTGGCCAAATGGGGTGCCATGGGGCTGTGTCGGGACATACGTTGTGTACAACTCCGAACCAGGGCACACGAAAGATATTTGCGCCATGGACACAGCACACATACCTGGTCAATGGTGGCCCTTTGAGTTGCTGTGGAGTTGGAGTAAACAACTAGGTGTTTGACTTACTGTCAGTTGCATCCACAACAACATCGATTTTGTGCACCATCAAGCAGCACAAGCATCGGCAGGGCATGTAGGATTGGCTCCTTGGTGGCACCTTATGTGTGAGGCTGCCTACAGGTGATTTTCGATTGGACCACCACAGTCACATCAGCGGGAAGCAACATCATGATTGGGACAACGGTGGCAGTTTGCTCTCTGGTAGACACATTTGCCTATCTCACCAACACCAAGGTCTAGATTTCCTGGTGGTGCGGACAGGACCTCAGTGGTCTTTCGTCTATGTAACCCCATATATCGTAATATGAAGGTCGGACAATCAACACGGCTGCATTCGGGCCACCGCTGATGTGGTCCCCAGACCACCAAACTCGTAATTAGGCCCTAAGTGTTGACACTGCTGACTTAGCTGTAGCATAGTGCAGTCGTTGGTACACCTGATGTTCCCATATGTGTCTCTCTTGCTGGAAAGGTAGACTTTGCTTTGCCAAATATTTAAAACAGCTGGCATACACAATTAAAGATCCATACACTTTTTGATTCATGGAGTGGATAGTACATTATTTAACAGTGTTGAAAATAGTCCTTCCTACTGTAATTGACAGACGGATTTTACTGTTAAGTAGCATTTTAACAGAAATGTCATTAATTTAACGAATACTTGAATTTATTAATTCATGCCCAAATTAGCAAGTGCTGAACTGAGTAAGAAGGAGAATGCAGTTTTACATAGACAATGTAGGGGCTGAGGACTGATCAGCGAGCCGCAGGCCACTGCAGAGCTTTAGAATCTGGTAGTCAAAAATTCTAGATGGCTAAGTTAGGAAGGTGGAATTTCTTACTTTAGGTAACATACTGAACTGACTTTATGTATTGATTTGCAGTGTAAGAGTAAGACAAAACTGTAGAGTAGCAGTATATTTTAGGACACTTACCTTTTCAACTCCAAGCTTCAGAAAAATAGGGCAGCTATTATTGCCAACATTTCTCCAAAAGTTCCTATAAAAATTAATTTTTATGTGAATGTGATCCCACAGCACATCTCGTGTACAGTATTTTATCAGTAAATGTTAACTAATGTACTTAAATCTTTAAATCCGAAAAGGTATCATGGGGTTTGGAAACTAATAACGATATAAACTGATTTATGCTTCTTATCAACCACAAGATATATTGTGCGGTGAAGTCACACAAAACATGCTCTGTGAATTTTATGTGGATTTGCTTATCTCAGGCTTCAATTGATGTTTCTTAGTTTTTGCGAATAACTTACCGCTCATTTGTTATTTTTTCCTGACATTTTGCCCATGCTCCTGTTTGGTTTGGATTTAATTCTACCAAGCTGTATCTAAAAATTAGAAACTTTTCAAGGAAAATCTAAATAAATTAACTCGCCCAGGGCCGAAGAAAACCATCCACTCAATCTGTGCAAACTTTATAGGTTTCATTTGTATTGCGTTGTTAGTTTGTGCTGGCAAACCTATACAGTAATACCTCAAAATCTAGCTCGCCGGCTCCGGACAGTATCTGCCAGAGCCTTGGTTTATTGAATTTGATTAAGCTTCCTTTCAATGTAAATTAATTTTTTTTGGGGGGGATAAATGAAAGTTCATACCTGGGTCGTTCGTGTAAAACTCAAATACTGAAATAATGATAAATTGTTATTCTCAAATTTCCAGTTTTTCGGTTATATTTTCATTGCATTGGGAAAGCACATTACCTTTGGGGTGAAGTTACACAAAGAGCAGAGTTACGTACAAGTGGTGAAAAATGGGCAAACCGTAATCGGAAGGGACAATAGAATCAGGGGCATATTTATACTCCGTTTGCGCCGAATTTGCGTCGTTTTTTTCGACGCAAATTCGACGCAAAACTAACTCCATATTTATACTTTGGCGTTAGACGCGTCTAGCGCCAAAGTTCATGGAGTTAGCGTCATTTTTTTGCGTGAACACCTTCCTTGCGTTAATGATATGCAAGGTAGGTAAAAAATGACTCCGATGCATATGCGTCGTATTTATACTCCCGGGCAAAAATGACGCCCGGGAGTGGGCGGGTCTAAAAAACCTGCATTAGCGCCGGATTTTAGCGCCTGGGTCAGGGCCGGCGTTAAGGGACCTGTGGACTCAGAATGAGCCCAGAGGTGCCCTCCCCTGCCCCCAGGGACACCCCCTGCCACCCTTGCCCACCCCAGGAGGACACCCAAGGATGGAGGGACCCACCCCAGGGACACTAAGGTAAGTCCAGGTAAGTATTTAAAAAAAAAAAAAAATTGTGGCATAGGGGGGCCTGATTTGTGCCCCCCTACATGCCACTATGCCCAATGACCATGCCCAGGGGACAGAAGTCCCCTGGGCATGGCCATTGGGCTAGGGGGCATGACTCCTGTCTTTGCTAAGACAGGAGTCATTTCAATGGGGGATGGGCGTCGTAAAAAAATGGCGCAAATCGGGTTGTGGCGATTTTTTTGCCTCAGCCTGACTTGCACCATTTGTGGATGCCCATACGCCATTTTCCCCCTACGCCGGCGCTGCCTGGTGTACGTCGTTTTTTTCAACGCACACCAGACAGCGCCGGCGGCTAACGCCGGCTAACGTCATTGAATAAATACGGCACCCGCATGGCGCTTCAGAATGGCGTTAGCCGGCGCTAATTTTTTTGGCGCAAAACTGCGTTAGCACAGTTTTGCGTCAAAAAGTATAAATATGGCCCTCAATGTCCTATAAGTAACGGACATTACATGGGGAGAGATAGCAGGGATTAATTTCAGAATACCAGCTCTGCCAGTCACATGGGATGCTGAAATAGGTACTTTGGGGAAATCATGATACAAGTCACCAGTTGCAGAGAGTTGGCATGCAAGACTCTAACATTCATGTTTTGTCGATGGATGGTCTCAAATAATGTGAGATGCACTGAAATCTTCCTAAGAGAATTTGGTCTGAAATAAAGGGCCTCATTACGAGTTTGGCAGTTGGACCGCCATGTTGGCGTCCCCAAAAAAGACCGCCTTGTTGATGTTCTTACAGACCTCCCTATTACGAGTAATACAGATAGGATCGCCGACCACCAACCAAAAAAGACAAACCGCCATCGGCACGGAGGCCAGGAAATAGGTAATCCAACTTCCAGCACTGACAGCACAGCGACCAACTCCTGACCGTATTACAAGTTCAGAGTCACAGTGGCGTGTGCCCCTGGCGGTCAGCCAATGGCGGTACGAACCACGGTGGTCCACAGTCACCAAAGTAATACACAACTGCACATTGGATGGAGTTGAAAACAACAAAGCTAACACACATTGCCATACTGGGCATACCTGCAAAGGACACTGTAAAACATCCCCCGTTACACACCACAAGTCTTGGTATTTACAATGCCACACACTGAAGCCAGAGCGAATTCATTACCTTACAGCACAGATACTAGGCACCACTTTTTTCTCACCATCTCTTTTCACGCCCAGCATACACTTTTGTCCAGTCACATACTTTTGCACTACCCCCCACCCTGTTAGTAAGTCACTATCACACTTTTTAATTTTTTTTCCCATCATGTCACATTTAAAAAGTCCCAGTTTCACAGATAAAGAGTTAAGAGTCATGTGGATGAAATCATAAGAGTAGAGCCTCAATTGTTTGGAGCCCAAGTCTAGCACACTCTTCTCAGTAGGAAAATGGAAAAGTGGGACATGATAGTTGACAGAGTGACCCCTGACCTACCTTAAGGCCGGGGCACGACTCTGCATGCTGAGCAGCTCCACCGGACTGCCCTCGTGTCCCTGACCTCGCCCCTACTGCTGGTAGGAGTATCTTGTTTGCTTTGTATTTTGTTTTTCGTCTTTAGTACTTTGTATTTAGTTTCTAGCACTGTTGTGGACTGTATTTGTGTCGCTTTTCTGCCCCGCTTTGTTTTTGCCGCTGTGTTTTTTTCCTATTCTTTCATCCGGCTCTGGCCGGTTTCCTCGTCCCTGCCACTGTGTCGCCTGCAGCCCCGCCCCCTCACGCCCCCATTGGCCACCCCCTCCCACCTCCCGCTGCTCCTCCCTCCCACCTCCCCTTCTTAATGGTGGCCGCTGCGAGGCCGCGCCGTTGGTGCGCCAGAGGCAAGCCTGCCTGCGCCCGTCCACGCCTGGACCACGCCCAGCGCCCGTCCCCCTGGTCCACGCTCCTCAGGCGCCCCCAAGTGCCACTACTCCTCCACAGAGCTCCTTGCTCCCAACTACGGCCGGCACACCACCTGCGCCCAGGCCAACCCCAGACACACCCACGGACCTTTCACATGCCGCTCATGCCACTTCTCCTGCACCCACACCAACAAGCACCACAACAAAACCAAACACTCCAATCACCTCAACTGCATCCTCCTCAACACCTGCTCCGTCCACAAGCACGCCATCGAGCTTTGGGACCTACTCACCACAAACTCTCCCGACATCGCCTTCCTAACTGAAACATGGATGAACTCCTCATCGGAACCCGACATCGCCATAGCCATCCCAGAAGGTTATAAAATCACCCATAGAGACCATATCAACAAACCTGGAGGTGGTCGCCATGATACACAAAAACTCCATCAAAAACTCCACCAACACTAACGACACCCTAGACACTTCAGAGCACCTGCACTTTCAGGTACACATCAACGCCAACACCACCCTAAGAGGCACCCTCATTTACAGACCACCAGAACCCCGCCCCCATTCTGTGACGCCATTGCTGACGTTATCAGCTCCCACGCCCTCACCTCCACAAACTACCTACTCCTCGGTGACCTAAACTTTCACCTTGAGAGCACCAACGACTGAAACTCCACTACCCTGCTGGACAACCTAACTAAACTCGGCCTCAAGCAACTAGTCACCTCACCTACCCACTCAGCCAGTCACACGCTAGATGCAATTTTTTCCCCCCAGCAACCACATCACCTTCACTCACACCACCGAACTCCACTGGACTGACCACCACTGCATTCACTTTTCCTTCCTGAAGCCCACCACCCACCATCAACAACATCCGATCCCCTATCGCAAGTGGAACAAGATCTCCAAACAACAACTGATCTCCAACCTCGCACAAGCTCCACCTCCCAGTACCAACGACCCCAACACCGCCGCACTCAACCTCACTCGATGGCTAGAAACATGCACAGACTCCCTCACCCCACTCAAAAAACCTAACAACACCCGCACCAACAAGACAGCCCCTTGGTTCACTGCAGAACTTCAATCTTCCAAACAAAAATGACGGAAAATTGAGAAAGCCTGGCGCCAAGAACCTTCAGTGAGCAACTTCTCCGCCCTCAAATCAGCCATGCGCAAACATCACCACCTCATCCGGACCACCAAATGATCCTTCTACAAAGAACGCATAGATGACAACGCGCACAACAGCAAGAAACTTTTTGCCATAATTAAAGAACTCACCAAACGCAAATCCTGGGCCACCGACCTTACACACTCCCAAGAGCTTTGCAGCTCCCTCTCCAACTACTTCCACCACAAGATCATAGACATACATGAAAGCTTCACATCGGCGTCTCCCACCATCACCTCCACCGAAATAGCCAACACCACAACACCATGCCGCACCAACGTACTGAACTCCTGGGCCCCCACCAGCGATGAAGACACCAGCAAAACCATGAGCTCCATCCACTCAGGCTCCCCTACAGACCCCTTCCCCCACCACATCCTCAACAACGCCAGCGAAATCATCGCTCCTCAGCTCCAGGCCATCATCAACAGCTCCTTCGAGACCTCAACCTACCCGGATATGTGGAAACACGCCAAAGTCAACGCCCTGCTAAAGAAGCCCAAAGCAGAACCTGGAGACCTCAAGAATTACCGGCCCATCTCCCTCCTCCCTTTCCCTGTGAAGGTCATCCAGAAGATTGTCAATGGCCAACTGACCCGCTTCTTGGAGGACAACAACGCGCTAGACATCTCCCAATCCGAATTCCGCAGGAACCACAGCACTGAGACCGCACTCATCGCCGCAACCGACGACATCAGGACCATGCTCGACAAAGGGAAAACCGCTGCCCTCATCCTCCTAGATCTCTCGCCAGCCTTCAACACCGTCTGTCACCACACCTATGACGCTGGGATCTGCCAAAAGGCCCTAGATACTTCCTTCCTCTCCAGCAGAACCCAGAGAATCCGCCTCGCTCCGTTCCTGTCTGAAGCCACCACGACCATCTGTGGCATTCCCCAAGGATCCTCTCTCAGTCCTACTCTCTTCAACATCTACATGGCTCCGCTCGCCAATGTCATCAGATCCCACAGCCTCAACATTATCTCCTACGCAGACGATACCCAGCTGATCCTCTCCCTCACCAAGGCCCCCGCCACCGCTAAGAACAACCTCCACGACGGACTGCATGCCATCACCTACTGGATGAAGATGAGCCGCCTCAAACTGAACTCAGACAAGACTGAGATTCTCATCCTTGGCTCCAACCGCTCCGTATGGGATGACTCCTGGTGGCCAGCCACCTTAGGAAACGCACCAACACCCACCACCCACGCACGCAACCTAGGTTTCATCCTTGACTCATCTCTCACCATGACCCAGCAAGTCAACGCAGTCTCATCCGCCTGTTTCAACATCCTCCGCATGCTCCGCAAGATCTTCAGATGGATCCCCACCGAAACTAGAAAGACGGTCACCCACGCCCTCGTCAGCAGCAGCCTGGACTACGGCAACGCGCTCTATGCAGGATCAATGGCCAAGCTCCAGAAGAAACTGCAATGAATACAGAACGCCTCCACACGCCTCATCCTCAACATCCCTCGCCGCAACCACATCACAGATCACCTCAGAGACCTACACTGGCTTCCCGTCAACAAGAGGATTACGTTCAAGCTCCTGGTCCACCCTCACAAAGCTCTCCACAATGCAGGCCCTGCCTACCTCAATGAGCGACTTACCTTCCACACTCCCACCTGTCAGCTACGACCTGCCAACCTCACCCTCGGCACCGTCCCTCGCATCCATCGGACCACAGCTGGTGGAAGATCCTTTTCCCACCTCGCTGCCAAGACGTGGAACTCCCTCCCGGTTCACCTACGACAGACCCAGGACCTCCTGACCTTCAGGAAGCTCCTCAAGACCTGGCAATTCGAGCAGTAGCAGTCCCTTTCCCCCCCTTCAGCGCCTTGAGACCCTAACGGGTGAGTAGTGTGCTTTACAAATTGATTGATTGATTGATTGAATTGTTTGGAGCCCAAGTCTAGCACACTCCTTTCAATAGGAAAACGGAAAAGTGGGACATGATAGTTGACAGAGTCAATGTTGCAGGCACCACCTAGCGCACAATGGAGGACATCAGGAAGAGGTGGAACAACCTCAGGGACAAGGTCCATTCCCTTGTCTCCAGGCACCAGCTGTAGGCCAAGAAGACTGGTGGTGGCACTCCCACTCCTCGCTTACAACTCTATCGCTGGGAGGAGAAGGTCTTGGCCATCCTGCATCCTGAGTGCTTGACCTGGGGGAGTTGAGCCTGGTAAGTTGCAACAGAAAAATATGTCACAAAAATGCCATGTCATCCATGAACATAAGTCACCTTTTGCCACCTTCACTGTCAAACCACTCGCCAGCCCAGTGTCCACCTCTCCAAAGGCCCCCGTCTGTCATTGCACAATTGGACATCTGTGTATAGTGTGTGTAGTACAGGGACTGACATGACTACAACTCCCAGCAGGCACTGTTACTGTTAACCAAACCACCAACCTTGTGTCCTCTTCGCCAAATATAATTGTTTGCCAAATCCCGATTGAAGCGTATTTACCTGGGAGGATAACACTTCTATTGTGTGTTTACTAGAGTGGGTGACATGACTACAACTCACAGCAGGTGCAGCTTCTGTAACATCAACAACAGACCAGTGTTCACTTGCTCAAATACGTGTTAGTGAACTCTCAATTGAAGTGTACTCATTAGGAGGAGGACATTCCATTAGGTGATGTATATGAATGTGATGTATATGAAGGCTCATCCATGTACTTCAATGTAGGTGGACTATTGTTGTGTGCGCTCTGACTTCTGTAAATTGGCCATCAATAATTAGGCTACAATGACATTACTGCACTATTCAACAGGTAGGTGATTTTAATTGTATCTTGAGTTGCAAGCAAGATGAAAATTGATCTGCAACTGCATATATGATTAAATCTAGACACTCTATTAAGGACCTAGCTAGGATGCATGGCTTAGTTGATGCATGGAGGACACTCAACCAGGTAGGCTCGGCTATACATAATACTCTGTGCATCAACATGGCCTTTGTTTCACATGGTATGATCAGTACAACTAAAATTAAGCGGTGTCCTAAGATCACTTCAGATCATAATCCTTTAGTGATGACATTTCAAGTTTCTGATACCCATAAGGGAATGTACAAATGGATTCTCCCTAGATTGCTACTATTGAATTCTGAGTGTATAAAAAGAATGGATACCTCGTTAACAGAATTCACATTGTTCAATATGGGTTTTCTGCTGCTAATATTACCTGAAATACTTTAAAAGACCATGTACAAGAGTAACCACACAGATTATTTTAGAACAAAATAAGCTTCAGAAGAGGTGAATGCGTCTACTGCATTCCGAATTACAAAGGTGGGAGAGGAACCATGCCCAAGCAATATTAGAGAAAAATACTAAGGAAAAAAACATAACATATGGTTTTAAATAGCTAGGTGGCAATGTAGTATTGTAGTATTGATCATATATACAAGGAAAAGGCTGCAGCTGCCTATAATTGAGGTAGGTTGCTCCAATTTTAGTGTGTGGATAGAATCAGAAGAGTTTTGGCTTATGAAATTGTAGAAAATAAGCATAAAAAATATTGTTAAATGCATTAAGGATGACGAGGGTACTAGGCAGCCCGAATCACATGCAGCCTGAATCACAAGTCATTGTTGATTAAATTATGATTTTTTATTGAGAATGATATACTTGTAATCAGTCATTGTCACCAAGTGAAATCAAAGGGTAGCAATCAGCTCCTAACTAAGCTAAATCGATCACAGGTTAGGACAGGTTAGGGCAGTCAAGGATGAGATCGTTCTGATGGAATTAAAGGTGGCTATAAAGAATCATACCTCAGGTAAAGCAGCAGTGAAGGATTGTTGGACTTTTGCTTATGCAGGGTCATCCCCAGTCTTTTTGCCTCCTGCCTCCTATTTTTTTCTGACCTGTTGCTGTTGGCTTTTCAACTCTGAGCACTTTACCACTGCTAACCAGTGCTAAAGTGCATATGCTCTCCGTGTAAATTGTATGTAATTGGTTTATCCATGATTGGCATATTTGATTTACTAGTAAGTCCCTAGTAAGGTGCACTAGAGGTGCCAGGGCCTGTAAATCAAATGCTACTAGTGGGCCTGCAGCACTGGTTGTGCCACCCACATAAGTAGCTCTGTAATCACGTCTCAGACCTGTCACTGCAGTGTCTGTGTGTGTATTTTTACACTGTAAATTCGACTTGGCAAGTGTACCCACTTGCCAGGCCTAAACCTTCCCTTTTCTTACATGTAAGGCACCCCTAAGGTAGGCCCTAGGTAGCCCCAAGGGCAGGGTGCAGTGTATGGATAAGGTAGTACATATAGGCCCTCATTCTGACCCTGGCGGTCGGTGATAAAGCGGCGGCCAAGCCGCCAACAGGCCGGCGGTCTAAAATATGCAATTCTGACCCTGGCGGGAACCGCCAACACAGCCCGCCAACTTAACACTCCGACCGCCACAGCGGTACAAACAAACAGCGCGGCGGTTCCCGCCAACAGCCCGGCGGCAGACAAAGTACCGCCCACCCTATTACGACCCACCAATCTGCCACCTTTTCCGGGGCGGGAGCACCGCCGATAAGAACACGGCGGAAACAGACTACGAACGGGAAAACGCTCACCTCTACGCACTCCACGCGAGATTCCGGCAGTATGGAGCCAGAGTTACAGGTCATCCCCGCACTCCTATTCCTCCTCATATACCAGGAGCACGCCCGGCGGCGCGGAAGACATCGGTGAGTACTGCACCTACGACACAGGGGAGGGAAAAGATTACCGCCACACACCCACCCACCCACACCCACTACAACACACACATCAATGCATTCCCACAGATCACTGTCACAACCCACAAACCACCCCCCTCCGAAATAATGCAAAGACCAAAAGAAGAGATCATAAACGGGCAGATATATTGAAATATGTACGCCATTAATCCCAATAAATAAATAAACTATGTACAAAATATATACAGCTACTAAATGTAGTCCAACCACTGTCCGTGGATCACAGGGGTCCTGTGCAAAGGGGCAAGGCCCAGTCCCACGACAAGAACTCCACGGAGAGAACACTGCAGGGGCATCAGAAAGAAAATAGGACAGGCACCTCAGGGGGAAGGGAAGGGGGGGCACCTCAGCCACTTGAGTACACGATGCCAGATCCACGAGGGGACTCCATGACCACTGGGCCATCCTGGGGAGAGCAAAGCCACAGTCCATACAGTCCATACAGTGGGTGGCCTGCCCACTGGGCCATCCTGGGGAGAGCAAAGCCACAGTCCATACAGTCCATACAGTGGGTGGCCTGCCCACTGGGCCATCCTGGGGAGAGCAAAGCCACAGTCCATACAGTCCATACAGTGGGTGGCCTGCCCACTGGGCCATCCTGGGGAGAGCAAAGCCACAGTCCAAACAGTCCATACAGTGGGTGGCCTGCCCACTGGGCCATCCTGGGGAGAGCAAAGCCACAGTCCATACAGTCCATACAGTGGGTGGCCTGCCCACTGGGCCATCCTGGGGAGAGCAAAGCCACAGTCCAAACAGTCCATACAGTGGGTGGCCTGCCCACTGGGCCATCCTGGGGAGAGCAAAGCCACAGTCCATACAGTCCATACAGTGGGTGGCCTGCCCACTGGGCCATCCTGGGGAGAGCAAAGCCACAGTCCAAACAGTCCATACAGTGGGTGGCCTGCCCACTGGGCCATCCTGGGGAGAGCAAAGCCACAGTCCATACAGTCCATACAGTGGGTGGCCTGCCCACTGGGCCATCCTGGGGAGAGCAAAGCCACAGTCCATACAGTCCATACAGTGGGTGGCCTGCCCACTGGGCCATCCTGGGGAGAGCAAAGCCACAGTCCAAACAGTCCATACAGTGGGTGGCCTGCCCACTGGGCCATCCTGGGGAGAGCAAAGCCACAGTCCATACAGTCCATAACAGACCCCACTGCCACTGGAGGAGGCAAGTTGGCCAGAGGACATCCTGCAGCCCTGCCCGAGATAGATCCTGCCCTGCCACGTCTGCCAAAGGGCCAGCGGTTCTTGCCCTGAAGGGCCCAGTTCAGCGGTTCATGAGACGGCGGGGCCCAGTTCAGCGGTTCTTGAGACGGCGGGGCCCAGTTCAGCGGTTCTTGCCTTGAAGGGCCCAGTTCAGCGGTTCTTGAGACGGCGGGGCCCAGTTCAGCGGTTCTTGAGACGGCGGGGCCCAGTTCAGCGGTTCTTGCCTTGAAGGGCCCAGTTCAGCGGTTCTTGCCTTGAAGGGCCCAGTTCAGCAGTTCTTGAGACGGCGGGGCCCAGTTCAGCGGTTCTTGAGACGGCGGGGCCCAGTTCAGCGGTTCTTGCCTTGAAGGGCCCAGTTCAGCGGTTCTTGAGACGGCGGGGCCCAGTTCAGCGGTTCTTGCCTTGAAGGGCCCAGTTCAGCGGTTCTTGCCTTGAAGGGCCCAGTTCAGCGGTTCTTGAGACGGCGGGGCCCAGTTCAGCGGTTCTTGAGACGGCGGGGCCCAGTTCAGCGGTTCTTGAGACGGCGGGGCCCAGTTCAGCGGTTCTTGCCTTGAAGGGCCCAGTTCAGCGGTTCTTGAGACGGCGGGGCCCAGTTCAGCGGTTCTTGAGACGGCGGGGCCCAGTTCAGCGGTTCTTGCCTTGAAGGGCCCAGTTCAGCGGTTCTTGAGACGGCGGGGCCCAGTTCAGCGGTTCTTGAGACGGCGGGGCCCAGTTCAGCGGTTCTTGCCTTGAAGGGCCCAGTTCAGCGGTTCTTGAGACGGCGGGGCCCAGTTCAGCGGTTCTTGAGACGGCGGGGCCCAGTTCAGCGGTTCTTGCCTTGAAGGGCCCAGTTCAGCGGTTCTTGCCTTGAAGGGCCCAGTTCAGCGGTTCTTGAGACGGCGGACGGTCTATGGCCAACTGCTAAATGCCTGGTGGTGCCCTCCTGGGCAGCGGGGATGGTGCTCCTTCACTGCCCACCTGGGCTGTGGGTGGTGGGGCCCTCCTGGCCAGCTGGGCTGGGTCCTCCCTGGGCAGCGGCTATGGGGCTGGTGGGCTCCTCCTGGGCAGCAGGCCTGCTGCCTGACCTCTCCAACTTGCTGCCCTTGCCCTCCTTAGTCGTCGGCCTGTGGCCCTTTCCTCCCTTTGGAGCTGTGGCTGGTGACTGTCTCTGGGTGGTGTCCGGGGGGGATGTAGAAGGCGGGCTCCTGCGGCGCCCCTTCCGCCTTCTGCTCCTCTTCCCAGGGGGTGGGCTGGCTGTCCCCTTGCTGCTGGGCGAAGATCCAGACATGCGGGCTGGCGGGCTCCAATACCCCTGCACCCTTGTCAAGGGGGCTGCAGGGCTGGTGGTGGCTGAGGTGCTCTTCTTACCCCGACGAGAAGAAGGGGGGGGCTCAGGGTCAGGAAAGAAGTTAGTAGTGGCGAGGAAGAGCTTCTTGGGACAATGGAGAGTGGTAGGTACAGTGGGAATGGGAGTGGAGGGAGAGGATGTGGTTGTAGGTGAGTCACGTTTGCTGTCTTTGGGTGCAGGTGCAGGAGGGATAGGCTGTCGTGAGGTGGATGGCTGTTGGGTGGGTGGGTGGCTGCGTTTGTGTGGTGTGGAAGAGGGGGTGACAGACACAGTGGGAGAGGACACAGGGGACGTGTAAATGGCAGTGGGGGTGGTGACTGCACGTGTGCGGACTGGAGTGGAGGGTGTGCTGGTGATGGAAACACTGGCTGATGGTGAGGTGAATGGAGGTGTGAGTGTAGACGTCACAGGGAGGGAGGAGGGAGACGAGGAGGTGGGGGTCACAGAGGTGGTAGTGACTGTTGGCATGTCTGCATCGGAATGTTGCGTGTGTGAATGTCTGCGTGATCTGTGGTGCTTATGTTTGGATGAGCTTCTCTTGGGTGTTGAGGTGTGTGCAGGCTGGTCTGATGGTGTGGGTGGGACAGGCAGAGGAACAGGAGACTGGGAGGAGGGAGTTAGTAGAGGCAGGCAGGAGACAGGGACAATGGCTGCCGTCAGTGCTGAAGCCAGAGCCTGGAACGATCGCTGATGGGCAGCCTGACCCGAATGAATGCCCTCCAGGTACGCATTGCTGCGATGAACCTCCCTCTCCACCCCCTGGATGGCATTCAAAAGGGTAGTCTGCCCAACAATGAGCGTTCGGAGGAGGTCAATGACCTCCTCACTGAGGGCAGCGGGGGTAACAGGGGCAGGGCCTGAGGTGCCTGGGGCGAAGGAGATGCCCGGCTTCCTGGCAGAGCGGGCACGGGGCGAACGCTGAGGGGCTGCTGGGAGGGCGGTGATGGTGCGCTGGGTGGCGACTGTACCTGTAATGGCGGGGGGCACGGATGGTGCCACCCCCGCAAGGGAGCCCCCTTCCGAGGACGTGTCCGTGTCGCTGCAGGGTCCAGTCGTCCCCGTCGTGGAGCTCCCCTCGCCCTCCGTCTCACTGGTCCAGTCTGACTCTGTGGCATGGCCCTCCTGGGCCATGTGAGATGCAGCTCCCTCCTGCCCCGATGCCACTTCTCCTCCGCCTGATGATGCTGATGCACACAAGCACAGAAAGACAAACAAAAAGGGGGGGGGAGAGAGAAATAAAGGCATATTGAGTACATGGATCTCCGGTACAGTTAGCGGACATGACAGACACAGATGCCCCCTGCACTAAGTTGCGCACTTGGGGTACGCTACGCATTCCGTGGAACATGGCCTACACGCCTAGAGTTGACAACTGCACCCATGGATGACACGGCCCAGGGATGGCTGTACTGACAAACTACTGAGGGTGGTGGCTGGGGACACAGGGGCTTACGGGGGTGCCCAGCCTACAGATATCGCCCTGGCCTAGGGGGACCCCCAGCCCTCCTCCCCCACCCAGACACCTCCACTGCGCGACAACAGAGTAGATAATGCTTGTACTCACCCCCTTGTGTCTGCTGTGCTGCCCTCACGCGCCCATCCAAATCAGGGTAGGCCACCGCCAGGATCCGGAACATCAGGGGGCTCAGTTGACGGCAGGCACCCCGCCTACGTTGGGAGGCCATCCCCAGCAGAGACTCGGCGGTCTTCTTGGTCCCGCGGCGGATGTCCTCCCACCTCTTGCGGCAGTGGGTGCCCCGTCGATGGTGGACCCCCAGGGCCCGGACTTCCTTGGCGATGGCACGCCAAATCCCGATCTTCTCATGGGCGTGGACCTATGTGACACGTACAGGGAGGGAGAAATACCACGTTCAAGTTACTCAGCATTTTCCTTTCCAGTGGCCCAACGCCCCCCATCCCCGCCAGGCCCCCCGCCAGGCCCCCCGCCATGCCCAACATGCCCCCCATCCCCGCCAGGCCCCCCGCCAGGCCCAACATGCCCCCCATCCCCGCCAGGCCCCCCGCCAGGCCCAACATGCCCCCCATCCCCGCCAGGCCCCCCGCCAGGCCCCCCGCCATGCCCAACATGCCCCCCATCCCCGCCAGGCCCCCCGCCAGGCCCAACATGCCCCCCATCCCCGCCAGGCCCCCCGCCATGCCCAACATGCCCCCCATCCCCGCCAGGCCCCCCGCCAGGCCCAACATGCCCCCCATCCCCGCCAGGCCCCCCGCCATGCCCAACATGCCCCCCATCCCCGCCAGGCCCCCCGCCAGGCCCAACATGCCCCCCATCCCCGCCAGGCCCCCCGCCAGGCCCTACATGCCCCCCATCCCCGCCAGGCCCCCCGCCAGGCCTCCCGCCAGGCCCCCCGCCATGCCCAACATACCCCCCATCCCCGCCAGGCCCCCCGCCAGGCCCAACATGCCCCCCATCCCCGCCAGGCCCCCCGCCATGCCCAACATGCCCCCCATCCCCGCCAGGCCCCCCGCCAGGCCCAACATGCCCCCCATCCCCGCCAGGCCCCCCGCCAGGCCCCCCGCCATGCCCAACATGCCCCCCATCCCCGCCAGGCCCCCCGCCAGGCCCAACATGCCCCCCATCCCCGCCAGGCCCCCCGCCAGGCCCCCCGCCATGCCCAACATGCCCCCCATCCCCGCCAGGCCCCCCGCCAGCCCCAACATGCCCCCCATCCCCGCCAGGCCCCCAAGACAGCCAGTGGCCCCAAATCCAGATTGAATTAAACTCACTTGTTGGTCTGGAGGACCGTAGAGTAGCGCATACTGGGGGAGGACCCCATCCACAAGTTTCTCCAACTCCTCTCCAGTGAAGGCAGGGGCCCTTTCCCCAGTCGCAGCAGCCATTGTCCCTTCCAGACCGAGGTCACAGCAACACTTGCAGTATAGGTCCTCTCCTGTGAAAGTTCAAGTCGCAAGTGGATAAGTAGATAGAAAATGGCGGTCACGTCCGCGGCGGTGCGTACCGCGGCGGTGCGTCCCGCCACCGCCGGCGCCCTTCGCCATTGGCTCCTGAAACCCATAGGCTTCAATGTTAACCAATGCGGCTTCGCGCCGCGGTCTTGGCCCGCCGCCCGCCGCGGTGTGCCACGCCAGCGCATTGACCTCACATCCCATTGTCACACTTCACAGGTCAGGCAGCCGCCATTTCCAGGGCCCACATGGCTCAATTTCAACTGCGTCACACAGGCCTAGGCCTTGCATAGCCACTCAGACACGCCATTCACTGCATAGAGAATCGTATACTGTGCTAGCTGTGAGTACGTACCTGTGGGTTGCCTGACTGTGTGCTCCATGTTGTCCTTCCTAGGCACCGTCCGCTGGGTTGGGCGAGGAGACGGATGAATCCTCCCGTGTACCGACCGCTGGTGGACCTGTCGACAATGGAAGAACGCCACATTATCCTGACCTACCGTCTTAACCGTGCCACTATCCATGAACTGTGTGCCCAGCTGGAGCCCGACCTGATGTCCCCCATCCGCCAACCCACAGGGATTCCCCCTCTGGTGCAGGTCATGTCAGTACTACATTTCTTGGCAAGTGGGTCATTTCAGACAACCGTGGGAATTGCTTCCGGGATGTCTCAGCCCATGTTTTCAAAGGTGTTATCCAGAGTGTTGTCTGCCCTGATGAAATCCGTGAGGAACTACATCATTTTCCCTGAGGTGGGCGAATTGGCTACAGTGAAGGGTGATTTCTACGCCCTTGGACATATTCCCAACGTAATTGGTGCCATTGATGGGACCCATGTGGCTTTGGTTCCCCCAAGAGACAGGGAGCAGGTGTACAGGAACAGAAAAAGTTACCATTCAATGAACATCCAGGTGGTGTGTTTGGCTGACCAGTACATCTCGCATGTAAATGCCAAATTCCCAGGGTCAGTGCATGACGCCTACATCCTCAGGAATAGCAGCATCCCTTACGTGATGGAACAGCTACAGAGACACCGTGTATGGCTAGTGGGGGACTCTGGGTACCCCAACCTGTCGTGGCTACTGACCCCAGTAAGGAATCCCCGGACCAGGGCAGAGGAACGGTACAATGAGGCCCATGGGCGTACTAGGAGGGTGATCGAACGCACCTTTGGCCTCCTAAAGGCCAGGTTTAGGTGCCTGCATATGACCGGTGGATCCCTAATGTACTCACCTAAGAAGGTGTGTCACATCATCGTGGCCTGCTGCATGCTTCACAACCTGGCTTTGCGCCGCCAGGTGCCTTTCCTGCAGGAGGATGGTCGAGACGGTGGTGTTGTGGCAGCGGTGGAACCTGAGGAGAGTGACGAGGAGGAAGACGACGGGGCTGAAACAGACAACAGGGACAGAATCATTGAACAGTACTTCCAATAGGACACAGGTAACATTTCAAAGATAATTTAGTAAATGTTAACTACTCTGCAGCATCTCTGCTGCCTGTCTATTTGCCCCAGTGTATGATGACTGAGTTTTGGCTTTTCCCTCCCTATTTCAGATCTGGGGTCCCCACTACGAGTCCTGTGCTTCGCTTCCCCATGGACTACAGCTTTGTGGCAGCTGTTTGTTGACTTCACCATGTACTAGGACATATTTGCACTGTCATGTCAATTACAATCTATTGAAATCACAGCCAGACTCCTGATATTTTGGTGCAAAATAGGTGTTTATTGAAGTGCTCAAAATGGGATGGGTGGTTTCAAGTGGGTGGGGGCTATGGTGAAGGAATGTCCATGCAGAGTCCAGAGTAACAGTCACACAGGTGCATTGTCCAGAGGCCTGTGGAGAGATGGAGCATGGGCAGTTCAAGGATGGACAGGGTGACAATGTGGGACAGTGGGATGACATCAGGTGGTATCCATTGCTGGCGGGGGTCTTGACATCCTACTCTGTCTTGCGAGATCTCAGGGCCCTCTTGCGGGGTGGTTCTTCTCCTGCAGGAGGTGGGGGTCTGGTGGGCTGCTGCTGTGCGGGGGCCTCCTGTCCACTAGCGCCGGCGGAGGTGGATGGCTGTTCTTGGTCCAGGCTAGTGGCAGGGGCCCTTGGGTGTTGTTCAGTGTCCGCCCTGCTGTTTACGAGGTCCTGCAGCAGCCCTACCATGGTAACCAGGGTGGTGTTGATGGCTCTGATGTCCTCCCTGTACCCCCGATAGTGTTCCTCCTGCAGCACCTGGATCTCCTGGAACCGGGCCAGTACCGTCGCCATCGTCTCCTGGGAGCGGTTGTATGCTCACATGATGGTGGTGAGGACCTCGTGGAGAGTGGGTTCCCTGGGCCTCTCCTCCCCCCCCTGTCGCACAGCTGCCCGCCGAGTTCCCCTGTTTCCCTGGGCCTCTGCCCCCTGGCCGGTGTGCCCACTACCACTGCCCCCAGGTCCCTGTTGTTGTTGGGGTGGTGGGTTATCCTGGGTGCCCTGTAGTGGTAGACACACCGCAGATTGACGCGCCCTGGAGACAGAGGCATGGGCCCGCTGGGTGGGAGCTGTGCTGGTGTTCCCAGAGGGGTTAGGGTCTATAGTGGCCTGTGCCTGTGTGAGGGGAACCGACTGTCCAGAGGTCCCCGATGGTCCGGGCTGGTCATCGGTGTCCAGATCGACAGAGCTGCTGTCATCGCTGACGGCCTCTTGGGTGGGGGGTGTGGATAATTCTGGCCCCTCCGCCGCGGTGTGTTGACGGTCGGGTCCTGCAGGGGTATAGAGGTATGGTTATAGTTTCAATGTGTGGCATATGGGTGTATCTGTGGGTTCCCGTGTCCCCAAGTGCTGGCATTCGTGTGTGGGGGCTTTGGTGAGGGTGGCTTGTGGGGGGGATGTGTATATGCATTGGGCATGCTTTGGTGATGGGTGTCCATGCTTAGTGGACGCATGCAGGCCTAGGTTTTGGGATGTGTGGGTTGTGATGGTGAGACATTGGCGGGGAATAGGTGTGCTGGGGGTGGGGGTGAGGATGGTGGTGGGGGTGAGGATGGTGGTGGGGGTGAGGGTGGGGGTGAGGATGGGGGTGGGGGTGAGGGTGGGGTTCGAGGATGGGGGTGAGGGTTGGGGTCTGATTTGGCATGCAGGTGGGGGGGAAGCAGTATTGAAGCTTCAACTTACCAGTATCCATTCCTCCGCCGACTCCTGCGAGGCCGTCAGGATGCAGGATGTTCAAGACTTCCTCCTCCCATGATGTGAATTGTGGGGGTTGAGGTGGGGGTCCTCCGCCAGTCTTCTGCACGGCGATGTTGTGCCTGGATACCATGGAACGCACCTTCCCCCGTAGGTTGTTCCATCGCTTCCTGATGTCTTCCCGATTTCTGGGGTGCTGTCCCACTGCGTTCACCCTGTCGACAATCCTCTGCCATAGCTCCGTCCTCCGGGCAATGCTGGTGTATTGTATCTGTGTGCCGAACAGCTGGGGCTCTACACGAACGATTTCCTCCACCATAACCCTGAGTTCTTCGTCTGTGAAGCGGGGTTGTCTTTGGGGTGCCATGGGGTGGTGTGTATGATGTGTGGGGTGGAGTATGTGTATTTAAGTGAGTTGAGTGTGGTGGTGTGTGTTGTTTTGTGTGTGGATAGTGTGTGGGTGATGGTGTTGAGTGGCTGTGGCTGTTATGTTTTGGATGCTGGTGTCTCGCTCTTGTCTTCTTTACGAATTTTTAAGCGTAGGGGTTTGTGGGTGATGTGGGTGGGTGTTTTATATTGTATTGTGTGTGTGGGAGTGGTGTGTGTATGTGTATCAGGTGTGTGGGATTCAAATCGTCCAATGTGGGTGAGTTTTGTTCGTTTGTGTGTATTCTGACCGCGCCGGTGTGTCCCGCCAATGGAATACCGCGTTTGAATGACCGCCGCGTGGATTCGTGGGTCGTAATGGCATGGGCGTATTTCTGTTGGCGTGGCGGTGGAGGTTTGGTCACCTCCACCTTTCCGCCGACCGCTGGTCTGGCGGTCTGTTGTGGCGGTCGGATTTTCGGAGGTTTGCCTTCTGCGGGTCAGAATGACCGTGGCGGGTTTCCGCGACCGCGGCGGGATTATGGAGGATTTCTGACCGGCGGTAGGCGCCTTTTACCGCCGAGGTCAGAATGACCACCATAGTAATGTGGTTTATATGTCCTGACAGTGAAATACTGCTAAATTTGTTTTTCACTGTTGCAAGGACTGTCTCTCTCATAGGATAATATGGGGGCTACCTTTAAATATGATTAAAGCGTAGATTCCCCTAGAGAGTAGATGGACATGTGGAGTTTGGGGTCCCTGAGCTCACAATTTAAAAATACATCTTTTAGTAAAGTTGATTTTAAGATTGTGCGTTTGAAAATGCCACTTTTAGAAAGTGAGCATTTTCTTGCTTAAACCATTCTGTGACTCTGCCTTGTTTGTGGATTCCCTGTCTGGGTCAGTTTGACAGTTGGGTTGTTTTTCACCTCACACCAGACAGTGACACAAAGGGAGCTGGGGTGTAACCTGCATTTCCTGATTAGCCATCTCTGCTAGGAGGGAGGGGTGGAGTGGTCACTCTCATCTGAAAGGACTGTGCCTGCCTCTAACAATGCCGGCTCCAACCCCCTGGTGTGTGTCTGAGGCCTGGCCTGGGCAAGGCTGGATTTCACAAGTAGGTGTGAGTCCCCTTTGAAGAAAGGTGACTTCAAAGACTAAAATGGGTATAAGAAGGGCACCCAAATCTACAGACTTTAGAAACACTTCTGGAATCAAGAGGAACCTCTGCCTGGAGAAGAGCTGTTAGCTGAGGAGGAAGTGCTGCCCTGCCGGTGACTGTGCTTTGTGGAGCTTTCCTGCAGTGCTGCTTCTGCCAGAGTAAGAGGGCAAAGACTGGACTTTGTGTGCCTTCCATCTTGAGAAGAAATCTCCAAGGGCTTGATCTAGAGCTTGCCTCCTGTTGTTTGAAGTCTCAGGGACAGCAAAGACTTCTCTCTGCCAGCACCTGGAGTCTCTGGAGAGACTCCTACTCTGCCCTGTGGTGCCCATCCAGTTCCTGGGACCCTGAAAGGAGAAGCTGGCAGCCTAAGGACAAGAAAATCCACGCACAGAGCGCCGTGCGGAGAAAAGATCGACGCCAATCCGATCAGCGGCTGAAAAACGAAGCGCCACCAGCTCCGCGGCTGAGAAACGACGCTCGCAGGAAACGCGACCGAAGAATCGACGCACGGAGCAGGAGAAACGACGCGCAGCATCGCTGACGGAGGCTAGGAGATCGCAACCAGCGCGGCTGGATCGTCAACTCATCGTGCGGCTGGATTTTTGACTCGAGTACCGCCGTGCGGAGTTATTTTCGACGCCCGCCCGGGGTTATTTTTGACGCACACCAGGTACATTTTCACTCTAGCAGCGCTAGTGTGTTTTTAAAACTACTTAAAGACTCTTTTTGATTTTTAATTAATAACTTGACTTGTGTATGGTGGATTTTTGTTGTTTTGGTCTTGTTTTGTTTAGATAAATATTTCCTATTTTTCTAAACCTGTGTTGTGTCATTTTGTAGTGTTTTCATTGAGTTACTGTGTGTGTTGGTACAAATACTTTACGCCTAGCACTCTGAGGTTAAGCCTCCTGCTCTGCCAAGCTACCAAGGGGGTAAGCAGGGGTTAGCTGAGGGTGATTCTCTTTTACCCTGACTAGAGTGAGGGTCTTTGCTTGAACAGGGGGTAACCTGACTGGCAACCAAGGACCCCATTTCTAACATTGGTGATCAGCAGTCGGGATTTGGACTTGTATTTGTACTTGACATACAGTGATTAAGTGTACACTACTGTTTTGATCTCAGACCACTACGTGACCACATACTACTTGTTTGGTGATCTTTTGCTTTTTCTCTTAAGGACTCCTTTTTGTTCTACTTCCATGATTTTGCTGATCACTTGACTGATTCTTTTTACTTCATTGGGAACTTATTTTCTGCCTTTGGAACTTTGCACTTGTGACCATCATGTCTCAATCTGGAGATGCAACAGCTGGAGCTGTGTTTGAAATGGAGAAACTGAAGGAGTACTCAGTTGCTCAATTGAAACAGTTCCTTAAAGATCTTGACTGTCCCACTAAGAGCTCCACCAGGGAGGGGGAGCTGCAAAAGGCACAGAGGGCCGGGGTGACAATCAAGAAGGCTGGAGGGCACACAGAGGAGGAGAATGTGGGTGGGGAAGTGCAGAGGATACACAGTGGTGTAGTGGAGGTACCTGTTACGCCTGGGGGGAGGGTCCCCAGGAGGGGTAGCAGGGTGTCGTCTAAGGGTCTGACTCCTAAAGATGTGCAGGACAGACAGGCAGAAAGGGTTCGCCGGTTGGAGGCAGAAAAGTTGAGGATGCAAAGGGAGTGTGACAAGTGGGAAAGGGACTTCGAGATACAAAGGATGATTTATGCTTACAAGCTTAACTTGAAACCGCTGGAAGTCATGAGGGCTGAGTCCAGCTGGAATGGTGGCAGCAACAATTGTATATTCAGTGCTGCTGAAGAAGTGCACATGCCCAGAGATGTGGTGCCCTACTTGAAGGAGGCAGTTAACACACACCAGGAGGTTCAGGGGTATGAGGTAGCTCCAGTGATGCACAGGGTCCCTGAGGTGGATTGGGGAACTGGCATGGGGAGTCATATTCCTACTGGTGGGAGGGACACTCTACTGACTCTAGGTGAGAGTGACAGGGAGAGGGGTTCCCCCCAGGTAGAAGTCCTGGTTATGGAGTGTGAAAACATCCCAGAAGAGTGTGGGTTGAGTGTCAGGGACAGTCAGGTACTGTCTCACCAGTCTCAGGAGGGTGATGTGGGGTGCTTTTCCAAAGCAGAGTCACTGGATGGTTGGGTGAAGGGTACTTTGGTTAATTCATGTAAGGGGCTGAGTGATGTAATTGCTGGAGAGCATATGTCTAGTCCTTATTTTCCAGAGCTACGCCAACACCAGGTGGAGTGTGAGTTCTCTGACCCCAGGGAGCTTACAATGGAGGCAGACCTCTTGGTGAGTACCAGAGAGTCTGAAGAGGCATTTGGGGGTGCTCCTGAGAGGAGTGGTCTAGGTATTTCCCAACCAGGTGAGGTAGGGAAGGATTGTAGTGTCCCAGGTAGGTCCCAGTGTAGTGGGATGGGTGAGGGACCCCATGTCCAGTCTCTGAGGAGAGGGAATGGGGATGGGCTGAGGTCCAAGGTGCCCGAGATCCGGTCCCAGGTCCTGGAGGGTTCCATGAGGGAACACCAGGAGGGGAGCCTAGCCTGTACCATAGGGCCATCTGTTGAGGGAGACCCCACAGTGTCAGGAGAACTTGGGGGGGCGGCTGTAGCCAGCGTCCCACCAGTTCTGTTGTCTGGCAGTACCACTCCTAGTGAGGGGGTGCAGAAGTCCAGACAGAGGGTTGAGAGGGGGTTGCGGACCCCAGTGGAGAACCTGGATGGTCAGGGGTCAGCTCTGAGAGCAGAGCCCCCCAGGAATGACCTTGGTAAGACCATTTCGGGGTTGGGGGGAATCCAGACTCTGTCAGATGGGCAGAGGTCAGGAGACCTGCGCCAGCCAGACTCTTGTGTGGCCCTTGGGGACAGTGTGTCCCTTGAGGTGGGTAAGTGTGCCCCCCTGGAAGTCCTGGTGTGCCAGGCAGTGGTTCAACCGCAGGGTGGTGACCCTGGGTTGGATGACCAGGTTCAGAGGGTAAACTCTGACCTGGTGGGGGGTAGGTATGCCCCCCAGGAAGTCCTGGGTTGCCAGGCAGTGGTCCAGTATGTGGGTACAGACCCTGGACTGGAGGATCAGGTGCAGGGGGTAAACCCTGACCTGAAGGGGTGGGCGGTTTGCCCAATCACCCCCCCTGGTGTGATTTCAAGGGGTACTCTCCCTGAGGGGGGGGTGCAGAACCCTGAGAGTAGGGACAGGGGAGAAAGAGCCTCACCCCTGGCCCTGGTCCAACCTGAAGGTACAGACCCCAGGTTGGCGGACCAGTTGCAGGTTAACAGCCCTGCACTGGTGGAAGAATTGTGCAGGACTGCTTCTACAAGCACCCTGACAGTTTTTGACTCTGGGGGTGCCGCTTCGGCAGGGAGGGTACAGAGCCCCAGAGGGGAGGACCAGGGTCAGGTTGTCATCCCTGACCTGGTGGAAGAGAGAGTGGTCAAAGGGTGCCAGGCACCTGGGGCTACCGCCCCCCACTCTCCGCAGTCACAGTGGTTGGAGAGGCCTGAGATCGGGCTCTCATCCCTGACAGTTGTCCGGGGCCACCGTGACTTGCTGTCCTGGTGGACAGAGTTGCCCCTGGGGAGGGGACGAGAGTCACACCCCGGGGGTGGAGTGGGCAACACCACTGTGTTGGCCCTGGTGGTACTATCTGCCCATTGCAATTCATCTGTGAGCAAAGTAAAGTTAGGTGCTGCACAGATGGTGTCTGTAGATGTGGAGAAGGGTTCCCCATGGGTTAGCTTAGTGGGCCCTGAGAGTATGAACAGAGGGATCCAACTGGAGTCAGGAAGGCATAGAACTGGAACATGCCCCTGCTGTTGTGGGCCTGGGTCCTTGCTCTATCGCCCCAATCAGGGAAGTACATCAAGGTATTGATTGTTCTCCCCTGGCTTTAGGCTGGTAGGGGGTCGTGTTGGACTTTTGCTTATGCAGGGTCATCCCCAGTCTTTTTGCCTCCTGCCTCCTATTTTTTTCTGACCTGTTGCTGTTGGCTTTTCAACTCTGAGCACTTTACCACTGCTAACCAGTGCTAAAGTGCATATGCTCTCCGTGTAAATTGTAGGTAATTGGTTTATCCATGATTGGCATATTTGATTTACTAGTAAGTCCCTAGTAAGGTGCACTAGAGGTGCCAGGGCCTGTAAATCAAATGCTACTAGTGGGCCTGCAGCACTGGTTGTGCCACCCACATAAGTAGCTCTGTAATCACGTCTCAGACCTGTCACTGCAGTGTCTGTGTGTGTATTTTTACACTGTAAATTCGACTTGGCAAGTGTACCCACTTGCCAGGCCTAAACCTTCCCTTTTCTTACATGTAAGGCACCCCTAAGGTAGGCCCTAGGTAGCCCCAAGGGCAGGGTGCAGTGTATGGATAAGGTAGGACATATAGTAATGTGGTTTATATGTCCTGACAGTGAAATACTGCTAAATTCGTTTTTCACTGTTGCAAGGACTGTCTCTCTCATAGGATAATATGGGGGCTACCTTTAAATATGATTAAAGCGTAGATTCCCCTGGAGAGTAGATGGACATGTGGAGTTTGGGGTCCCTGAGCTCACAATTTAAAAATACATCTTTTAGTAAAGTTGATTTTAAGATTGTGCGTTTGAAAATGCCACTTTTAGAAAGTGAGCATTTTCTTGCTTAAACCATTCTGTGACTCTGCCTTGTTTGTGGATTCCCTGTCTGGGTCAGTTTGACAGTTGGGTTGTTTTTCACCTCACACCAGACAGTGACACAAAGGGAGCTGGGGTGTAACCTGCATTTCCTGATTAGCCATCTCTGCTAGGAGGGAGGGGTGGAGTGGTCACTCTCATCTGAAAGGACTGTGCCTGCCTCTAACAATGCCGGCTCCAACCCCCTGGTGTGTGTCTGAGGCCTGGCCTGGGCAAGGCAGGATTTCACAAGTAGGTGTGAGTCCCCTTTGAAGAAAGGTGACTTCAAAGACTAAAATGGGTATAAGAAGGGCACCCAAATCTACAGACTTTAGAAACACTTCTGGAATCAAGAGGAACCTCTGCCTGGAGAAGAGCTGTTAGCTGAGGAGGAAGTGCTGCCCTGCCTGTGACTGTGCTTTGTGGAGCTTTCCTGCAGTGCTGCTTCTGCCAGAGTAAGAGGGCAAAGACTGGACTTTGTGTGCCTTCCATCTTGAGAAGAAATCTCCAAGGGCTTGATCTAGAGCTTGCCTCCTGTTGTTTGAAGTCTCAGGGACAGCAAAGACTTCTCTCTGCCAGCACCTGGAGTCTCTGGAGAGACTCCTACTCTGCCCTGTGGTGCCCATCCAGTTCCTGGGACCCTGAAAGGAGAAGCTGGCAGCCTAAGGACAAGAAAATCCACGCACAGAGCGCCGTGCGGGGAAAAGATCGACGCGAATCCGATCGGCGGCTGAAAAACGAAGCGCCGCCAGCTCCGCGGCTGAGAAACGACGCTCGCAGGAAACGCGACCGAAGAATCGACGCACGGAGCAGGAGAAACGACGCGCAGCATCGCTGACGGAGGCTGGGAGATCGCAACCTGCGCGGCTGGATCGTCAACTCATCGTGCGGCTGGATTTTTGACTCGAGTACCGCCGTGCGGAGTTATTTTCGACGCACGCCCGCCCGTGCGGGGTTATTTTTGACGCACACCAGGTACATTTTCACTCTAGCAGCGCTAGTGTGTTTTGAAAACTACTTAAAGACTCTTTTTGATTTTTAATTAATAACTTGACTTGTGTATGGTGGATTTTTGTCGTTTTGGTCTTGTTTTGTTTAGATAAATATTTCCTATTTTTCTAAACCTGTGTTGTGTCATTTTGTAGTGTTTTCATTGAGTTACTGTGTGTGTTGGTACAAATACTTTACGCCTAGCACTCTGAGGTTAAGCCTACTGCTCTGCCAAGCTACCAAGGGGGTAAGCAGGGGTTAGCTGAGGGTGATTCTCTTTTACCCTGACTAGAGTGAGGGTCTTTGCTTGAACAGGGGGTAACCTGACTGTCAACCAAGGACCCCATTTCTAACATTGGTGATCAGCGGTCGGGATTTGGACTTGTATTTGTACTTGACATACAGTGATTAAGTGTACACTACTGTTTTGATCTCAGACCACTACGTGACCACATACTACTTGTTTGGTGATCTATTGCTTTTTCTATTAAAGACTCCTTATTGTTCTACTTCCATGATTTTGCTGATCACTTGACTGATTCTTTTTACTTCATTGGGAACTTATTTTCTGCCTTTGGAACTTTGCACTTGTGACCATCATGTCTCAATCTGGAGATGCAACAGCTGGAGCTGTGTTTGAAATGGAGAAACTGAAGGAGTACTCAGTTGCTCAATTGAAACAGTTCCTTAAAGATCTTGACTGTCCCACTAAGAGCTCCACCAGGGAGGGGGAGTTGCAAAAGGCACAGAGGGCCGGAGTGACAATCAAGAAGGCTGGAGGGCACACAGAGGAGGAGAATGTGGGTGGGGAAGTGCAGAGGATACACAGTGGTGTAGTGGAGGTACCTGTTACGCCTGGGGGCAGGGTCCCCAGGAGGGGTAGCAGGGTGTCGTCTAAGGGTCTGACTCCTAAAGATGTGCAGGACAGACAGGCAGAAAGGGTTCGCCGGTTGGAGGCAGAAAAGTTGAGGATGCAAAGGGAGTGTGACAAGTGGGAAAGGGACTTCGAGATACAAAGGATGATTTATGCTTACAAGCTTAACTTGAAACCGCTGGAAGTCATGAGGGCTGAGTCCAGCTGGAATGGTGGCAGCAACAATTGTATATCCAGTGCTGCTGAAGAAGTGCACATGCCCAGAGATGTGGTGCCCTACTTGAAGGAGGCAGTTAACACACACCAGGAGGTTCAGGGGTATGAGGTAGCTCCAGTGATGCACAGGGTCCCTGAGGTGGATTGGGGAACTGGCATGGGGAGTCATATTCCTACTGGTGGGAGGGACACTCTACTGACTCTAGGTGAGAGTGACAGGGAGAGGGGTTCCCCCCAGGTAGAAGTCCTGGTTATGGAGTGTGAAAACATCCCAGAAGAGTGTGGGTTGAGTGTCAGGGACAGTCAGGTACTGTCTCACCAGTCTCAGGAGGGTGATGTGGGGTGCTTTTCCAAAGCAGAGTCACTGGATGGTTGGGTGAAGGGTACTTTGGTTAATTCATGTAAGGGGCTGAGTGATGTAATTGCTGGAGAGCATATGTCTAGTCCTTATTTTCCAGAGCTACGCCAACACCAGGTGGAGTGTGAGTTCTCTGACCCCAGGGAGCTTACAATGGAGGCAGACCTCTTGGTGAGTACCAGAGAGTCTGAAGAGGCATTTGGGGGTGCTCCTGAGAGGAGTGGTCTAGGTATTTCCCAACCAGGTGAGGTAGGGAAGGATTGTAGTGTCCCAGGTAGGTCCCAGTGTAGTGGGATGGGTGAGGGACCCCATGTCCAGTCTCTGAGGAGAGGGAATGGGGATGGGCTGAGGTCCAAGGTGCCCGAGATCCGGTCCCAGGTCTTGGAGGGTTCCATGAGGGAACACCAGGAGGGGAGCCTAGCCTGTACCATAGGGCCATCTGTTGAGGGAGACCCCACAGTGTCAGGAGAACTTGGGGGGGCGGCTGTAGCCAGCGTCCCACCAGTTCTGTTGTCTGGCAGTACCACTCCTAGTGAGGGGGTGCAGAAGTCCAGACAGAGGGTTGAGAGGGGGTTGCGGACCCCAGTGGAGAACCTGGATGGTCAGGGGTCAGCTCTGAGAGCAGAGCCCCCCAGGAATGACCTTGGTAAGACCATTTCGGGGTTGGGGGGAATCCAGACTCTGTCAGATGGGCAGAGGTCAGGAGACCTGCGCCAGCCAGACTCTTGTGTGGCCCTTGGGGACAGTGGGCCTGATTCTAACTTTGGAGGACGGTGTTAAACCGTCCCAAAAGTGGCGGATATACCACCTACCGTATTACGAGTCCATTATATCCTATGGAACTCGTAATACGGTAGGTGGTATATCCGCCACTTTTGGGACGGTTTAACACCGTCCTCCAAAGTTAGAATCAGGCCCTTAGTGTTCGGGGGATTCGCGTTTAAATCTAGATCCTGTATGAAGACTAACAAAAGATCTTGTAGTGGATCCTATTTTGTTTTAATGGGAATCAGGAGTTTAGCTTAGCCTTCTGGCTTGCAGGCATGTGCACCGTCCCCTAGAGACGTTTTACCTACTTAGCTTGCACTGTCTTAGCCTATTTATTTAATTATTTCTTCAAAAATGGCTGCTATGTTTATAGTTAGTGAAAGGTTTTGAATTTGCGTTTCAGTGCCACTCTGTGAAGGCATCACTCTCAGCGTCAAAGTTAAGTGAGAAACGTAGGTATTCACATCATGTCCCTTTCCCACTTATGTGTGACAGGAACATAGGCCCTCATTCTGACCTTGGCGGTCTTTTCGCAAGACCGCTGAGTTACCGCCGCGGTGAAGACCGCCGACCGCGGCGGTGTGCCGCTGTGCGCATTCTGACCGCTGGGAGCGTTCCGCCGGAAAACCGCCAGCAGCCACACTGGCGGTCGGCGGGAAAGTGGAGACTGGTCAACCTCCACCGCCACGCCAGCAGAACACCGCCCACAGAATTACGACCCACATTTCTGTGTGGCGGTCTTCTGTTGGCGGTCTTCTGTTGGCGGTCACGTCCCTATGGCTCCCGTCGCCTCCCGGAGGACCAACGCACAAGGTAAGTTGATCGTCCGTGAGGGGAGGGGGTGGGGGGGTGTTGTGTGATGTGGGCGTGCATGGGGGTGTGCGTGTGAGTGTGTAGAGGGGGTGTGTGAGTGCGTGTATGCGGGCGGGGGTGCTGCTGTGTCTATGGGTAATGTGTGCTGTTCGGCAGGTGCGCATGTCGGCATGTATGTGTGCGGGTATGTGTCCCCGTTGTGTATGTGTGTGTAGGGGGTGTGTATATGTGCATGTTGGGGGTGTGTGCATGTCGGGGTACATGTATGTGCATGTCGGGGTGGGGGTGGGGAGGGGGTTCGTACCACCTCTGGGGGGTGGCAGGGGGTGGAGGGTGTGGGGGGAGGACTCGGGTGGGTAGTGGGGGGTGGGGGAGACCCCTATCAGTGCCAGGGAAGGAATTCCCTGGCCCCGATAGTGCTTACCGCCATGGTTCGCACGGCGGTTCCCGCCCGCAAGAAACCGCGGCGGTAGGCAGGGTCATAATACCCTTGGCGGTCTTGGGACGACCGCCGGGCCGGAGTGCGCAAACTCCAGCCCCGCGGTCATGACCGCCGTGGCGGTCGGAGTGGAGAAGTAGCGGTCGGTCGCGGCGGGGACCGCCGCGGTCAGAATGCCAATTTTAATACCGCCGGTCTGTTCGCGGTCCGACCGCCGTCTCTCCGCCGACCGCCAGGGTCAGAATGAGGGCCATAGTGTACTTTTGGATGGAATTGTTTATATAATTTCCGCCTCAAGCATGCCTCCTTATCTATTGTTTGGGAACCATACCTGCGCTAGGGATCCTACAAGATCTGTATAAATATATGTCATGCAGACACGGTTATCAAAGGAATAACTACCAAATGCTATCAACGCCATCTATGCTGCACATCGCCTTGATGCAGACCCAGCGTTCTTGTCCCCACGGAGTCTGATCTAGAGACTTCATTTCAAGGTAACATGGGCTGGGGGTGTTTCTCATGGATCTGGTACTGGCAGTTTAGGTTTAACACACTTAGCTCTCGTTAGGTTAGAGATTAGGTTCTCCATGCTAGGGCTTTAGGGATTTTACATTTCATGTTTATTGCAAGATGGTGGGGGGGTTTTGTATTCACGACTCTCATCTTTACAATTCTGCTTCTTGCATTGTTCATTATCCTAATCATTGCAGCTCATGCATTTTACAGTAGTTTGCAGTCTTTTTAATAAACCAATTAAAAACTCTCCTGCATCTCCTTTATTGCCTGTGTGTGATTGAGACTTACTACCAATGTGGCATCTTAAAATACCCTACCCAAAGCATGATTACCTCATTACTCCAGTGCCATGACGAGGAATCAAGGAAATCCATTACATCCTCAAATCTTTTGTTTATACAACAATGTGGTACATCATTATAAAAATGTATTAATAAAGTATCTTTCCTCCCATGAAGCGATATCAGAGCAATCATGGAAAAAGGTGAGGACCACTTTAGTGTTGCTTTTGTCATTACTAATTTAAGGGAGATATGGATAGTAACCACCACCGGCCCTTCTTGCTGAAGACAGAATAGTTGGTTGATGTATTGCTGAATATCTGTCCAGATAAAAAGGTTTGGCCGACCAAGTGTCCTGAGGACAAATACAAAGCCATGAAACTTAGGCAATCCAAATTATTTAATTTAGACCGGACACCTGCAATGTTCCAGCTGATCAATGATAAAAATTCCAGTCCTGCTGGATCGTTAATCTCTTCCATAACTGACATTGGAGTAAGGCCTTCAGAAAGGGAGTTTAAAGAGCCCACCAGTCCCTGTAGTAATGGTGCTTCTTGTACTACTTCACCTAGAATGCCCTTATCTTGAACAGAATTAACGTCCTTTGGGCGTAAATCATTTGAAGCAATAGAACACAATGGCTCAAAAATGATTTGATATGGGGACATTTAAGTGCGATTGTAAAGGTGACAGAATGGTCTTAGAAATTTGTGTCACCTTTGGATTATCTGAGAATAAAACAGACGGATCGTAAAAGTAACCTAACAGGTGGACTTGTGTTCCACCTTAGATCCCCACGCAATAGTGCAAGTCAGTTAACAAACGCCTCACCAAATAGGGATCTCTGAGATTGATCACAATGCAATCGCCCGCAGAAGATTGTTTCTTGTCAGTCCCTCCCATTTCACTCTTTATGTATAAAGAATCTTACTATTCAAATCTTCTGGCAATCCTGATTTTTCCCTCACCAGTGAGCTATCTTTCTCAATAATGTCATTGTGTCTTCCCTATCACTCGGGACTAATTGGGCACATTCTCCAATATCAAAACATACGGCACACTTGCAGGGACAAGTGCAAGGTCTATTTTAAACTAACAGTAGTAGAGCATGGGCAATTTTGGCACTTTAAATGATCCAGCTTTTGCTCTCTCAAGGTGTGAGTGTGCCCATTTTGGGGGAGTTTCGCCTGAGCTATAAGATGGACAAGCTCTCTTGTACTCAGTTTGTGCAGGTCACTATCTGCATTGCCTCAATCCATCACAATAGGGTTTTTCCAGGCAATGAAGTGTCCCTGCTTGCTTTTTGTGGTAGTTATTTAGCTACATAGACATGCAATTGGTCAATCTTCTCAGCGATCAGCTTAATTACTTTCTCCTCCAAAGATGTACAAAATGATTTTATAACGGAAATAATTTTGTTGGTAAAATAATTTAAAACGTATTTCCCCATAATACAATCCTTTAACATTATGTCAACCACGTACTCCCCCATATTTTCTTTTAATTGAGTGTTGCAGACCTTTTTTGGCCCCAAGAAACCCGTCTGTCTTTTTTCCCCTCCCTTCTCATTTTTGTTGTAGGATAGACCACGGAGGAGGAATCATTTGTTATATTCTCAATTAGATCCATAACCTGCATGGCGGGATGTACTTTTTGCCCTTCTTGAAAATAATTTATATCAGAAGTGGTTCCAGTGGCGGCCTCTCTGTCAGTTTCTGTACAGCCCCAATATTTTCCTCCACTTGCTCCAGTTAAGTCTCTATAAGTCCCATAACTGATGATAAATAGTTTGTGATTGAGGATTGAGCAGGGCAACAATGCTACCCTTATTTATTTGTGTGCTAATCTTTCTATTTCCCCATGACACTGTAATACCTTGCGTGCACCTTACCTCCAGAACACAAAATAAGATAATTCGATGAACAAGTGGTCAGAGGGGGATCCCGTCCTGGCCTCTTCTGCCGGACTCCAGTGCTGATTTTGAGCAAAGTGACACTACCCTCCTACTCCTCAAAGACAGGGCACAGGGGTTTGTAGTCTGCCCCTTGAGGTTCACTCCATACACTGTCCTTCCTGTGCTGCGGGACTCTGGCGCTGATTTTGAGCGTGGTGATGCTCCCCGCCTCATCCCCACTGGCAGGGCACTCAGGCTTGTAGTCCCCCCCGAGGTTCACTCCATACACTGTCCTTTTCTTTTTTCAGTATCCATTCTGGATAAAGTTCTGACTTTCGTGACAAAGTGACTTCTTCTGTGTAAAATCCAGCAACTGGAACAACAGAAGATTTCAGTGCTTCAAATGTTTTGTGAGCCAATGTAGTCTTTCCAACTCCTCACATCCCTTCACCCTTTCCTTAAGAGTGCAAGGACCTAGGTTCAGTATGGATATGCCCACTATATCTGGCAGTCCATTGAGAAATACGTGTTTGGACATGTTTAATTCAGTTTTTTTTTTATCAAGGTAGCGATATCCCAAAATCCTGGGATAACATTACTATTACATTTTTTTTAAAGGCGGTTACTTGGGTTGAATAAAGGGGATGATATGGATCTATCTCACTAATTAACTTGGATGCTACATACATGCTAAAATATTGGCTTCAAGATCTGGTGTGCTCACAACAGCATGGCTTGATCTCAGGCACTCATCGTACAAATGGTCCTATTGCTTTATTTGATGCAGAGAATACTTTGGGGAGACAAGTTGGCATGATCCTTCTAAACTCTGAGAAGGTGTTAGACAGACTTTTACGGATTAACCTTTGATCACCTATGCACAGTATGAGTATTAGTGGAAGGTATTTGAATCAGATGTAGGAATCCAATGGCTCAACTGTGTCTTAGCTGGACATAGTTCCTCTGGCCAATGTCTACAAGGAGGTACCACTGCAGCTCAATTTGTTTTGACGCAACAGCGGCCCAACCAGTGCTCCACATTACTCCATTTGTACAAACTGACACATTGGGCCCAATGCATCAGTTTGTAGAGGCATGTGTCACATTATACCTGTGCCAGGTATAATGTATGCAGGGCAGGCGTTCCCACGTTAAAAGCCAATTTACATCTTTAGACTGCATCACTCTACTACGAGTTCTGCATCAAGATTTCTATGCCTCCTCAAGCCAGGCGTAAGAATTGATGAAGGGCTTTTAACATGGGATTCGCCTCTGTGTTCTGAAGCGTTGCTGGAGTTGCGTCAGTCTTACAACAAATTTCAGCAATGCGTCACTTTAGTGCCAAAAGATGCATTAGAATTTCTGATGCATCTGTGAATCCTTACATCATGGAGCCCTGATTGTAAATACAGTGCATTCTTGGCGTCTTAAGGGCATTTGTGACAGGCGTAAGAAATGCTGATGCACCAGTAATTGTAAATGAGGCCCTCCATGTTTAGGATATCCCGGAGTACGCATCAAGGGCACCCATTATTTACACTATTGTTTGCATTGTACTTAGAGCCCTATTTGCAGCATCTAATTAACATTCAGGGAATACTACGGGCTATGTCGAATGGAATGGAGATTAGGTTTAGTGCCTGGATGTCTGCTCAACTTTAAAAAAATGCAGGCAATCTTAAACTATACACCTACGGCAAAGAAACCAAGTATTGTTTGTGGTGGCTACCTATTTAGTAACTAAGATTTCTTCTTGCATACGTTCTATCATACCTTTAAATCATGAGTAGTAGTTAAATCAGTGAAGAGCTAAAATACAGGCATGGAACCAGTTAGCAATCAGTATCATTTGCAATTCCAAATTTATGAAAACAAATATTTCTCTATCTTTTTTCACAATCCCATTGCAATTACCTACTGTTTTATTAAGCATGGTGGATCAGTTAGTAGTTTTACACGTGTACATATGAAAGCTAGGTGAGCACATGGGATGGTCACATCCAGAGTTTAGGACCTAGGTGGCATTTGATTCTCAAATCAGATGCCTCCTCACTGAATGTAAACCTGAACGCAATACATGTGTGTATTAAATAGCTATGGAGGGAGATTGAAGTGTTTGCTATGCAGACAATCGGACCCTAATCATGCAGTTGCGTTTTAAGATAATAAAGGATATGTGTACAATTTGGTGAGATATCTGCTCTGTATACAAGATACCATCTTTACATTTTCATACACTTCTCTGGAGCAATCCAATCTTACCACCTATCTTACAGTTGCAGTTGCTATATCTTAGCACTTCAGTGGAGTCAAAGCAGTAGGCCAACTACACAATCATCAAGGTTTTTGAACCTTTGCTGCATCACAACTAGTATTTAATCTTCTGCATAATACTTTATTTAAATATTTACAAATACAAGAGTATCTGCAACAAAAAGCCTCTAGTAATACAATCATATATGGCTTGGAGGTGGTGTCATGTATATATTCTGGTGATGAGAAACTGACTATTAAGCACCTCTATCCAACTATGATTGAATATAGAGAGTGAACGACTTGAGCAGCTTGACAAATACATGGAGTCTTAAAGCTTTCCAGACAACCCAATCAGTCAATGATTTAGATACCTTTAAAATTATGAATTCTTCTATTACTTCAGTTAATTTGAAGGTACATCAATTTAAATCCCTTTGTATCTTATACTATACACCAGAAAGGATAGGTAAAAGGGATAATAATTACACCAACAATATGTGTAGATATAAGAGATGCAGGTTGCACATTGAAGACATAATTCATATGTCTGCTACCTGTCAACATCTTAATCATTACTCGTTGAATATAGCTTAGCACTTATCTGAGTATCTACAAAGTGATCTACAGTTGACCGTAAGAGATAACAATCCAGGCATTAGACAAGGTGCTCGTAAACATGCATTTCCGACTTGCTTATGCATCGCTAGAGAATAGCTTAAACAGACATCTCCTACAGTGGTGGGTACAGGTTCATGAAACCGAGAGCCTCAATTACAAGGAGTTTCTGCCACCGCTGTATCATTTTTATTTAGACACAGCAGTGGCACAATAATAACTGCATATTTACAAAGTGATGCTAGAAGCCTCTAGCCTCCCTATAACATCCACTGCGTAATTTTTCATAAGCCTCGGATCTGGCTGCGTCAGATACAAGCAATGATATGCAATGTAGGCGTTCCCCCTAAAAGAATTATGCAGGATCGACGCAGCCATATTTTCAAGCTTTTCAGAAAATAACGCGGTGTTTAGAAAAGTTGGTCAAAGTCTGCAATGCATCAAAAAACTGACACCAGGTCAGACCAAGTGTTAAAATGACGCATTGGCACGGGTACATAAGAACAGACCCAAAATGCTCTGGCAAGCTCCAGGACACCCTGGATCTAATCCTACGTCAGCTTGGAGCACCAAGAAGACCACCACAACCCACACCATCACCACCACCTCCACCATCACAATCACCAACACACGCACCACAGAGGCAGGCCAGCAGAAGGGAGCTCATATATCGACAGCGCATCTCACCGATTGGCCTTAGGGAGAAGAGGTCATCACACATTACCATCTGTGTGTGGAGTCCATCCTCCATCTGCTCCACCTCATTGCAGCACTCAGACTGCAGGCAACGGTCGACAGGGTCCCCAATATACTACCACTGACCAAGCTCCTGGCTGTGCTACACATGCTTGCTTCGGGATCCTTCAGACCACTGCAGCATGAGTGGCAGTAGTTTTGCAGCCATCCTTCTCAGCATTCCTAACCTCTTTCCTGGATGCTATCATCCAGCTCACACCGCACCACATACTATTCCCTAATACCCAGCAACTGCAGCAGAATATTAAACAAGGTTTCTACATCATTGCTGGTTTTCCACATGTGCTGGGTGCCATGGACTGCACACCTGTGCAACTCGTTCCTCCAGCTGCAACTGTCCACATGTATCAGAACAGGAAACATATCCACTCCATGAACGTACAGGGCATTGTTGACAATTGTGGATTGATCATTAATGTAGTGGCCAAATACCCTGGCAGTGTACATGAGGCCTTCCTATTTTGCCAGTCCATCATCAACTGGCAATTCCAGGAGGAATAATATGGAAATGGCCTACTTGTAGGTAAGCAAACAGCAAGTACCTAACAGACACAATAGCAAATAGATGTGTGTGACACATACACAGATAACTGCCTGTACAGATAGGGACTGCAGGATGACGCTGTTACACATACATGCAGCATGCTTGAGTCCACACATGCAATGTAAATCACCTTGCCATGCAGGTGAAGACCTCTCAAGCCAGTTTTGCACACGTTGCATGATGTAAAGGCACACAGCTATGCATGTCAGCCCGAAAATCTGCCCAACAGTTCTGAGTGCAAGGGTGGTGTACCATGTACATTGGGGGGGTATTCATATGCAAGTCACATGGGACATCAGCCTTGTCATGGTTCACCCATCAGGGATTAGAGGCCTCATTTACGAGGCCATATCAGTACACTGTGCCACCGGAGGATCATTTTTTGTGATGCTCCGGTGGTGCAGTGTGCCAGTCCATATTTGCAAGGCCATGCAAAGCCACCTTGTGTGGCTTTTCATGACCTTGTAAATATGGACCCCTTTCACACATAACACTGTGTGAAAGGGGCATTCGATGGGTGTTTCTTGGGGTGTTCCCAGGCAACACTCATGGTACCCCAAGGTATCTGATGCATTCCCAGGTTTACAAGGCTGGGAATGTGTTAAATTCCTACACCACTCCAGGGCTGGCTTAAGAGTGATGCAACAAGGAGAAATATTTGTATTTCTCCCTGTTTTAGCCTCTTTCTATGTGCACTGCAGTCTGCAGCACACATAGAAAGAAGAAAACACCTCTTGTGATTGTTTCTGTGCAGAAAGGTGTCCCTTCCTGCACAATTACAATCTCTACACAACATAGGCACCCTTGTAACTCGGTGCAATGGTAGCTGAATTGGCGCTAGGCTGTAATTGGTGCAGAGGGAGAGGACAGAAATGTGCAGTATCTTGCAGTATCTTTCCTGGTGCCACAGGGATGTGCTGCCCTGCACCATGGGACATGTAAATGAGGTCTTAGGTGTTAGATGACATAGCACGGCCCATGGGCAGGTGCAATGTAACTATATAAATGTATAATGGAACGCAAAATAACTCCATCTCACATGTGTGATGTGTAATACAGCACAAAGACATCACTTACCATGCCTCTGAGGCAGCAGCCTTGGGAGGAAGGTGCTCCTGCGCACACATATAACATCCTGAGAGCAAAGAAGACCACCTACAACCCCTGATACAAGTGTGAATGTGTACTCACTAGGCAACTTGTGTGCAAATCTAGTTGTAAGGAAAACAAAAGTGCAGGAGGTCCCAAGTATTGTGTACCAATTCACCTTCTTAGAGATGTAATACAGTGCAGGATGTCATGTAGCTGGACTGCAAATGATGACTTACAGATCTGCAAGATAGATGTATTGTGTGTACAAATTGGGGACAATGCTGTAGGTCATATACATAATGATACCCCACTGTGACATGCAACCATGGATTGGAAAATGGCAGTTGTCACATCATGCCACACAGTTGGGAAGCGTGAGTGCATGTCATCAATTCAACAGCCATGGAGAATGTAAGACAATCAAAGGCATGGGCAAATGTAATGTAGGCCAACACCAACATCTGGGCATAAGCATGGACTGATAAATGTGTCTGTGTCAGCCATGTTTGGTATGTTATTCACAACCTAACCAGGACCTACAAAAAAGATTCACATCCACATCCTGTCTCACCATACATGTAGTGTGAACACAAACATTGAGTGGACTAGAGAGCTAGGAATCGGCTACCACCATAATCTGCTGCAGAAATATGACAGTGATGATGTTGAATTGTATGGTGTATCTGCTCATGCACTGTATTTGGCATCAAATACGGTGAGTGAACGGGCTCCAGGAAATGGCAGTACAGTGGCATGACTGACTTATCATGTGGACATAATTAGAAGAAATGCATGACAATACTAATACACATAACACACATGGGCAGGACATTTGCAAAGAGAGTAATCCAAAACAATGAAACTGGTATTTTTCTTTTTTACATTTCAGCTCACCAAGGATATTGCATCCAACAATGAATGATGACACCATTTGCCATCCTCCAGACCGAGACGAAAAAGGCCTATAACCAGGCACACATCCACACAAGCAACATAGATGAGCAGACCTTTGGCCTGCTCAAGGCCCGGTTTTGCTGCCTGGATATTTCTGGGGATAGACTGTTGTATTCTCTCCCCTTGGTCTGCAAAATCATATTGGCCTGTGCAATACTGCATTATATATGTGTCAGGACAAATGCCCTCTAGGGTGAAGAACAGGAGGCCCCAAGTGAAGAGGAGGTGAATGAGCCACCACATCATCGGGACATACAGAACACTGCAGAAGGCGCATGGAGACATGCACACATTGTGCAGAATTTCTTTTCATTACCACACGTGACTGAAGGCATGACATTGCCAAATATGTGAATAAATGATTTAACCTAACATATGTCTTGGAGTATTTGTCACAGTCCCCCTGAAAAACAACAAGTACTAGACACAATGCACTGATCAATGAAAAGTGTGGGATGTAATGTTGTCATTGCATGTTGTACAAACATGTTGAACTGAAAACACTCATATCCACAAATTAATTGTCGGGACAAAAGAAAAACAGACAGGCTAATATCACTTCCTGATGCATTAGGCCCAAATTGCATGATAATGTCTGTAAATAGTAGTCATAAAATGCTACAGTGGATCAGTGTGAGCTATGTGACAACTCAGTGGCTGCAAGATTCTTAACACTGGTGAGACCTCACTACATCTACATCATTTGCACTCACATGTATGACAAATAATAAGTGTATCACAAAGGACAGTACACCTGTATGTGTAGCACAGTGTCGGTCAAATCAGTGATCATCTTGCTTGTCTGCCAATTAATGTCATAGCACATGTCTACTGTTGGAAATGTGTATGAGTCAATCAGGATACTGAAAAAGTTAGATATAGGTGTGGGCCATTAACTGTAAGGACCATACCCCCAATCCAAACCTAATCACTGTGCAGCTGACAAAGGATAAATTCTGTAGCCGTGTGCCACTACTCCTCATAAACACACCCATACAAAGGCCCAGAAGAGTCATAACCATGCTTCACAGGACCTGCTACATTGTGGCGGGGACTTCTAAAGTACACAAACACTAATCTAGGAGTCAGGATGTCCGGATATGTTTGGGGGCCAATTACCCTACTTGCCAACAATGGCAACTAAACCAATACTAGTACTGCATGTTGCTGAATGCATGTGCAGTGCATGATCTTCCATGGTCCAATGACAATGAGGAGCAGGAAGAACTGGATGATGATTATGGGGAAAATAAGGAGCAAGCACAAAATTGACCATCAATTACAGCATCATTGCTGATGTACCAAATACTAATCTTAAGTGTGGTACATGCGTGAATGACTCTCACAATGTCAGAAGAGCGTGATAACAAGAAACATGGTACCTATGTAAAACTACACATTTAATCACAACCAGTGTGTAGGCAATATACCTGCTCTGTCACAGTTTCAGAAAGTCATCCTTTTAGCATGTTCATCCAAATGTACATGACTGATACTAGTAGTAACTTTCCTTGGCTGTACCCTGGGTCTGCGAAACAGGCACAGGGCCACTATTCAGAATGAAAGGTATGTGCTGAAGTGGTGCAAGTACATTTGCCAATGACAGACTCTTAGAAGTCCCTAGTAGATAAGGGGACACGGGGAAATCAAACTAGCTCTTCGTCCCTAGTATATAATAGGGTAGAGAAGTTTGGAGGCCTGGTAAATATTCTGAACGGGGTATGCACTGCTGCGTTGCCTGCTGTCCTTGCTGAAGTCAGCCTTGCAATGCAGACAGTCATCAAAAATTGTTATGTTTGCCGAATCAACTTTGAAGTAAATGTACTTCCAGGATCTAAAAACACCTAATTCTTACAGTCAATTCACACCTAAGGTCTTCTCTAGTGTGTAGGAAAGTACCATCTTGCCTGGCATGTTACCCCCATATTTCACTGTATATATGTTGTTTTAGTTGTATGTGTCACTGCGACCCTGCCAGCCAGGGCCCCAGTGCTCATAAGTGTGCCCTGTATGTGTTACCTGTGTTATGACTAACTGTCTCACTGGGCCTATGCTATCCAGAACCTCAGTGGTTATGTTCTCTCATTTTCTTTCCAAATTGTCACTAGCAGGCTAGTGACCAATTTCACCAATTCACATTGGCATACTGGAACACCCTTATAATTCCCTAGTATATGGTACTGAGGTACCCAGGGTATTGGGGTTCCAGGAGATCCCTATGGGCTGCAGCATTTCTTTTGCCACCCATAAGGAGCTCTGACAATTCTTACACAGGCCTGCCCTTGCAGCCTGAGTGAAATAACGTCCACGTTATTTCACAGCCATTTACCACTGCACTTAAGTAACTTATAAGTCACCTATATGTCTAACCTTTACCTGGTAAAAGTTGGGTGCTAAGTTACTTAGTGTGTGGGCACCCTGGCACTAGCCAAGGTGCCCCCACATTGTTCAGGGCAAATTCCCCGGACTTTGTGAGTGCGGGGACACCATTACACGCGTGCACTATACATATGTCACGACATATGTATAGCGTCACAATGGTAACTCCGAACATGGCCATGTAACATGTCTAAGATCATGGAATTGTCACCCCAATGCCATTCTGGCATTGGGGAGACAATTCCATGATCCCCTGAGTCTCTAGCACAGACCTGGGTACTGCCAAACTACCTTTCCCGGGGTTTCACTGCAGCTGCTGCTGCTGCCAACCCCTCAGACAGGTTTCTGCCCTCCTGGGGTCCAGCCAGGCTTGGCCCAGGAAGGCAGAACAAAGGACTTCCTCAGAGAGAGGGTGTTACACCCTCTCCCTTTGGAAAAAGGTGTCAGGGCTGGGGAGGAGTAGCCTCCCCCAGCCTCTGGAAATGCTTTCATGGGCACAGATGGTGCCCATTTCTGCATAAGCCAGTCTACACCGGTTCAGGGATCCCCCAGCCCTGCTCTGGCGCGAAACTGGACAAAGGAAAGGGGAGTGACCACTCCCCTGACCTGCACCTCCCCTGGGAGGTGCCCAGAGCTCCTCCAGTGTGCTCCAGACCTCTGCCATCTTGGAAACAGAGGTGCTGCTGGCACACTAGACTGCTCTGAGTGGCCAGTGCTAGAAGGTGACGTCAGAGACTCCTTCTGATAGGCTCCTCCAGGTGTTGCTAGCCTATCCTCTCTCCTAAGTAGCCAAACCTCCTTTTCTGGCTATTTAGGGTCTCTGCTTTGGGGAATTCTTCAGATAACGAATACAAGAGCTCATCAGAGTTCCTCTGCATCTCTCTCTTCACCTTCTGCCAAGGAATCGACTGCTGACCGCACTGGAAGCCTGAAAAACTGCAACAAAGTAGCAAAGACGACTACTGCGACCTTGTAACGCTGATCCTGACGCCTTCTCTACTGTTTTTCTGGTGGTGCATGCTGTGGGGGTAGTCTGCCTCCTCTCTGCACTAGAAGCTCCGAAGAAATCTCCCGTGGGTCGACGGAATCTTCCCCCTGCAACCGCAGGCACCAAAGAACTGCATCACAGGTCCTCTGGGTCTCCTCTCAGCACGACGAGCGAGGTCCCTTGAACTCAGCAACTCAGTCCAAGTGACTCCCACAGTCCAGTGACTCTTCAGTCCAAGTTTGGTGGAGGTAAGTCTTTGCCTCCCCACGCTAGACTGCATTGCTGGGAACCGCGTGTTTTGCAGCTACTCCGGCTCCTGTGCACTCTTCCAGGATTTCCTTTGTGCACAGCCAAGAATGGGTCCCTGGCACTCTAACCTGCAGTGCACGACCTCATAAGTTGTCCTCTGGCATCGTGGGACCCTCCTTTGTGACTTCGGGTGAGGTCCAGTTCACTCCACTTCGTAGTGCCTGTTCCGGCACTTCTGCGGGTGCTGCTTGCTTCTGAGTGGGCTCTTTGTCTTGCTGGAAGCCCCTTCTGTCTCCTCACACAATTGGCGACATCCTGGTCCCTCCTGGGCTACAGCAGCATCCAAAAACCCTAACCATGACCCTTGCAGCTAGCAAGGCTTGTTTGCGGTCTTTCTGCACGGAAACACCTCTGCACAACTCTTCACGACGTGGGACATCCATCCTCCAAAGGGGAAGTTTCTAGCCCTTGTCGTTCTTGCAGAATCCACAGCTTCTACCATCCAGTGGCAGCTTCTTTGCACCCACAGCTGGCATTTCCTGGGCATCTGCCCACTCCCGACTTGATCGTGACTCTTGGACTTGGTCCCCTTGTTCCACAGGTACTATCGTCAGGAAATCCATCATTGTTGCATTGCTGGTGTTGGTCTTCCTAGCAGAATTCCCCTATCACGACTTCTGTGCTCTTTGGGGAACTTAGGTGCACTTTGCACCCACTTTTCAGGGTCTTGGGGTGGGCTATTTTTCTAACCCTCACTGTTTCCTTACAGTCCCAGCGACTCTCTACAAGGTCACATAGGTTTGGGGTCCATTCGTGGTTCGCATTCCACTTCTAGAGTATATGGTTTGTGTTGCCCCTATCGCTATGTGCCCCCATTGCATTCTATTGTGACTATACATTGTTTGCACTGTTTTCTATTGCTATTACTGCATATTTTGGTATTGTGTACATATATCTTGTGTATATTTGCTATCCTCATACTGAGGGTACTCACTGAGTTACTTTGACATATTGTCATAAAAATAAAGTACCTTTATTTTTAGTATATCTGTGTATTGTGTTTTCTTATGATATTGTGCATATGACACTAGTGGTACTGTAGGAGCTTCACTCGTCTGCTAGTTCAGCCTAAGCTGCTCTGCTAAGCTACCTTTTCTATCAGCCTAAGCTGCTAGACTCCCCTCTACACTAATAAGGGATGCCTGGGCCTGGTACAAAGTGTAAGTACCCCTTGGTACTCACTACAAGCCAGTCCAGCCTCCTACATTGGTTGTGCAGCGGTGGGATAAGTACTTGTAACTGCTTACCACTTTGTCATTTTGTACTTTTCATAAGAGAAAAATATACAAAACAAGTTCAGTGTATGTACATCTAACCAAAAAGTTTTGCTTTTCTTCTCTTACTCTTTTTGCTAAGTGCTGAAAAGTACCTCTAAAACTTTCAAAAAGTTCTTTAAAAGTTTTTTTTCTGTTCTTTAAATAGTTCTGAAACTTTTTCTTTCTTTTTCTGTCCCTTAAACTCTTGTCTATCATGTCTGGTACAGGCCAAACTCTTGATCTGGCTAGCATAGCTTATGACAACCTTAGCTGGAAGGAATCAAGGAGTCTCTGCATAGATAGAGGTTTAGGGGTAGGGAAGAATCCCTCAAGACAACTGTTAGTTAATATGCTAATTGAACAAGATAAGACCTTAGTTGGCACTTCTGTTGAGAAATTAGCTGATGGTTCCCACTCTGATTCTGGGGCACCCCCAGTAAAAGATTTGGAAGGGAACCTTCCCAACCTGCCCATTAGCAGACTACCTAGCAGGGCTGGTACTGATGTGAGTTCTCATCATAGTATAGAGGTTACTCCTTTAGGCCAGGTTGTTAGAGTGCCATCTGTTAGGGACAGGTCTCCCTCTGTTCATTCTCACCATTCTTCTGTGTCAAAGCATGCCCAACCCACCCTCCCTGAAGACAGAATGTTAGAAAGGGAGCTCAATAGATTGAGAGTGGAAGAATCCAGGCTGAAGCTCAAGAAGCAACAGCTGGATTTAGATAGACAAGCATTTGACTTAGAAAAAGAAAGACAGAGGTTGGGGTTTGGACCCCATGGTGGCAGCAGCAGTATTACAGATAGTAATCCTGTAAAAGAGCATGATTCTAGGAATCTGCACAAGATAGTTCCCCCTTACAAGGAGGGGGATGACATTAACAAGTGGTTTGCTGCACTTGAGAGGGCCTGTAATGTACAGGGGGTCCCTCAAAGGCAGTGGGCTGCTATCCTATGGCTATCTTTCAGTGGAAAGGGTAGGGATAGGCTCCTTACTGTTAAGGAAAGTGATGCCAATGATTTTACAGTTCTTAAGAATGCACTCCTTGATGGTTATGGCTTAACCACTGAACAGTACAGGATCAAGTTCAGAGAAACCAAAAAGGAGTCTTCACAAGACTGGGTAGACTTTGTTGACCATTCAATGAAGGCCTTGGAGGGGTGGTTACATGGCAGTAAAGTTTCTGACTATGAAAGCCTGTATAACTTAATCCTGAGAGAGCATATTCTTAATAATTGTGTGTCTGATTTGTTACACCAGTACCTGGTAGACTCTGATCTGACCTCTCCCCAAGAATTGGGAAAGAAGGCAGACAAATGGGTCAGAACAAGGGTGAACAGAAAAGTTCATACAGGGGGTGACAAGGATGGCAAGAAGAAGGATGGTAAGTCTTCTGACAAGGGTGGGGACAAATCTAAAAATGAGTCTTCATCAGGCCCACAAAAACACTCTGGTGGGGTGGTGGGCCCAAATCCTCTTCAAATCAAAACAAAGAAAAGAAACCATGGTGCTATTTATGTAAAATAAAAGGCCAATGGACAACTGATCCCAGTTGCCCAAAGAAAAGCCTCCTACCACTACAACCCCTGCTGCTACACCTAGTGCCCCTAGTAATAGCAGTGGTGGTGGGAGCAAACCTACTAATAGCCAATCCAAGGGAGTAGCTGGGCTCACTTTTGGTAATTTAGTTGGGGTTGGTCTTGTTAGGGAGACCACAGAGGCTGTGTTAGTCTCTGAGGGGGCCATTGATTTGGCCACCTTGGTTGCTTGTCCCCTTAATATGGATAAGTACAAGCAACTACCCCTAATAAATGGTGTTGAGGTTCAGGCCTACAGGGACACAGGTGCCAGTGTTACAATGGTAATAGAGAAACTGGTCCACCCTGAACAACACCTACTTGGTCACCAGTACCAAGTGACTGATGCTCATAACAACACTCTTAGCCACCCCATGGCTGTTGTGAATCTCAACTGGGGGGGGTTACTGGTCCAAAGAAAGTTGTGGTTGCCTCAGATTTACCTGTAGACTGTCTACTAGGGAACGATTTAGAGACATCAGCTTGGGCAGAAGTGGAGTTGGAGGCTCATGCAGCAATGCTGGGCATTCCAGGGCATATTTTTGCTTTAACCAGGGCTCAGGCCAAAAAGCAAAAAGGACAGGGTGACTTGGATCCTGGAAGAATGGACCAAGTGCTCCCTAAAGCTAGGGTTAGTAAAGGTAAAACACTACCTACTAACCCTCCCTCTACAGTGGATTCAACTTCTGAGGAAGAAGAATTTCCACCCTGTGCAGAACCTACACCAGAGGAGCTGGAAGCAGACACTGCTGAGCTTTTGGGTGAAGGCGGGCCTGACAGGGAGGAGCTGAGTGTGGCACAGCATACCTGTCCCACACTAGAGGGTCTAAGACAGCAAGTTGTCAAACAAGCAAATGGGGATGTCAGTGACTCTCACAGAGTTTACTGGGAGGACAACCTCTTGTATACTGAAGCAAGGGATCCAAAACCTGGAGCTGCCAGGAGATTGGTGATTCCTCAGGAATACAGAAAGTTCCTCCTAACTCTAGCCCACGACATTCCCTTAGCTTGACATTTGGGGCAAATGAAAACTTGGGACAGGCTTGTCCCCTTGTTTCATTGGCCTAGAATGTCAGAGGACACAAAGGAATTTTGTAAGTCCTGTGAAACCTGTCAAGCCAGTGGCAAAACAGGTGGCACTCCAAAGGCACCCCTTATTCCACTGCCTGTGGTTGGGGTTCCCTTTGAAAGGGTAGGGGTTGACATAGTTGGCCCCCTTGACCCTCCTACTGCTTCAGGCAATAGGTTTATCTTGGTGGTAGTGGACCATGCCACCAGATATCCTGAAGCAATTCCTCTAAGGACCACTACAGCTCCTGCAGTGGCAAAGGCCCTCCTGGGAATCTTTTCCAGGGTGGGCTTCCCAAAAGAGGTGGTATCAGACAGGGGAAGCAATTTCATGTCTGCTTACTTAAAGGCCATGTGGAAGGAATGTGGTGTGACATACAAGTTCACCACACCCTATCATCCACAAACAAATGGACTGGTTGAGAGGTTTAATAAAACTCTCAAAGGAATGATAATGGGACTCCCTGAAAAACTCCGGAGGAGATGGGATGTCCTGTTACCTTGCCTCCTTTTTGCTTACAGGGAGGTACCCCAGAAAGGAGTGGGCTTCAGCCCCTTTGAACTCCTATTTGGACACCCTGTAAGAGGTCCTCTAACACTTGTAAAGGAGGGTTGGGAACAACCTTTAAAAGCTCCTAAGCAAGACATAGTGGACTATGTACTTGGCCTAAGATCTAGGATGGCTGAGTACATGAAAAAGGCCAGTAAAAACCTTCAGGCCAGCCAAGAGCTCCAAAAGCAATGGCATGACCAGAAGGCTGTTCTGATTCAGTACCAACCAGGGCAGAAAGTGTGGGTCTTGGAGCCTGTGGCCCCAGGAGCACTCCAAGACAAATGGAGTGGACCCCACATTATTGTTGAGAAAAAGGGTGAAGTCACATACTCAGTTGACTTAGGCACTGCTAGGAGTCCCCTTAGGGTGCTCCATGTCAATCGCCTGAAACCCTACTATGACAGGGCTGATCTCACCCTGCTCATGGCAACAGATGAAGGACAGGAAGAAGAGAGTGACCCTCTCCCTGATCTCTTCTCTTCCACAGAACAAGATGCTCTAGTGGAAGGTTTAGTTTTAGCAGATTGTCTTACTGCTGAGCAGAAAGACCACTGCATAAATCTCCTGGGTCAGTTTTCTGAACTCTTTTCTACTCTGCCAGGCACCACTTCTTGGTGTGAGCACACTATAGATACTGGAGACAGCTTGCCTGTCAAAAGTAAGATCTATAGGCAGCCTGACCATGTCAGAGACTGCATAAAACAAGAGGTTCAGAAAATGCTTGAACTGGGAGTGGTTGAACACTCTGAAAGTCCATGGGCCTCGCCTGTGGTACTTGTACCAAAACCTCATTCCAAAGATGGGAAAAGGGAAATGAGATTTTGTGTTGACTACAGAGGTCTCAACCAGGTAACTAAAACTGATGCTCACCCTATACCCAGGGCAGATGAGCTAATAGATACACTGGCATCTGCCAAGTATCTAAGCACCTTTGATTTGACTGCAGGGTATTGGCAGATCAAGTTATCAGAGGATGCAAAAGCAAAAACTGCATTTTCCACCATTGGAGGGCACTAGCAATTCACAGTAATGCCCTTTGGTTTGAAAAATGCACCTGCCACTTTTCAAAGGTTGGTGAACACAGTCCTGCAAGGGCTGGAAGCTTTTAGTGCAGCATATCTAGACAATATAGCTGTCTTTAGCTCCAGCTGGGATGATCACCTGGTCCACCTATGGAAAGTTTTGGAGGCCCTGCAAAAGGCAGGCCTCACTATCAAGGCTTCAAAGTGCCAGATAGGGCAGGGGAAAGTGGTTTATCTGGGACACTTGGTAGGTGGGGAACAGATTGCACCACTTCAGGGGAAAATCCAAACTATTATAGATTGGGTTCCCCCTACAACTCAGACTCAGGTGAGAGCCTTCTTAGGCCTCACTGGGTACTACAGGAGGTTCATAAAGAACTATGGCTCCATTGCAGCCCCTCTTAATGACCTCACATCTAAGAAAATGCCTAAAAAGGTATTGTTGGACTTTTGCTTATGCAGGGTCATCCCCAGACTTTTTTGCCTCCTGCCTCCTATATTTTTCTGACATGTTGCTGTTGGCTTTTCAACTCTGAGCACTTTACCACTGCTAGCCAGTGCTAAAGTGCATATGCTCTCCTGTTTAAATTGTATGTAAGTGGTTTATCCATGATTGGCATATTTGATTTACTAGTAAGTCCCTAGTAAGGTGCACTAGAGGTGCCAGGGCCTGTAAATCAAATGCTACTAGTGGGCCTGCAGCACTGGTTGTGCCACCCACATAAGTAGCTCTGTAATCATGTCTCAGACCTGCCACTGCAGTGTCTGTATGTGTATTTTTACACTGTAAATTCGACTTGGCAAGTGTACCCACTTGCCAGGCCTAAACCTTCCCTTTCCTTACATGTAAGGCACCCCTAAGGTATGCCCTAGGTAGCCCCAAGGGCAGGGTGCAGTGTATGGATAAGGTAGGACATATAGTAATGTGGTTTATATGTCCTGACAGTGAAATACTGCCAATTTCGTTTTCACTGTTGCAAGGTCTGTCTCTCTCTCATAGGATAATATGGGGGTTACCTTTAAATATGATTAAAGTGTAGATTCCCCTAGAGAGTAGATGGACATGTGGAGTTTGGGATCCCTGAACTCACAATTTAAAAATACATCTTTTAGTAAAGTTGATTTTGAGATTGTGAGTTTGGAAATGCCACTTTTAGAAAGTGAGCATTTTCTTGCTTAAACCATTCTGTGACTCTGCCGTGGTTGTGGATTCCCTGTCTGGGTCAGTTTGACAGTTGGGTTGTTTTTCACCTCACACCAGACAGTGACACAAAGGGAGCTGGGGTGTGATCTGCATTTCCTGATTAGCCATCTCTGCTAGGAGGGAGGGGTGGAGTGGTCACTCTCATCTGGAAGGACTGTGCCTGCCTCTGACAATGCTGTCTCCAGCCCCCTGGTGTGTGTCTGAGGCCTTGCCTGGGCAAGGCAGGATTTCACAAGAAGGTGTGAGTCCCCTTTGAAGAAAGGTGACTTCAAAGACTAAAATGGGTATAAGAAGGGCACCCAAACTTACAAACTTCAGAAACACTTCTGGAATCAAGGGGAACTTCTGCCTGGAGAAGAGCTGATCGCTGAGGAACAAGTGCTGCCCTGCCTGTGACTGTGCTTTGTGGAGCTTTCCTGCAGTGCTGCTTCTGCCAGAGTAAGAGGGCAAAGACTGGACTTTGTGTGCCTTCCATCTTGAAGAAGAAATCTCCAAGGGCTTGATGTAGAGCTTGCCTCCTGTTGTTGAAGTCTCAGGGATAGCAAAGACTTCTTCCTGCCAGCACCTGGAGTCTCTGGAGAGACCCCTACTCTGCTCTGTGGTGCCCTTCCAGTTCCTGGGACCCTGAAAGGAGAGGCTGGCAGCCTAAGGACAAAAATACACGCATCGAGCGCCGTGCGGGGAAAAGATCGACGCGAATCCGATCGCGGCTGAGAAAACGACGCGACGCCGGCTCCGCAGCTGAGAAACGACGCCGCAGGGAACGCGACCGGAGAATCGACGCCCGGAGCAGGAGAAACGACGCGCAGCATCGCTGACGAAGGCTGAGAGATCGCAACCTGCGCCGCGGGACTTTCGGACCGTCGCGTGGCTGGCTTTTTCGACGCGCATCGCCGTGCCGAGTTGTTTTCGACGCACACCGCCCGTGCGGGGTTATTTTTGACGCAAACCAGGTACATTTACACGCTAGCAGCGCTAGTGTGTTGTTACAACTACCTAAAGACTCTTTTTATTTTAAACCTTAAAAAAATCATAACTTGACTTGTGTATGTTGGATTTTTGTCGTTTTGGTCTTGTTTTGTCTAGATAAATATTTCCTATTTTTCTAAACTGGTGTTGTGTCATTTTGTAGTGTTTTCATTAAGTTACTGTGTGTGTTGGTACAAATACTTTACGCCCAGCACTCTGAGGTTAAGCCTACTGCTCTGCCAAGCTACCAAGGGGGTAAGCAGGGGTTAGCTGAGGGTGATTCTCTTTTATCCTAACTAGAGTGAGGGTCCTTGCTTGAACAGGGGGTAACCTGACTGTCAACCAGAGACCCCATTTCTAACATTGGTGACCAGCGGTCGGGATTTGGACTTGTATTTGTACTTGACATACAGTAATTAAGTGTACACTACTGTTTTGATCTCAGACCACTACGTGACCACATACTACTTGTCTTGTGATTCTGCTTTTTGTTCTCTGATGTCCTCCTGGAAGTATTGCTAATATTTTTGGACTTTGGTTTTTGGTTGTGAAGCCTTTGCAGAATGGAAGTCAATTTCTGGCACCTATTTATGTATAAAAAGTGGCAGCTTAAAGCATTCTGCATGGAAAGGGGACTGGCTGTGAACAAGAAATCCAGAAGGGAGGATCTTGAGTCAGCCCTGTTTCAGTATGAATTGAAACGTTGTCAGGCAACACCACCAAATGACTCTGAGGAGGAGGACTACTCCGAAGAGGAGGGCAGCGGCTCTGAGGAGGGAACAGAAAGAGATGATTGGCTCCTAGCTCGAATCCGGAGTCTGGAAGAGCTAGATGCAGAGCTTGAGAGGGCTGAGGAGCAGAGAGCCTTAGTCCTGGAAAAAGAAAGGATTGCAGCTCAAGAGCTGAGCTGTGAAGAGCTGAAGCTGGAGGCCATGAGGGCTGAATCCAGTTCAGATGGTGGCAGCAAAAATCTTGTATCCAGTACTGCTGAAGAAGTGCACATGCCCAGAGAGGTGGTGCCCTACTTGAAGGAGGGAGTTAACACACGCCAGGAGGTTCAGGGGTATGAGGTAGCTCCAGTGATGCACAGGGTCTCTGAGGTAGATTGGGGAACTGGCATGGGGAGTCATATTCCTACTGGTGGGAGGGACACTCTACTGACTCTAGTTGAGAGTGACAGGGAGAGGGGTTCCCCCCAGGTAGAAGTCCTGGTTATGGAGTGTGAAGACATCCCAGAAGAGTGTGGGTTGAGTGTCAGGGACAGTCAGGTACTGTCTCACCAGTCTCAGGAGGGTGATGTGGGGTGCTTGTTCAAAGCAGAGTCACTGGATGGTTGGGTGAAGGGTACTTTGGTTAATTCATGTGAGGGGCTGAGTGATGTAATTGCTGGAGAGCATATGTCTAGTCCTTATTTTCCAGAGCTATGCCAACACCAGGTGGAGTGTGAGTCCTCTGACCCCAGGGAGCTTACAATGGAGGCAGACTTCTGGGTGAGTACCAGAGAGTCTGAAGAGGCATTTGGGGGTGCTCCTGAGAGGAGTGGTCTAGGTAGTTCCCAACCAGGTGAGGTAGGGAAGGATTGTAGTGTCCCAGGTAGGTCCCAGTGTAGTGGGATGGGTGAGGGACCCCATGTCCAGTCTCAGAGGAGAGGGAATGGGGATGGGTTGAGGCCCAAGGTGCCCGAGATCCGGTCCCAGGTCCTGGAGGGTTCCCTGCGGGAACACCAGGAGGGGAGCCTAGCCTGTACCATAGGGCCATCTGTTGAGGGAGACCCCACAGTGTCAGGAGAACTTGGGGGGGCGGCTGTAGCCAGCGTCCCACCAGTTCTGGTGTCTGGCAGTACCACTCCTAGTGAGGGGGTGCAGAAGTCCAGACAGAGGGTTGAGAGGGGGTTGCGGACCCCAGTGGAGAACCTGGAGGGTCAGGGGTCAGCTCTGAGAGCAGAGCCCCCCATGAATGACCTTGGTGAGACCATTTCTGGGTTGGGGGGAATCCAGACTCTGTCAGATGGGCAGAGGTCAGGAGACCTGCGCCAGCCAAACTCTTGTGTGGCCCTTCGGGACAGTGTGTCCCTTGAGGGGGGTAAGTGTGCCCCCCTGGAAGTCCTGGTGTGCCAGGCAATGGTTCAACCGCAGGGTGGTGACTCTGGGTTGAATGATCAGGTTCAGGGGGTAAACTCTGACCTGATGGGGGGTAAGTGTGCTCCCAAGGAAGTCCTGGTGTGCCAGGCAGTGGTTCAACCGCAGGGTGGTGACCCTGGGTTGAATGACCAGGTTCAGAGGGTAAACTCTGACCTGGTAGGGGGTAGGTATGCCCCCCAAGAAGTCCTGGTTTGCCAGGCAGTGATCCAGTCTGTGGGTACAGACCCTGGATTGGGAGGCCAGGTTAAGGGTGTCCCCCCTGACCTGGAGGAAGGGGCTACTGCTAACAGTGCCCCTGCCATGTTGTCTTCTGGGGGGGCCACTCCTAGTTGGGTGGTTCAGGACCCCAGAAGAGAGGGCAGGGGGAGGGAAGCCTCACCCCTGGCCCTGGTCCAACCTGAAGGTACAGACCCCAGGTTGGAGGATCAGTTGCAGGTTAACATCCCTGCACTGATGGAAGAATTGTGCAGGACTGCTTCTACAAGCACCCTGACAGTTTTTGACTCTGGGGGTGCCGCTTCTGCAGGGAGGGTACAGAGCCCCAGAGGGGAGGACCAGGGTCAGGTTGTCATCCCTGACCTGGTGGAAGAGAGAGTGGTCAAAGGGTGCCAGGCACCTGGGGCTACCACCCCCCACTCTCCACAGTCACAGTGGTTAGAGAGGCCTGAGGTCGGGCTCTCATCCCTGACAGTTGTCTGGGGCCACTGTGGCTTGCTGTCCTGGTGGACAGAGTTGCCCCTGGGGGGGGAAGGACGAGAGTCACACCCCAGGGGTGGAGTTGGCAACACCACTGTGTTGGCCCTGGTGGTACTATCTGCCCATTGCAATACATCTGTGAGCAAAGTAAAGTTAGGTGTTGCACAGATGGTGTCTGTAGATGTGGAGAAGGGTTCCCCATGGGTTAGCTTAGTGGGCCCTGAGAGTATGGACAGAGGGATCCAACTGGAGTCAGGAAGGCGTAGAACTGGAGCATGCCCCTGCTGTTGTGGGCCTGGGTCCCTGTTCTATCGCCCCAATCAGGGAAGTACATCAAGGTATTGATTGTTCTCCCCTGGCTTTAGGCTGGTAGGGGGTCGTGTTGGACTTTTGCTTATGCAGGGTCATCCCCAGACTTTTTTGCCTCCTGCCTCCTATATTTTTCTGACATGTTGCTGTTGGCTTTTCAACTCTGAGCACTTTACCACTGCTAGCCAGTGCTAAAGTGCATATGCTCTCCTGTTTAAATTGTATGTAAGTGGTTTATCCATGATTGGCATATTTGATTTACTAGTAAGTCCCTAGTAAGGTGCACTAGAGGTGCCAGGGCCTGTAAATCAAATGCTACTAGTGGGCCTGCAGCACTGGTTGTGCCACCCACATAAGTAGCTCTGTAATCATGTCTCAGACCTGCCACTGCAGTGTCTGTATGTGTATTTTTACACTGTAAATTCGACTTGGCAAGTGTACCCACTTGCCAGGCCTAAACCTTCCCTTTCCTTACATGTAAGGCACCCCTAAGGTATGCCCTAGGTAGCCCCAAGGGCAGGGTGCAGTGTATGGATAAGGTAGGACATATAGTAATGTGGTTTATATGTCCTGACAGTGAAATACTGCCAATTTCGTTTTCACTGTTGCAAGGTCTGTCTCTCTCTCATAGGATAATATGGGGGTTACCTTTAAATATGATTAAAGTGTAGATTCCCCTAGAGAGTAGATGGACATGTGGAGTTTGGGATCCCTGAACTCACAATTTAAAAATACATCTTTTAGTAAAGTTGATTTTGAGATTGTGAGTTTGGAAATGCCACTTTTAGAAAGTGAGCATTTTCTTGCTTAAACCATTCTGTGACTCTGCCGTGGTTGTGGATTCCCTGTCTGGGTCAGTTTGACAGTTGGGTTGTTTTTCACCTCACACCAGACAGTGACACAAAGGGAGCTGGGGTGTGATCTGCATTTCCTGATTAGCCATCTCTGCTAGGAGGGAGGGGTGGAGTGGTCACTCTCATCTGAAAGGACTGTGCCTGCCTCTGACAATGCTGTCTCCAGCCCCCTGGTGTGTGTCTGAGGCCTTGCCTGGGCAAGGCAGGATTTCACAAGAAGGTGTGAGTCCCCTTTGAAGAAAGGTGACTTCAAAGACTAAAATGGGTATAAGAAGGGCACCCAAACTTACAAACTTCAGAAACACTTCTGGAATCAAGGGGAACCTCTGCCTGGAGAAGAGCTGATCGCTGAGGAACAAGTGCTGCCCTGCCTGTGACTGTGCTTTGTGGAGCTTTCCTGCAGTGCTGCTTCTGCCAGAGTAAGAGGGCAAAGACTGGACTTTGTGTGCCTTCCATCTTGAAGAAGAAATCTCCAAGGGCTTGATGTAGAGCTTGCCTCCTGTTGTTGAAGTCTCAGGGATAGCAAAGACTTCTTCCTGCCAGCACCTGGAGTCTCTGGAGAGACCCCTACTCTGCTCTGTGGTGCCCTTCCAGTTCCTGGGACCCTGAAAGGAGAGGCTGGCAGCCTAAGGACAAAAATCCACGCATCGAGCGCCGTGCGGGGAAAAGATCGACGCGAATCCGATCGCGGCTGAGAAAACGACGCGACGCCGGCTCCGCAGCTGAGAAACGACGCCGCAGGGAACGCGACCGGAGAATCGACGCCCGGAGCAGGAGAAACGACGCGCAGCATCGCTGACGAAGGCTGAGAGATCGCAACCTGCGCCGCGGGACTTTCGGACCGTCGCGTGGCTGGCTTTTTCGACGCGCATCGCCGTGCCGAGTTGTTTTCGACGCACACCGCCCGTGCGGGGTTATTTTTGACGCAAACCAGGTACATTTACACGCTAGCAGCGCTAGTGTGTTGTTACAACTACCTAAAGACTCTTTTTATTTTAAACCTTAAAAAAATCATAACTTGACTTGTGTATGTTGGATTTTTGTCGTTTTGGTCTTGTTTTGTCTAGATAAATATTTCCTATTTTTCTAAACTGGTGTTGTGTCATTTTGTAGTGTTTTCATTAAGTTACTGTGTGTGTTGGTACAAATACTTTACGCCCAGCACTCTGAGGTTAAGCCTACTGCTCTGCCAAGCTACCAAGGGGGTAAGCAGGGGTTAGCTGAGGGTGATTCTCTTTTATCCTAACTAGAGTGAGGGTCCTTGCTTGAACAGGGGGTAACCTGACTGTCAACCAGAGACCCCATTTCTAACAGGTATTATGGACAGCAAACTGTCAGAAAGCTTTTGAGGAGCTGAAGCAGGCCATGTGCTCTGCACCTGTCCTAAAAAGCCCCTGTTACTCCAAAAAAATCATTGTCCAAACTGATGCATCTGAATTAGGGGTAGGGGCAGTCTTATCACAACTTAATTCTGAGGGCCAGGATCAACCTTTTGATTTTATCAGCAGGAGGTTGACCTCTAGAGAAAAGTGTTGGTCTGCCATAGAGAGGGAGGCCTTTGCTGTGGTCTGGGCACTGAAGAAGATGAGGCCCTACCTCAGTGGTTCCCAAACTGTGCGCCGCGGCACCCCGGTGCACTTTTAGAAGTTGCCAGGGGCGCCGCGTGCATTTTGGAAACATGCTGCATCTAGGCAGCTTTGATAACAGTGTTTACAGAGACTTATAAACGAAAGCATTATTCACAATGATCTCGTTTCTATCTGCTCCCTCGCGCACGGCCTTTGCAGCTTCACAAAAACATTCCCCTGGGAGCCCCCGTCCGAAAAACAGGAAAATATTTGGAAAGAACCGAATTAATTTGTATTTGGAAAGAACCCAGTTAATTTGCTGGGAGAAGTCAGGGTCAAGTTGCGTGCACTCCCGGCCTTGCAGGGGAGATTTATGATGCACCATTGATGTTAAAGAAAATTCTTAATTTTATATCGCTAAATACAATCACATTTACATATTTACATTTTTATTACTGAATGGTTTGCGCCTAAAAAAGAGACAGTAGTATGAAATTGTATGTAATGGGGCTATTTTGACAGATTTTAAGTATAACTACTGTAGCACATGATCTGTTTCCATGCCTCTGTATTTATTTTGTTGAACTACAAAAAACAGAAATTAGTTATTTCAGTGTTTTGGTTGGTCATGCCGCCCTTTTCTCATTATAAAGCACACCTTTCCTTTTTTCCCCATTTGTGTTTAAAAAATGCTATTTAAATTGTCCAAAATAAATTATAGGCCCTCAGTCCTCCCTCACTTGCATGCCCAAATCAGATTACTTACTGAGTCTTACTGCCAAGGAAAGGCAATTTTCGTTGGGAGGCCAGAAAAACGGCTACGGGAGGTACAGACGGAGTGGAACTTGGAAAGCAAAGTTATCAAAAGCTGAAGGGGGCTTTGAAATAATTTAGAAACTGCAGCGTGGGAGTGTGAACGACAGTGCTTAATTTGTACATAAAAATGTGCCGGTGCCCAAAGCCCTCCTCTTAAACATGTGGCTGCTGCAATTAAATGTGGGAAAACGGAATACTGAGGCAGTGTAATCCTGAAGCCATCTCAAGCCTCTTCAATTATTTTAAAGCCACTCCCTGCCCCTTCCGCTCACTCTTGCAGCTTTCTGTTTTCTCCCATTGTGACACTATTTTGTTTTTTCTCTTCCTCAGTCTTTCCCATATGTGTCTTTTGCTCACAGTAAATGCTTGAGGCAGAAAAATAAGTGCCACCCCTCAAAAATAAGTGCTGGTGCTGTGCACCGGAAACAAGCACAAATTAAGCACTGATGAATGAACAAGTACTGTTCAGTAGTGTTAGAGGAGAAAGTGTCCAGATTGAAGGCAGAATGTGTGCTCCAAAAGTGAAGTGTGAGGTGTGTGTGGTCAAGGCAAAGTAATGACGTTGTAAACAGAGAAGAAAATATGTACATGGAGGACAGGCAAGTGTGACACAGAGGGGAGATGTGGCTACATTTTCCGGACGTTCAAAAAAGGTTGCTAATTCATGGAAAGATTTTTGGCCCTTAATATAGTATTGTTTCTGACTTAACTGAATTAAAAAAAATCTTAAAGTAAACAACTTATATTTTTATTTTATTACCAATATGATAATACCTTCATCGCCTTCATCCTAATTATTTGTAGGGAGAAAAATTGAAGTACTCCCGAGGCTGGGCTTACATCGCCTACACAAAAAGAAAGTGACATAATGGGGAGCCACAGGCAATGGCCAATATAGGTGAAGGGAGCCGTGGGTCAAAAAAGTTTGGGAACCACTGCCATACCTGTTTGGCACTCACTTCATTGTTCAGACAGACCACAAACCTCTACTTTGGCTAAAACAAATGAAAGGTGAAAACCCTAAATTGTTGAGGTGGTCCATATCCCTACAGGGAATGGACTATACAGTGGAACATAGACCTGGGAGTACCCACTCCAATGCAGATGGACTCTCCAGATATTTCCACTTAGACAATGAAGACTCATCAGGTCATGGCTAGTCTTATTGTCCTTCGTTTGGTGGGGGGTTGTGTAGGAAAGTACCATCTTGCCTGGCATGTTACCCCCATAGTTCACTGTATATATGTTGTTTTAGTTGTATGTGTCACTGCGACCCTGCCAGCCAGGGCCCCAGTGCTCATAAGTGTGCCCTGTATGTGTTACCTGTGTTATGACTAACTGTCTCACTGAGGCTCTGCTATCCAGAACCTCAGTGGTTATGCTCTCTCATTTTCTTTCCAAATTGTCACTAACAGGCTAGTGACCAATTTCACCAATTCACATTGGCATACTGGAACACCCTTATAATTCCCTAGTATATGGTACTGAGGTACCAAGGTTATTGTGGTTCCAGGAGATCTCTATGGGCTGCAGCATTTCTTTTGCCACCCATAGGGAGCTCTGACTATTCTTACACAGACCTGCCCTTGCAGCCTGAGTGAAATAACGTCCACGTTATTTCACAGCCATTTACCACTGCACTTAAGTAACGGAATTCAGCCCTCCATAATACCGCTCCACGGTCAAAAGACCGCGGAGGGTATTATGAGTTTTTCCCTGGGCTGGCAGGCGGTCTCCAAAAGACCGCCAGCCCAGGGAAAAACTTCCTTCCCACGAGGATGCCGGCTCGTAATCGAGCCGGCGGAGTGGGAAGGTGCGACGGGTGCTGTTGCACCCGTCGCGTATTTCACTGTCTGCAAGGCAGACAGTGAAATACATTTTGGGGCCCTCTTACGGGGGCCCCTGCAGTGCCCATGCCGTTGGCCGCCAGGAACTGGATGGCGGGAGGGGGAGTCGGAATCTCCAAGCCGGCGCAGCAAGCTGCGCCGGCTTGGAGGATTCCTTGGGGGCAGCGGGAAACCGGCGGGAGACCGCCGGTTTCCCTTCTCTGACCGCGGCTAAGCCGCCGCGGTCAGAATGCCCCGCGGGGCACCGCCGGCCTGTCGGCGGTGCCTCCCCGTCCAGCGGCCCTGGCGGTTACAAACCGCCAGGGTCGTAATGAGGGCCTTAGTGTGTGGGCACCCTGGCACTAGCCAAGGTGCCCCCACATTGTTCATGGCAAATTCCCCGGACTTTGTGAGTGCGGGGACACCATTACACGCGTGCACTATACATATGTCACGACATATGTATAGCATCACAATGGTAACTCCGAACATGGCCATGTAACATGTCTAAGATCATGGAATTGTCATGTCACCCCAATGCCATTCTGGCATTGGGGAGACAATTCCATGATCCCTTGAGTCTCTAGCACAGACCCGGGTACTGCCAAACTACCTTTCCCGGGGTTTCACTGCAGCTGCTGCTGCTGCCAACCCCTCAGACAAGTTTCTGTCCTCCTGGGGTCCAGCCGGGCTTGGCCCAGGAAGACAGAACAAAGGACTTCCTCAGAGAGAGGGTGTTACACCCTCTCCCTTTGGAAAAAGGTGTTAGGGCTGGGGAGGAGTAGCCTCCCCCAGCCTCTGGAAATGCTTTCTTGGGCACAGATGGTGCCCATTTCTGCATAAGCCAGTCTACACCAGTTCAGGGATCCCCCAGCCCTGCTTTGGCGCGAAACTGGACAAAGGAAAGGGGAGTGACCACTCCCCTGACCTGCACCTCCCCTGGGAGGTGCCCAGAGCTCCTCCAGTGTGCTCCAGACCTCTGCCATCTTGGAAACAGAGGTGCTGCTGGCACACTGGACTGCTCTGAGTGGCCAGTGCCAGCAGGTGACATCAGAGACTCCTTCTGATAGGCTCCTCCAGGTGTTGCTAGCCTATCCTCTCTCCTAAGTAGCCAAACCTCCTTTTCTGGCTATTTAGGGTCTCTGCTTTGGGGAATACTTCAGATAACGAATGCAAGAGCTCATCAGAGTTCCTCTGCATCTCTCTCTTCACCTTCTGCCAAGGAATCGACTGCTGACCGCGCTGGAAACCTGAAAAACTGCAAAAAAGTAGCAAAGACGACTACTGCAACCTTGTAACGCTGATCCTGCCACCTTCTCGACTGTTTTTCTGGTGGTGCATGCTGTGGGGGTAGTCTGCCTTCTCTCTGCACTAGAAGCTCCGAAGATATCTCCCGTGGGTCGACGGAATCTTCCCCCTGCAACCGCAGGCACCAAAGAACTGCATCACCGGTCCTCTGGGTCTCCTCTCAGCACGATGAGCGAGGTCCCTTGAACTCAGCAACTCAGTCCAAGTGACTCCCACAGTCCAGTGACTCTTCAGTCCAAGTTTGGTGGAAGTAAGTCCTTGCCTCCCCACGCTAGACTGCATTGCTGGGAACCACGTGTTTTGCAGCTACTCAGGCTCCTGTGCACTCTTCCAGGATTTCCTTTGTGCACAGCCAAGCCTGGGTCCCCGGCACTCTAACCTGCAGTGCACGACCTCCTGAGTTGTCCTCCGGCGTCGTGGGACCCTCCTTTGTGATTTCGGGTGAGCTCCGGTTCACTCCATTTTGTAGTGCCTGTTCCGGCACTTCTACGGGTGCTGCTTGCTTTTGAGTGGGCTTTTTGTCTTGCTGGACGTCCCCTCTGTCTCCTCACGCAATTGGCGATATCCTGGTCCCTCCTGGGCCACAGCAGCATCCAAAAACCCTAACCGCAACCCTTGCAGCTAGCAAGGCTTGTTTGCAGTCTTTCTGCACGGAAACACCTCTGCACGCCTCTTCACGACGTGGGACATCCATCCTCCAAAGGGGAAGTTTCTAGCCCTTGTCGTTCTTGCAGAATCCACAGCTTCTACCATCCGGTGGCAGCTTCTTTGCACCCACAGCTGGCATTTCCTGGGCATCTGCCCACTCCCGACTTGATCGTGACTCTTGGACTTGGTCCCCTTGTTCCACAGGTACTCTCGTCAGGAAATCCATTGTTGTTGCATTGCTGGTGTTGGTCTTCCTTGCAGAATTCCCCAATCACGACATCTGTGCTCTTTGGGGAACTTAGGTGCACTTTGCACCCACTTTTCAGGGTCTTGGGGTGGGCTATTTTTCTAACCCTCACTGTTTCCTTCCAGTCCCAGCGACCCTCTACAAGGTCACATAGGTTTGGGGTCCATTTGTGGTTCGCATTCCACTTCTAGAGTATATGGTTTGTGTTGCCCCTATCCCTATGTGCCCCCATTGCATTCTATTGTGACTATACATTGTTTGCACTGTTTTCTATTGCTATTACTGCATATTTTGGTATTGTGTACATATATCTTGTGTATATTTGCTATCCTCATACTGAGGGTACCCACTGAGATACCTTGGCATATTGTCATAAAAATAAAGTACCTTTATTTTTAGTATATCTGTGTATTGTGAGTTTTCTTATGATATTGTGCATATGACACTAGTGGTACTGTAGGAGCTTCACTCGTCTCCTAGTTCAGCCTAAGCTGCTCTGCTAAGCTACCTTTTCTATCAGCCTAAGCTGCTAGACACCCCTCTACACTAATAAGGGATACCTGGGCCTGGTACAAAGTGTAAGTACCCCTTGGTACCCACTACAAGCCAGTCCAGCCTCCTACATAGGTGCCCCAAGGATGGGGGGCCATGTAACTATGAGGAGGACATCCCAAAATATTTGTGACATGTCCTGTTGAGGGGAAAACTGCACATCACAGTTTATGAACATTGGTGAAACTTAGCACCATAGGCCAACATGGTAAGATATGACTTGAGCAAGGTAGTTGCTAAATCTGTCATGACAGGACTCCAAAGATTGGCAATGGGAAATCCAACAATGTGCCACTGTTGACTTCAACATAGCTAATCCCAGTAAGAAGTAACAAGACTTCCTGTCCTGTAAGCAAAATCCAAGCTGCTAGGTGTTTCCCTATGAGTTCAAGTCATACAGATTTGAGCATAGGTACCACTGGCCAACTAGGCTTATGTCACCTCTCACATGAATCATCTGGTGGCACAAGCCTCTCACCAACATCCATGTGGCCATGCGAAGTCTAGCTGTGTGGCACATCATGGACTCATAGCTATGTTGTAACAAAATGCACCCCAAAAAGCTCATAAATGTCATTCAGTGTAATGAGTGTATTGGAGGGACATCCTTGGTGCATCAGTGTTGGACAGCCCACATAGATCACCTGGATGACCAATGTATTAGTGTGGATGTCAACATGTGGCTGTTGAAGAGACTCACATATCCACACAATCTGCTGTCATTTGGCATAACAATTCATTCAACAACGTCATGCACATGTACAATCCATGGCCCAGTCCAACATGACCAATGTGAGCTACATAATGTAGGACACATTGAAGCAGGTGGGCCGAGGTCACATCAATTTAGACTCCTTGTTAACGCTCTCCTGGGTAACTCCGACAAGTTTGCGACTGAACCTGGTCCACATGAGTCATCATCATCAAACTTTATTCGATTTTAGCAAATCATCAAAGCATGCACATGAATAAAACAGAAATTACATGCAGGATATTTAAATAATTTTTGAAAAATAAAGATCACACAAATAAAATGTACAATACTAGACTATTAAAACTTGATTGTAAAAAAAACCTTCCCTACAGCAGATCTTGTACCTCTTACTTCCTCCATCACAAACATAAAAGTAATTGCCTTCAGCCGTATCGTTTTCTTATACAGAGAGCCCCTCTCATAAAATTGAGACCCACCAGGCAGACGTCCTGAGAATCAAGCGAATACAATGACCTCCACCCATCATAAAGAGAGTCTGAGCTAGAGGATCTCAATAATGGGATCGAAAATAAACACCTAGGAAAATGATAAAGTGAACAAAAAAAGAGAAAAAGAATAGTCGACTGTCTAGAAGCATTATTACAAGGACAGGGAGGGAGTTTCCCACCCCTCCCCCCTCGATCGGGAAAGCCACTAGAAAATGAACAGTGCCTAAACGTAACCTAGTCAAATAAAATGTATACTGGAGATTCAAAACAAATGATATATAGAACTGCAACGATATAGAAAGCACAGACTCACTAATATTATTTATAAATGACGTGCTCGAGGGAAGTCTTTAATGGACGCCTACGGGCCAAAATCGCTCTTTTCAAATATACAGATTTCACAAGCTGCTTTGAATTGGGGGCTGATGTGAGCAGGATCGACATAAAACGCCCTAAAACCTGATTCTCTAAGAATGCGTTTAACTTATCTTAGCCCTCCGGATCTTATCATGATCGGACACAGTCAGACAATCGGAGATAATTTGTCTAGAGTATTCAAGCTCAGACGATGACCAAATTTTAACCCATAAAAGTAACAGGGCTACACCTATTATACTGTCCAGATAACTCTGTCCCAATTCTGAATGGCAAAAGAACATAAGGGACCCTTTTAGGGCCTACAATAGTCTCCTAAGTAATAGTCTTCTAAGAAAAAGCTTTCTCTACTGCCTGTAGTTTGGAACAATCGATGTAACCCCAAACACTACTCCCCTATGAAGTGGTTGACAGACATTTTGCTTTATACAAAGTCTGCAACACCCCAACCGGCCTTTGTCCAAGTTTGGCAGCAAAACAAAAAAGTGCTTCAACTGTTCAGTTAATTTGTTGCACCCTCAACATAACTAGCAGATCCAAATTTAGCTTGTTGTTAACAAGTACCTCTAAATAGCAAAATTCAGAGACTTTATCCAACTCTTTTCTCTTGAAATAATAGGTTTTTGCTTTGGTCGATTTGGGACAACAAATCATGACAAACGATTTTTTTCAAATTCACCTACAGCTCCAACGAGGACATTAATTCTGTGAAGGCATCAATAGCTTTCTGGAGGCTATTTGCTCTTGTAGTCAACAGAACAGCACCATCTGCATAAAGTAGGAGTGGAATGGAAAAGTTACTCTATTTTCCTTTGCTGTAGGAAAGCTTCCACACTGTTGATGTGTACCAAAAACAAAAAGGGAGTTAAATTACAACCCTGCCAAACACCTTGAGTAGAAGTAATTAGGGATTTCACACCCCAGACCAAAGCAGACTCACCCTTTTATTCCAGTGGATCCCCTGAAGAAGAATGACCAATGGTTCCTCCACTCACATTTCCCTTAGGATGCTCCAGAGTTTCTCACATTTTACACTGTCAAAGGCACTGGACAAGTCCATGAAGGCCAGATGTATAGAGCTCTTCATGGACTTGGTGTACTTACTTACAATCAGTGCAAGATTGAGACACTGTTCGACTGTTCCATGGCCTTTTCTAAACCCATATTAGGCTCTTACAGTATGCTATTATCACTAGCCTATGTCTCCAGGCGGGTTTGTAGCACTCTTCCCAAAACCTTAACCGTGGAATCTATCAGGGAAATTGGCCTAAAACTGGCCGGATCGTTTCTATTCCATTTTTTAAAAATTGGTACCACAATAGCTTCCTTCCAGAAGACAGGGAGTGGGCCTAAATTGGCTGCTCTAAATAAATTTGTTAAGATAATGGCCCAAAGCTCAGTGCTATTTCTAAAAAGATCTAGAGGGACACTATCTGGACCCGGTGCTTTCTGGCAAATACACTGATTACTCGCTAGCTCAACCTCCTTCACTGTGATTGAATTGCTGAAGTTATTAACTTGTTTGTCATCAATAAATACCATAGGACCATTTTCCGTCTCTCCAAATATCTTCCCTTGGGGATTAAATAAATGGGTGAAGTGAACAAGCCATTCTGCCCCAGTAATCACAGAATCTATGCTGTCATCAGGCCCCTCTGTGAACAATGTTCGATTGACCACCTCTCAAAACATCCAAATCAAGCGCCCTTTCTTTGCTCCTCCCTTCTGACCTCAAGCGTGATCTTATAGTTCTTCCGGGCAGCTTCAACTGTTTCTTTGACTCTAGTGACTGCATGAAGAGTGGTCTTTAAAAGTTTATGGGCTTTTTTGTGCAGGCACTGTCAAATCAGTAAGCCGGAGTGACAGGAGCTGCAGGCCATTTAACTGTTGGCTCACTTGATATAGCTTGACACAGAAGTTCAAAGCCCCTAGTCACATCAGTGGGACGACCCTCCAAACAGAGGCAGCTGGTTATCAAATCAATATTTTCCCTAACAATTTTACCCTAAAAAACTATGGGGTCTATCTGGTCCCACTTAAATCTAATACCCTGATTTGAGCTAGGATGAATGATAGGCGGATAAGATGGCCACAGACTGTCCCTAGATTGAAAACACCAGAGGGTTATGATCACTGGCACAGTTTGATACAACACGAAAATCTGTGACCAGGTAACTGTGATTATTATTTAAAATCATCATAAAATTGATAGTACTCGGTTTCAGCCCACCCAAAAAAGTAAGGAGGGCAGAGAAAACATCATCAGCACAATCTGACAGAAATATTAAATCATTGACAATAATAATACTATTTAAGGCATTACCATAATGAAAGTGGCTAAAGGGAGTCAAAGACTGGCCACACCTCCTTGAGTTACTGAACCAACATAAGGTACAATTAAAATTGCCTACCCACAGAGCACACACATCAGGGGTTAAAGGTTGCAGCCTCTGAATAGCCTTACTTAACACCTCTTCAACACTAGTATTGTACTGATCGAATATATTATGGTAGACTTTTATCAACAGAATGTCAAACAAGCTCAGCCCTTTTATTCCTAACAATTGGAACCGAGAGGAAGAATCCAATTGCTTGACATTTGCATTTAAACATTTATGGGAAAGTAAAACAGCCACCCCTTCCTTTGCCATGCCTAAAGATGCTTGCTGTGCTGGAATACAAAAAGAACGATAACTATTTTTATGGAAATCTCCCTGAGACCATGTTTCCTGAAGGCAAATTAACTCATTTTCAAGTACAAAACTCTGCCAGTCCTCATTATCCAGTTTAGTGTGTAACCCCGCTATATTCCAGCAGACTACTTTAAAACAAGGCAAATTCCTGCCAGTACAAATAGACAAAACTATTTTTCTCTCAGATTCTAGAGGGTCAGAATTACTCAATAATACCCTCTAAGAAGACCCCTGTCAAAAACAAAGGTGACTGCTGTTGCTACGCAGGAGAAGGCACTGCTTTGGCCTTTTATCAGTAGCCAGTCAGTCAACCTCCTCCAAGTCACACAGGGCAGAAAAACACATTTCCAAGCAGAATTCTGATGTCGCAAAAGAGGTGGCTGGATAGGTGCTTGCCCTTGATGTGGCCCACAGGGCATCCTGTCATTTCCTCCAGGGAACGTAAATGAAGACCAATGGGAAAACTTGTATTGAACAATTTGAGTTTCTCCAAATTCCTTAGACAACATAAGAGCTCCCTGACCAGCCTAGGTGATCTGAAGTTGACCACCACACAATCCTTATCTGTCAAGGCTCTGCAGTGGTTGAGACTACCCACTTGATGGACTGTAAGGACCTCAATAGAAAAATCACCAAGCCACTCTGCTTTGGGCCCAAGCCGGTGCAAAACTTTGCTCCTAAGATCTTCTTCCGACTCAGGCTCTCCAACCTTCAGCATGGGGACTTGATCTAAAACAATAACATAGGGCATTGACTCTGCTGGGAGGCGAAGATGTGGACGACTTGGCTGATTTTGGGAGAGCTTTGGTGGTGTAGGTTTTAGGCTAACAGGGAATGAAGGCCTCAAGAGATGCTTTCCCTTGTTCAAAGTTGGAGCTCTAACAGATGACACAGATCAGCTCTCGCTCGAACGTTTAGACTGAATTCAGGCATTCGTGGGGTTAGAATGAGAGGGACTGGGCTGGCAAGATCTTGGGAATATTATCTGCACTGGGGAGAGGCTGATGGCACTTGGAAGCTATGATATTCCCCAGACTGCTCTCCAACTTTTTGAAAAGATCCTTTTTCATGTCCAACACTAAAGCCAACAGTCTGTTGAATAGCTCATCACAGCAAGGTTTCATTAAAACACTTAGGTGGCCCAGAATGCCCCCTTGGAATGCTATTACTTAAATGCAGGTCACTAAAAGAGCACGCCTTGGGAGGCTGGGGAGGAGATTTTTTCTTTGAAGGTGACTGCTTTGTCTGTCTGCTCTGTTTGTCAATACCAAATACCACATATTTCACTCATTGCATCTAAAAAATTGACGAATTATTCCAATTTGTCTTTGTTTACCCATTGCGTATGCCAAAAATGACGCTTCGATTGCAACGTGTCAGAACTTCCTCATGGTGCTTCGTCAAGCGTCCTTCATTTGCATGAAGCGTAAAAAAAAATTATGCACTGTCTAAAAACATGCCGCATCCGACCAGGAAGTGATGTAATGGATCAGCCATGCTGCAAACCAGGAACTGTAATGTTACTTTCACTTTCTCTTCCACTCACAGTCTTGTGTGCTTGGTTGAGGTTGTGTGGTGCTGTTGGTGGAGTGAGGAGTGCTGTTTCTTGAGTCTTTTGTGCTGTCTGCTATCCCTGTTGTGTCCCTAATGTCTGTTGTGTCCTTTGTATTTTTATAGTGTGTTGTAAGTTACTGTGTATTGTCTGGTTTTTGTCCTTGGGGCAGATTATTTCATAGGGGTTGTTGTTTTTTTTTTCTTTTTTTTTCATCAATCATGCGTCTGAGGTAGGACATTTTGGGGAAGGCCAGGAGTGTGAATGAGTTTGGAGGGTTCATCTGGTTGGTGACCCACTACATTCCTAATATGGTGGCCATGAGCGGTTGTGTGATCCAAGGGTACAGGACAGAGGCACACAAGCTGCGGTGGGAGAAGGTCTGCTTCCACTTGCAGCGGATCTTTGAGCTGGAGAGGACAACTCACCAGCTGAAACATCAATGGGCAGACCTCATAAGCAGGGAATATGACCTTCTCGACTACCTTGGAATCTAGGTCAGAGGGACTGTTGGTAGGTACACATTCTTTGTGGCTGATTCCTTGCATTGCGCTTGCAACTAGATATCTGCAGGCCATTGGGCCTCCTGCACTATCTTAGTACACAGGGCAGGGCTGCAAGTTGTTTTGCTGTGCCAACATGCATCCCCAACATGTGCAGCAATGCACCGTAAATATGACATATAGCACATTCCTTTCCTTGTCCCCTCTGCTTGCACACAAATTGCTGATGAGCACCAATGCAGACACCCTTGTGTCATGGTGAAAGGGTACATGGTTGAAAGGGATGAGTGTTCATGTGCAGGAAACAACATTTTCCTGCCCAAACACAATCATCAATGGCAGAAAGCAGCACACATAGGCAGAGGAAAAACGTAGAGTAATCATGTATTTCTTTCCCATTGGGCCAATGTGACGCTTCCCCTGAGGTGGCATTTGAATTTGATGAATTACCAGCCTTGGGATCATGACCTGGCACACTGTGTCACAGAAACTTAACAAAAATGTTGCTCTGGTGGTCTAGGGTGACATTTGGTCTTGTAAATGTGGCCCATACTGTCAGTGGTTCACATATGTTAGGGTGCAAATGCCATCACACCCCAAAACAGTAATTTTACATAGGCAAAGCATGACACAAAGGATTCCAAATTCTGGGCTGTTATGCACCCACATCCCTAGCATGCCTGTCGGACACTTTCCTGTCAGCACCACAGTGAACATGTCAACAGATGTGCTGTGGACAACCTGAGGAAGTAGGTACATTTACAATACATGGCTGGCTGCTAGGGCATATGTCAACATGTGCTGCCCTGAGAGTTGTGCATGAGCAGGAGCTATCCTATTTTGAGACACTTCAGTAGCTCATGTCTCATGTAGATGAGGCATGATGCAAGTTACTCTGTACATAGTTTAGACATGGGGACTGTCGTACACCTGTATATGTCACACACGTCTGTACCTAATTGCAAAATGTTGTGGTGTGGGGAAGGACAAGACATGTATGTTTGGTGTCTATGACCATGCAGCAATGACGTTGTCTGTTAAACGATTGGACAAGGACGTTCAACTAGTGATGTATGTAGCATAGACATGTACATTTGATGAACAGGGTAAAGCAGGCTATTTATAGCTGTAGCTGACTGTGTTCTGTGACTCATGTAGATGCATAGTGCCATTACACTCAGCTAGCCTTGCAAAATCTTGGGGTAGCGAGTCATTTGAAAGCCTTCAACAATTTACCTGAGACATGTATGTATGGTGGCATCACGTATGTGTACATGTCAGCCTTGCCTACCAATGTATGTCATTGAGACATGTCCAATTGCCTCCTTGAGTTGTTACAACTACAAGGCTACTATGGACATTTGCACATCATGTGTAATGTGCAATATTTGACCACAGTGTTCATTGTGCAACATTCACAGTGCTATGTCTCAGGTACTGTCTTGCAGGTGGACCCGAGCCTTACGCAACTGGAGAGGTAGAAAGTGGCTGAGACCCCGATGCTACAAGTGAGTGTCATCCTGCATCTGTAATGTCTAGTGAAAGGATTGTGTGTGATGTTGTATGCTGTGTACAATGCCATGTACAAAGTGCATGTATACAAACTCAAACTCCATATGCTATATATGTAAATGCACAATAAGGTAGAGGTTGGATCCAGGTGTACATTTGCATCTGACTAATGTAAAGAAGGTTCTGATTGCTATCACTGAGGGCCTGCCAGTTTGGTGGTATGACCAAAGAGCAATGACCAGAGTCCCAGGATCTGTGAACATATGTGGAAGTTGATATATAAGTGAACATGGCAGGGCACTGTACACCTGAAAAAAGCATTTCATGTGCATAGATAGGCTGCTGTTACTCACAGTGTAATCTATGTCTGATGTATATGGCTAGCCCACACATGGTGTATGAGTCAAAACACAGTGATGACAGTAAGGACATATGCCAGAAGTACAGGGTCCTACACATCTAAGCAGGGTGGCAATATGTGGTTCACAGAACATGTTCCTGCTGTGTATGGCACAGGAACATCACAGTAAATCATGTTCTTCCAGCACTGAGGACCGTGTGAATATACCTCTAAGATTAGCAGGACAGTGGTCAACATACTACACTTGGAATTGCATTTAAATTGCTCACTCATATGATGTGATGCCCCATACTCTATGTTGTATGGATCAACATTGCTATCCCCTGTCATCTTCACAGTTCTGGCAATGTGTGTTGGACCAGCGAAATGTCCGTACAACATAGTCATACAACATGCCAATACCCAATCCATCTTCAGATAATGCCGGCCCTGATAGTCTGCAGGATATAATGTAAACATGTTCATACAATGAACAGCATTAGCCATTGCTGTTCCAAGAACCCTGTGCAAATGAGATGTAGGGAATGCATGCACCCACCTATCAAATGGCTGATTGCTGGTGTGCAGCAAAGTGACATGAATTTTGGACACATATGTACAGGCAATGGGCTGCATAGTGGGACACATCCAGTTACTCAGGGAGTGTGCAAGAAGTCATGGCACAGCCCACAATGTAGTGACAGGAGTTGATATGGGAGTAGTTTCATGCATCTCTGTGTGTTGTGAGTGAGCTATCCACCCTCCATTGTCACATATGATACCTGACACATGTAGCTTCTATGTAGCAATGTCTCTAGATATGTATCCTTGCCATGTCAGACACACATGGCCTCATTTACGAGCCCCAAGGGGCACGCTGCACCACCAGGGCGTCTTTTTTTTAATGCTCCAGTGGAGGTGTGCGGGCCCATATTTACAAGGCCATGCAAATCTACCTTGTGTGACTTTTCATGGCCTTGTAAATATGGACCCCTTTCACACAATAACAGGACATTCCATTGGGGTTGTTTGTGGTGTTCCCACGCAGCAGCCAAGAAACCCAAAGGAATCTGACGCATTCCCAGTCTGGGACTGCATCAGATTCCTATGCCACCTCAGAATGGCGCAACGGAGAGAAAAATATATTTATTTTGCCCCTTTTTGGCTCTAGAAAGAGGGAAACACCTTTTGTGATTGTTGTGTGCAGGAAGGTGTCACGTCCTGCACAAAAACAATCATCCCCACAACGCAGATATCCTTGCACCATGGTGTAAGGGTGTCTGTATTGGTGCTAGGCAGCAATTTATGCACCAGCACAAGGGGAGAGGACAGAAATGCACCATAACATGTAGATACGGTGCAATTCTACCCTTTCCCGGTGGTGCAGGGTGGTGCATCAAGACACTTACTGCACCCCCCTGTGCCACTGTCCTAGTAAATGAGGCCCATAATGTTGTGATACAAGTCATCTAACTTGCATTCCTTGCTCAAATGACTTTGGCTAATGCCAATGGATCCCAGGGCAATAGAGTATGCAAAAGGGAAATTGATGATCAATGCAACATGACTGTGTCATACCATGGTCACAAAACAACATTTGTCATTACCATACTCAGTGATGACATAGTCATGCAATGATGTCCCAAGACGGGGCATTGCTATTCTGAAACATCAGCCTAGCCTTGGTACCTTGACCCCAAATAATATGGAGATGATGGTTACTGTGCAAATGTATGTTAACTTTGACCTTCAAGATGTTATTGTGATTTGTGATGTAAAACGTGATATCCACATATAGGTCCTCATTACAACATTGGCGGTAAAAGCCGCTTACCGCCGCGCAGAAGACCGCCAACACACCGCCGAGGCTGCGGAAAACCGCCACAGCTATTAAGACCCACATTTCGGAATCCGCCAAAATTCAGACACCCACACTAGTCCGCCACACCAAAGGTCAGTGATAAACTGGCAAAAACAAAACCTTCACCGTCACGCCAACAGAAATACGCCCACACTATCATGACACACGAATCCACGTGGCAGTCTTTCAACCGCGGTATTCCATTGGCGGTACACACCACCGCGCTCAAAATACACACACATTTACAAAACACTACCACATTGGACAATTCAAAATACACACACCTGATACACATACACACACCACTCCCACACACCCATTAAAATATAAAACACAGACCCACATCACCCACAAACCCCTACGACAAAAAATCCAGAAAGAAGGCCAGAGAGAGACACCACCAGCAAGAATAACAGCTTCAACAGGCACACAATACCATCACCCACACAACTTCCACGCACCTCACACAACACACCACTACATATCACCACACTTATCACCACACAATTCACCCCACACATCACCTACACCACCCCATGGCACGGCAAAGACACCCCAGGTTCTCGGAGGAGGAGTTCAGGGTCATGGTGGAGGAAATCGTCTGGGTAGAGCCAAAGCTATTCGGATCACAGGTGCAGCACACCTCCATTGCAAGGAAGATGGAGCTATGGTGCAGAATAGTGGACAGGGTCAACGCAGTGGCTCAGCACCCACGAAATCGGGAGGACATCAGGAAGAGGTGGAACGTCCTACGGGGGAAGGTGCGTTCCGTGGTCTCAAGACACCACCAGGCGATTCAGCGGACTGGCGGCGGACCCCCACCTCCTCACCCACAACTAACAACATGGGAGGAGCAGGTCTTGCCGATTCTGCATCCTGAAGGCCTCGCAGGAGCAGGCAGAGGAATGGACTCCGGTAAGTCAAATCTTAACTATTACATCCCCCACACTACCTGCATGCTATCACATACCCCCACACTCACCCCCCAGCACCTCCTCACATATGTCCCAACATCACAAACCACCCATCCCACACCAAGCCCTGCATGCAACAACAGAGCATGGACACCCATCACTAAAGCATGCCCACTGCACATACCCATACAACCCCCTAAACCACCATCACTCAAGCTCCCACACAGGAATGCAAGCACTGGGGTACACGCTCACCCACCCATTGCACACCATGACACATACAGATGTAATAACCATCCTTTTATACCCCTGCAGGACCCCTACCGAACGTCACCGGACAGGAGGGTCCACACATGTCCACCCCACCAACAGAAGAGGCCCACAGTGATGACAGCAGCTCTCTCCAACTGGATCTAGATGACCAGCCCGGCCCGTCGGGGACCTCTGGGCAGTCGGTTCCCCTCACACTGGCACAGGCCATCACACACCTTCCCCCCTCTGGAAACACCAGCACAGCACCCACCCAGCTGGCCCATACCTCCGTCCCCAGGACACGTCAATCAGCTGTGTGTCCACCACTACAGGGAACCCAGGATAACCCACCACCCCAACAACAACAGGGACCTGGGGCAATGGAAGTGGGTACACGCTCCAGGGGACGGAGGCCCAGGAACACAGGGGAACTGGGAGGGCTGCTGTGCGACAGGGGGCGGACAGGCCAAGGGAATCCACTCTCCACAAGGCCCTCTCCTCCATCACGGGAGCCTACCACCACTCCCAGGAGACGATGGCAACTGTACTGGCCAAGTTTCAGGAGACTCAGCGCCTGCAGGAGGAACAGTATATGGGCTTCAGGGAGGAACTCAGAACCATCAGCTCCACCCTGGGCACCATCTTAGGGGTGCTGAAGGAACTCGTGAACACCAGGAGGGACACTGTGGCACTACAAGGGGCCCCTGACACTAGCATGGACGATGAACTGCCCACCACCTCCGCTGGCGCTAGTGGACAGGACGCCCTGCCACAGGACCACCACACCAGCACCCCACCCCCTGCAGAGGGAGAACCACCCCGCAAACGGTCCCTGAGATCCAGGGCAAAGACAGAGCACGATGCCAAGACCCTCGCCAAGAAATGAGACCACCCTGATTGTCATCCTACTGTCCCACTTTGTCACCCTGTCCATACTTAAACTGCCCAACCCCCACTTCCTATGCCCATTTGGGCAATGCACCTGTGAGATTAATAGACTGGACTCTGCCATGGACATTTCTCCGCCATCACCCCTCACCATTTCACTACCCCCTCCAATATTGAGCACTTAAATAAATACACTTAAAACACAAAACAATCAGCAGTCTGTCTGTTATTTCAAAACAGTGTATTAGCAATTACAGTGACAAAATGCTCTTTCAATTGTAATGTCAACATACCTATATCACACAGCTCAAGTCCATGAGGAATCAAAGCAGATGTCACACAGTGGGATCCACATCTGTGAAATCGTAAGGGAAAGTGACAACTCAGTGACCATACACTTGGTGAAAACGACACACAGTAGAGAGGTAGTAGTGTTTAAGTACATGTAGTAGGCAGGTCTGTACTCTTACCTGTGTCTCACTGAAAATATTGCTGAATCACTGAGTCCCTGTTGTTCATGTCTTCTTCTTCTGCTTCCTCGTCTTCACTATCCACAGGCTCCACAACTGCAACAACACTACCATCTGGACCATCCTCCTGCAGAAAAGGGCACCTGTCGTCGCAATGCCAAGTTATGAAGCATACAGCAGGCCACGATGATCTGGCACACCTTCTTTGGTGAGTAGAATGGGGATCCACCTGTCATATGGAGGCACCGGAACCTGGCCTTCAGGAGGCCGAAGGTCCGCTCGATCACCCTCCTAGTTCGCCCATGGGCCTCATTGTAGCGTTCCTATGCCCTTGTCCTGGGATTCTTCACTGGGGTCAGTAGCCATGACAGGTTGGGGTAACCAGAGTCACCTGCAAATGGCAAGGGACAAGTATTAGACACACAGGCCCTCATTCTGACCTTGGCGGGCGGCGGAGGCCGCCCGCCAAAGTCCCGCCGTCAGGTTACCGTTCCGCGGTCGAAAGACCGCGGCGGTAATTCTGACTTTCCCGCTGGGCTGGCGGGCGGTCGCCTTCAGACCGCCAGCCAGCCCAGCGGGAAAGAGGCTTCCACGATGTAGCCGGCTCGGAATCGAGCCGGCGGAGTGGAAGCTGTGCGACGGGTGCAGTTGCACCCGTCGCGTATTTCACTGTCTGCGCAGCAGACAGTGAAATACATGTAGGGGCCCTCTTACGGGGGCCCCTGCAATGCCCATGCCAGTGGCATGGGCACTGCAGGGGCCCAAAGGGGCCCCGCGACCCCCCCTACCGCCATCCGGATCCCGGCGGTCCGACCGCCGGGATCTGGATGGCGGTAGGGGGGGTCGGAATCCCCGCGGCGGTGCACCAAGCTGCGCCGCCGCGGAGGATTCAATGGGGCGGCGGTACACTGGCGGGACCCCACCAGTGGTGCTGGTCTGCCCGCGGCTTTACCGCCGCGGTCGGAATCCCCATTGGAGCACCGCCGGCCTGTCGGCGGTGCTCCCGCGGTCCTCCGCCCTGGCGGTCAAAGACCGCCAGGGTCAGAATGACCACCACAGTAACCTGTAGGGTAACCCCAGACAACCATTCCCACTGTCTTGCTTACAGGTGCTCACCTAATAGCCACACATGGTGCCTCTGGAGTTGACCCATCACATAAGGGATGCTGCTATTCCGCAGGATGTAGGTGTCATGCACAGAGCCAGGGAACTTGGCATTCACATGGGAGATGTACTGGTCTGCCAAACATACCATCTGTACATTCATAGAATGATAACTCTTCCGGTTTCTGTACACCAGTTCACTCTTGTGGGGGGGGGACCAAAGCCACATGGGTCCCATCAATGGCACCTATAATGTTGGGGATATGTCCCAGGGCATAGAAATCACCTTTCACTGTAGGCAAATCCTCCATCTGAGGGAACACGATGTAGCTCCCCATGTGTGTCAGAAGGGCAGACAACACTCTGGACAATACGTTGGAAAACATAGACTGGGACATCCCTGATGCTATGGCCACTGTTGTTTGAAATGACCCACTTGCTAGGAAATGGAGCACTGACAGCACCTGCACTTGAATGCGGATTGCTGACATCAGGTCTGGCTCCAACTGGGAACACAGTTCCTGGATTGTGGCACTGTCAAGCCTGTATGTGATTATGACATGTCGCTCCTCCATTGTCGACAGGTCCACCAACGGTTGGTACACCGGAGGATGCCGCCATCTCCTCACATGTCCCAGTGGACGGTGCCTATGAAGGACAACAGCGAGCACAGAGTCAAACAACTCAGAGGTACGTACCCACAGTTTACACAGAACACCAATCATACACAAAAGGTGGCCTGTATGTGTGTTGAGTTTAGGCCGAGGTATGTGTGACGCAGTTGGAAATGAAGCCATGTGGGCCCCTGAAATGGCGGCTGCCTGACCTCTAAAGTGGGACAATGAGATGTGAGGTAACTGCGCTGGCGTTGTGCACCGTCGCGGCAGGCGGTCGAAGACTGCGGCGCAATGCTGCATTGGTTAACATTGGACCCTATGGGTCCCAGGAGCCAATGACGATGTGCGCTGGCGGTGACGGTACGCACCGCCGCGGACGTGACCGCCATTTTCTATCTGTTCAATCACTCGATACCTGATCTTCAACAGGAGAGGACCTACACTGCAAGTGCTGCTGTGACCTCGGTCTGGAAGAGACAATGGCTCGAGTGTCTGGGGAAAGGGCCCCTGCCTTCACATCGGAGGAGTTGAAGAGGCTCGTGGATGGGGTCCTCCCCCAGTACACGCTACTCTACGGTCCTCCAGACAAACAGGTAAATACACTGTGAGCATGCTGTATGGGCTATGAGTGTGGAGTGGGGTGGATGAAAATTGGGGGGGGGAGATTGAGGCGTGCATGAAGAGACGGTGAGTGCATGTGCATCATGGCAAGGGTAGGGATGGGGGCCAATCACTTTGACGGTGCAGTTGGTAATAACTACTCTTTTTCCCATGTACATTTCATGTAGTTCAGCGCCCACCAGAAAAAAGATATTTGCCGTGCCATCGCCAAGGGTGTCCGGACCCTGGGGGTCTAGCACAGACGGAGCACCCACTGCCGGAAAAGATGGGAGGACATTCGCCGCTGGAGCAAGAACACGGCGGAGGCTCAGCTGGGGATGGCCTCCCAACGTGGGAGGGGTGCCCGTTGCACCATGACCCCCCTGATGTTCCGGATCCTGGCAGTGGCGTACCCAAAGTTGGATGGGCGCTTGAGGGCATCACAGCAGACACAAGGGGGTGAGTACACTCGCATTCTGCTGACTTTGCGCACAGTGGAGTTGTCTGGGTGGGAGAGGTGGGCTGTGGGTTTCCCTAGGCCAGGGCGAGTTCCGTAGGCAAGGCCCCTCCGTAAGGCAGGCCATGTGGCACCCCAGCCCACCTCTGTAGAGTGCCAAGTACACCTAGTCATGCCCCTGTGTCATCTATGTGTGCAGATATCGTCCATAGCCCTGTAGACCATTTCCCAGGAATTGAACAGTGGAGCCCAAGAGCGCGGCGTAGTGCAGGGGGCTTCTGTGTCTGTCGTGTCTGCCAACGGTAGCGGTAATGCATGCACTCAACATGTCTCTCTTCTGTCTTCCCCCCCTTTTTGGGATCTCCCTGTTCTTGTGTGCATTAGCATCATCAGGCGGAGGAGCAGTGGCACCAGAGCAGGAGGGAGCTGCATCCCACATGGCCATGGAGGGCGACACTACGGACTCTGAATTCACCAGTGGGACGGAGGGGGAGGGGAGCTCCACGGCGGGGACAGGAGCTGAGACCAGCGACACGGACTCGTCCTCTGATGGGAGCTCCCTTGTGGTGGCATCAACATCTGTGCCCCCCGCATCTACAGGTACAGCCGCCACCCCCCCTACCAGCACCGCCCTCCCAGCCGCCCCTCAGGCTTTGCCCCGTGCCCGCTCACCCTGGAGGGTGGGCATCACCTTCGCCCCAGGCACCTCAGGCCCTGCCCCAGTCACCCCTGCTGCCCTCAGTGAGGAGGCCATTGACCTCCTCAGGTCCCTCACTGTTGGGCAGTCTACCATTTTGAATGCCATCCAGGGTGTAGAGAGGCAGTTGCAACAAACAAATGCATTCCTGGAGGCATTCATTCTGGTCAGGTGGCCCTTCACCGAGCTATTCAGATGGCAGCCATTGTCCCCGTCTTTAGCCTCCCCACTCCAACTTCCTCCACCCAGACCCAATCCCCTCTACCTCAGCGCATCTCAAACACACCTACAGACCAACATGCACACACGTCAACACCCAAGGGTAGTTCAGACAAACATAAGCACCACACATCCCACAGGCAGTCACGCAAGCATCACACACATGCAGACACACCAACATCCACTGCCTCCACTGTGTCCCCCCTCTTGCTCGTCTCCCTCCTCCCTCCCAGTGATGTCTACACTCACACCTGCATGCACTACCTCTACAGCCTCTACGTCCCTCTCCAGCACACCCACCACCACACCCCGCTCACGTGCAGTCACCACCCCCACTACCATTCACACGTCCCCTGTGTCCTCTCCCAGTGTGTCTGTGACGCCCCCTCCCAAGATACACAAACGCAGGCACACACCCACCCAACAGCCATCCACCTCACGACAGCCTCCAGCGCATGCACCTTCACCCAAAGTCACCAAACGTACACCTCCTACAACCACCACCTCATCCTCCACTCCCAAACCCCCTCCAGCTACCCGTCCTAGTGTGTCCCAAAAACTTTTCCTGTCCACCCTTGACCTCTTTCCCACACCTCCCCCACCCCGTCCATCTCATAGGTCCAGAACTAGCACCTCAGTCACAACATCTCCGGGACCATTGGTGCCTGTAGTCACCGGAATCTGGAGTGCACCGGCCATCAGGGCAGCCAGTGTGGCACGGAGCCACAGCACAGACAGTCCCCCACCTGTAAAACATCAGAAGTTGGCCAGTGCTCGGCGGGAGAGGGGGAAGACTCCAGCCACCAAAGCTGCTCCCAGGGGTCCCGGTGGGAGTGTGGAGTCAGCTGTGACACCTTCCAAGGTGGGGAAGGGCCACAAGAAACCCGGCAAGTCTGGGAAGAGCAGCACGGCGGAGAAGACCACCATCATCCCCGCTGCCCAGGAGGCCACCGGCAGCACCAGCCCAGCTGCCCAGGAGGCCACCGCCAGCACCAGCCCTGCTGCCCAGGAGGCCACCGCCAGCACCAGCCCTGCTGCCCAGGAGGCCACCGCCACCACCAGCCCTGCTGCCCAGGAGGCCACCACCAGCAAAAGCCCCGTTGGGCCATGAAGGACCGCAAGCAAAAGCCCCGTTGGGCCATGAAGGACCGCCAGCAAAAGCCCCGTTGGGCCATGAAGGACCACAAGCAAAAGCCCCATTGGGCCATGAAGGACCGCCACCAAAAGCCCCGTTGGGCCATGAAGGACCGCAAGCAAAAGCCCTGTTGTTCCATGAAGGACCGCCAGCAAAAGCCCCATTGGGCCATGAAGGACCACCACCAAAAGCCCCGTTGGGCTATGAAGGACCGCCAGCAAAAGCCCCGTTGGGCTATGAAGGACCGCCAGCAGCTGAGACCCTGTAATGGAGACCGCCATCTCAAGCACCGCTGACCAAGGCACCGCCCTCTCAAGCACCGCTGCACAGGGCACCACCATCTCAAGCACCGCTGAACAGGGCACCACCATCTCAAGCACCGCTGAACAGGGCACCGCCGTCTCAAGCACCGCTGCACAGGGCACCGCCGTCTCAAGCACCGCTGCACAGGGCACCGCCGTCTCAAGCACTGCTGGCCCATGAGCGGCAAGGGCACTGATGCAACTGAGTCCGTCACGGGGCGAATGATGCACTCTGGGCACAAAGCCCCCTCCAGAACCAGTGGAGAGATCCATACACTCCCTCTGTCCTTAGCAGGATGAAGCACTCTGGGCACAAATCCCACTCCAGAACCAGTGGAGAGATCCATCCACTCCCGCTGTCCTTAGCAAGATGAAGCACTCTGGGCACAAAGCCCCCTCCAGAACCAGTGGAGAGATACATCCACTCCCTCTGTCCTTAGCAGGATGAAGCACTCTGGGCACAAAGCCCCCTCCAGAACCAGTGGAGAGATACATCCACTCCCTCTGTCCTTAGCAGGATAAAGCACTCTGGGCACAAAGCCCCCTCCAGAACCAGTGGAGAAGGCATCCACTTGAGAGACTGTGGCTTTGCACTCCCCAGGATTGCACAGTGGGCAAACCACCCACTGTAGAGACTTGAGAGACTGTGGCTTTGCACTCCCCAGGATGGAACAGTGGGCAAACCACCCACTGTAGAGATTGAGAGACTGTGGCTTTGCACTCCCCAGGATGGAACAGTGGGAAAACCACCCACTGTAGAGACTTGAGAGACTGTGGCTTTGCACTCCCCAGGATATGGCAGTGGGCAGCCCACCCACTGTAGAGACTTGAGAGACTGTGGCTTTGCACTCCCCAGGATATGGGAGTGGGCAGCCCACCCACTGTAAAGACTTGAGAGACTGTGGCTTTGCACTCCCCAGGATGGGCACGTGGCCCCCTCGTGGATTTGTCGTCGTGCACTCAAGCGGCTGAGGTGCCCCCCTTTCCCTCCCCCTGGGGTGCCTGTTTAGTTGCTGTCTGATGCCCCTGGAGTGTTCTCTCCGTCATGGTCGGGGATCTTGTGTGGGCCTCTCCCATACCGTGTGGTCCCAGTGTTCCACTGACCTTCTTAGAACACTACCTGGACTACTTTGCTTGGTATATATTATGTACATGGTGTATATATCTATTTATGCCTACTTGCTTTCAATATATTACAATGGTTACACTCATTTTCTATTGTCTTTGCATTCTTCCGGGGGGTTTGGGGGGTGTAACTGTAATGTTTCATGCTGTATTAGTGTGTGTGTTGTAGTGAGTGAGGGTGGGGGTGTTGCGTGTTACGTGTGTGTGTCCCTGTTTTTTCCCTCCCCCTCCCCTGTGTCGTAGGTGCAGTTCTCACTGTGGTCTTCGCCGCCGGCGTTCGTGCTCCTGGTAAAGGAGCAAGAAGATGAAGGCTGGGAAAATGTGAAGCTCTGGTTCCATGGCGTCCTCGTTCCTCGTGGAGTGTGTAGAGGTGAGCGTTTTTCCTTCGGGATTCCTGTTTCTGCCGTGTTTTTATCCACGGTGAATCCACCCCGGAAAAGGTGGCGGATTGGTCTGTCATAATAGTGTGGGCGGTACATTGTCCTCCGCCTGTCTGTTGGCGGCGACCGCCGCGCTGTTTGTTTGTACAGCCGTGACGGTCGGAGTGTTAAAGTGGCTGTCTTTGTTGGCGCTTTCCGCCACGGTCGTGATTCCAAATTGTTTACCGCCGGCCTGTTGGCGGTCTTACTGCCGCTTTAACACCAACCGCCACGGTTGTAATGACCACCATAGTATTTACATGGCACGCTTGATGTTCATTTGCAAAATAAAAATTGTATGGCATGTATTGTTTATGTTTACACAGTGAACAAGAGCCCATCCAAGAAGAGGAAGTATGAACAGAGGACAGACAGGTATTGGCACATACGCCAGGTGCAGAAGACCTTTAGGAGGATGGGGAAGACATTTGAAAGAGAAAAAGCATTGGGGTCCTGGATTGCCTTTCCCCAAGGGGCTCCCGCGTTGGAGAGAGCAACCAGTGCAAGGCTCAGGCCACAGGCATGGGTGGCTCTGCAGGGGCAGGTCCATTCACCACCACTACGACTGCCCCATCCACATCCCATGGCACGGCTCATGTACTTTCTGTACACTTTGAGATGGACATATGAAAGGAAGTGGCAGACCTAACATTCCGGGTATCCAGCCTGGAGAACAAGTCTGACATGATCCTCATCCTGTTCTGTAAAATCAAGAAAGCAGTTACCAAACCCTGAGGATCAGGATGGACTAAGTGGACCCTTACATCCCTTCCCCATGTCTATAGTTATTTTATTGTTGTGGTTTGGATGGTTAATTTGAGATAAGTTAGGGTAGAGCAGGTTAGTTGTAGTACATGTTAGTTTTCATTATGGAGCGTTCTTTTTTAGTGGTTTGTTTCTATTAGGTGTTTTAAGTGGGGGGTGATGCTTTAGTTATGTGTTCATAAAAAAATGAAGAAAACGAAAAAATACCAAACACTTAAAAAAAAACTTAAATATATATATATATATATATATATATATATATATATATATATATATATATATATATATATATATATATATATATTTGTTTAGGCCTAGATGATTAGTTAGTTAATGTATAGCTGTAGTTACTCTTGTCCTTGTCTACAGATGTGTTTTAAGGGTAGGTGGGGAGGTTGATGTCTATCATGTGGCATTAAATGTATAGCATATGTTAGGCTAAGTTAAGATCGTTGTAGGTATAACTTAATATAAGGCAGTGTAGGTTAGGTTAGGATAGTTAGGTTAGGTAGTTTAGGTAGTTTTAGTGAAATATTTCTGGTATTATTAAATTCTGTTGTTTCCTACATTATGGTCCCTAACATGATTGACTGCCTAGGAGTTAGCATGTCTGCATAGGTTATGTAAGTTACATGCCTTTAGCTTTGCTAGCAGTATTTGTCCACATTTGTGACTAGGTGAATTCCCTATGGACAAGTACCTGTCAGGTTGGCAATGAGATCACATCAGCTATCTACAACCATTGTTGAGCAATATACGTGACAAAATGGATGTGATTGGATACACATCCCAAATCAGATATTCATATGCGGTTGCTCTGAGTTGGTAAGTCATGGTACAAGCATTGGTGGAATGTTGTTGCTATTGCACTCACCCTAACTCTAGTATTTATTACTCACACTCATGCCTAACATTCACACACTCACACTTACATCATTTGGTTGTGACATCAATATAGAATGGTTGCTACTATCCTTGCTTAGACCAGCCACTTATTGTGTAAGTTACATCAGCTGTCACAATGACTACGCAATACATGTTCCATTACATACTTGGGAGCGTCAGGAACTGCTTGATACTCAACATACATGTCATATTAACCCCTTATGTGCACTCAGCCTGCGTGGCTTTATCTCTGACTCTAATCCACACATATCCCTAAAAAAGACACTCAAGTGGTGCAGTGTGCCGCTAGGGCCTAGTAAATGAGGCCCAAAGTGAGGTAAACATGGACTGATACTGCACTTCACACAATGAGGAAAGTGAGATAATGGTTCTGGACTGGTATGTCGTAATTGTCGGAGGTTAGTGCGCATTACATATCTTTGCTGTATAGCCATAAGTGTGCCAGCATATTACCTTTTAGCTTGCAGCCAGTTGATTTTAGCACTTGGGCACAGCTGCCTACCCCTTTTGACACTGCATACTTACCACATTGCCTCCAATGCAACTTACCTTGTGGTTGTAATTCGTCATATGCTGCACTGTCTTGTCCTGGGACTCCTGTCACCAACTGCTCAGGGATCACAGCTGCCACCATCTCCTCCAAGTTATCCAGCTCCTCCTGGGGGGCTGCACTTCCACGTTTGGTCTGCAATGCTGCCAGGTGGTTGTTGGCACAGTTTCTCCTTTGTTCTGCACTTGCAGTCGTGCCACCGCTTCTTACAGCCAATGACTGTCCTCTCGACCTCTGCCACACTGTTGACTTTGTCCACAATGGACTGACATATGGCCTCTTTCCTGCCTAAAGGCAATTTAGAGGTGATGAAGAGCTGTTGCTGATGCTTCGTCACCTCAGTGAACACGATGTTGTTCACCCCCTCACTAAACCTGCACTTCCTCTTCCCCTTTTCCTGGGAGTCTGTCCGGACATCTTGGCTGATACATGGGTTGTTGGGGTTCTGGTCTCCAGGAGTCTCCATATATGCTTCTGCAGTGTATCTTCTGTTTTTTTTTTAGATGCTGCATTTTCCGACTATTTTTTGATGGTTTTTGGTGCAAAAGTGACACTAAGACAGATTGCGTTCGATTATGTGCCACAAATCAGGCTAGCGTCACTTTTGCAGCTCTAGGGTCATTTTTTTTAGTGATGCAGTGCTGAGGCTAGAGTCATTTTTTTGACGCAAGTCAGATCTTAAGAACGGCAAAAGGCCTAAAATCCATAATTTATTTTCAAATGTTGCTAGGAATAGTTTTTTTGATAAATATTTCATGTTTTTTTTAATACTTGAGCTTACCTACTTAGTCAGATCGATGGTACTGTGCAATAATGGTGCAGAGGTTCCCTCTCACTCGTCTTGTCACCTGAAAGGTTTCCAAACAAGAGACCACTAAATGGTGGTCCTCACGCTATAAAGGTTTAAGGGTATTACTGCTCTTTTATGTAATAGCATGTGCTTATTTTTTGTGAATTTCAGATAGAAACATATTTTTTTAACTAATGTCGAGAAAAACATCTTGAGCTGTGTGTGAGTGTGTGGACACCATATTGGTAGAAGATGTTTTAGTCACCCTTTGAAGTAGGATTGTTCGCACAAAACGTATGAACATGTGAAGGGATTTGTTTTATTGTTTAAATGATAACTTAAATGTAATTTTTAGCTAATAGAATGTTTAAAATGTCATGCAATATAATAACGTATATCAGTCGTACATTACATAGAGATACAACACGTTTTGAAACCATTCAGTGTAAAACCGTAAAGTACCAGGATATAAACTACCATGAACAACCACATTTATGACTACCATAATGTTAATCTTTTGCACAGCTAAAATCTGGCCGTAATTTCCTGTGAAAAAATTGAAGCAAGGACAACTAACACGCTGCCTCTTATGGGAGCAAGTGTGAACATTATTGTCTTACTTATTTGGCCGTTTTAATACTTAGTCATGGCTCCACAAACAATTTTGATTTGAGGAGCAAAAAGACATAAAAAGCAAGTATTGGCAAGTCCAATAGGTTTTCCTTCTAAATAGTGTAGGTAAACAGAAGCACACAAAATACAGTAACAGATGCAAACATACTTCATCATCACACAACGTGACAGTTATAGCTTTCTATGCACACACAGATCAACACAGGTACTTTAGTCACATTCAAGAACCCCTCAGACACCCATTGACCGGGCAACAAATGCACCATAGTCTATGTACACAGACAACACACGGGACTACAGAAATATGCCAAGACAAATTGACAAAGATCTAGGCTCATGCAAAGTTTTATTTAGGTCTGTGTTGTCAGGCCAATTCAGGGAATTTTGTGCTTCAAGGATAAACATTATAATCATGATGTTCCAGAGATTTTCCAAGAATGATGTAGCTAAAAATTACCCATTCCCAGTAGCCAGATGTCCTTTCAAAATAGACTGTACTTCAGCTGCATTGATTTGTTTTTGTGGTGCCGTTCTCCAATGGCGGCAGGACATTTTAGGAAGGGAGGGGTGAGGACAGGGCATACACAAATACACTCTTACACTCATTTATACACATACACACACACACACACATTCACAATACTCATTACCGAATATTCAAACATGCACACTTGCACGCACCAAACATTGGACCAGATTTAAGGAAAGTGGCACTGCACCCAGTGCAATGCCACTTTTCTTGTGCCCCTTAAAAACCCCTTACGCCACCATGGTGGGCGTATCTAAGATACAGCACACCAAGGTGGTAGTGGTAGTTAGGGAACTAGCATCAAAGTTTTTGATGCTAGTTCGGAGCTTTCCAGGATTAGTGTCAAAAGTTTTGACCCTAATCCTGGAAAGCCCATTGAGGCCCATTGTAATGGTGTGCTACAAAGAGTCACTTAGGGCTCGGCACTTAAATCTGCCATATTATTTAAAAAAAATCACACTTACCCAAAGCTCTGCCTTCAAGGTCCTAGGAAGGCTGGGATGCTGCCTTCCCTCATTGGTTGACCTTAGGTCAGCCAATGAGGGAAGGCAGCAGGCCCAACCTTGTCACAGAGTGGGATAGGGTCAGTGAGACTCCTGACCTCACCCCACTCTGTGACGATGTGTCACTGATTGACACTCTGCCCTGGGCGCTTCAGAGCTTAAAGGTGAAGCACCCATGGCAATGAGTGATGCTACCCCTCGTAACTGAGGGGGAGGGCGTCTAGAACCTTTGCTAAGCTCAGGAGCTCATACCCACAGGAGCTGTGACATCCTCAGTCCTTCAAAGTTCAGCTCAAGCAGCCAGGAGCCTGCTCATTCAGCTCATGTTTAGCTCTGGGCTGCCTGACCTGAAAATGAAAATATCTGTCAAGCTGACCTTTGCTCATCCGAACAGACACACTTCTTCAGGGACAAAAGGTGAGGGGGCATGGCCTCCTCAGCCCCTATGGACAGGCCGCGGTTGCTGTTCTCCTTCTCTCTTTCCCAATCTCAGGTGACTTAGTGCAGTACTTCCAGGATGGGGAAAATAAAAGAAGAGCAGCTACTGTTGTATTTCCCAGCTTACAACACAATGAAAGTTGTGCAGCAACATGTTCCTCTTTTCTGGTCCTGGATGTTTCAGGGCAGGACTCTGGGATCATGGGAAAAGTATTATGCCACAAAAATAAGGTAAGTGGATGTTACTCATGACATAGCACAGAACATCCTGCTGCTGGATAGGGATTTTTGCCTTTATTTTATTTAGAAATTGCTTCTCAATTAACAAATCTAGGATTGTTTTAAAAAAACATAATTGTGTGAACAAATATAGACACACAGAATGTATGATGGAACAATGAATGCTGGAACCACGCATGTCTCAACAATGCGGTTGGAACAACGACAGTGTTGTTACCACAAATGCCTTTACTACGCATGCCTTTACAATGATTTTTCATTGTAAAAGCATGCCTAGTAAAGGCATGTGTGGGAACGGCATCTAGCATGTGACCCGCCCACCTGCCCCAAGGCCCAGAAGTACCCTACCCCTAATACTAGGGCCCTCATTATGAACATGGCGGTAAACCTCGTTCCCCGCAGTGGCGATGCAGAACAGAATCCCGTCATTGGCGATGAACAGAAACCCGCCATATAATGATGCAAAAATCAGAAACCACCAAAAATCTCCCTGCCACCAGTCACCGCCAGGACCTTGTCAGCGGAAATGCTGGACCTCCCACCCTGCCACCGCCAAGCACACAAACACCTGCCCTCCAAATAATGAAGTACAAATCACTGCGGTGGTTAGAGGAAGCTGAACGAACACTGGCGGTACAGACCGCCACGGGCGGCAAGTGGACCCAACAGTAAGAAATGCATACATTGGTAAGTTTGAAACCCACACACCTGACACACATCCACAACACTATAAAACAGACACACCCCACAATCCTTTGCAACAAAATTAGGCCAACCAATACAGAGAACTCCAGAAGCAGACACCAAACGGCACAATCCACAATACAGACACCCAACCACACAAGAGCACCCTCACCTAGATCCACAAAAGAACCATTCACAACACTCACCATGGCAACCCCCAAACACCCACGATTCACAGAAAGGGAGCTAAGGACCATGGTGGACGAGATCCTGAAGGTGGAGCCACAATTACTTAGGGCACAGGTCCAGCACACACCCATCGCCAGGAAGATGGAGGTATGGCAGCAGATAGTCAACAGGGTCAATGCAGTGGGACACCATCCACGCACCAGGGACGACATCCGCAAGAGATGGAACGACCTGCGTGGGAAGGTCAGCTCCATGGCTTCCAGGCACCACATTGCTGGGGGAGGACCTTCACCAATACCACACGAATACACTGAATGGGAGGAAAAGGTACTGGCCATCCTGCACCCTGAGGGACTCACTGGGGGAATGGACTCGGTAAGTCATTTACAAATTTCCCCATATCCATCACACCTAGAATGCATGCACCACCTCACCCCTCCAACTACCACCAGGACCACTACCCCACCCAGGCCGCAATCACTATATCCAGCCCCCCTGCATGCCCACAAACCCACCAATAGGCCCACATCCCTCCCCTGTGCACAGCCACCCACTCCTACAAGGAATCACAATGGCCTACAGCACCCACAATGCATCTCCACATCCTAAGCTAAAAAGCAATGCTACCCTCACGAAAGCAACCTGCATGGCCCCAAAGTGTGTAACCTGCACAAAGACGCCCAGTCCTGTGCACCCCATCCGATCCTGCTAATGTAACAGACATGTCCATCCCTCCCAACATGCACCACCACCCATACCATCCTGACGGACAGGACAAGGAGTGGCAGTGGCCCACAGGGAGACAGAGGCACCTCCCGGGACACTGGGGATGGAATCCTGGACACTGATGATCACCCTGGCCCCTCACACAGTCCTGAACTGTCACCATCCAGTAGCCCCACTCAGGATACCACTGACACCCCTACCACCCAGCCAACAACATCAGCCATGGCCAACTGTCCACACATCTGTGTATCAAGGCCACATACTGGTGGAGCACAAGTACAGAAGCCACAGTCACCCCCTACCAAAAGGCAGGAAGACAATGGCCCTATGACAAGTGGTACCGCCAGACCTGTGGAGGGGACACAGGTACAGGGGATTAGGACCAGTGGGAGGGCATCCGTGGCCCAGGGGGGAGGCCACAGGATGGATGCTGCAGTCCATGATGTGATCTCTAAGGTCCTAGGAGCATATCACCATACACAGGACAGATTGGCCCAGATAGTATCCACCCTGGAGCAGAGTCAAAGGATGCAGCTAGCACACCACCAAGAGGCCATGGAGTAGTGGAAACTGCACAATGCCACAATGGCCAGCATAGCAGGTGCGCTGCTACACCTTGTCCCAACACAGCCTGAGGCCCACACAGACCGAGAAGCCCCTACTACAGGCCAGGATACAGACCGGACAACAACAGCATCAGCAGCAACTGCACATGTACCACCCCCCCAGGACACACAGGGGACATCCATCTAAACCTGTACCGGCCAACACCAGGAGTCCAAACGGACCCTCAGGCCCAGATATGGCACAGGAACACCTGCCAAAAAGAAGGCTCCCTCAAAGAAGTGACTCTGGCAAGAACTGTCCTCCAAGTGTCCCACTGAATCAACGACCAAACCATGTGAAAACAACAACAAACTCCTGAAACATTGATGGGCCTACCACTACTGCCAACATTGCTGCAACCATGTTGCTGTATTGTTCAACCACCAGTAGGCAACCCCCATCACTGTAATCTGCACCATTTTATCCCTGCACCAAATAAAACACCTTTTCACCTGTTACAATGTGCCCTGTCATTAAGTTGAAACAAAGTGAAGTATGGATGCAACTGTATGATAACTCTTATTTTTATCTGATTAGCAGGAAATGCACCACACGCCTTACATGTTGTTGTGCCTACAGATGTGTTGACATTTTATACTATATTGTAATCTGTCCTATACAGACCTGGTCACAGTGGCAATGGGTATTGACCCAACACCCCCATAGGTGACAAGGCACACTGACAGTATGATGCACAGACAGCAATCTCATCCAAGTGTCCTACAAAGTTACTGGAAGTAGAGTTGTATCAGTTGGGTCCTGGTCTGTACATATTCCCCCTCTTCTTCATCACCATCACTCTCATCCCCTCTCTGAGGAAGCTGGTCTGGATATACAGCACCCTCCTCCTCCAAGAGGGGGATAGAATTTCTCATAGCCACTTTGTGCAGCATGCAGCAGGCCACCACTATTCTACACACCTTTTCAGGCCCATAGGTCAGGGAACCGCCAGAGATATGTAGGCAACGGAATCTAGCCTTCAGGAGACCTATTGTGCGCTCTATCACCCTCCTAGTACGTCCATGGGCCACATTGTAATTCCTCTCTGCATCTGTTCCAGGATTCCTCACTGGTATCAGGAGCCAATGCAAGTTGGGATAGCCAGAATCACCTAGAAAAAGGTGCAAAACAGGACATTCATTGACAACCCTCAGAGGCAGACAGCCTGGCTGTCTGCTATGTGGCAATAGGTGTCAGAAACACCTACCTATGATCCACCCTCTGTCCTCTTGTAGTTGTTCCATCTTGTGTGGCACACTACTGTTCCTCAGCACAAAGGAATCATGGACTGGTCCAGGGAACATGGCATTCACATGTGAGATGTACTAGTCTGCAGTACACACCAATTGAATGTTCATGGGATGAAAGTTCTTCCTGTTTCTGTTCACCTGTTCACTGACTCTTGGGGGGATGATAGCTATGTGGGTGCCATCGATGGCACCTATCACATAGGGTATGTTGGCAAAGGCATAGAAGTCTGACTTGATGGCAGGGAGGTCAGCACTTTGGGGAAACCTCACATAGGACTGTAGGTGTCGTACAAATGCATTCAGAAATCTGGACAGATTTATGCTAAACATTGGCTGTGAAAAACCTGCACCCATACCCACTGTCACTTGAAATGAGCCCGTGGCTAGGAAATGGAGTACAGAGAGCACCTGCACTTCAGTGGGGATGGCATGCTGATTACGATTTGCCGGTGTCAGTGCTGGATCCAGTATTGCACAAAGTTCATGAATAGTTGCATGAGTCTGTAATTGATAATGATGTGACGCTCCGCTGCACCATGGACTGAAAATCAACAAGGGATCTGTACACAGATGGGGATCTTCCTCCCCACAAGGGTCTGTACCTAGGAGGAGTTTAAAACAGGTGTGAGGAACACACATACATCTGCACACATTGTTTTTCATTCAGCACAGCTGGCATGATTGTAGACGAAACTAATGCTTAGTGTGTGTGATATTACAGCAACATGACCAGAATGATATATCAGGACTGGTCAGGTGAGGTAATGTATTATGTTACATGCCTATGGGTGTTTAGGGGACAATAGGGTCTGCATTGTGCAGATGAGGGTTTTATAACTGCGCAGTTAAGGCCAAAATGTCTGCCCCCTATAATCCAGAAGTGTTGTGGTGGAAGTGACCTCATACCTCTAGCGGTTGACGTAATAGCGTAAGGCGATGTTTACACATGGTTGTCAATGGGCAATCTTAGTGTATCATGATCGCCGCCGGCGGTGACCGTGCACACCGCGGCGGAGTGTATGCAAACTCGTCACCCCAACTTCACTTGACTCCCTGATCTTGTGCATGCAGGTACTCCACTGAGTGTACTGCTGTGTCCTGCCTCTGGTCATGGAAATGGCCCGTGTTGAAGGGGAAAGGGCCCCGGCCTTCACCAACGAGGAATTGGAGAAGCTCGTGGAAGGGGGTGAGTACATATGCCATGTTTTGGCCCCTTGATGGATGTGTGTGTGTGCATTTGTATTTAGGCTGTCTAGTGGCAGGGACTCTGACTGATGTCCATCTACATAATGGCCCCCATGGGGAGTAGGGGTGTTTGGGTCAAGTCTGCAGTACGTCAGGTCCTTAAGTTAGTTGGGGAATGGCTGCAGATCAGGGTTCTGGGCACTGGTCAGGGACATAGCCATGTGTATAGCGGTAGGTGTTGCCTGGTGGAAGATTTTCTGGGTGGATGTATGTGTGGCCCACTAATGTACCTCCATTCAGCTATTTACAAGTGTCTCTCCTGATTTGTCTCCCCATCCCTGTTCTCTTGTGTTGTCTGTGTACATCAGCATCATCTGGCGAGGGAGCTGAGGCACTGGCGAGTGGGCATGCAGCGGCCCACGGATCCTCGGAAGCAGAGTCGTCCGAAGCCAAAGGGACCAGTCTGTTGGAGGGCGAGGGGAATACCACTGAGGAGGAAACTATCCCTGGAGGTAGTGACTGCGATACCTGCTCCGATGGGAGCTCCCTGGCGGTGGTGGACCCTAGTGGGCCCACCCCTACTGTTTCATCTTCCGCCACTCCGTACCATCACCGCCCTCCCATTTGCTCCCCACCGAGTTGCCCGTTCCCGCTCACCCAGAAGGGTGGGAGTCTCCTTCGCCCTAGGCACCTCATCCCCTGCCCCATTCAGCCCTGCTGCCCTCACGAAGGAGGCTATTGACCTCCTGAGAACCATCTCTGTAGGGCAGACAACCATCATCAATGCATCCAGGGGCTAGCATCAGAGGTGCAGCAGACCCATGCCTACCTGGATGGCATTCACGGTGCTGTGTCTGGCCTACAGACCTCTTTTCAGGCTCTAGGGCTCCTCTTGGGCGGCAGCTAGTGTCCCTGGTCATTCTGTCCCCCCTCCAACCACCTCTACCCCTTTCAGCACCGCACTCACTTCACCCATCCAAAGCTCACATTCTGACAAGCAGGCACACACCTCAACACACAAGAAGCACACTGCAAAACACAAGCACCACACCTCCCACCACAAGCATGCACACAGCCAACATACACATGCACACACACCAACATCCACTTCCCCCAGTGTGCCCACCTCTTCCGCCTCCCTGTCTGTCCCCTCTACATTCACACCCACAGTCATTGAACCCTCATTCAATGTTGCTGACCCTGTTCCTGCAGTCACCACAATTGCACACATCCATTTATGCACCCCAGACACCACACCTGCACTCACCACAACGACTTTAGTTGACACATGCAGCACACTCAACAGACTAAAAGACACCCAGACAACATCCATTTACACTGGCAGCCCACTGCCAGTCCACTGTGTCCACCCCCCTCCTCCCAAGTCACTCAAATGCACCAACACACACACACCCATCACAATACACCTCAGTATACTGTCCAGTCACCTGCACCCACATCATGCACACCTGCACCTGTCACGACCACTCCCTCTACCTCCACTCCCACGCCTTCCTCCAGGTCCACCCCAACTGCACCTAAGAAACTTTTCTTCTCCTGTGTTGACCTATTCCAACCCACTGGCCCACCCTGTCTCGTCCCTAAAGTGCTCACCTCCTTACCCTGTCCACTCCTCTCACGTCACAGCCCGCCCCTGTCCGCCATTCCCATTCCTGTGCCCCTTCCCCAGAGAGGAAGAAGTCCCATGCTGAACCAGGTCCATCTGCCACCTCCCGGTCCAAGCCCACTTCCCCACCTTCCAAGGGCAAAACCAAACTCCCTCCACCTGTCACACGAAAGTCTAAGCCCCCGTCATAAATCCCCACCCCCACCATCCCCTGCCCCTGTTCCCTGAGGTGCCTGGATGTCCCATTGTTGCCCCTATGAGGTGGAGTACCTTAGCACTTGTGGGAGTCAAGTTGGGGCCATTGTGGCCCATAGGACTTATTGCACGATGGACTGGTCATTGGCCTTCTAAGCACTTCTGTTGATCAGTGAGCATAATAAAGATTATTGTGTGGCCTGTGTTGTTAGAGGCACACTCTGGAGCCGTGGTCTCTCGTTTCATTGTTTGGGGGTGTTGGGCACATGTATGTACTTTGGGCAGGTTGGATTCGACTTGTGTCGGGTGAGTACCTCTTGCTGTGAGGTGTATGGCTTGTGCTGCTGTGAAGGGTTGTGGGAGCGTTGCAGGGTGGGTGGAGTGGGTAGGTATGTAACGGTGCCCTTTTTTCCCTTGTTTAGTAGGTTGTGGTACTTACCGTCATCGTCTTCGTCGGCGGTCTCGGTCATGGAGGTATATGCCAAGGAGCAGGGCTGGCATGATTTGCAACTCTCTATCCATGTCTGCTTCGGCGTGTTGTGTGAGCCTCCGGTAAGTGTTTCCTAATATTTGGTTAATTTCCGCCTGGCTTTACGTGGCGGTGGTTCCCGCCCCAGAACTGACGGCGGTTTAGTGGTTCATTATTTGATAGGCGGGTAGGGCCTTTTCGTCGGCCTGTGGGCAGGCTCTGCCATCGATGTCGGCACTCCTCTGCTGGCGGTGAGTGGTTTTCAGGATGCCTGTGTTTCAGTTGGTTCATTATTTGACGGGTTGGACCGCATGTCTGTTGGCGGTTGTTACTGCCACCGCTGGCGGAGCAGTGTTTACCACCGTGTTCATAATGAGGGCCTAAATCTACCCTGACCCCCACCCCTAAAACAAAACTACCCTGGATACCCCCCACCCATCCTGAGCCATAAACCCTCCTTCCCCGACCTCTCCCACCTGCCCTAAAAACAATCCCACCCACCTGCCCCTAAAAACAAAACTACCAATATCCCCTTACCTCCCACCCCACCCCTAAAAACCTAACTATGATGATCCCCCACCCACCAAAACCAAACTACCTCGACCCCCAACCCTGCCCCAAAAACCAAACTACCCTGATCCCCCACCCCCAAAAACTACCACAACCCCGTTCCCAAAAACCTAACTACCCTAATCCCCCACTCCCACCCCACCCCAAAAACCAAACTACCCCGATTCCCCTACCCCCAAAAAACAAAATACCCCAATCCTCCACCCCCAAAAACCAAACTACTCTGATCCCCCACCCCACCCCACCCCCAAACACCAAACTATCCCACCCCCAAAAACAAAAGTACCCCGACCTCCACCCCAAAACTAAATTACCCCAACCCTCCACCCTGCCCCTAAAAACAGAATTGCCCCGATCCTCTGCTCCTAAAAACCAGAACTACCCTGATCCCCCCCACCCCTAAGGAAACAAACTACCCCTGTCCCCCCAGCCCCGCCCCAAGCCCTTAATCCACACCCCACCCCTAAAAACTAATCCCCAACCCTGCCCCAGCCCCTCTTACCTGACCGCGTCCTCTCCCGATGCACTCTCCCTTTTTCTGTGCCTTAACCACGCATGTGCATTGTTCAGCACATGTGTGGTTAAGGCAGAGAAAAACAACGTAAACGTTGTTCGGAAGTCATTGTTCCAAATGTTTTCCAGACTCACAAGCATAGTTGCCAAGTTGGTTCAAGCCATGTCATGTGTCTGCCAGGCCTTGATTTGTGCTGAAAGCCGTTTTTGTACTGGGATATGTAAGCAATAATTGTTAAGGCAACATTACAGGGCTCAGAATAAAATGTTCATTTTGTTAAAAAGCCAAAATCTGACTAACAGCGTGCCACATTGCATGGGTCATATGACAGTACATGTGCCAATACACACATGCACAATTGAATGGATGGAAGGATATAAAATATAAAATACGCACAATATAAAATGCATTTACTCTTTATGATTTTGAAAATGTGACTTTTTTTTGTTTGCCTCTGCTGCTTTGTGGGGATTTAACCATTCCTATATTAACTTGTTCTTTGAACACAAGCTGAAATAAAGTTATAATATATTATACATTTGGCTTTCAACAATGAGTCACTCACACACAGAGCACAAGGAATAAAAATTAAGACACCAAACATAGTCCCACCGGCTAGAGATACAGCATATTAGTTTTGCCCTTACCCACTAGTAGTGGCATGCTTCATCATAGGGGGATGCTAACACATTCCCACGCTAGCCAACGTAAGGAATGGAGCAAAAGGGAGGGGAAACAAATAACATAGACCAGCAAACGGGGATCAAACACGCACACAACACATCGTTCGCATGGTTAAAACTATCTCAGGTGATACCATGCTCAGTCTTTATTCCAAGGTTCACCAGATAGGATTAAAAGAAAATTAACACTAGGTGGTGAAAAGGGGGCATGATCACCCCTACACCCCGGATAGCCATTCAATGGTCATAGCCATTCAAAGGTCAGCATGTTTCGGCCATCTCTGTTGCCCCTAAGGGTAACTCGGCCTTCATCAGGACAATCGATCCCCTTCAATTCATGTCATATCTCATACCTACCTGTATTGCATTCAAATTGTGGCCAAATATGCCTCGGGGTTCACTTGTGCCCCTGACTTTTAGTACACACACTCAGGATTGTTGAGTTATCAGTGGTAATCTCCAAAACTGGAATTCAGTGGGAGCACCTCCCTGTAGTCACACACTCGTCAAGGGACCGGTGACGCCCATCTCCCAAACTTAACTATATATATAACTTTGCATCCATACTTTCACCCTTTGTCACTGTTTCCCACTCTTTTGCTTCCTCCATATTTTTCGTTTTTTGTCTTTTTTTTGCAGTAGGTCAGGGTCTGATGATGAAACATGTTTGTTCTCTAAACTTGAAAGTGGATGCCCAGCACTTGCATACACCTGCACATATTAAGCACTGTGGGCCCAATTCACAAAGGTAAACTTAGACCAAAAGTCTAAGTTTAGACCTAAAGTCTGACTTTACTCGTAGTAAGGTTGGACTTTTGGTCTAAGTTTAGACTTTTATAGTAAGTTTAGACAAAAATTCTAAACTTAGACCAAAGCTCTAACTTTACTGTGAGTAAAGTTAAACTGTTGGTGTAAGTTTATACTTTTGGTGTAAGTTTAGATCAAAAGTCTAAACTTGGGCCAAAAGTCTAACTTTACTGTGAGTAAAGTTAGACTTTTGGTGTAAGTTTAGACTTTTGGTCTAAACGTAGACTTTTTGTGTAAGAGTACCTTTGTGAATTTGGCCCTGAATGTGCGGGACCGTACAGGTGATTTTCAGGGGGAAAATAGTAAAGTGCTAATTTTTCCAACAGCAGCAGTGCAAACCCAACTCAATTCCCTTCTGGCATTCATGAGGACACTCAGAAAAATAAATATTCAATAGATGCTAACAATGTGATTGTTTGATGCGAGGCACATTTCTTCACTGAACCCAAGGGGGTTTGGAACTGTGCAGACCAATAGAAAACCATCAATGATGTAATGTAAAAAAGCTCAAGGAGGGAGGCAAAGAGAGATGCAAATCTTACTTCAGCTCAGACACTAGGTGGGAATGTTGAATCTGTGGCAGAAGTCATTGTGTGACTGTCCAAAGATCAATCTACGTTGGTGACAAACTCCAAGGGCACCAAAGCTCGAATGATATCATAACAAGAAGTCTAAAACATGAAGAACAGATGCTGCTGCTGGTCACTCTGGTTGAAGCAGAATGCACCTATTTTGGGGAGCTTGTTACTGTCCCTGAATCTTTGGCGATACTTTTTAGAGGTCAGTCCAAATTTGGCAATCAAAATGGCTTTCATAGGGACATATGTGGTCTGATCCCCAATCTCTAGTGTAAGAAGTGTGTCCCTCCCAAGTATTGGCATGTGTTTCTACAAGCCCACCCCCACCCCTGATTGCTCTTCAGGAACCCCATGAGCCCTCAGTGCAACTTCATAGGCAAGAAACCACTTATCAATATCATCTCCCACCACATAACTTGGCACCACATCATTATGCTGCCACCATCACTGCCTGGACTTGAGTTCCAGCTCTTTCACACTCAGTTCGTGAGCCAAGATCAGTTTCTTCCCTGCCAAGGCTCTCTCAGCCTCAGCTCTCCCCTGTCTCCATTTTTAATAGTGCCAACTGTAATTGAAATTCTCTTTCCTCCCTCCTTTCCTCTGCGGATGGGCCATGATGGGAGACACTGCTTCCAGGTCTTGCAGGAGGAACAAAATCAGGGGTGTCACCCCCCTCTGCTGCTGGTAAATCTTCTGAAGAGCCATCCACTTGCTCTCCAAACTCAACATGCTCTTGTGAGTGGGCTTCTGCTCATGCCCTCAGTGCCTTTTGGTAGTCCTCCTTCTTGGAGGCTCCACGAGTGAGTACCTGCATCCCTTTTCAGAAACCCTTCAGCTGGTTGATGGTATATTTCTCCACCTTAGCTAGATCAAACTCTCCAGTTCCACTTGTGGACCCAGCCAGAGACATGTTGTATAGAATTAGATTAGAAAATGTAAAGCACGGAAATTTGGAACAAAAAGAAACAAATAAAAAAATGTATCTTTGACTTTGGGTGGGTAGTTTACACTTAGCTATTGTATGGCATTGCACAAACACAAGTGCTATCCCACTGCTATCACCAATGTTAGAAATGAGGTCTCTAGTTTGCAGAGGCATCCACTCTTGTCCAAACAGGGACCACAATGCTAGTCAGGGTAAGTCACCACACAATCCAATTTATCCTGTGCCTATGTCGTAGTTTGACTCTTGCTCTAGGCAAGACTGCTGTTTTAGGGATGACAGCACTTATGTTTATGAGTGACTCTGCCAGTCAAACAACAAGTCACAAGTGTTGTCCCAACCCTCCCGGCTCACAAGCAGCACCTCAACAAAAACCCAAACAGTAAAAGGTGATTTGTGGCAGCCTTTACACATGGACTCAAGAGTGTTGTGGTTAAACGGAGATTGCCCTTTTCTCACACGAACAACATGTCTCAGTCAAACACACAGGCAATGAAGGAGATGCAGTAAAGTTTTCAATTGGTTTTATTAACAGAACTTCATTCTACACCAAGTTGCATGGGCTGCAATGATAAGGATATTGAACAGTGCAATAAGCAGAATTGTGAACATGAAAGACATTAATACAAAGACCCCCACCATCTTGCAATAACATAAAATGACATGAGATATGAAATATGTCCTAATACCCTAGCATGATGAACCTAATCTCTAACCTAAAGAGAGCTAGGTGTGTTACACCTAATCTGCCAATGCCATATCCATGAGAAGAGCCCCCCAACCCTTGTTACCTTTGAATGAGGTCTCTAGCTCAGACTCCGTAGGGACACAAAGACTGGGTCAGCATCAAGGTGACATGCAGCATGGATAGCATCAATGGCATCTGGTAGGAATCACTCTGACTATCTGTCTATGTGAGGTGCATTTATACAGATCTCCTCAGAAACCTGTAGGCTTGTTCCCAAACAACAGATAACAAGACATGCTTGGGGTGGCAATTACATAAACAATTCCTAGAAAGCACAAAGGCGGAAAGTACCTAATGTGAATCACTACCTCTTATCTATCTTCTGGCATTGATAGTGACGCCTTAGCAGAGTGGCACTGACAGCAGGAAAATAAAACATTATTCTAACTAAAAGCAATGCAGCCATCTTGGAAAGATATAATTAAATACTTGTGCTAAAACAGAGCAAGCTAGGTAGGGTAAAAGTCACTGGGTGACGGGGGTACAAGCCTGCAATCCTGAAGGCTAAGTTAACTCCTGCTTCTCATTAAAACAAGATAGCATTCACTACACCTCCCCCCCATTGCCGGAACAGGTATGATGCCATAGCATGACGCCATTGAAGGCAAATTAATCCAAGCTAAAATGCTCTGGACTAAAAAAAACACAAAAAATAATTACAAATTAGCTAGAAAATACATTTAAAAATGGCTAAAAACATACAAAGAGACACAAGGTCGACCATGATGAGCACAGCAGACCAAAGGCAATGAATGCAAATTTTGAATTTGGTAAAATAAGATTTAACAGTAGTCATGATCTTGAAGAGCATCTGCGAAGCCATTGAATGGAAAGGACCTCAGGAATCAGGATACATCATCAGATGTTAGATTGATGACAGGATAGACAAATGGATCCACGGAGCAGTATTGCATGGCAGTCTCTTGTGCAGGTCCACCTGCAGGAGTGGCACTCTCCACAGTGCCGAAAAGAGCCAGATTGTTCACCAAGGGTGGCTCATAAGTGGCCTTGCGAATGATCCTTAATCTCAAGGGGCACAAATTAACCCTCATCGGGGACATCAGCAGTTCTTGGTCCACAGGAGGCATTGGCGGAACAGCAATACACTGTAGGCAAGTGTTCGAAGAGGCACCTCACAGTGAAAGACTGGCTGCACACACCATAGGACTGGTCGGAATGACAATGAACAATCATGCTCCAACTCTTCCAGTGACAGAGCATTAGAGAACTGAACCATGCGTTCACGGCACAGTTGAGTTGGTTGCAGTGGCTCCATCACTCCGCTTAGCTGGAAAGGCACAACCACTGCGAATCAGAAGCAATAGCAGTAGTATTCCGCCTATTAACACCAAAGTTATAGGAAAGCTGCAAAACACACTTGAAAAGAGTGAGTGGATGGCTGAAGGAATAACTCTGAAGAAATTATGGAAGATGGACACAAATCCAGATCCAAAAGCCTTAAAGAAATAGATAATCCCCATAGTGCTCGATGCGTTGAAAATTCTGGATACCAGCTCTCCAAAGTGCTTGGGGAAGTTAGTATTTAATAGGGATTGTATCTCAGCTGATGATCTTGCTATCTGGAGAGCATACATCTCTCTAGCCGATGTCAATGCAACTTGTTTTTGGGAACAGTAGCGCATTTAGGCCCTCATTCTGACCCTGGCGGTCCTAAACCGCCAGGGCCGCGGGCAACGGAAGCACCGCCAACAGGCTGGCGGTGCTTCATTGCCCATTCTGACCGCAGCGGTAAAGCCGCGGTCAGAAAAGTGGATCCGGCGGTTTCCCGCGGGAATACACCTGGCAGGGCTGAACCTCCATGGCGGCGCTGCAAGCAGCGCCGCCATGGGGATTCCGACCCCCTTCCCGCCAGCCTGTTTCTGGCGGTTTTGACCGCCAGGAACAGGATGGCGGGAACAGGTGTCGTGGGGCCCCCTAACAGGGCCCCAGCATGATTTTCACTGTCTGCATAGCAGACAGTGAAAATCGCGACGGGTGCAACTGAACCCGTCGCACTCCTGCAACACCGCCGGCTCCATTCGGAGCCGGCCTCAGTGTTGCAGGGCCTTTCCCGCTGGGCCGGCGGGCGCTCCTTTGGCGGGCGCCCGCCGGCCCAGCGGGAAAGCCAGAATGGCCTCCGCGGTCTTTTGACCGCGGAGCGGCCAAATGGCGGTGACCGCATGGCGGGCGGCTACCGCCGCGGTCAGAATGACCGCCTTAGTCTGCTCAGCTTGTAATAATTTACATTAGCAGTATCAATGTGAGGCCACATTTCTGATACTCTTATCTCTTGTGTGGGGGGGGAATAAAACCTGTCCACAACACGTAACAACCTTAGAGAGTGAAATTGCATATGCCAATTCCTGGTCGCATACTGCAACAGCTTTGCTCGCTCAGCACTACATAACTTCCATTTCAAAGTACATGAAATGCTGGTCGAATCAAGGGGACGGGAGTAACCTTCAGACAACAGGCCAACTTTGCGACCCCCACATTGCGAAGGCCATGAAGGGACACCTGTTTGCAGATCATTGAATGACTAACAGTAGTCTCACATTCCCTTCCGCTGAGAAAGACCTCTGTTTCACCGTTCAGACACTTATATTCAAAGGGCAACTCTCACTCTTCTTTAATATTTTAATATAGCTGTTGCCTAACCGCTCATATCTGCCACGGCAAGATGTTTCAGGCATTTCAAAACATTTTTGAAGCAGGTAACTTGAAATAATATGACTCTGCATTTTTTGTGTCATGCCCAGAAAAATAAGTGAATTTATCCGAATAATGCTTTGGAGGTGGAGTTGAACAGTGTTCCCATTGTGTATAGTTAAATATTGATCTATGGGGGTTATTACAACTTTGGAGGAGGTGTTAATCCATCCCATCCTACGGAACTCGTAAAACGGCTGGTGGTATATCCGTCACTTTACCGTCACTTTTGGGACGGATTAACACCTCCTCCAAAGTTGTAATAACCCCCCATGTCTAGTGGCACAGTGCAGGTAGTAATGTCCCCAGTTGTTATAGCAGAACATTTCCCCATAATTCTTTGTGTTGGTGTATACATCATCACTTTCAATTACTGAATAGTCCTTCATTTCAGTTAACATTGAATCAACTGTCTGGACATCCCAATCATCTGATACAACACCAGGTGTAATGACATCAGTCATAGATATTTTGAAGACATATGGAATTTGAATGACCTCAGTAGGCCAGTATATATCAAATGGAACTTTATCCCACACAATCCCATCGGGAATTGGTAAAGCTGAAATGTTCACAAGGGACAAGTCTCTTCGGACCTTATGTGAGGAACGATATGGAGTTAAGACTTCATCCACGGACTCAACAGAGGAGCGTTCAGGAAGGTACTAAGCAGTTATAAGCAAGAAGAGAACAGTCACAAAACCAATCCATAGGAAAAATGCAAGAAATGTCAGCAATACCCACAGATAGTTCCATGGATAACTTAGATAGTTATTTTTAAGCCATATATACAGCTTACGTGTCTTTGAAACTGTTTTAATAGCAGGAGTGGATGAAGTTGAAGATAAGTCATCAATATCGATGAAGTAACCAAAAGCAGTCTCTGCAAACGCAAGAGCAGGTGCGTTACAGGTGGATGGATCCACTTCACGCGGAGGGTCGTAGTAGACGTTGTCGTCAGTTTGTGTTGTGTTGTAATACAAGACAGCCACATCGTGGACAGGTGTAGTCATTGAAGTGGTAACAGAAATCAGCAAGAGCTCATTTTCCTCCCTCCCCGTGGTCGAGGAGGTATTTGTAGCATAGTTGGACCTGCTTGTGTAGTCAGAAGTGTTTTTAGTTCGTCTTTTAAGAGGTATGTCCTGTTGGGTAGTGAGAGGGGACTGGGAAATACCCAAGGGACCTCTGGGTCTACTGCACAGGATCGGCCACATGGTGAAGTTTGATGTTGTCAATTGAGACAAATCTGTTTGCTTTGGACCCAGGCAGTGGTGGTAGGATAACAGTTCTGGTACCGTGTATTCCCAGGACTGTGACTGGTGCTTTGTAGTATGGACTAAATTCCTTCTTCACAGCGATCTTCTCATGAAGCAGATCCCCAACTTTAGGAATCCAGCCAGTAGAAGAATATGGCAAATCCCTTATTCCTAAGGTGGCAGCACCGGTGGGTGATTTATCATCACGAACTTGCTGAAGCTCCTGTAAGACAGTGAGACGTTCCTCTATGTGAAAATGTGTATCTGCTGCCACCAATACATAGGTATCTCAAAGAGAACTTCATAGGGAGTGCTTCCCCCCAAGGACCATCTTGGCAGATTATTCAGTGCCTCATATAGGTGATGAAGCCAGCTGTGGCCAGAACCTAATACTCTAGCTGTTAAGGACTGCTTTAAATCATGATTCCTTCTCTTCACAACCAAATTTCCCTTGGGATGGTATGGTGAGGAGTAATGGAGTTCAACACCCGCCGTCCCCATGGTATCCCGGAATGTCTTAGAGGCAAAAGCAGGGCCCTGGTCTGAATGGAATGCTGCAACTGCATATGTACAGATGAAGATCAGAAAGTCTTTGATAACAGATCGAGCGTCAGCCGACCGCTGTGGCCACACCCACAGGAATCTAGAACAAGAATCTACAGTGAGTAAGATGTATTTGTATGCACCATCAGGTTGTAGGGGACCGCAATGGTCCAGGTGCACACATTGTAGTGGTCTGTTGGTCACTAAGAGGGATGTCTGCAGTGGGCGTTTGATATTTGAGTCGTTTCTCTGCTGGCAGATGTCACACCAAAGGACATATTGCTTGGTCTGCTTGTATCGACCTGGCCACCAGAAGCGTTTCTGTAAGAGTGTTACTGTGGCCGAAATACCAGCATGAGCAGAAGTGTAACCCTCATGTGCTGCTTTGATTAGATCTAATCCCTGGTCTTGATTGGGGATCACTCGATCTCTATCCCCAGGTGTTGCATTGGCAACATTCTATGCACTGATGTGGTAAGAGTATTTTGTAGGGTATGCTTTTGCAAGAGGCTTGCCTTCAGCCAAAACTTTCACAGCAGTCTATCAATCAGTCAAATATCTTTATTAGGTATAACTTAGACCATAAAGTGCATCATAAAACGGCATTACAATAATCAATCATTAAGGGTAATACAACTCCAATAATGAAATTTAGTTTCCTTTAAAATCTACTAAAATACAAGTGGGATTGTGCAAAATAGCAAATTGCGTAGATTATTTAATGTTTTCACTCCGAACAATTGTACAAATAGCAAGGTGGGGGATGGCCCCCATTATACTACCTCTAGATCAATATATACAAGATAAACTTTAAAAGAATCACATTTTTAACACCCTCAGCGCTATATAAAATATATCCTATAAGAATTCATTATGCATTTATTTGGAAGATGATACAACATGTACAACATACAGCATCCCCTTCTTTATAATGTAATTCATTTGCCTAAAAAGAGACACCCCGATCTATTAATAATGACAGCACTTGGTCTCAATTATTAATAATATATTCCTTAAATATTGTTTTTTTTAAATGTTAAACACATTTAACAGCCATAGGCAATCCAATAAAATATGTTGGGCACTACCCTTTTGTTGTAGGCCACAAGTGCATAAGCCCCGGTCATTTCTAAATACCATTTTTACTTTGGGGTCCATATAACCGAGATTTAACCCAATTCTAAATTTTATACTGCATCTCTTAATTTCCGGTTGGATAGAGCCTCTATATAAGCAAAGTTTTCGACATTCCTCCACCCCACCTCCCCTCCACCATATGCTGGGTGGAAATTTTATTTTCCAAGTACTCTAAATCTGATTCTTTTACGCTACTATTAGTCATAGCGCGCAGCACCACCCTCGGAATTTGTTCCCAACTCCATTGGTTTTCACTAAAACCTAAGAGGGTATATCTTTCCTAACTGTCCTCTCACTTGTGCTGCCCAATTTAGCTCGCTTATCTTTATTTCGATTTTACTCAGTCTTGCAATCTTGGGAATTCCATTATCTGTCATATTCAGCCAGAATTTCAGCGTAGTGTGCAGTCCTTGATAACTCCATGCCGTCATTTGGCACTCTGCCCTTTTGGCTTGTATCATACATGAGGATGGTAACGATAGCAAACGTTTTAGACATTTGCTTTCTTCCATTTCCCAGCTTAACTTCCCAGAAAATGGTGAGACTTCTACCCCATATTGGAATTGGGGGCGACCATTGCATTAAAGGCCGAGATTACTGGTCTGAGGGCCGATCCACCATATTTTCTACTAAACTGTTTTAATCACCATACTGATGTTAGGGCTCTGGTTTTTAAAGCTTCTATGTGAGCATTCAATCTTAGTTTTGAGTCAAACCACATACCTAAATACATATATTTTTCAACCTTTTCTACCTTTTCTCCTCCCAGGATCCAGGAGACCTCTCTCTTCTTTTTCCCTAATACCATTACTTTTGTTTTTTCCATATTTACTATGAGTTTTTTCCTATGGCAATAGGACTTAAAGGCACCAAGTTCTCTTTGTAACCCCATCTCTGTCATATCTACTATCACCAGGTCATCTGCATATAGAAGGCAAGGAATATGAACTCCATCCATTTTGGGGCTCAGACCTTTAGACCCTCATTACGACCCTGGCGGTCGGCAGTAATTTGGGGAAAGGTACTGCCAACAGGCTGGCGGTACCTTTTCCCAAATTATGACATTGGCGGTTTGGCTCAAGCTAAACCGCCAATGTACCACTCCGGCCGCCAGGGTGGTAACGGCCGCTGGGCTGGAGACTTCGGTCTCCAGCCCGGCGGCCGTCATAATCCCACCCTCGGGATTATGACCCCGCCTACCGCCATGGTTTTCGTGGCAAGCGTACCACCTCGAAAACCATGGCGGTAGGCACTATCAGTGACAGGGAATTATTTCCCTGGCACTGATAGGGGTCTCACCTGCCCTCCTCCTCTTCCCCAAAGTCCTCCCCCCCCTCTCCTGCCCACCCACTTTTTCACACCCACACACGCACACATACACAATCATACACACACGCATACCCACATCCACCCACGCATGCACTCATACACACCCACACACCGCAACACACACAAACATACATTGTTGCACACACGCATTCACAACACACAACATATACATACACTCACGTTCAGTCATTCACGCACGCATTCAGTCATTCACGCCCCCACCCACCTCTCCTGTCGGAGAACCCGACTTACCTGCTTGCAGGGGGTCCTCCGGAAGGAGGCGGGACGCAGCGCTGCTATCAGCAGCAGCATCTGCCAGCAAAATACCGCCAGGCCGTATCATTGGTCATGATACAGTAGGCAGTGTTTTGCTGGTGTGGCACTGCTGCTTACAACAGCACCACCTTACCGCCGTCCGCCGTCATGACCGTCAACAGTATTCCACCAGCCTTCTGGCGGAATTCCGTCGAGGGTCATGATGCGGGTGGGCGGCTGGTAGCCACGGCGATGATATGTTGGCGGCTGTCGTCGTGGCGGTAGGCAGCAGTTACCGCCAAAGTTGTAATGAAGGCCTTAGTATCCTTTAGTGAACCTGGTAAGACTGACAGGAATATAGCAAATAATAATGGGGCCAAAACACAACCTTGGCATTAACCATTTCTTATCAGTATCTTTTTTTAGAGTGAACCATTAGTATCTAAAATTACTTGGGGCCAATTTTGTGTATGCAGCCCCTGGAGGTGGAAGAGCATATTTGGGTCAATCCCCAGCTGCTTTAGCATATTCCATAACAAGTTTCGACCCACTAAGTCAAATGAAGCACAGAAGTCGACAAAACAGCAGAAAAAGCACCCTCGCATTTCAACTGACTTTTTGCTAGTGACCAGAGGCTGATGCAATGGTCAATTGTTCAGTTCCCTTCTTTGAAACCGCCCTCCTCAACCGGAATCAGGTGATTTGACTCTGCCCAGGATTTTATGTGACCCAGCAACAGCTTTGAGAAGACTTTTTCACCAGCATCCAATAAACTAATTAGGCGGTCATTTTTTCTTTAGTTGGGTCGTCTTTTTTAGTTATCGGCCTAATTATAGAACCCTTCCAATTCTCAGGGAAACTACCTGTATCAAGGATTTTTTGATAAGTATATAAAGGAGATTAGCCCACCAGTCTACATTATTTTTTATTATTGTCGCTTGTTCATCTGGGAGGTTATCTGGGCCCGCTGCTTTAGTTAGTTTGAGCCCTGTTATTGTTTCTTTTATCTTTTGCAGAGAGAACGCTGATCTTACTCTCTTACTCGCCTTTATTTTTCCACATTCTCCCTCCACATCCTTGCCTCCATATATATTAACCAGGTATTAACTCCAGTCATCTTCACCGAACAAACACCACATGTTTCCTATAACTTTTCCCTCCCTCACCAACTGCCATGGCATGACTTCTACCATTACCTCCCAGTTCCTGTTTGATACTACTGTTTCTGCTGCCTTATGATTATTTTATATCCTTGCTTTTCTAAGCGGAGCTCCTGTTCTGCATCTATGATGCATTTTTTCTTGATTTCCCTTTCTAATCTCCACACCTTCTGCTTTATGCTCCATCATTCTTGATCATACCAACTGTTTTCATTTGACTTATTTGCTCTCCATGGCCATTTTTAATTTTACTTTCAAGCAGCCTGCTACTAACTCAATTGCTCTATCATATCCCCTGAAGACTTCATTAGGGTCTTCATGTATCCTAAAATCTCTATGGTTTAATATAAATTAATTAAGCATTTTTAGGCTGCTTTCAGTGATACGGGTCATTATCCTACATGGGTACTCTACCTGTAGTGCCAGCACTTTTTCTCTTTTTATTTGGGCCTTAGTTTCTGACCCAGTTATTAACTGTAGGGGCCAGTGGTCACTACCCTCTAACTGCACAATACTAAAGTCTTGCACGTCTCTAAATTGCCAGGTGTTTATAAATGCGCAATCAATGGGGCATATTTGATTGCCTATTCGAATGGTTTTTCTTTGCCGGGCGATCTGCCTTCAGACGTCCATTAATGCAAAACAGGCCTAGAGATCCTAAGGTTCTTACTAAGAACTTATCAGGGGTAGTGCAGACTGTGTTGGGGAAAGTGCTTTGCAGGACCTGTGCTGCAGTTAACACTTCCTTGTACAGTTTATCACTACTAGTGGAATCAAGTTCATGATTAAAATCCCCCAATAATATTATAGGGAGTTCTGTGTTACTCATGCAAATCGCTTCCAGATCTTCCTCAACTAGCCCCCGTTGAACATCATAATCTAATGTCATCCCTGGCTGAATACATACATTAATTATCAGAAGCTGCATAGACCCACCAATGGTATTGTATAGGTCAATATGACCCGTCAGAATCATTTTGTTTTTACTTCTATAAATCTGTTGGCTATTCTTGTCGAGGTCAGGATGATTAAGCCCCCCCAAGGGGCGGCCTTGGCCCTGGTGGGTGGCTCCCCTGAAAAGTCTCATAAATCCATCTACTGGTTCAGGTTCTTCGCACAGCCATGTTTCTTGGAAACATACTATATCATAATTTTCCAGCCTTTCCTTGAATAAATCTTGTTTTAGATTTTTTTTGTAGCCTCCTATCATCCAAGAAAAAATCAGATTGCTGTGCGAAGGGGTTAATTCCTAATCCAAATCATTCATCAATCCCCACTATAACTATCCCTGTAGTTTACAATAGGCTCAAAGCGTTTTTTCAGCTTTACATTTTTAGATTCATTGGTTATGGTTACACTTAATCTACCCTTGTTATCGTCCACACATGCTTTTGAGTCTTTTGAGCCTCTCAAATTAAACTTGTACTGCACTTGATTGGGGAGCAGACCTCCATGGCACATTAGTTCTCTACTGTTCCCTTCCCCGGGCTCTTGTTCACTTACTTGAATCAATCTTACACCCTCCTTTGCTAACTCCCTCTGTGCCTGTGCCACCAATTGTCTAACACATTATGAGTAAAAAAGCGTTTTGTCACCTCTGCCCCCTCAGAAGATAAGAAGAACCCTATTTGTTTTACATCTTCCAACTCAATCTCACATAAACTTGGACACAGGGCCATAACTTCTAGTAGGTGTGAGCGATTCAAGGGTTTTAACTTTCTCCAACATTTCTTCCTCATCTCCCTTCCCCAAGGCTCCAGATATATCCACCTACTCACCCTTCCTCCTACAGATTCCTTCCTCCTCCCTCCTCCTTCCTCAGAGGCCCTTATGCAATGGCGAGGGGCTCCCCTTTGGCAGTGGCGAGGGGCTTCCCTTCTCCTTCCTATTCGTATGCTGTTCTTCTCCACTATTTATTCTTACTACCAACCTTCTAGGATCCTTCCCTTCCTCCACTTCTCTGCTCCCCCTCTCCCTCCTTTCTTCCTTTTCAATTTTGTGGGGACGCTTATTCCTTGTTACTGCCTGAGACTCTTCCATATGTAGTCCTGTTGGAACCTTTAGTAACATATTTTTCAGAGCAGCCCTTTCTCCTATATTTTTTAATGATGTCCTTATTTTCTTACAACAAACTGCCCTTGCCCCTTGCTCTGCTGATCTGTGTCCCCCTCTTTCTCTTAATTCACTTTGTTTACTTCTTATGCTATTATAATGTAGGTTATAGGGTGCAAAACCGCTCACCCCCCACCCTCGACTCCTTTTTATTACAAGTATAGGCCGCTTAGAGATATTTACTGATGGGATCTCTATCCCTTTTGTTATATCTTTACTCACTACTTCACTGCACTTGTCGGGTGTACCTGTTTCCTGACCCTTTTTTTCTGGTGCGGTTTGCACCAGTAGCGTCACACAACAATTAATTTGCTTCAGTTCATCCATTATCCCTTGTAGTTGACTTATATGCATTTTACACAAACTGTTATTCACCGTTATTACTTCTAAAATTGCTAGTAGAGTTTTTTGCATTAGGAACATCACATCAAGTAGTGATTCTGTGGGTACCGCAGTGGTGTTTAAGCCAAGAGTGGACTGTCTTTCTGATTGCCTACCTGAAAGAGACAAAGATGATGGGGCAGGCTTCCCCGTTCTGTTTACAGCTCTACTCCCCCACTCTGCTCCTCTTTCTCCTCCTTCCCCTTATCCTCATCTTCCTCACTCTCTTTCTCTGGCTCAGAGTCGAACGGAAACCACCCCTCTAGGATATCACTACCCCTTGATTCGGGCAGGGTGTCAAGAATCCCCAAGGTGTCTCCTGTGTTATCTGTCAGCACCCCCAGGGATTAGGGTTACATCATATCTCTGTTCTTGTTTAAACCTTCATGTTTCTAAGTAAACATAATGTGCTGTGTTACACAATTGGTTTTATCAATGCTTGTTTGCTAATGTGAGCAGGTGTAGACATGTGCTTCTAATTGGGTGTGGTGTAGACATGTGCTTTTAATTGGGTGTGGTGACTCGTCCACATGTGGAAACTCAACTGCTTTCCTGATTGTGTGTAAATAGCAGAGTGAAGCATGCCTCCCTGCTTGGCTTTGTTTTGCTTCCTGATATCAGCACCTGATTTGGCAGTCCAGCCCCTGCTGTCATCCTCGTATTCAGGACTTTTGAGGCAATTCTTTTCTTCGTTCCCGTACCAGCTGACACCAGGCATTCCTCCAGCACTCTGGAAAAGACTGCAGCTAAGTGATAAATATTCTCCAGGGAGTTTGTTCTTTGAGCGCCCCGCTTTCTTAGAACAGCTGGTGTATTTCAGACTTCGTATTTTGGCAATGTGCTTATCTTGAAGAGACAAATGCATTTCTGAACATTCTACATTATTATTGTATTTACTTGCCTTAATGTGCTTCAGGAAATCTGCTTGAGCACAAGTACTACAAAAAGTGACAGTGCAATTTTAAAAGAGCATTTACCTGACTTTTCTTTCTCTAACAGCATAACTCTTGGATTTAAATTGTGTCATTCATGCCTGTGTTTCTGGTTTGAGGAATTTGCTTTTGAAGGGTTTTTCATACACACAGTGAAACCAAATCAAACTGTGCCACCCTAACTGTTTAAACCCAGAGTGGACATTTGTATTTCTTGGATTGTTTTTGTTCCTTTTAGTTTAACCCTATGCATGCAGGAAAGTTATACGTGATATAATTAATGTCCTTGTTTGTCTTTCTTTTTTGGTAATGCAGTGTTAGTAATTGTGCCAACAGTTATTATTATTCAGGAAAAGTGCTGGAGCATCCCGGTGTTCTTCTACCACTCCCATGCCCATATCAGAAAGAGAGATTCCGTTTCAAGGAAGTTGAGTGCACTAACTCTACTATCACTCTGTCAACAACAACCTGACCCCCAAAGATACAGGGTGCCTGGCTTGACCGGCAAGACATGGCAGTGTTTTGTCTCTTTCCCTTCCACTCCCCCTTTCCTTTTGAGACACCTGCCGGGGTTTCTGTGTCCACCAGGAAGTGCATAGAGGTGTTCCAGGAGCTCGGGCCATTCCATTTCCCCTGCAGATATCCTGCTTTTCAAGTGAGTGGACACGTTTCGACACGGGGGCATGGAGATGAAGATAACCTGGGCTCCAGTGAAAGCCTACCCCGACTGTCTCATCCGCCTCTCCCAGGTACCCATCCTCAAACTGCAGCGACTCTCGTGTATAGTAGCCACTCATATGGCCTCACTCGACCTTACTCTGGTTAGGGCTTGATATGCTCCCCCCTTTTAAAGACGTTGACACATAGGAGGACTTTTTAAAATACTTTCCCACAAAGTCCTTAATTAAAGCACCCAATGGTGTTGCAGTAGCTCTTTCCCCATTGTCTCTCATGGCATCATTCAGGGTGCCGTCCAGGTGCAAGCACTGAGATAGGACTTCCTTTTCTTGGTTTATGGCTGGCTCCTATGGAGGCCGGCTCTCCTTCGGGGCTCCCCTTGTCCTGGGAGGGCCCTTTGGTCCCTTCTTTATGCCACACAACCCTGTGTGCTGGACATTTACTTGCCGGCATGCTGTGTATGCTCTGAATGGCATGCAGACTTAGCAGACAGATATGTCTTATAATATGTTTGTAATATGCTTATCCTCTGCTTATCCGCTGGTGTGGCAACACGTGCTGATACTACCACCACCACCTCCACTCAGTGGGTAGCTTGCTCTCCCCTGGCCTTAACAGCTTATAGTGTCCTCTACTAGGCCTCTGTCGTCTTTTTCACAATAATAAGGCTCAAATATTGTTCAAGTAGGGCTCCAGCCCTACGGCCCCTTACGTTGTTCCTTGACACAGACTCAGCTCCAAAGTTACTACCGGTATTTTGTTTGTTTTCACAAGTCAATCAACATGACCCAACTCTCTGCTCCGCACCCTTCTAAATAGGTGCCAGTACTTATGCAAGTCCAAGCTGCCACGAGCCGCAGCTGCTTTTCCCCAAACTCAGTCAAAGCCCATCAAGCCCTAGTTATAGATGCTGTGCACCTACCACCTCCTGGCATCTTCAGATCCCCTTTAATCGCCCACCCTCACCACGGACTGCAGGGGGGGGGGTTGGCGCACTGTGCATATGCTCGGTGAAGCATGTAACGCTGAAATCATGGCCCGCTGGTGGCAAACAAAAACAGGCAGCTGATGTTCAGTGCCTGGCTGCCCGGTGGCTGCTTGGCTGCGTGGTGGCGGGCCTCTGATCTGACCCTTGTAAACCTGTGATTGTGACCATGGCACGGTAGCACCCTGTGAAGGGCCGGCCAGGAGAGCTCAAACAACACGTCTCCGCAGCTCCACGTCCACGTTCTCGAGTGCCCACCTTTGCGTCAGCGTCCTCAGTCAGTAAGCGATCGGTCAGTGTGACTATCTCGGGAGGGCACTTCCTAATGCATAAAACTAAAGATAATTTGTTCTTCTGACTGTTAATGCTATCTCAAGATGGCCACCACGTTTTCATGGCAGTCAGAATTTCATTATCCAATCTTGGGTGAGAACGAGTCACTGCAGCCACAGAAGCGAATGCAGATTTGGCTGCTTCATCAGCCAAAGTGTTGCAGATAACGTGTACTCCGACACGTTGGTGGCCGAATGTATGCACTATCTTAGAGATCAGCCACCCTCCCCCACAAAGTTCTGTGTTTTTTGGTGTTCCCTTTGGAATCTCTAAACCTGTTCATTTGCCAATGACGAAGGTAATCATTGTAGGACTGGATGCAGTAGTATGAGTCACAGACAATCAAAGTCAGTAGTCCTGTTGGACCCTTTTGTAGCATTTTTTTCGGAGCAGCCTTTTCTCCTATATTTGTTAATGATGTCCTTATGTGTGTTCTAGAGCTCAGATAAGGCCTTTGAGTTCAGCCAGCTTAACTGTGCAGTCTCTGAGGGTCTGAATATAGATATTATGAGGGTGGAATACACCATCCTTCATCACTCCGCTCACGGCTGCGCAAGCAGCTGAGTATTGATATTTGGTACCTACAGCTGGTTGTGCTGAAACATCAGTGTAAATGACAGCATGGTATCTGTCAAGTGGCAAAATATCTAGAGGTGCAGGGTACTCCTGTTCATATTTGTGAAATCTTTGTGTCAAAGGTTTTGGGTCAAAGATGTAATCTACATCAGTGGCCGTCAGGGAGGTAGCCCACTGAATCCAGCGTGGATGTAATGCTTGAGCAGTAGGAATGCTTGCTTTGGTGACGGCCTCTAAGGCTGCTCATGGAGTAACGACAATAATGAATTTCCCTTGGGCAAGTGACCTCTCCTTATTGACAGCCAGCTGAACTGCAGTTAGATTTTTTTCTATGGGTGCAAAACATTGTTCTGCATTGGAGTATATATGTGTGGGATATACTGCGTTGCCTTCATTAAAGGTGACATAAGTGAACCCAATGGCACCAGAAATTATTCTGATGACCAAATTTGTTTTGTTATCACGGGTGTGTAAGTGTTTTGCTTTTAGCGTGTCCTGTTGCAATTCCCTAAGGATGCGTGTGTGTTCAACTGTCCAGTGTCTGCTAGAAAAATCAGGGCATAATAAATCATAAAGTGGCTTGATACATTGTGCATAGTCAGGAATGAATGTTCAGCCAAAGTTAAAGAAACCAAGTAAAGACTGTAGATTGGTGGTTGGAGTTGAGCACATTTTTCTAGAAAGTGTGGGGCCAGGCTCTTGCCCTTGTGAGATAGCTCATATTCCAGGAACAATACGCTGAGTAAGGCTATTTTTGTTTTCCTAAAGTTAAATTTGTAACCAAGGGATGCAAATCCTAAAACAATCCGATCGAGCCTGGCAAGATGAATGTTGAGGTCCTCATCTGTGAGATAGATACCATCCACGTAAGACAATGCATCAGGATCAATATCATGTAATATTGATGTGACACGGGCTGAGAACAGCCCTGGACTGTTCTTGTAGCCGTGGGGCAAATGGCAGAAGCGTTTTTGTGAGCTAAAGGAGAATGCACTTGGGTCCCGACTTTTGTTTGCTAACTTTTGGCAGAAGAACCCGTTGGAAATATCCAAGGTTATTTTGTATTTTTTATGCACTATGTTGTTTATTAGTTCTGTGCTATGCAAATTTTGTATAGCGTATGTGCGTGTATGACTGTTTAAGTGTCTGTAATCTAAAACTATTCTGTAACAATGGTCAGGTTTTGCAACGGGGAATAACGGGTTATTAATTGCAGAGACACAGGGCTCAATTACTCCCTGGTACTCAAGCTGAATGAGGATCTCACTTACCAGAGCTGTAGCTTCATGTTTAACAGGATATTGTGGCTGAGGCTGGGGTGTAGACCTGATAAGTATTACATTGCAAGATGTGTCCTTGTCCCAACCTACATGATTGCGTTACAATGCAGGTGCCTGCGCTAAAGCCCAATTGACAGAGCAGGCTTGTGTCACCGCTTCTGGAACAAGATCAGAAAAAGAAGGTAAAATGGCATCTTCCCTATGTCAGACTTTGCGGACATGCTCGGGTGGCCATTCCCTCTCGGCCAGCAGGATATCACAACTAAGTTCATCCCAGAATATCACACTAATGGTGCGCTCTACGTCTCCCTCCCGCGCCCGTCTGCAGTCTCAACTGAAATGTAATCGCTAGTTGCTGTTGCATCCAGATGTTCTTTCAGACTCTGGCGACATCGTGACCTCGGCTGCGCTGTCTAACAGTGTCACGGCCCATGTCTTGTTCTTCAGCAATGTTCTCAAGTGTACTGGCAATTTTTAATTGACTGTGCTGCCACCTTTTTCTTTTTAAACTGTGGCTTTTGTTGTGGGCTCTTGTCTTCTTTTTTGTCTGAAGACGGTGGTGAGTCTTTCTTCTTTTTCACGTAGTCAGGATGTCGCTCTGACCAGCCCACTCTCTCACTACGTCTATCCGGTGCTTCCTGAAAGAAACAAGAGGGAAGTGAATCAGTTTATCTGTCAGGAGCTTTTACATTTTCTCTATTTCTGAGAGTGTTGGACCTGGCCCTTTTTACAGGGTCATCCTTAAACTTTTTGCCTCCTTCCTCCTATTTTTCCTGACCTGTTTTTGTTGACTTTTGAACTCTGTTCATTTTACCACTGCTAAGCAGTGTGAAGGTGCATATGCTCTCTGTGTAAATTGTACTGTTAATTGGTTTATCCATGATTGGCATATTTGATTTGCCAGTAAGTCCCTATTAAAGTGCACTAGAAGTGCCCAGGGCGTGTAAATCAAAGGCTTCTTATGGGCCTGCAGCACTGGTTGTGCCACCCACATGAGTAGCCCTGTAATCATGTCTCACACCTGCCACTGCAGTGTCTGTGTATGCAGTTTTAAACTGTAAATTCCACTTGGCAAGTGTACCCACTTGCCAGGCTTAACCCTTCCCTTTTCCTACATGTAAGACAACCCTAAGGTAGGTCCTAGGTAGCTCCATGGGCAGGGTGCAGTTTATGGCTAAGGTAGGACATATAGTAATGTGTTTTATATGTCCTGACAGTGAAATACTGCCAAATTCGGTTTTCACTGTTGCAAGGCCTTCTCTCTCCCTTTGGGAGCAGATAGAAATGTGGAGTTTGGGACCTCTGAACTCACAGTTTAAAAATACATCTTTTAGTAAAGTTGGTTTTAAGATTGTGTGTTTGAAAATGCCACTTTTCGAAAGTGGGCATTTTCTTGCTTGAACCATTTCTGTGACTCTGCCTGTTTGTGGATTCTCTGTCTGGGTTAGTTTGACAGTTGGGCTGTTTGCATCTCTCTCCGGACAGTGACACAAAGGGGGCTGGGGTGTAGCCTGCATATTCTGATGAGCCATTTGTGCTAGGAGGGAGGGGAGGAGTGGTCACTCGCACCTGAAAGGACTGTGCCTGCCTTCACACAATGCAGACTCTAACCCCCTGGTGTGTGTCTGAGGCCTTGCCTGGGCAAGGCAGGATTTCACACAAAAATTAGACTTTCCTTTGAAGTAGGCCTACTTCAAAGGCCAAAATGGGTATAAGAAGAGGACCCAAAACCACAGTCTTTAGACACTTCTTGGGGTAGACACTCTACCTCACAGACACTTCTGGACAAGAAAACTGCTGGTGAAGAATCCCTGAACCAGATCTGCCAAGAGGAACTGCCTGGCTGCCCAAAGGACTCACTGGGACTGCTTTTCTGACAAGGACTGCTGCCTTGTTGTTGCCCTGCTGCCTTGCTGCTCCCTGGCTGAGCTGAGAAGTGCTCTCCAAGGGCATGGATAGTGCTTGCCTCCTGTTCTCTGAAGTCTCAGGACCAAAAAGACTTCACTCCTGCAGCTGGACTCCTTGTGTGGCAAACATTTGACACCCCCCCTGCTCCACAGTGAGAAATTCACCGCACGTCAAACCGGAGTGACGCAGCCCGACTTAGCAAGGAGAAGATCGACACGGTGCCTGCGACTGGAACTTCAACGCACGGCCCACCGGATCAACGCACAGCGACCCAGCCCCACTTCCAGAGAGGAATCGACACAGCACCTGCCGTGCGGGAGAATATTCCACGCAACGCACACTGGATCAACGCAGCGCTTGTGACTTCCCTCCGCAAGCCCAGGATTCCATGCACAGTCCCTGGGTGCCAGAAAACCCCGCAACCCGAAGAGGACTTGGTTCTCCATGTGCCGGAAATCGACAAAAAGCCTTCCCCGATGTGGAAAATAATGCATTGCCTCCTCTGCGGTCCCTTGCAGAGATTTTGAACGCAAACCAGGTACTTTGTGTTTGCAAGAGACCTTTGTTGTTTTTAAGAGACAGTTATTTGTTTTGCAAAGACTAAAGACACTTTGGCCTTCAATACAACCCTGGCGGTCGGTGATAAAGCAGCAGTAATACCGCCAACAGGCCGGCAGTAACAGAAATGGAATTATAACCACGGAGGAAACCGACCACACCGATAGCCACTTTAACACACCGACCGCCACGGAGGTAGCAACAAGCACCATTAGCGGTAACCGCCAACAGCCAGGCAGAAGACAATGTATCACCCAGAGTATTACAACAGGCCTATCCGCCACCTTTTCCGAGGCGGTACCAACAACATCAAAAGCACGGCGGAAGCAGTACACAGAAGGCAAAGGACTCACCTCTGGAGACTCAAGGAAGAAACATGACGCCATGGAGCCCGAGTTGCACATCTTCCCCATGCTGCTATACCTCTTCATGCATTACAAACAGCAACGCCGGCGAAGACAACCATGGTGAGTACTGCCGCCTAGCACACAAGGGAGGGGGGAGGAAAAAGAGAGTGACACACACACGCAACACCCCACCCCCAACACCATACACACAAACAGATGCAATAACATTACATATTCACCCCATACCCCTCAGGAATAATGCAAGGACAAAAGGAATTGATTAAAGTGAGTGTAATAAGATCAAATAGTAGAAATTTGTGCTTCAAAACAGTATATTCATATATACAAATTGAGGGACACTGCCCAGTCCTCAATGTTCGTGGGCCACACGGCCACATCAAATAGGCCAAGGACCCACTTGACTCCTGCAACAACATGGAGAGAACACTGCAGGGGCATCAGATCGAAAATACACAGGAACCTCAGGGGGACAGGGAATGGGGGGCACCTCAGCCAGAAGATGATACAACACCACTGGTCCTGGAGGGGGCAACATGCCCATCACTCTGTCCTGGGGAGTGCAAAGCCACAGTCTCTCAAGTGGGGGGTTTGCCCACTGCTTGGTCCTGGGGAGTGCAAAGCCACAGTGTCTCAAGTGGGTGGTTTGCCCACTGGTTCTGGAGGGGGCCTTGTGCCCAGTGTGCTTCATCCTGGCAAGGATGGGGTGAGTGGATGGCTTCTTCCACTGGTTCTGGAGGGGGCTTTGTGCCCAGTGTGCTTCATCCTGGCAAGGAGGGGGTGAGTGGATGGCTTCTTCCACTGGTTCTGGAGGGGGCCTTGTGCCCAGGGTGCTTCATCCTGGCAAGGATGGGGTGAGTGGATGGCATCTTCCCCCGGTTCAGGAGGGGGCCTTGTGCCCAGTGTGCTTCATCCTGGCAAGGAGGGGGTGAGTGGATGGCTTCTTCCACTGGTTCTGGAGGGGGCCTTGTGCCCTGTGATGCAGCACTTGAGGTGTGCAAGTCACTCACATGGGTGTCACACCTACAAAATTTGCAGGGTCCAGGACGCACTAGAGCCCATGGAGGCAGGACTACACACTGCCTGCCGGCGGTGAAGGCTGCTCAATGATGGCAGTGGCGGGCTGATTTTGGGGATGCCAGTGGTGGGGGGAGGCTCCAGCCCTTCCCCTGCAGCCTCGGAAGGCTGCCCACTGGAGCTCCTGCTGCTAGTGGTGGTGCTGGTGGCGGTGCTGGTGGCAGTGCTAACAGTGGTGGGGGTGGCTCCAGCCCTTCATCTGCAGCCTCGGACAGCTGAACCGCCATGGTTGGTGGTGGGGGCTCAGAATCAGTCCCAGCACCAGGCCTCCTGTCCTTCCTTCCTGCAGGGGCAGGCCCCTTGCCCTTCCCTTTCGCAGCTGGTGGTGCCTCCTTGCCCTTACTCTTGGCAGCTGGTGGTGCCTCCTTGTCCTTCCCCTTGGCAGTTGGTGGTGTCTCCTTGCCCTTTCCCTTGACAGCAGGTGGTGCATCCTTGCCCTTTCCCTTGGCAGCTGGTGGTGCCTCCTTGTCCTTCCCTTTGGCAGCTGGTGCAGGCACACTGTCAGTGCTGAAGGCTGGTTCCCCGGAGCCTCCCTGTAGGAAGTTGGCTCTGTATGTGCTATTTCAAAGTAAGGAATAGCATGCACAGAGTCCAAGGGTTCCCCTTAGAGGTAAAATAGTGGTAAAAAGAGATAATACTAATGCTCTATTTTGTGGTAGTGTGGTCGAGCAGTAGGCTTATCCAAGGAGTAGTGTTAAGCATTTGTTGTACATACACATAGACAATAAATGAGGTACACACACTCAGAGACAAATCCAGCCAATAGGTTTTGTATAGAAAAATATCTTTTCTTAGTTTATTTTAAGAACCACAGGTTGAAATTTAACATGTAATATCTTGTTTGAAAGGTATTGCAGGTAAGTACATTAGGAACTTTGAATCATTTCAATTGCATGTATACTTTTCAAGTTATTCACAAATAGCTATTTTAAAAGTGGGCACAGTGCAATTTTCACAGTTCCTGGGGGAGGTAAGTTTTTGTTAGTTTTACCAGGTAAGTACAACTTTTACAGGGTTCAGTTCTTGGTCCAAGGTAGCCCACCGTTGGGGGTTCAGAGCAACCCCAAAGTTACCACACCAGCAGCTCAGGGCCGGTCAAGTGCAGAGTTCAAAGTGGTGCCCAAAACGCATAGGCTTCAATGGAGAGAAGGGGGTGCCCCGGTTCCAGTCTGCCAGCAGGTAAGTACCCGCGTCTTCGGAGGGCAGACCAGGGGGGTTTTGTAGGGCACCGGGGGGGACACAAGCCCACACAGAAATTTCACCCTCAGCGGCGCGGGGGCGGCCGGTTGCAGTGTTAGAACAAGCGTCGGGTTCGCAATGGAAGTCAATGAGAGATCAAGGGATCTCTTCAGCGCTGCAGGCAGGCAAGGGGGGGCTTCCTCGGGGAAACCTCCACTTGGGCAAGGGAGAGGGACTCCTGGGGGTCACTTCTGCAGTGAAAGTCCGGTCCTTCAGGTCCTGGGGGCTGCGGGTGCAGGGTCTTTTCCAGGCGTCGGGACTTAGGTTTCAGAGAGTCGCGGTCAGGGGAAGCCTCGGGATTCCCTCTGCAGGCGGCGCTGTGGGGGCTCAGGGGGGACAGATTTTGGTACTCACAGTCGTAGAGTAGTCCGGGGGTCCTCCCTGAGGTGTTGGTTCTCCACCAGCCGAGTCGGGGTCGCCGGGTGCAGTGTTGCAAGTCTCACGCTTCTTGCGGGGAGATTGCAGGGTTCTTTAAAGCTGCTCCTTTGGATAAAGTTGCAGTCTTTTTGGAGCAGGTCCGCTGTCCTCGGGAGTTTCTTGTCGTCGTCGAAGCAGGGCAGTCCTCAGAGGATTCAGAGGTCGCTGGTCCCTTTGGAAGGCGTCGCTGGAGCAGAGTTCTTTGGAAGGCAGGAGACAGGCCGGTGAGTTTCTGGAGCCAAGGCAGTTGTTGTCTTCTGGTCTTCCTCTGCAGGGGTTTTCAGCTAGGCAGTCCTTCTTCTTGTTGTTGCAGGAATCTCAATTCTTAGGTTCAGGGAGAGCCCTTAAATACTAAATTTAAGGGCGTGTTTAGGTCTGGGGGGTTAGTAGCCAATGGCTACTAGCCCTGAGGGTGGGTACACCCTCTTTGTGCCTCCTCCCAAGGGGAGGGGGGCACATCCCTAATCCTATTGGGGGAATCCTCCATCTGCAAGATGGAGGATTTCTAAAAGTTAGAGTCACTTCAGCTCAGGACACCTTAGGGGCTGTCCTGACTGGTCAGTGACTCCTCCTTGTTGCTTTCTTTGTTTCCTCCAGCCTTGCCGCCAAAAGTGGGGGCCGTGGCCAGAGGGGGCGGGCAACTCCACTAAGCTGGAGTGCCCTGCTGTGCTGTGACAAAGGGGTGAGCCTTTGAGGCTCACCGCCAGGTGTTACAGCTCCTGCCTGGGGGAGGTGTTAGCATCTCCACCCAGTGCAGGCTTTGTTACTGGCCTCAGAGTGACAAAGGCACTCTCCCCATGGGGCCAGCTACATGTCTCTAGTGTGGCAGGCTGCTGGAACCAGTCAGCCTACACAGATAGTCGGTTAAGTTTCAGGGAGCACCTCTAAGGTGCCCTCTGTGGTGTATTTTACAATAAAATGTACACTGGCATCAGTGTGCATTTATTGTGCTGAGAAGTTTGATACCAAACTTCCCAGTTTTCAGTGTAGCCATTATGGTGCTGTGGAGTTCGTGTAAAACAGACTCCCAGACCATATACTCTTATGGCTACCCTGCACTTACAATGTCGAAGGTTTTGCTTAGACACTGTAGGGGTACAGTGCTCATGCACTGGTACCCTCACCTATGGTATAGTGCACCCTGCCTTAGGGCTGTAAGGCCTGCTAGAGGGGTGTCTTATCTATACTGCATAGGCAGTGAGAGGCTGGCATGGCACCCTGAGGGGAGTGCCATGTCGACTTACTCATTTTGTTCTCACTAGCACACACAAGCTGGTAAGCAGTGTGTCTGTGCTGAGTGAGGGGTCTCTAGGGTGGCATAATACATGCTGTAGCCCTTAGAGACCTTCCCTGGCATCAGGGCCCTTGGTACCAGAGGTACCAGTTACAAGGGACTTATCTGGATGCCAGGGTGTGCCAATTGTGGAATCAAAAGTACATTTTAGGTGAAAGAACACTGGTGCTGGGGCCTGGTTAGCAGGGTCCCAGCACACTTCTCAGTCAAGTCAGCATCAGTATCAGGCAAAAAGTGGGGGGTAACTGCAACAGGGAGCCATTTCTTTACACTTCCCCACCTGAAGTAGCTGCCGACACTACTGTGGCGGTGGACTGGGTGGCTGATGTGCTCACCTGGGTTCTGACCACCCTGGCCCGATGTGAAGGACGGGGGTAGGGGTAGGGAAGGGGTCAACGGCAGAGAGGAAAAGCTTCTTAGGGACACTGGGGCGGGAAGAGGGTGAAGGTTTGGGAGTGAAGGAAGAGGGAGTGGTTCTAGGAGGTGTCTGTCTGCTGTGTTTGGGTGCAGGTGCATGGGATGGATGCTGTTGTGAGGTGGATGGCTATTGGGTGTCTGAGTGCTTGCGTTTGCGTACTTTGGGAGGAGGGGGCACACAGACACAGTGGGAGAGGATACAGGGGACGTGTGCCTGGATGTGGGGGTGGTGACTGCCAGTTAGGGGTGTATAGTGATAGGCGTGATGGTGATGGGGTAGTAGATGAGGATGTAGTGCATGCAGGTGTGAGTGGAGATGCTACTAAGAGGGTAGTGGACGACAAGGAGGAGGGGACACAGTGGAGGCAGTGGATGTTGGTATTTCTGCATCTGGATGGTGTTTGTGAGTGCCTGTGGGATGATGTGTGGTGCTTGTGTTTGCCTGAGCCACTTCTGTGTGTCGTCTTGGGTGCATGCTGGTCTGAATGTGTGCTTGGGATAGGTTGGGGTTAGGGGAATGGGACTGGGTAGAGGAAGTTGGAGGTGGGGGGTTAGAGACAGGGACAATGGCTTCATCAGGGAGGAGGCCAGAGCCTAGATTCATCTCTGTTGGGCCGCCATGCCGGAGTGAATGCCCTCCAGGAATGCATTTGTTTGTTGCAAATGGCCTGCCAGCCCTGGATGGCATTCACTATGGTTGACTGCCCAACAGAGATGGATTGCAGGAGGTCAATAGCCTCCTCACTCAGGGCAGCAGGGCTAACTGGAGCAGGGCCTGAGGTGACTGGGGCGAAAGAGATGCCCACCCCTCCTGGGTGAGCGGGCATGGGAAACACGCTGAGGGGCTGCTGGGAGGTCGGTGCTGGTACAGAGGTGGCGGCTGTACTTGTAGTTGGGGTGTGCACTGAGATGTCTGCCACCAGCAAGGAGCTTCCATCAGAGGAGGTATCACTGTCCGAATTGTCCCCTCCTCTCTCCGCCGTGGTGCTCCCCTCGCCCTTCGTCCCACTGGTGCCCTCACCGTCAGTGGATTTGGCCTCCTGGGTCCTGTGGGATACAGCTCCCTCCATCACCGGTGCCTCTGCTCCTCCGCCAGATGATGCTAATGCACAGAAGGACAGGATGACAAAACAAATAGGGGGGAAGAGACAAAGGATACACTTGGTCAGTGACAGCACCAAGCACCACCATTGGCGTACATGAAACACACACAGAGGGAACAGCCCTATGCACTAGACAAAGCACTACGAGTCACAATGCTAGTCACCAGGTCACGGGCAGGAATACCTAATGCCAATAGCAGCATACCTGACACTCACGGACCCCTGCCCAGTAGTGGATGCCTACTAGCTTGGTAGGAGGTGGTGTTCATCAGCCCCTGCCCAACATGGGACCTACCCTGCTATGTCCGGCCTGGCCTAGGGGCACCAACAGGGCCACATCCCCCACCCAGAGACCACCTCTCCACGCGCAAGTAGTATATTGGGAAACTGTACTCATCCCCTTGTGGCTGCTGTGATGCCCTCAAGCGCCCATCTAGTTCTGGATAGACCGGCACCAGTATGCAGGCCATCAGGGGGGTCAGGGTTCGACGGGCACCCCTTTCTCATTGGGAGGCCATCACCAACTGGGCCTCCGCCGTCTTCCTTGCCTAGCGTCTCAGGTCCTCCCACCGTTTCTGACAGTGGGTGCTCTGCCTGGTGTAGACCCCCAGGAACTGCACGTCCTTGGCGATGGCACGCCATATACCCTTTTTCTGATGGACGCTGACCTGCAGAAATATAAAGATAGAAAAAGGTATCAGTCATACCGTCCGGCCTGTTACACTCATGGCTCACCATTGCCCTCCCATCCCCTTACACAAAGACATTTCCCACCATACACGCAGCACGCTGCCCAGAACCCTTCCACCAACCCCTACCCTACACGAGGCCCTCACACACAGCACTCCATGCATCCATGCCCCTTGCATCGTGCTCACAGTGTACTCACCTGTTGGTCTGGGGGCCCATACAGCATTCAGTACTGGGGTAGGACCCCATCCACCAGTCTCTCCAACTCTGCAGCGGTGAAGGCAGGGGCCTTTTCCCCAGTGACACGAGCCGTGGTAAGTTCCAGACACAGGTCACAGTAGCACTTGCAGTGTAGGTCCGTTCCTGTTAAAGGTCAGGTAGCAAATGAGTGAACAGATAGAAAATGGCAGTCACGTCCACGGCGGTGCGTACCATCACCGCCGGCGTACATCATCATCGGCCACTGTAACCCATAGGGCCCAATGACAACCAATGAGTAGTTGCACGGCGGTACTCGACCGCCTCCCGCAATGGCGCACAACGTCAGCGGCATTACCTCATTTCCACATGTCTATCTACACAGGACAGGCAGAGGCCATTTTAGGGGGGGCAGGCCATGGCACCTAACTGCGTCACAGTACACATAGGCACCATTTGGGCCTATCCAACAACATAATGGGGGTCATTCTTACTTTGGCGGGCGGCGGAGGCCGCCCGCCAAAGTAACCCCGTCAGAACACCGCACCGCGGTCGAAAGACCGCTGCAGTGATTCTGAGATTTGCCCTGGGCTGGCGGGCTGGCAGGCGGCCGCCAAAAGGCCGCCCGCCAGCCCAGGGCAAATCAACCTTCCCACGAGGACGCCGGCTCCGAATTGAGCCGGCGTAGTGGGAAGGTGCGACGGGTGCAGTGGCACCCGTCGGGTATTTCAGTGTCTGCATAGCAGACACTGAAATACTTTGCGGGGCCCTCTTACGGGGGCACCTGCAGTGCCCATGCCATTGGCATGGGTACTGCAGGGGCCCCCAGGGGCCCGGCGGCACCCCCTACCGCCATCCTTTTCATGGCGGGTTTCCCGCCATGAACAGGATGGCGGTCCGCCGCCATGGAGGATTCAATGGGGCAGCGGTAAACCGGCGGGAGACCGCCGGTTTACCCTTTCTGACCGCAGCTGAACCGCTGCGGTCAGAATGCCCTTCGGAGCACCGCCAGCCTGTCGGCGGTGCTCCTGTGGCCGGTGACCCTGGCGGTCACCGGCCGCCAGGGTCAGAATCAGGCCCAATGTTACTTTCACAACATGCAATGCAGTATAGTGTTTGGAAATGTGGAATACTGCCCAGCTGCTCCCCGTTTTGCCCCATAGATTACAACCACTGTGGATGAAAAGGAGATAGAGACATCCCTCATGTCCAGACCCCTGGGTGACTTGGCAACAATGGAGGACAGGCACATTATCCTCACCTATAGACTGGACAGGGCGACAATCACAGAGCTGTGTGCCCAATTGGAGCCAGACCTGATATCTGCTATCCGTCAGCCCACTGGGATCCCCCCTCAAGTCCTATCTGTACTCCATTTCTTGGCAATTGGCTCTTCCAAGTGACAGTGGGCTTGGCAGCAGGAATGTCTCAGCCAATGTTCTCAATAGTGCTGACCAGAGTGTTGGCTGACCTGAATAAACACATGCGCAGCTACATTGTTTTCCCCCAGGTGGAGGATTTGGCCACAGTGAAAGCTGATTTCTGTGCAATGGGATGTGTCCCCAACAATATTGGAGCTATTGATGGTACACATATTGCATTTGTACCCCACCCTGGGAAAAATGAACAGGTCTTCAGAAATCGAAAGAGCTTTCACTCGATGAATGTGCAGATAGTGTGCCTGGCGGACCAGTACATCTCCCATGTCAATACAAAGTATCCTGGGTCTGTGCATGATGCCTGCATCCTGAGGAATAGCAGCATCCCATATGTGATGGCTCAACTCCAGAGGCACAGGGTGTGGCTAATAGTTGGGCCCATGGTTCCCACCCAGTATATGTTGGTGTATGGGTATGGTGTTGGCCATGAGGGTTAATGTTTGGCTAACAGGTATGCCTCGATATTTGCAGGTGACTCTGGTTACCCCAACCTCTCATGGCTACTGACCCCTGTGAGGAATCCCAGAACAAGGGCAGAGGAACATTACAATGAGGCACATGGGTGAACAAGAAGAGTAATAGAGAGGATATTCGGCATCCTGAAGGCCAGGTTTTGTTGCCTCCATCTAACAGGTGGATTGCTGCACTACTCACCCAAGACGGTGTGCCAGATCATCGTGGCATGCTGTATGTTGCACAACCTTGCCTTACGTCGCCAGGTGCCTTTTCTGCAGGAGGACCAGGCTGGAGATGGGCGTGTGGCAGCAGTGAAATCTATGGACAGTGAAGATGAGGAGGCATAGGATGAGGATGAGGACAACAGAAGTGCTATTATAAGACAGGTCTTCCAATGACACACAGTAAGACACTGTAATTACACTTTACATTGACAGTTTTGTATTTGACATTGTCACTGGCATGCTGATTTTCCAACTTCTGTGGCCCCTTGCAGTACCCTTTGGCATCTCTATTTTCAGATATTTGTGACCCACTATCACTCCTGGTGTGTTGACTGCAGCCAACTACAGGTCATTCCTATGTATATAATACTGTACAGTTATATTGTAGTGTTTAAAGCTTGTTAAACAAATACATGGTTAAATGATTTGACAGACTCCATACTTGTATTTATTCAAATGGTGTTTATTTAAGTGCTAATGATTAGAGGGGGATGTGCAGTGGGCTGGGGTGATGATGGAGGAAAGTCCAGGATAGAGTCCAGTCTATTTGTATCACAGGTGATTTATACAAGGGGGCATAGGAAGTGGAGCAATGGCAGTTGACGGTGGACAGGGTGATAGAGTGGGACACAAGGGTGACATTCAGAAGAGTCTTTTTCCTGGCGGGGGTCTTGGCAATGTTCTCTGGCTTCTGCCTGGATCGCAGGGACCGTTTGCGCGGTAGTTCTCCTTCTGTAGGGGGTGGCGTGCTGGTGGCCTGTTGTTCCTGTGGCGGGTCCTCCTGTCCACTAGCGGCATCGGAGGTGGAAGTCTGTTCATCGGTTTGGCTAGTGTCAGGGGCCCGGTGGTGTGCCACTGCCTCCCTCATGGTGTTGGCCATGTCTTCCAGCACCCCTGCAATGGTGACCAGCGTGGTGTTAATGTTCTTCAAGTCCTCCCTGATCCCCAGGTACTGTCCCTCCTGCAGCCGCTGGGTCTCCTACAACTTGTCCAGTATCTGGCCCATCGTCTCCTGGGAATGATGGTATGCTCCCAGGATGTTGGTGAGTGCCTCCTAGAGAGTCGGTTTCCTGGGCCTGTCCTCCCCCTGTCGCACAGCAGTCCTCCCAGCTTCCATGTTGTCCTGTGCCTCTGTCCCCTGAACCGCGTGCCCACTACCACTGACCCCAGGTCCCTGATTATACTGTGTTTGTGGGGTTGCCTGGGGTCCCTGTAGTGGTGGACACACTGCTGATTGACATGTCCTGGGGACAGAGGTATGGGCCCGCTGGGTGGGTACTGTGGTGGTGTTTCCTGAGGGGGAGGCTATGTGGTGGTATGGGAATGTGCCTGGGTTACAGACTGTCCGGAGATCCCTGATGGGCCAGGTTGGGCATCCAGATCCAGGCATCCAGAGCTGCTGTCATCACTATGGGCATCTTCTGGGGGGGGACTGGCTGTCTGGGCAGCTCCTCTCCGGTGGCGTTGGGTGGGGGACCTGTGGGGATGTAAATGCAGTGTTATTGTTTCTGTGTGTGTCATCTTGTGCATGGGTGTGTTGTCCTGTATGGTTGGTATTGCCCTGGCAGCTTTGCCTTGTGTGAGTAGTGATTTTGTGGGCTAGGTGATTCTCTCTAATGTGCATGCTTTAGTGATGGGTGTCCATGCAGGTCTGTGAGGGGAGTCCATGCATTGGTGTTGCATGCAGGGCTTTGTATTGGGATAAGTGGGTTGTGATGGTGGGGTGTGTGTGAGGTGGTGGAGTGATGGGAGTGAGGGTAAGGGTGGGGTCAGTCCTCCTCCTACTCCTGCCAGGCCCTCAGGATGAATGATTGCCAAGACTTTCTCCTCCCATGTTGTTAGTTGTGGGGGAGGAGGAGGGGGTCCACCGCCAGCCCTCTGTACAGCTTTTTGGTGTCTTGCAGCTGTGGAACGCACCTTCCCCCGTAGGTCGTTCCACCTCTTCCTGATGTCATCCCTTGTTCTGGGGTGCTGTCCCAAGCCGTTGAACCTGTCTACGATTCTCCACCATAGCTCCATCTTCCTTGCAATGGACGTCTGCTCCCCCTGTGATCCGAATAGCTGTGGCTCTACCCGGACAATTTCCTCCACCATGACCCTTAGCTCCTCCTCAGAGAACCTGGGGTGTGGTTGCGGTGCCATGGGTGTATTGTGAGTGGTTTGGGTGAGGGTGTGTTGGGTGCTGTGTTGGGGTGTGTAATGTTGGGTGCGTGGATGGTCAATAGGTGATGATGGTGTTTGTCTGTGGTCTTGTCTGTGGTTTTGCTATCTCTCTTGTTGCACTTGTTTGAAATGGTAAAGTGTTATGGGTAATGTGTGTGTGTTTTATAGTGGTGTGTGGGTGTGGTGTGTGTATAAGTGTCAGGTGTGTGTAGTGAGAATTGTCCAATGTGGTGGTGTTTTGTATGTGTGTGTGTGTATTTTGAGCGGGGTTTTATGTACCGCCAATGGTTTACCGCGGTTGAATGTCCGCCGCAGTGATTCATGGGTCATAATGCTGTGGGCATAGCTCTGTTGACATAACGGTGTGGGTTTTGGTACCGCCACTTTATAACTGACCTTTGGGCTGGCGGACTTGTGTGTGTGGCTATATAGTGACAGATTGCTATGTGTGGGTCATAATATGGGTGGCGGTAATCCGTTGCGGTGGTGGTATGTTGGCGGCAGTCAGCATGGCGGTAAGTGGGATTTTCCGCCAATGTAATAATGAGGGCCTACGTGCATAATGGGCTTATAATTATGCTTCATTTTTTGTTAAAGGCAGCTTTATATTGTGCACTGTTTTTATTTGATAACACTGTTCTACATCTATTTTTGAGTAATTGTATGTCCTAACCACCAAGGACATTTCTGTGCTTTACAAAGATATTCTGATATTGTGGCTCCGTGTGCTGATGGATATCTATTGATGTATATGTTCATATGACAAAGGGGATTTTAAGAAAATGCAGTAGTGATGTTACAATAGTTTAGAGGGTTCCATATGGGATTTACATTAACAGTACATTGAGTTCCTTTTATAGGGAATACAATGTTTGTGAATTGTGGTTTATGGCCACTTCTGTGAGGGGGGTGTCAGTGGGGAGGAAACTTAAGTGAGAGGAACACAATCTTAGTTCTTGCCTGAAAAACAGAGGTGAAAGCCTTAGTCTCAAGAAAAGTAAGATAATACTCCAGAGGTTGAAGGTGAATTAGGAGAAAGTCAGTTGTCTTAATTTTACCTCGTATGTTTCTGTTGTTTGTATGATCGGTTTGGGCTATACGTTTAGGTGTGACTGGCAAAATAGAATTTTGTCACAAGGTAGCCCACTTTCTGGGTGTATAATCTTTTGTAAATGATGCACAAGGATTGTGACCTTTAAGCTATCTGGGAGGTGGATCCAATAGAGATGGCGACTCCACTGGCCCTCTGGTCATCCTCTGTTTGCTTCCTCCTTCACAGCTCCACCTACTGCTGCCACTGCTGCTGATCCCTCTGAGAGCCTGCCTGCTCTAGGATTGAGGCCCACCTCCACCCACAGGCACCCACATGTGCCTCATCCCTGGTGGCCTAGTGGCCATCTGTATCTGTCTGTCTCCTTCTTTCTTGCCCTTTTCATCTTTTTTACTCTTTTTGTCTGTTTTTCCCCTCTTTGCACTCTTGTGCTGCTTTTGTTTTCCTGTGCTATGCCCCTGCTGCACCTGCAGTCTTGCCCCCTACCTACAAAGCGCTTTCCCACCCTCCAACCTCCCAGCTGACCAGCCCCTTCCACCTCCCTCCCCTTCTTAATGGCGTCTGCTGCGTAACTGCACAGTGGGTGCATGCAGAGAACGGGCCACTGGCATGCCAAAGGTGCGCCAAAATCAAGCCTGTTTGCACCCGTCCATGCCTGGACCACGCCCAGGGTCACAGACCTTGGTTCCCACACCACCCACCGATGCGATGCCAATGCTTTACACACCCTCAACCCTGTAAAATCCTCAGTCTTCCATGAAGCCGACCCGAAGAAAACTCATGGACCATTCTCGTGACGCTTCTGCTCCCTCACCTGCCTCCGCATGCCACACCACCCTGCCTGTAGCCCAGGCGGACACTTCAACTGCATAGTCCTTCATTCCTGCTCTCTCATCAAACATGCAATAGAAGTTTGGGACCTCCTTGACTCGATCGCCCCTCATGTCACCTTCCTCATAGAGACCTGGATCACCCCCACCTCAGCCCCAGACATTGCCACTTCCATTCCCAATGGCTACAAAATCATCCACAAAGACATAATTAATTGACCGGGAGGAGGCATCACCATAGTCTACAGGAACACCCTCTGCCTATCGACCACCATAGAGACAATGTACCAGCCAACCACCCTCGAACACCTATACTTCCAAACTCAGACCAACCTGAGCACCTCCCTTTATGGCACGCTTGTCTACAGACTGCGCAAGCCTGGCCCCAGTTCAGCGAAATCATTGCCTACCTCGTTGCCCCCCACGCACTCACCTCCACTGACTACATCCTACTCTGGAACCTCAACTTTCACCTCAATAACCATGACGACCCAAACACCATTACCCTCCTGGACAACCTTGCCACCCTCGGTCTCAAGCAACTAGTCAACCTTCCCACTCACTCAGCATGTCACACCTTTGACCCCGTCTTCTCAGCAGGAATCAACATCCCCATCTCTCACATCTATGAACACCATTGGACTGACCACTGATGCGTCCATTTCGCTTTCTCGAAGACCACCCCACACCACCATGGCCCTGTACCCCCTGGCAGAAACTGGAATAAAGGCACTGAAGCCCAACTCACCAACGCACTCAGCTACTTCCCCCAATGGATGCCACAAACGCAGACAACTCAGCACACAACCTGCACAGCTGGATCACAGAATGCGCTAACACCATAGTCCCCGTCAGAAAACCGACCGGAAACCAGCACCGTAAGAAACCTAGCTGGTTCACAACAGAACTCCCAGAGTCAAAAAGCACCTCTAGGTGACTAGAATGAAAATGGAGAAACAGCAAAACAACCACAGGCCACACAGCCTACACCACGCACCACCAGTGAATCAGAGCTTCCAGGAAAGCTGCCATCTACGAACGCATCAGCGCCAATGCACAACAACAAGGAGATATTCACCATAGTCAAGGAATTCACGAACCCCGGAATGGACACCTCAGACACCCCCCCCAAAGACCACTGCGACAACCTTGCCACCTTTTTCCACTGAAAAATCCAAGACATATATGAAGGATTCAAGAACCAAAACCCGGCCCCACCATCAACCAGCATCACTACAGGCCTCACGCCGCAGCAGACCCTGAACCATTGAAACCCTATCTCCAAGGAAGACACCTAGAAACTCTTGAGCTCCATCTGTTCAAGGGCACACTCAGACCCATGCCCACATCACATTTTCAACTTGGACAGTGCCACCATGGCACCAGAGCTTTGCCGGACTATCAATCAATCCATCAAAACTGCCCTTTCCCATCTGACCCGAAGCACGCAGAAATCAACCCGCTTCTAAAGAAACCCTCCGCCGACCCAAGGGAGATGAAGAATTACAGACCCATCTCTCCGCTCCCCTTCCTGTCCAAGGTAACAGAAACACTCATCAGCATGCAACTCACGGAATTACTCAAATTGAATCACATCCTAGACCCCTCCCAGTCTGGATTCAGGAGCAACCACAGCACCGAAACAGCCCTCCTTGCAGCCACCGGCAACATCCGTGCCATACTGGACCAGGGAGACACGTCTGCCCTCATCATCCTCGACCTCTCCGCCGCGTTCGACACAATCTCCCACTCCATCCTTTGCACCAGACTCCACAACGCCCGCATCTGCTGCAAAGCACTGGAATGGATTTGATCCTTCCTCACCGGAAGACCCCAGATTGTCAGACTCCCACTGTTCACCTCGGCATCCAAAGAAACCTGCTGCAGAGTATTCCAGGGATCCTCAATAAGACCGACCCTCTTCAACATCTACATAGCTCTGCTCACTCAACTCGCTAGACAGCATGACCTAAATATAGTCTCCTATGCCGACAATACCCAGCTGATCCTCTCCCTGACCGACAAGGTACATTTCCACAACGGAATGAGAGCAGTCGCCGCTTGGATGGAAACCAGCTGCCTCAAACTCAACTCGGAGAAGACTGAGATCCTCGTACTCGGCTCCACCCCCTCTGCCTGGGACGACAGACTGGTTGCCAACTGCCCTAAGAAACTCCCACACCCCCACCGACCACACTCGCAGCCTGGGCATCATCCTGGACTCCATGCTTTCCATAACCAGTCAAGTCAACACAGTTTCATTGTCATGCTTCCACACTTTGCATCTCCTTTGGAAGATCTTCAAGTGGATCCCCACCTAGACAAGAAGGACGGTTATCCACGCTCTAGTCAGCAGCAAATTGGGCTATGGCAACGCACTCTACACCGGCATCACAAAGAAGCTACAAGCAAGACTACAGAGAGTCCAGAATGCAGCAGCCAGACTCATCCTGGACATCCCTCACCAAAGCCACATTTTCGGCCACCTCAGAGACCTTAGCTGAGTCGCGGTCGCCAAACGCATCACTTTCAAACTACTGACACACACCTACAAGGCTCTGCACAGCATAGGACTGGACTACCTCAACCACATTCTGACCTTGTACACCCTGCCAGGCAACTCCGATCCTCCTAACTTGCCATTGCCTCCATCCCCAGAATCAGGAAGGGAGGCAGACCCTTCTCTTACCTCTTACCTCGTAGCCCAAACATGGAACACACTCCCACTTAACCTCAGACAGGCCGCCTCACTGAAGCAGTTCAGGAAGGATCTCAAGACCTGGCTTTTCGGGTGATCAGCACTCCCACAACAGCAACTTGAGACCCCATGGGTGAGAAACCGCACTTTACAAGTACCTGATTGATCAATTGATTTGATTGATGTCAATGGATGGTGTCTTATATAGTTATGTATGTGTTATGTTATGGTATAATATTATGTTATGTTATAATGGATTTATAAAGTGCGTGCACACCCCGAAGGGTTCCATGGTGCGGCAGCTGTGATGCAGACTACTTTGACTTAGCTTTAGACCTGTTTGAGGAGCCAGGTTTTCAGCAGAGACCTAAATTTCATATAATTGATGGAAGACGTTCTCTTCGGGGAAAGGAGTTCCATAACTTTGGGGAAAATCTGGAACCACCAAGTCTCGGTCTAATAAATTTTAGAACCTCCAGGACACTTTGGTTGGATTATCTAAGGTTACGCTTAGGAAAGTATTTCCAAATTTAGGCGAAACAAATGTGGGACTTCTCTCATGGAGATCTTTGAAGATTAGGCATACAGTTTTGAAGATGGTTCTCTGAACTATTGGGAGTTCGTGAAGTTTTTCCAGAAGAGGAGTGATGTGACATAATCTAGGCTGAGGCCACACCAGCCTGGCTTCCTGATTTTTAACCAATTGCAGCCATTGAGATAGCTTCTGTGGAAGTCCCAGGTAGAGAGAATTAGCATAGTCAAGCCGAGACATAACCAATGAAATAAAGATCTAAATGATAGCATTGTTTGTAAAATATTTCCGGACTTTCTTTATTTTTTGAAGCTGAAAAACAGGCCTAGGAGACAGCACCGATCTGGGGCTCCATAGATAGATCTTTGTACACGAGTACCTCAAGACATTTGGCCTATTTTATGGGTAACAGGGGAGAGTCGTTCGTTCTCCAGTGATCAAATAGGCAGCTTGGCATCAAGCATCGGGGAGAGTCCTTGTGTTCTCCGGTGATCAAATAGACAGCTTCATGGAAGTCAGCCATGTGGAATGAGTGTGGTGTTTGGGAGGATGGGGAGCTGGACGTTGCATTCATTTGCATGGGTGACAATAAGGGTTTGCATGTTTGCGTGGAAGGTGAGGGATGGTGGAAACAATCTTTGCAAAAGAGACTGATTTGGTACTAGCCTGCTTGAGGATTTTTGCTGACACAGCCTTAGAAGAAGAGAATTTATAAATGTTTCTTTGAAGTAAAGGAATGGTGGCCACCAGCCACCTTGCATTGTGCTAAGCCACCCCTTCAGCTGCTTCTGCTGTCTGTCGCAGCTTGATCAGATAAAATGCTGTTTTGTTAGAATTGACTCTTAGGTGTACAGTGGATATCCCTGAATGTTTCAGGCCCTGGAAGCCAACAACCAGTCACCTGTAGGTTATGTCATATTTCAATCGTCAGCAGCTCGACTTGTGATATGAGTATGTAAGCCGTTTTGCTTCTTGAGACAGACTACTGAAAAACGGGGCACGCCTTTGATGTTTTAAACTCTTAGCAAATATGCATCAGAGGTCGCTCCTTCATGGGAAAAATGATGCCAAACTTGAGGTGCACCTGATGGTAGCAGACTAAGCACAGTTTGGTAAACAAAGATAAACGCTTGCCTACATTTTATTTTAAAAACCTGAACCTTTCTTCCACAGTACAACACAAACACATTACGCTTCTGTGAAGTTTGTTACTTTTTTTTACCCTACATCAAAAAATGTGGTCTGCTTCATTTATGAAAAACAGAATAAAACGAGATAATTTAAAGATCAATCATCGTTGGTGAGTACACGAAACAGTACTATTCTAGTGGTTTTGTTGCTTATAGCCATACACATTGTCACAGTAAGTAAAATGTCAACATTCCTATTACGTGAAGTACTATATTCCACTACAAATCTTTCAGAGGTATGTGAAGACAGTCGGGTTCTTTCCTTTGCAAATTTTAAATTCTGTGCATAGGACATTACGCCTGAGAATAGCAGTCTATTTTCTAAAGCTTTGCTATGAACAATTCAGTCCAGCCATCTTGATAGCAGTCTATGTGCTAGAGCTTTTCTTGACCAATTCAATCTTGCTATCTTGAACTTAAACTTACAAAACGTGTAAAACTCTCCTCACAAACAGCAAGCAACATACGCACTGGCAAAACCAATAGGTTTCACCTCTAAAACGCCAAGCTATTGGCTTTGACAATTACTTTTTAGGGTCGAGCCTGCGTTGGATGCGCTCGCGCATGCGTATCGCAGCGACACTCTTTTGTATTTAGAAAAGGGCTCGGAGCCCTGTCAACTTCACATCAGTGTTTTTTATTGGTTCGTGGGCTTGCCTAATAAAATCTGCTTGTTTTCATTAGTCGAGGCAGGCATAACTCATTCCTTTTCCGGTGGCTAGCCCTCCTCAAGCGAAGCGACCAAGTACAGAAAACATGCGAGGCTCGCTGTTTTCCATCGGGCTCGTGGACTTCTTTTTCTCTAATTTACGAGCACGGTCTCCCTTGGCAGAAGTCGATCGCTTTACATAGTTAATTTCACTTTTTCGGGTTATGTACATAAATGCACTTTTGCCCGATAGGTGATGCTTGTTATTCTTGCCGTCATTACTCCTTTATGGAACTGCCCCCGTGCCGTTGCTCGCTCCATTGGTATTCTATACCCCCCACGCTCTCGGTTTATCTGTTCCTTGTCAGTGGGTATGTACGGACAGGGGATTCATGGCTTTCTTTCACTCACTTATTCTCCACAGGGAGTCAGTCTAAAGCGCCATCAGTCCTTTCCTGCTGTTCACCCTAGGTGCTGTTGTTAAACAGCCACCAAAGAATGTATTTGAAGTCAGACTTCATGCAGTGCTGAAAAACTAAACGAGCGCAAAATAGTGCCAGCAGCACTGGCTGATAAAGCCAATTGGTCTGGTTTAATTCTGTTGTTGCTTGCTTTCCCGTTGTGCTACGTAGTGCTGCTGTTTGTGTGCACTAAATTCTATGTCAGGACCGGAGGCTCAGATTATGCTTCTCTTTCTATGCTTTATTTTCCAACAGCAGCCAATAAGGGAAGACAATGTCAAAAAACTACATATCCCATAAATCAAAGTATACACACAATAACCATAGAGAACAGAGTATAAAACACAAAGAGGCCATGACACTTCCTCTTTCTTTGCTGCTTCCGCAGTCAGCTAAGTGCATTCCTTTATTCTCGCTTTGGTGATTGATTGTAATCGAGCGCGTGCCGCTAATTGCTTTTGTTTTGTGGAGCGGGAGTGTCAGTTCGTCCGACTCTGAATTTTTCTGTTGAGGCGGATCGGCAGAAATTTGAAAGTGCCCGTTCCCCGCGTTGTGGCGCGTTTTTTCTCCTCACGCGCCCGTGCTTTCTCGTTGCCCTGACGACCGTCCCGTGTAGACGCGCTGTCAGAGAAACGGAAAGACGCGAGCGCTGTCTCCCATCGGCTCTCGTCCCTGCGCTTGGATATGCAAGGTTTTTGGGCTATTTTCAGCTTCCTCTTTTGTGCCGGACCGCCTCAGATTTACTCCCTGACGCCCTAGGTTCACGTTGTGACCAGGGCTGTACAATTGAATTAGGCGCTGCCTAGGGTGCTGCAGGCTGGCTCCCTCCACACTCTAAGTCATTTTCAGCAGTTTTGAAATTTTTTCTACTGCTTTCATCCTGCCGGGGTGTGCACTCCCTCTGACTGTAGTCTTTGACTACCCATAATCCACGTTTGTACGTGACAGAAATTCGCAGAATCCACGTTCCCTGCGTGACTGTAATAAGATGGCCCACTCATATTCTTATGAGGACGAAGAATACTTTGGGGATGAGCCTCCCTTTTTTGATGAAACTCTGGCTGGCGCATTGGACAATACGGTGCAGCTCTCTATAAATAAAGCACTGGAGAGGGCTCTGGGTCCCCTCACTGTTCATTTCGAGAGTTTTGCGCGCCAGAAGGTTTGGTTGCCCCCCATTGCATCTTCGGAGGAAGCGCGTTCGGACCAGCCCTCTACCTCTAAGGGTAAGGCTAAGACCAAATCTTGGGCTCACTCCGATATTTTCAGAAAATTGGCCTCTTCCATCCAAAAGGAACATGGTTATAGTTCCTCCCAAGCTCAGGACGCTTATGGTTCGGATTCGGACCAGTCATCCTCCAAATCATCGTCCGGGTCAGATTCTGAGGAGGATCTCGGTACCAGACCAGGCACGAGCAAGTGCAAAAAGTCGGAGTCTACCAAAGCCCCTCCTACCAAAGCACCTAAGGTACTGACATTCAGTCCAGAAGAGATTGTCCACCCTCGCTCTTCCAGCTGGGTTCCTCCACCCGAGGTGGCTGAATACCTCCAAAAACATATCAGGGCTAGTTTTGATAAGGATGTGAGGGCCCGGCTTCAGGCAGAATGTTCTCGCCCTGAGTTGGAGGTTAAGGTTACGGATACACCGGATGTGGACACCTTTTTAAAGAAATGGGCGAAAGACCCCAAAAAGGGCCTCGACCGAGCTTGGCGCGCTTGTCAAGACAAGCTTCTTGACCTCTCAGGTCCTCTAGACAAGATCTTAGAGATGGCTTACGTGGCCAAAGAGTCGCAATCCCCTATCGACCCGGACATCTTGGTAGGATGGGCTCAACGTGCCATTTGCCACTTGGGTAATGCCAATGTGGCTTTGTCAACAGAGAGGAGACGTTCTATCCTCATGCGAATCGATCCTCAGCTTACGGAACTCGCCACCTCAGAAGCGGGTCCGGTGGCCAAGGGGCTACTGTTCGGGGCTCCTTTCATCAAGGATTTGGCCAAGTTTGCTGCGACTTTCAACACCTTGGACAAGGCGCAACTGTCGCTCAAAAAAGTTTTCAGGGAGACTCTTTTTCGGAGGGCCAGACGCCTGCGGGGGCGCTCGTCTGGCTGCTCCTATTACCAAGGCCCCCGTCGCAATGCCCTCTCCAGAGGCCGCAATTACTACAGGGAAAAACAAGCAAGCTCTACCTTCTATCCCACGCGTCCCCGTGGAGGTAGAGGTCGCTACCGCAAGTCCTCTTCCAGAGCTCAGCAAGGAGACTCCCAGGGTCACGCCACTTCAGGTGAGACTAATCCACCCTTCCGAGGTAGTTCTTGGGGGCAGGGTTCAATCTTGTTTGACAGAATGGCAAAAGTTATCCAGAGACCCATGGCTGTTACAAACCGTTCAAGGGTTCAGATTGGAATTTTACCAGACCCCTGTTCAGCAAAGCCCCCTTCCTCTTCCCCGTTTTTCCCATCACGATATCGACATCATAGACTCCGAGGTACAGGCGCTCCTCAAGAAAGGTGCTATTTGCCGAGCTGTTCCTCATCCCAGGGGTTTCCTAAGCCCCATTTTTCTTGTAAACAAGAAAGGGGGAGGTTCGCGTTTAGTCCTAAATCTCAAGGAATTCAACGCATGGCTGGTTTACAGACATTTCAAGATGGAAGGAATCCATCTTCTCAGGGACATACTGCAGGAAGCGGATTGCTTAGTGCATCTAGACTTAAAGGACGCCTACCTAAGTATCCCTATTTTCCCACCTCATCGGCGTTTCCTTCAGTTTCTGTGGCAAGACCAGTGCTTCGAGTTTCAGGTTCTCCCCTTTGGGCTTTCCTCCGCTCCTTGGTGCTTCACCAAGGTAATGAGGCCTGTAGTGGAATCCCTTCGGGCAAGAGGTGTGTGTCTGATAGTCTACCTCGACGACCTGATAATTATGGCTCAAGACCCCCTTCGCCTGCAGGTCCACTTGTCTTGGACGATCCAGCTTCTCCAAGATCTGGGTTTCATAATCAACCAACCCAAGTCTTGTCTCCATCCGTCCCAACAGATAGAGTTTCTCGGCTTCAGGATAGACTCGGTGACAGCTCAGTTAATCCTCCCTCTGCTGAAGGTGCGCAATATCAAGAAGGAGTTGCGCCTACTTCTATCCAGACAGAAGGTATCTTTGAGGAACTTAGCCAGGATGGTGGGCCTTTTATCCTCCTCGATCCAGGCTATTTTCCCGGGGCCCCGTCATTACAGAGCCCTCCAACGGCTCAAGATCTCTCATCTACAGAAGGGCTTGTCTTATACAGACTTAGTTCCTCTGAATCCAGAGGCCCGCTCGGAGATAACCTGGTGGTTAGAGCACATGGAGGCATGGAACGGACGAGCGATCTTCGGCTCTGCCCCAGATGTCATTCTGGAATCGGATGCCAGCAGATGGGGTTGGGGAGCCCGGTGTGGGGATGTGACCACCAGGGGCCGTTGGTCGGAGGAGGAACTCCACTTCCACATCAACTGCCTGGAGCTTCTAGCCGGATCCTTCGCAATCCGGAGTGTCTCTCCTCTGAAGGCAGATTGTTGCATTCTCTTGAGGATGGACAACATCTCCGCGGTCAGGTATGTGAACAAGCTCGGAGGCACCAGATCCCCGACCTCAGCTCGCATTGCCAGGGATTTCTGGCAATATTGCCTTCAACATCGCATCTCTGTGATTGCGGAGTACCTCCCAGGGACTCGCAACACAGTGGCCGATTGGAATTCCAGATTCCTCCGGGATTCCAGTGACTGGATGCTACTCCCCAACGTGTTTGCCTCTCTCAACCACAGATGGGGCCCTTTCTTGATAGATCTCTTTGCCTCGAGATTGAATCGACAGCTGCCTCTATTCTTCAGCTGGAGACCAGATCCGGAGGCGGTGGCCACCAATGCCTTTCTCCAGGACTGGTCTCCCCATCGAGCGTATGCCTTCCCTCCGTTCAGCATGATTCCTCGAGTCATTGCCCAAGTTCGTCGTCTGAGGACGGAAATTGTGTTGATAACCCCTCTTTGGAGGGCTCAAGCTTGGTTTCCCTTAGCACTAGACCTCCTGTGCGATTTCCCTCTCCTAATCCCTCCTCTTCACAACCTTCTCCGGGACCCTCTGGGGTCTCCGCACCCCTTGATAGTTCAGGGCAAGCTTCGACTGGTAGCTTGGAGAATCTCAGGCGTCATTGGTTCCTGCCAGGCATTTCAGAACAAGCTTCTAAATTCATCCTCCAGGCTTGGTCCCCCAGTACTCTCAAGCGGTATGCTTCTGCTTGGAAACAATGGAGTCATTGGTGTAAGGAACGGAGTTCCGATCCCTTTAACGCTGATGTCAGTTTAGTGGTCAATTTTCTGGCTTCACTGGCGGCTTCAGGCCTAGCTTTCAGATCAATCAATAATTATAGATCTGCTATTTCCGCAGGTCATTCTCCAGTTCAAGGCAAACCTATAGGTGAGCACAATATTGTCTGCAAATTAATGAGGGGTATTCGTCTGTCGAATCCTCCGCGTCCAAATATGCCTCTCTGTGGGACGACAACGTAGTGCTTACGTTCATTTCGTCCTGGCCAGATAACGAATACCTTTCTCGTAAGCATCTCTCGGCCAAATTGACCTTATTGCTATGCCTCATTTCATGCAAGAGAGTATCGGATGTGGGCTCCCTTGATTTGCAGGGCAGGATTTTTTCCCCTTCGGGGGTCTCTTTCTCGATCTCCAAACGTACTAAAACGGGTACCAGATCAGCTTCTTACCCTGCTTTCCCTCATAACCCCAAATTATGCGTGGTACAATGTTTGAAGGCCTATGAAGCGGCTACAGAAGAATTCCGTACAGACCCTAGGGGTCAGTTGTTGATTGCTCTTCAGAAGCCTTTTAAACCAGTATCGTCAGCTACTCTAGCTTCTAGCTTCTTTCTGAAGCAGGGATTAATGTCTCCATGTTTGGAGCTCATTCAGTTCGTGGAGCTATGGCTTCAAAGTCCTTTAGTTTAGGCATGAGGTTGGAGGATATTATGAGGGCGGCAGACTGGTCGTCTGAATCTACTTTTAAGACCTTCTATCATAAGCCCATTGTGGACATTGCATCGATCGTAGTGGATCAGCTTTGAACTAGCATAATCTGAGCCTCCGGTCCTGACATAGAATGAAAAATTTTCAAGCTTACGCGTTAAGAATTTTCAATTCTATTAAGGACACGGAGGCGAGGATTATCCCTCCCGAGTGACAATAAGACCTCTGCTTACGAGTTAAGTATTCTCTTTTCAGTTGATGTCTCATTGTTCGCCCACCCTGTGATGTTATCAATGCATGTAATTTTGAAAACAATGGTTCCATGACACATACTATTATTAGTTTTGTTTCTTTTCTTCACAGGTGTGGATCAGAGTTGAAATTATTCGTTCCAAGAAGGTGTGGATCAGAGTTGAAATTATTCGTTCCAAGAATGTACAGATCTGGATGGTTTCATTCGTTTCCTTTCCGGGGATCCTGTGTTTTGGATGTTGGATCGTGTTTTGTCCGATTTGATGATGTTACAATTATTGACTCTTACTGACTGAATTCTCGCAAAGAAAGAGGAAGTGTCATGGCCTCTTTGTGTTTTATACTCTGTTCTCTATGGTTATTGTGTGTATACTTTGATTTATGGGATATGTAGTTTTTTGACATTGTCTTCTCTTATTGGCTGCTGTTGGAAAATAAAGCATAGAAAGAGAAGCATAATCCTCGCCTCCGTGTCCTTAATAGAATTGAAAATTCTTAACGCGTAAGCTTGAAAAATGTTCATCCACACGGCAGACAGAGGTGTTTCCTTGACTGGCTTCAGTGTGCTGCGAATGACGATAGCAGCAGTTGCTATATGCTCAGTCATTTACCTACCCAAAAAGATGAAAGGCTGATGTGGCGCTAATTGGACTAGAGCTCATGGCCTAGAAAGAAGTCAGGGTGTATTTATATATCAGGACCAAGGACTGAGGTATCTTGCCAGGAACACATCTGCACATTTCTAACAAATAACTGCTCTTCTGGGCACTTGTTATACTAAAACTCCCATTTTTCTTTCAATGATGAAAAGCAGCAAGTTGTCAGTGCGCCTCCCGAACCCCACAGTTGTTTATTTTGCAAACAAATCTGCACAAAATACACCGTACTCTAATAATGTAACTTGGAAATGCAGTGATCTCTGTGTGTGATCGTTACGTCATATTTAGCATTACAGAGGGCCAACTCAGCCATTCATAGTTCTAAGGGCGAAAAAAGGATTGTCCCTGACTTCAATAACACCACTGTCACTTATCGCGGTGCTCTCAAGCCCGGGTGTTAAACGGTAAATTAAAGCAAGTTACTAATTGTAATTTTCATTTTTAACTTTTTTTTAAATGTTTAATTACGTAAATACCGAATTTTTACATCTGAGAATAGTGTACACGTAGCAATTTTTCTCTCTCAAGGAGAGTTTGGCAGATACATTCCTCAGACTGCAAATATGAGATAATAATTTCCAAATATTTTTTTGTGTTGCTCCGTGGCTGCAAAGAAAGTGCCATAATGCTGCTCTGCATCATTAAATGGCACTAGCATACAAGTTAATGGTAGAAACGCTCATTTTACCTCTTTGGATTAAGGATTGAAGGCAGAGTTGGCCCTGCGGGGATTACATTCAAGTGCTGTGGTTTCCCGTTAGATCTGTGAAGGAGGTGCTCTGCCCGCGCGTCGCAGCCCTCTGGAGCCTGCAATCCTGTGCACTGCATTTCAGTGAGTACTAAGGAGTAGCCAGTGATATGTCTGAAAGTGCCTCACGACCTCTGCCTCAGCTTCTCGCTGTTGGAAACTGCTGCCCTGAGTATGTCAGTATTTTGCATAGTCTGTCATACCTAATAACTGATATATTCAGCCTTGTTGTTCTCATGTTGTCCACCTCAATAAAATATCCCGTGTTGTGATTGGAAACTTTGATCTGTAAGTTTCTTTTCATCATGTGCACTGATCTACAGAACTAGCCTGTTTGATCAAATATCACTCATTGTGATCATCAGACTCACTTGATCATTTCCAGTTTAAGAAGAACTGAAAAAACGTACTCTAGGTATTTCGTAGTGGGTACTCTTTGTACAATTAAAAACACACACACATGTCCAATTTTACAAACAGATCACTCTTGGTACACAGTAAACCGACAGATGTTTGCAGAGCCTGACATCGGTGGCACCATTGCAGTGATGGAGCCTGTCTGAAGCCGAAGCCCCCCCCTTGGTGCTTGGGAGCCCCCCATCAAGAATCATTAGAGATCTGCAGGACCACCTACATGTACATCTTGCTCGCGTTCCAGCACATGATCAAAACGGAGTCTGACGATGAATAGAGAGGGGTTCGGTGCGTCTGATCCTCCAACCTCTTCAGGCCTCTCGATCCTTCCGAAGACTGTGCTGTGTGTCCCCTCCCAATTCTGGTTCAACCCCAACTCCCACCGGAGCACCTTCTGCAAGCCACGTAATCACTTCATTGTGCCAACTGTCAGGTACCTGTGTTACTGCCTCATGCAAAGTCACTCTTTCTGTCCCTTCAACAAAACCAGCTCAAATGATGTACATTTCAGATTCATTTTGTTTGTGCTGCTGAATCAAAGGTACTCACTTTCATATCATGTAATGCTGACCAGTTTGTATCTCATTATAATGTGATCATTCGTCAGGAGGCCAATAGCCAAGCCGTTGTCCCTTCTGGATCTGTGAAGGTGAGAGTCCCCTAGAAAGGATCCGCAATTTACTTGGCTCAAAACGTGCAATAGGTGAGCGCCAAAACCATTTCTTCGGATCACTAAAGGCCCTTGAGTGAAACCAAACCAAAATATATAGTAAAAGACATTGTCGTTTACAATGCCAATAGCTCTAACTTTCACATTTGCAAATGCTTGTTTAATACTTTCTTACAGCCTTTCTCAGGGACGTTGCAGGAACTACGGTGTGATTTAAGCTGCCGGAAACCTGATCTCAAAGTGTCAGTAGGACCAGAAGTTGTTAAAGAAAACGTTTCCAAATCGTGTGCTCGCTGCTGCTTCAGCGGGCCAATTAGACGAGATGGAAACCGAGCAGGCTGTCGCCAGGCCTGGCTGCACGAATAGCAAACAGGCTCGAAAGCAAACAAACGACTCCACAGAGCGTGGCCGTCGGAGGACCGCTGACCCCTTCGTCCCAGGCCAAAACATGGATGAGTCTGTGGGCAATTCACTCTGACATCAGTTAGCAGCACGAAATTACCAGAAAGCAATTAATCAGGGAAAGTCTCCACACAGAAGGTGGGTAAATAAACCGCTGCTAACATTCTGAGCCACTTTAAGTTGCAGATAAGAGGATGGGATGGGGGCAATCCGTCTTCCTGGACTCTCCTTGGGTCACTGGTGGCTCCTCGGCATCCTCAACCATTTATTTGTCTTCGAGCAGGAACATTATTTATTTATCCAGCCTTGACGAAATACTCAAGTATTTCGTAAACAAAGCGCGACACTCCTCTCGAAGCAGACATTTCTAATTTCCTGCATTCGGCAGACAAAAAAATACAATTACATACACGCCTTCTTTTTTTCTAAACTCAATACGCACTCAAGAGGCCTTTAAAAACACCCTTGTGTGAAAAGACAGGGAGTGACATAAAACCATATTTCAGTGTGATTACAAAGAGAGTGGTGATGGAATGAGCTTTTCTGCTTCATGGCACTATTGTCCATGCACGTGTCACGGCTTTAAAGTGTAACAACACAGGTAACAGTGTGTGCTTTTCTACAATACTTAGCCCGTTTTTAGGGTCGAGCCTGCGCTAGCATGTGCTTGCGCATGCGTATCGCTTGCGAGACGCTTTAGTAGTTAGAAAAGGGCTCGGAGTCCCGTCCATGTCACGTCAGTGTCTTTCATTGGTTTGTGGGCTTGACTTTTAAAATCTGCTTGCTTTCATTAGTGGAAGGCATGCATACTTCATGCCTTTTCCGGTGGTTAGCCTTCCTTCAGTGCAGCGACCAAGTACTGAAAACATACAAGGCTTGCGGTTTTCGGTCCGGTTTGTGGATTACTTTTTCTCTTTTTTCGCAGCGTGATCTTGCTGGGCAGAAGTCGAGCACTTTGCTTGACATTGACCCTGTTACATAGTTAATTGCATTTTTGCCAGTTACGTAGATCATTGCACTTTTGCCAATATGTTTCACTATGAGTGAACTGTAGCAGCGCGATCGCACTCTTTTTTTCCATTTAATGATGAAAGAAAAGTCCGGTTGGGAGTTTAGAACTGCTAATAGCTCTAACTCGGAGAAATGCGAGACCCGTTGCATTGCAAATGCTTGTTCATTGATGCTAAAATGTCAAAATGGTCGCTGCTACATCAGAGTACTTGCAAGCACAAGCATCATGGCTAATGCACAGCCATGGGCAGACATGTTAAAAAGGGTTTTCTATTAAAAAAAGACATTCCAAGATAGGCGCAAATGTGTACACAGCATGTGTCCTGACTCATTGTGATGCATGCTTGCACCTGCCTGGTAATGCATAGGGGGCCACTTTGGCATTTTTAATTTACATTTATAACATGGCATTTTAGAACAATAATTCTAAATCTTTAAAAGCAGGATCCAGAAAGCTTAAGAGCTTGTCAGCAGATAGCACTGTGTTTGTGTGAGAGAGAGACAGATAACGGCACTTATGTGTGTAGCTTCAGAAATTTAATTTGACTGAAATGTGCCATTTAATGTAGAATCAGCAACAGATGACAGTTTAGTGAAGTGAAGGATCACAAATTACAGCAACATCCAAAGTAACAACAAAGTCTTCTGCTGAAGTGATGGGAAGGAGAAAAGCTAAAGAAAAAAAACGTTTTCACAGTAGCAGTCACTTTCTCTGCCAGCAAAGACTGAGGGGCAGATTTAAGAAATGTGGCGCTGCATCCAGTGCAGCAGCACTATTCTTGCGCACCTTAGCACCCCCCCCCCACTGCCACCATGTGTGTGCCATATCTATAATACGGCGCACCATGGCGCAGGGTAGGGGACAATAGCTTAAAAAATGTTTATGCTATTGATGTACTGTTCAAGGTTCCCACCAAAATTTTGACGTAACCCTAAACAGTACATAGGGGCCAATTATAAATAACGATGTGTCCCCTTTTAACGCCTGCTCTGAGCATGACGCTAATGTGGTGCAAAGAGGCACTAGGCCCTCTTAAATCTGGGCCGGAGTATTTTAAATGTGTAATTGTATAGCCAGAAGGGATTTGTAATGTAAGGTTGGAGACATTTTTAAGCCAAACATCATGGACAATCCGAAGTGTACTTCTCCTAGTTCATCATTGAATTATGCATACAAATACATTTTTCATCTGAGGTTTGGGGTTCACTAAGGTAGAAGAAACAAGCAAATGGTAAATGAAACCAAAACGATTGTTAGTAGGTACAGTTTGACTAAAATCCTAGGGCAGTATATTAAGACTGACCAAACACATTAATGCAAGCAGTGAACATTCCGACAGTCATTCTACACAGAAGCAGAAGACATGGTCATACAAGGAAACTGGTGAAAGTTGAGACATTAAAGCAGAGATCTGCCGCCACAATCTGTATTTGGAACAGATAAGGGCAGATCGGGCTTCCTTGGTTGCACCACCAGTGCAGAAACTCATTCAAAGTCCTTTTAGGACCAAAGGTGGCAAGAAAGCAAGAGACAACAGAAGGATATATCATAAGTGAAGGTAAAGCATAGGAAGCTGAAATTAAATAACAATTGGAGGTCAGGCTATATTTTGTACAGTTAAACCTGTAACTATTCCTAAATCATAAGGGCCTGCTTTACAAAGGTAAACTTATAAGTTTGTGTTTTTAATGAAAGCCTCTAAATCAGATTAACTGAGGGTATTGTCAGCAGCAGTTTATGGCACTGTCCCCAAGCTCTCTCCTCTGAGTTGTCCTAAGTAGCAAGGGAAACCTAAGATTCACTGGGAACCTGGGGATATATAAAATATTTCCTCTTCTTTACGTTGTAGAAAAAACCATAATTACCTGCTAACTTAAATGATCTTTCCAGTGTTTGAAACCAATGAAATGTTCCACTAATGGGGCAGTGAAGACCTTACTTCTGAGCCGGCTCCTATGTTGGCAATTCTACATTTTTATTTTCTATATGGTTTAGCCAAAATATAAGTGTTTGCAAACGGCTTATGTAATGTTGCGAGTCTTACAATTAGAAACATCTTAAGGAGAATCTGGTGGTACAATAATTGGATTCCTTGGTTTTAATAGTGAATGAGAAAACGTTGCAAAATAATATTTGTTATCCTAGTAAAGGCAAGTCCAAGAGACACTGTTGGGGGAACTGCAACACCAACTAAGTGTTTTTTGAGATTTTTTCCTTTTTTTAATGCAGCCTTAGGAGGCTCAAGTGCAAGGACCTTGCCGCCAAGACCTTCAAGTGGTTTAATGTACTTGGTGACTGAAGTTGATGCAAGGGAAAAAGTGGTGACATAATCCAGTCTGTCTGATCTTTCTTTTGGGTTAGGTTCCAGATCAATGTCCACAGGGCAGTACTAAGCCCTCTTCACATAATAATTTAATTTAACATACCTACATAATTAAAAAGAAAATCAAAATAAAGTTAATGATGTTTGAGCATTATTTTCTTTAGTTCTACATTTAAATTAAATACAGAAAATTAAATTACATTACTATTTTTTTTTTCAAGTTAACTTTTTTTTAAAAATGTCCCTATATTGCACTATAGGGAGATTTCACAGTAGGGCAGGTATTATCCCATGGTAACGTTTAGGAGAAATTAGAAAGGTTTTTGCATGTGTCATTAAAATCCTCATAAGATAATTTGCAGGCCTGCTGCGTCTATGCAACAAACCTCAAACCCCACAACAGCCAGTTCCGGACATTCTAATCCAGGGCATTTTAAAAGACTACGTGGCACTTTCCTTTATGTCCTGCAAAGTGTACGGTTGATCCATTCTTGAAAACGGTTAGGTAAATGTCATGGCCACAATCCCAGGCCAGTTCACCTACGTCTTTCTTGTTTTTGCATGTGTTACCGTTGAAGCTCTAGTCTGACAGGTGGCTTAGAGTCAGACATTAAGAGGGATGAAAAGGTATGAAGTAACAAAATAAAAAAAAAGATAATAGCAATCTAAAATGTGACAGCGGATTTTAACTTTTTAGGTTAAATTAAATATGTAATTGTAATACCATAACAATCACTATCAACATTTCTGAGATACAGTTTAACAATCAATTTACATGTATCTTTATTTAATATAAAATGGACGCAGCATGTGTCAGAACAGCAAACTTTTCATTTTGAATGTTAGAATAATATGTGCAACTCTTTAAACTGAATAAAGGGCTCGCACTGTGGCTGAATCAAGAAAATGGGCAGCACAGTAATCCTTTGTGAGCTTGGCTGTTGGTTATAGTAAGGGTAAATGGCTTACAAGGGAATCATTCAAACGAAAAATATTGTAAAAACTTACAAAATGAGTTGATTGTTCAATTAGTGACAAATAAAATCATACTGATTATTCATGTTAATATAAACATTTAGAAATCAATCAAATCTGAAGAAACAGGCGTATAAAATGATTGTTGTTATAAAAAAGCAGTCTATCCTCAATGCATGAAGACAAGGGGCACAAAACAAACAATATCCAAACATCCGTCAGCAATGCATCTTCACAGCCGCGTAAAGCAAAGAGCATCACAGTCACGTGTTAATGAAGCAGAGTGCACTTTCATAATTATGTCATGTCCATCTTCACTGAAGAATGAACAGTCCATAGGTCATAGGTAAAGAAACTATGGTTGTGAGATAAAGAGGTGGACTTGACGTCAACGTTTCCGTCTCAAATATTATAAATCTGCAAGACCATCCTCAGGACCAAAATTATATAGGAGGAAATGCAACAAATAACTCCACAAGAAAGCGAGCTATTTGGTAGGACTTGCATGTATAAATATGTCAATCAACTAATACAGGGAAAACTCTCAATATTAAATATATAGTGAGTGTCTTCTTAATCCAGAGTATGGGGGTCATTCTGACCCTGGCGGTAAAAGGCTCTTACCGCCGGTCAGAAGACCGCCATCATTCCGCCGCGGCCGCGGTAAACCGCCACAGTCATTCTGATCCACAACTGGCAAACCGCCAAAAACCCGACATCCACTGAAGCCCGCCTTATCAGCGGTCAGCGATAAACTGGAGATGACCAAACCTCCACCGTCACGCCAACACAAACACGCCCATGCCATTACGACCCACGAATCCAAAGCGGTCAAAATACACACACCTTTACAAAACACAGCCACATTGGACAATTCAAAATACACACACCTGATACACATACACACACCACACCCACACCCCCATCACCATATAAAACACACACCCACATCACCCACAAACCCCCACAAAGTGAAATTCAGAGACAATACACAGAGAGAGAGCACAGGGAACGCAAAGCACAACACACACAGGAACCCAACATCATCACCCACACCACATCTACGAACAAAACACCACACACCACCACACCCATCACCACAAACACCACCCCAGAGCTCATCCACACCACCCCATGGCACCCCAAAGACACCCCAGGTTCTCGGACCAAGAACTCAGGGTCATGGTGGAGGAAATAATCAGGGTAGAGCCCCAGCTCTTCGGCACACAGGTGCAGCACACCACAATAGCCAGGAAGGCAGAGCTATGGCAAAGGATCGTCGACAGGGTCAACGCTGTGGGACAGCATCCCAGAAATCGGGAAGACATCCGAAAGCGCTGGAACGACCTACGGGGGAAGGTGCGGTCGATGGTGTCAAGATACAACCTCGCTGTGCAGAAGACTGGCGGCGGACCCCCACCCACTCCACCCGAATTCACAGCATGGGAGCAAGAGGTCTTGAACATCCTGCATCCTGAGGGCCTCGCTGGAGTAGGCGGAGGAATGGACTCTGGTAAGTCTAATCTCAACTACTTCACCCCCCCAACCACCAGCATGCCAACCCACACCCCCACCCTCACCCCTAACCCCCCAGCACACATACTCCCTGTTAATGTCTCACCAGCACAACCCACCCAACCCTACCCCAACCCCTGAATGCCAACACAAACCATGGACACCCATCACCTAAGCATGACCACTGCACATACCCATCCCCCCCCCACAAACCACCCTCACAACTCCTCCCACATGGGACTGCCAGCACTTGGGGACAAGGGCACCCACAAATCGCACGCCATGGCACACACAAAATCAATAACCATACTCTTTTACCCCTGCAGGGCCCGAACGCCAACACACCGGCCAGGAGGGTCCAGATTTGTCCATCCCACCCCCAGAACAGGCCCCCATTGATGACAGCAGCTCTGTCGACCTAGAACCTGATGACCAGCCCGGACCATCGGGGACCTCTGGACAGTCGGTTACCCTCAGACAGGCCCAGGCCACAGCAGACCTACCCCCCTCAGGAAACACCAGCACAGCACCCACCCAGCGGGCCCATGCTTCTGTCTCCAGGACAGGTCAAGCAGCAGTGTGTCTACCAGTACAGGGCACCCAGGGTAACCCACAACCCCAACAACAACAGGGACCTGGGGGCAGTGGTAGTGGGCACACCGTCCAGGGGAAAGAGGCCAAGGAACAAAGAGGAACTGGGAGGGCTGCTGTGCGACAGAGGGAGGACAGGCCTAGGGAACCCACTGTCCAAGAGGCCCTCACCACCATCATGGGAGCGTACCACCACTCCCAAGAGACAATGGCGACGGTCCTGGCCATGTTCCAGGAGATCCAGGCCATGCAGGAGGGCCAGTACATGGGGTTCCGGGAAGAACTGCGCAGCATCAGTTCCGCAATGGGTACAATCGTGGTGGCACTCAACCAGATTGTCACCACATTGCGGGACCATGTGGCCCCCCAAAGGGCCCCTGCCACTAGCATGGAGGAAGAACAGCCCACCACCTCCGCCGGCGCTAGTGGTCAGGAGGCCCCGACACAACAGCAATGGCCCTCCCGGACCCCACCCCCTGCAGAACAAGAACCACCCCGCAAGAAAGGCCTGAGATCGAGGAAGAAGACAGAGTAGGATGTCAAGACCCCCGCCATGCACGGAAACCCAAAGGATGTCATCCCACTGTCCCACTTGTTCACCCTGTCCAACCTTGAACTGCCCCTGCTCCACCTTCCACAGGCATATGGACAATGGACCTGTAGGAACGACAGTCTGGACACTGCCATGGACATGCCTCCACCATCACCCTTCACCCTTTTTGAACTATACACCTATTTGAAAACTTCAATAAACACAATTATTGCACATTAACCAACTGGATTCTGCTATCTATTTATTGAAACCAAATGTATTAAATATAACCAACAAAACATTTCTAGTTACATTGTGATGACAACATACCAGTGTCACACAGCGGTAGTCCATGGGGAAGAAAACCAGAGGGCACTCCGTGGGGATCAGATCACTGAAATAGGAAGTGATATACACAACTAAGTTACCATACATTGGGGTGAAAGGTCAGACAGTAGAGAGCCACTACAGTTACAGATATAATACAATGCAGGAGTAGATTATTACCTGTGTGTCACTGGAAATACTGCAGTATCACTCTGTCCCTGTTGTCTGTGTCGTCCTCTTCGTCTTCCTCCTCTTCACTCTCCGCAGGCTCCACAGCGGCCACAACACCACCATCTGGACCATCCTCCTGCAGGAAAGGCACCTGGCGTCGCAAAGCCAGGTTGTGAAGCATGCAGCAGGCCACGATGATCTGGCACACCTTCCTTGGTGAGTACATTAGGGATCCACCAGTCATATGCAGGCACCTAAACCTGGCCTTCAGGAGGCCGAAGGTCCGCTCAATCACCTTCCTGGTACGCCCATGGGCCTCATTGTACCGTTCCTCTGCCCTGGTCCTGGGATTCCTCACTGGGGTCAATAGCCAAGGCAGGTTTGGGTAACCAGAGTCACCAATTAGCCACACACGGTGTCTCTGTAGCAGTTCCATCACATAAGGGATGCTGCTATTTCGCATGATGTACGCGTCATGCACTGACCCTGGGAACTTGGCATTTAAATGGGGGATGTACTGGTCAGCCAAACAGACCACCTGGACATTCATCGAATGATAATTTTTTCAGTTCCTGTACACCTGCTCATCGTCTTTTGGGGGAACCAAAGCCACATGGGTACCATCAATGGCACCAATGATATTGGGAATGTGTCCAAGGGCATAGAAATCACCCTTCACTGTAGGCAAGTCACCCACCTCTGGGAAAATGATGTAGCTCCGCATGTATTTCATCAGGGCAGACAACACTCTGGACAACACCTTTGAAAACATAGGCTGAGACATCCCAGATGAAATGGCCACGGCAGTTTGAAATGATCCACTGGCAAAAAAATGCAGTACTGACAGCACCTGCACTAGAGGCGGAATCCCTGTGGGTTGGCGGATGGGTGACATCAGGTCTGGCTCCAGCTGGGCACACAGTTCCTGTATAGTGGCACGGTTGAGTCTGTAGGTGAGTATGACGTGTCTTTCTTCCATTGTCGACAGGTCCACCAGTGGCCGTAACCGCCATTTTCTCTCTGCTTGATCACACGAGACCTGAGCATCCACAGGAGAGGACCTATACTGCAAGTGCTGCTGTGACCTCGGTCTGGAAGTGACAATGGCTGCTGCGACTGGGGAAAGGGCCTCCGCCTTCAGTTCCGAGGAGTTGGAGAAGCTCGTGGACGGGGTCCTCCCCCAGTATGCGCTACTCTACGGGCCTCCAGACCAACAGGTGAGTACACGGGGGGCAATGCATAGTGCCCAATGCCTGGGCTGAGTGGGGAGGATGTACGATGGAGGGGAGGGCAGCGAATGACGAATGCATGGCACGACAGATGAGAGCATGTGCCACATGGCAAGGTTGGGGAGAGGGGGCCACTTACATCGAGCATGCAGAAAAGTGATGATGTTTCTCTTCCCCCCCTGTACATGTCACATAGGTCAGCGCCCATCAGAAGATTGACATTTGGCGTGCCATCGCCAAGGACGTCCGGGCCCTCGGGGTCCACACCAGAAGGGGCACCCACTGCCGCAAGAGGTGGGAGGACATCCGCCGCGGGAGCAGGAAGATCGCGGAGGCTCTGCTGGGGATGGCCTCCCAACCTAGGAGGGGTGCCAGTCGTACCTTGACCCCCCTGATGTCCCGGATCCTGGCGGTGGCCTACCCCGATTTAGATGGGCGCTTGAGGACATCACAGCAGACACAAGGGTGTGAGTACCAGCAAATCCAGCTATTTTGCGCGCAGTGGAGGTGCCTGGGTGGAGGAGGAGGGCTGTGGGTATCCCTAGGCCAAGGCGATTTCTGTAGGATAGGCCCGTCCGTGAGGTATGGTCCTGTGCCCCCGCCCCCCACCTCTCTAGGGTGCCTAGTAACGCGATTCATGGACCAGTGTATACTGTGTGGGCAGTTGTCGCCCATAGGCTTGTAGGGCATGTCCCAGTGAATGAGTAGTGTACCCCAAGTGCGCAGCGTAGTGCAGGGGGCTTCTGTGTCTGTCCTCTCCGCCAACGGTGTCCCCAATGCATGCACTCAACTTGTCTTTATGTTTTCCACCCCTCCCCCTATTTTCTTTGTTTTTCTGTGAATGTGTGCATTAGCATCATCAGGCGGAGGAGAAGTGGCATCGGCGCAAGAGGGAGCTGCATCTCACATGGCCCCGGATGGCCATGCAACGGACTCCGACATGACCAGTGAGACGGAGGGCGAGGGGGGCTCCACCACGGGGACCCGTGGAGACGTCAGTGACACCGACACGTCCTCGGAAGGGAGCTCCCTTGCGGTGGCGGCAACATCCATGCCCACCGATCCTACAGGTACAGCCACCACCCAGCGCACCAGCTCCGCCCTCCCAGCAGCCCCTCGGCCTTCGGCCCGTGCCCGCAAGGCCAGGAAGCCGGCCATCTCCTTCGCCCTAGGCACCTCAGGCCCTGCCCCAGTCACCCCTGCTGCCCTCAGTGAGGAGGTAATTGACCTCCTGAGGACCATCATTGTTGGGCAGTCTACCCTTTTGAATGCCATCCAGGGTGTGGAGAGGGAGGTGCATCAAAGCAATGCATACCTGGAGGGCCTTCATTCGGGTCAGGCTGCCCATCAACGATCGTTCAACGCTCTGGCCTCAGCACTGACGGCAGTGATTGTCCCTGTCACCAGCCTCCCTCTTCTGACTCCCGCCACCCAGTCCCACTCCCCTGTTCCTCTGCCTATCCCATCCACACCATCAGACCAGCCTGCACACACCTCAACACCCAAGGCCAGCTCATCCAGACATAAGCACCACAGGACACACAAGCATTCACCCAAGCAACATCCAGATGCAGACATGCCAACAGTCACTACCTCCTCTGTGTCCCCCACCTCCTCGTCTCCCTCCTCCCTCCCTGTGACATCTCCACACACACCTGCAAGCACACCACCATCAGCCATTGCACTCATCACCAGCACACCCGCCACACCAGTCCGCACACGTGCAGTCACCACCCCCACTGCCATGTACACGTCCCCTGTGTCCTCTCCCAGTGTGTCTGTCACCCCCGCTTCCCAACCACACAAACGCAGGCAGGCACCCAAACAACAGCCATCCACCTCACGTCAGCCTCCTGCCCAAGCACCTGCACCCAAAGATAGCACACTTGACTCTCCTACAACCACATCCTCTTCCTCCACTCCCATACCCACTCCAGCCACCCTTCCCATGGCTCCAAAGAAGATTTTCCTCTCTAAAGTGGACCTCTTTTCCTCACCTGACCCACCCCCTCCATCCCGTAAGAGCTCCACAAACACCTCAGCGTCCACCAGCCCAGCAACTCCCAAGAACGTCGTGCCTGGTTTTTGGAGTCCACCCTTTCCTTGGGCTGGAACATCGTCCAGCAGCAAAGGCACAGCCAGCCCCACCCCTGGGAAGAGGACCAAGAAACTAAAGGGCAGGCGCCAGAGGCCTGATACGCCTGCCCCCAAGGAGGGTAGCCTTGCACCGTCACCTGCCACATCGGGTAAGGGAGCCAAGGGCCACGGACAGTCTGCCAAGGAGGGCAAGGGCATCAAGGAGCAAAAGGCAGGGAGCAGCCGACCTGGCCATGAGGGCCCCACCAGCCCCATTCCGGGGGTATCGAAGGAGAGCCAGGGCCCCAGGACTCCATCACAGGAGGGCCCCGCAACGGAAAGGTCCGATGCAGACTGAGCGGCAAGTATTGGCCAGGTGTGGTTCACTGGAAACACAAGACAGGCACCGCTGAACAGGGCCCCGCCGTGAGGAGCACCGCTGAACAGGGCCCGCCGTGAGGAGCACCGCTGAACAGGGCCCCGCCATGAGGAGCACCGCTGAACAGGGCCCCGCCGTGAGCAGAACCGCTGAACAGGGCCCCGCCGTGAGCAGAACCGCTGAACAGGGCCCCGCCGTGAGGAGCACCGCTGAACAGGGCCCCGCCATGAGGAGCACCGCTGAACAGGGCCCCGCCGTGAGGAGCTCCGCTGAACAGGGCCCGCCGTGAGAAGCACCGCTGAACAGGGCCCTTCCTGTCAGGCACCGCTCCGCTGGGCCCTTCATCTCAAGCACTGCTCCGCTGGGCCCTTCATCTCAAGCACTGCTCCGCTGGGCCCTTCCTGTCAAGCACCGCTCCGCTGGGCACCGCCGTCTCAAGCACCGCTCCGCTGGGCCCTTCCTGTCAAGCACCGCTCCGCTGGGCACCGCCGTCTCAAGCACCGCTCCGCTGGGCCCTTCCTGTCAAGCACCGCTCCGCTGGGCACCGCCGTCTCAAGCACCGCTCCGCTGGGCCCTTCATCTCAAGCACCGCTCCGCTGGGCCCTTCCTGTCAAGCACCGCTCCGCTGGGCCCTTCATCTCAAGCACCGCTCCGCTGGGCCCTTCATCTCAAGAACCGCTCCGCTGGGCCCTTCCTGTCAAGCACCGCTCCACTGGGCCCTTCATCTCAAGCACCGCTCCGCTGGGCACCGCCGTCTCAAGCACCGCTCCGCTGGGCCCTTCATCTCAAGCACCGCTCCGCTGGGCCCTTCATGTCAAGCACCGCTGGCCCATTGGCAGTCCCGGTTCTGTGTCGGGCAGGCCTTCACAACGCACTCTGCCCACCATGCCTCCTCCATGACCAGTGGTCTCTGTAATCCACCTGATGGACTGTGGCTTTGCACTCCCCAGGATGTAACAGTGGGCAATCCACCCACTGTAGAGACTTGTGAGACTGTGGCTTTGCACTACCCAGGATGGCACAGTGGGCATGGAGGCCCTTCGTGGATCTGGCGTCGTGGACTCATGTGGCTGAGGTGCCCCCCCTTCCCTTCCCCCTGAGGTGCCTGTCTTTTTATTTTAGTGATGCCCCAGCAGTGTTCTCTCCAATGGACTCGATCTCGTGTGTGGGCTTTGCCCATGTGTTGCTGCACATTGGCCCACGGACATTTGGACTTTGAATGACTGGCCCGGACTTTTGCTACTTGTATGGATCTAGTTCTAGATGTGTATTCATTCTTCATATATTGCTAAGGTCGCTATACTTTATTGTTGCAATAATATGGTTCTACTTTTACATTCATTGCCTTTTGTCTTTGTTTTTGTGGGGGGGGTTGGGGGTGTCACTCTGAATTTTTTATCTGCATAGGTGTGTAGGTATTTCGGTGGGGGTGAGGGTGGGGGTGGGTGTGTGGCGTATGTGTGTGCCCGTAACCTTTCCTCCTCCCCACTCCCCTGTGTCGTAGGTGCAGTACTCACCGTTGTCATCTGCGGCGAGGTTCGTGATCCTGGAAGAAGAGCAGGAAGGCAATGGCTGGGAGGATGTGGAGTTCGGGTTCCATTCTGTTACGATTCCGCGTGGGGTGTGTCGAGGTTAGCGTTTTCCATTGGAGATGTCTGTTTCTGCCGTGTTTTTATCGGCGGGGCTCCCGCCCCGGAAAAGGTGGCGGATTGGTGAGTCGTGATAGGGTGGGCGGTACATTGTCTGCCGTCTGCCTGTTGGCGGTGACCGCCGCGCTGTTTGTTTGTACCGCCGTGGCGGTTGGAGTGTTAATGCGGCGGCCTGTGTTGGCGGTTCCCGCCAGGGTCAGAATTCATATTTTTAGGCCGCCAGCCTGTTGGCGGGTTGGCCGCCGCTTTAACACTGACCGCCAGGGTCAGAATGACCCCCTATGTGTACAAAATCCTGACAGCATGGAGTAAATCACAAAGTGGCTCACACGTAGTCAGAGACCGAGGCATTTGTCTTGCGTACTGTGGATGACTATTGTGGTTGAGTTATTATAATTCCATTGAGCCTAAGGTCTTGACAGGCAATGAAGCCAGACCGATTGCACCATAGTGAAGGTTAAACAGGTATGTTCGGTTTGTGCACACAAACGTTTACGGGTGTATATGTCTGGTTTCGTCTGGGTTGCTTTCTGCCCTTTAGAATGTCTAATGAAAATAACCCAAGCCCTTATTGCATTGGCTAGGATGACAATTAAATTTTTACTCAAGTCTGGCATATGCGGAGTTGTATGTTATGACTTTAAGTTATCCCTTAATTGTAAGTTCTACTGTTACGTCATTAAGAGTGTTAGGATGCTGGGATTCCTTGATTGCCTTTGGGTCTGCTGCTGACAGGAGGGAAGCCATGCATCTGGCAGGCTGTTGCTGACCCAGATATGTTAATTAGAAATATTAATGAGTGTTATGCGTTTTGATTAACAAGAAAATGTTAGAAAAAGTAAACGTAGAAAAATTAATGTGCACGTTTGAAAATGTGCCCACAGAGAGTAACAGTCAGTTTATACGAATTTGTACTAAAATGATTAAAAATGCATAAAATATTGAATATGTACAAAAATAATGTACTAGTATGTCACATTGAGATGTATAACGTGTGTTTCGCATTATATTGTAGAGATAACTTAGCCAAAGTTGTGGCCTAGTTTTGCCAGGCCTCATGCAGAAGCTGAATTACTAGCACTGTAGAGAAGCTGATGTATTGAACTGACTATGAACCATTGGCTGTTAAAGTCTGCTTAGCTAGAATTTTCTGCAATGTACCGATGGACAGGAGATGAGTCATCAAATCGCAACATATGTTGTGTAGAGCAGACAAGATGTACTTTCCCAGGCCTCGAACAATAGAGACACTGACTGGAGAAGAAGATGCAACATTTTCGATACCTGATGAGCCGGATGATGAGGACATCGTACAGTGAACCAATCAACAAACTGGGAATGGCGTAATCTTAGAATTTATAGATTCATAAAATAAATATTATTGGTTAGGGTAATAACTGGTGATTGACTGACCAATTAGGAATTAGGGGAACGGACTGGAAAACCTTAATAAAAAGTCATCACAAAGGGCAAAATCTTCAGATGTGAGGGGTGAATGGGCTCATACTCTTGAGAGCCTGATGTGTTGCTGGTCGATTGATGACCTGAAGATGAAGACTGACTTTGTTGCTGATCCATTCTGTGGATACGTAGCTATGACAATGTGACTGATTGACTTTTGTGCCTTTCTTTCTAGTTACCAACTGCGCTATTTAAATAGTTTTTTTTTTTTAGCTAGATGTTTTCTAAATTTGTGTTCTAAATTGTTTTCGCATTAAGTCCCACATGCTAATGCTAATCTGGGTTAGGTAAGGTTCCTTAGGGTAACGCTGACAGTGACAAATGATTGACAAACTGATTGCTGAACTCTGCTATTAGTGCTGTTATATTCATCTTTGTTAGCTTATGCTGAAGCATTCAAGCATATGTTTTCTCAAGTTCTGATTACATTATGTTATTGGTGGTCACTAATGAATTATTCTTGAGTGAATTGAATACATTTTGAATTAATCTTAGGACTTAGTATTATAACAAATAGGGAAATAAAATTGATAAAATGTATATTGAGTTGTGGTTATTCATGGACTGTTGATATAATTGATTAATGATTAATAATTTACTTAGTGGTTATTGATTGGGTATATTGGATATTGATAACATTGGTCACTACATGGCTAGAATACTTTATGCGATCCAAAAGGTTCATCGGCCTATATGCGTCCCCTTGTAAGTTTACTTATTAAGGACCAGGCGCGCTAGCAGTTTTTGGTAGCAGCTTGATGGTTAGTTTACTTCGAGAACTAGTTATGTGGTGACTAATGGTTATGGTAGTAGTTTGAGTTAGGGTTAGTTGTTCATTATTATTGTGATTTGGATTTTATTTTTCATAAAGGCAATTGTAGCAATAATGATGTCCCCTTAAGCCCAGAAATTACTTTCCCAGATCCTGGATCCAGCTAGTAAAGTTGGGTATGTTCTCTTCGTTTTAGTGATAGTATGAAAGTGATAGGATGGCGCTTGCAAAGGCTTATGCAGCCGACAGGTGAATTGTGATATATGAGAGGTAAAGTAGGGAGTTTGCGTACTCCAGTTAAGGTTTAGTAGGAGTGTGTGTACTCCGCAGTATGAGGGTAGGGAAGTCGTCGAACTTCATATGTGTGTGGCACTTTGTGCTCAAAAATTGTCCACATGGTTGTTGTTGGTGATGTTCGGACCCTGCGTGGTCTAAGAATCCGGAGTATATTGACAAGTGTAGAAGACACTTGGTTATGTGTTGTAATCTGTCTGGTTTAGTAGGTTGATTGGGTGTGGTCAACAAGTCGGTGTGTAAGTTAAGTGAGTGAAGGAAATTTTTCGACTGAGATTTGGCAAGTCCTATGTGCACCAGGACATACCCATTGATCAGTTGAGAGTGAAATTCGCGGGTCGAATTTTGCTTACGAATGTGGGAGACTGAGAAAGAGGAATAGCTGCATGAGCGAAAGTGCCATCAGTGAAAATCGTAAGGTCTCTGAAGCAATTGTATAGTCTCCTGTAGTAAATCAGCTGATTTGTTTTTAGTTATTGGTTTTTGGTTAGTGCTCGCAATACTTTTGCATTAGTTTTGTGTGAGTTGAAGATGAGGAGGACAAGCCGCAAGACTTTGTCAGCCGCAGTGTGTGAGTGTGACGTCGGAGTGAGCAGCGCAGGGATAGGTTAGTTAGTGAGAAGAGTCGCGAGCAATTGGCAGCCGTCTGTAAGGGGCAATTGGTCGAGTAAGCGGGTGAAAGGAATCTTGGGAGTAAAAGTCATTTCCTTATTGAATCGAATAAATGCAACAGAGAAAGATGAAGTTTTTCAGAGCGTTTAGGAGTGCCATGAAGGGTGATAGTTACATTAAGGCGACAGTGGGGGAGCCGACCCTACTGGAAAATTCTCCGGCATATATTGTGTTGGAGGAGAGAGGTGTTGTGCCATGTCTTTGGTTAAAGCAGTGGTGCAAATTGACAGAGAAACAGGGAGCTCTAGCATTTCCAGAGCATGGAACGTTTTATTTGAGAATTTTGGATCAGTTGCAAATGACCCTATATGAGATGAAGCTACTTGTGAGACCAGCACAGTTTGAGGCTTTAGCGGCTTGGGAGCTCATAGCAAAACAAAGGCAAGAAATGAAATTCCAGAGGAGAATAAGGAAGGTAGAGAAGTCTCTAGCAGAAGCGAGATGGGATTGGGAACAGAAAAAGTGGAGAATGACGACATTGCAAGGTGTTAAGTTGTTTCCTGCTATCACAGAGGAGGATGAGTCAGAAGAGAAGGAGGATACTAGCAAGAGTGACAAGAGTTCGTCAGGGTGGTAAGAAGAAGAAAAAGACTTATGTGGAAGAAGAAGATCAAGATATTAGGGACCTCATTATTCAGGTGTTGAGGGACCAACCTCCACTATATGCGGTATGGGAAGGGGGACCAAGTACTACTTCTTCTCCAACTGCGCCAGCGCAAGTGTCGGGGTCAGTGGGACCAGTGCAAACAGAAAATGTACAAGTACAAACGGTAGTGCAGAGTACTCCCAATGCCATGACTACTTTGGTGGTCCAAGCGCAGATGCACCCACCACCAATACAGAGAATTTATCCAGAAGTACCAATTCTTGAGACAACTTCGAACTTAGTGGTTCCTACGGAGCAAGTGGTTCCAAGGCCAATGCTAGTTCAGACTAAACCGACTCCAATGTTTTTGCCTCAGGCCCAGCCACAGGATTTGCTGAAGTTCACACCAATGACAGGGACACAGTCATATGTGACACCAGTGATGAATTAGAGTATGGGAGTAGCCCTTCCACAAAATGCAGGTGTCAGAGCGGCACCAGATGCAATATCGCTGCTGATTACTGTTGGTCCAGCGGTACCATTGTTTGCATAACAGAAGCCGATTGCAGGAGAACAGGGTGAAATGTCACAAAGCCTCGTGAGGAGGGGGGTGAGAGATCATGTGCAGGTAATATTATCTATGGGTCAGACCTTTGATGGATCTAGACCATTAATGGATCTTAGTCCACTTGTTGCGCTTCCAGATGCAGTAAATGGCCTGAGCATAAGTCAGAGCTTGAAGCTTTTGACACCACAAACTCTAGGTGCAGTGGTACAACAGGTGCCATTGCCGAATGCAAGTAATATTTCATTGCAGGGATTGACAGCACAGCAGTTAGATGAGTGGTTAGACAGTCTGAATACTCCTCAAAAAACACATCCAAGGGTGAAGGGCAAATTAATCATCTAAGATTGGCTACAGAGATAACGGAACTAGTCGAGGGATCAATGGGAATGAATGGGTTAGAATCCTATACAGAAGAAGAGCTGAGATACTTGTGTCCAAGAATTTTCGAGAGAAGTGGGCAAGATACATCAGAAACTGGCAGATCTGGCAGATAAACATGACATAGACATTGAAAAAACAAAGCACTTGAAAAGGAGCTACAGGTTAGATTTCGAGGCAAATGATTTTGAACACATGAGGTCAGCAGGGATGAAAGCGCACCTTAAAGAATTATTGCAGAGTTCCCCCGATTTGAGGAGCATTAGAGAAGTGGGAAGGCAGATGGGCGGAGAAGAAGGATAAATGGAAACGAGACTCACAAGAAGGGTCTGAAGGTGCTCAGAAAAAAAGGATCCAGTTAAAACATTACCAATGAGGGAAATTCGAGAAGGGCAATTTGTTCATGTACCCTGGCACCGGAGTGATATTCTGTCCTTCACAAATGATCTCCAAAATTGAGGGAGAAACCAGTTGAGTGGTACCAGCAGACAGATAGATTTGTGAAGCTTTCAAAATGTCTGTGGGAAGACCTGAATACTCGATTGGAGATAGTGGTTCCAGCTGATTTATGGGTTGAGTGCAAGAGAGCAGTGGATTGTCCGACAAGTGAACCGGAAAGAGATAGAGTTACAGGTGACCATCACCTGAAGTGATGAAACATTATTATAAGGTACTTGAGTTCTTGAAGATAAGAATCTCGCCTAAAACTATTGATTGGAAAAGGATTGACCGGACAGTAAAAGAGTTGATACATACCTACTCTGAGAGATTGCTGAAAGCGTTCAAAGAGTACAGTGGTAAAGAAACGATTGGGCCGAAAGACGTGTTGCACTTTGTGTTCAGGTTCATGGAAGGATTGAGACCTGAAATAGGTCAGATGATTAAGAGTCATTTGATTTGCTGGCAAGCTAAACCGATTGATGAGGTGTTGCAGTATGCAAAATACTGTGGTGATGAAATTGAGTTGAAGCAGAAAAAGTTGAAAGAGAATGCAATGATGATACAAATCAAGGCAGCTCAAACAGGAGTGCAGGGAGCTTTAGTGCAACAGATGCCACAACAGCAGGGAACTGTCATGTTCCAACCTCAGGTGAGAGGTAGGGGTCGTGGAGCCAATATGAATCTTGGTCCGGATTGAAGTACTGTAGTGGTTCAGAATGATGTGCAAGGGATGAAAAAGATGTAACTGTGTCATCTTTGCAGAAACATGCAGGATGGTGTTGTTCAGCAAAGTAGTGATGTCAATACATTTCAAACTGTGAAAGTCCCTAGTATGAGAGGACGTAATCCAAATTTTCAGAATCAAGTGCAGAATTTTCAACCCATGCAGCAGGTGCAAATGCCTTGTGCACAAGTGACACAGTTGCAACCAATGCAGCAGTAGGTTCCTATGGTACCTAGACAGCAAATGCAGATACCGCACGCCCCGATGGAACAGCATCAGATGATGCTTACGCAGCAGGTCACAGGTCAGAGACAAGACAGAAGTAGTGACAAAGTGCACCAATACCCATTACATAGTGAGAATGGAATTAACGACGAATGGATGAGGAGCCATGTATGCTTGAAGCTTCCCTAGAGGTAGATCAGAGAGGCCCTTTTGTGAAAGGAAAGTGATGGGTCATAGTGTCTAATTTCTGGTGGACAAAGGAGCTACACGCTCTACAGTGAGAAGTGCAGAAGTTCCAAACTTAGCTCTTTCAGGCACAACAGTTCAGGTTGTGGGAGTAGCAAACAGACAGTTGATAAATCCGATCACAGATCCAGTACAGGTTGAGATTGATAACTTCCAGGGACTGCATAAGTTTGTAGTTTGTGAATCGAGTTCAGTATTCCTACTGGGAAGGGACTTGTTGTGCAAAACCAGATGTTCAATTAATTGTTCAACTGCTGGAATAGAGGTTCAGACGAATAGTGACGATGAGGAAGAACAATTCCTGAAACTGAGACTGAAACCGTTAACTAAGAGTACCCATTGATTGCGTTTTTCCCGACGTTTACTGTGAAAGAATTACATGCAGATTTGCAGGGAACGGTACAGGAAAGTGTGTGGGACCTGACAGGTAAAGAAGTAGGTCTGATCAAGGGAGTGGAGCCAATTAAGATTACTTTGAAGCAGAATGCAGTGCCTCTGCAGCTTCCACAGTATAACATGGCACAGGATGTTCTGATGAAAGTGGCGCAGATAATTGGAGATTTTCTGAAACAAGGGGTATTGAAAGAAGTGTTGAGCAGTCCATGTCATTCACCGAAAAGGGCCTGAAGAAGCCTTGTGGGAAAGTACAAATTGTGCAAGACTTGCTAAAAGTGAATGGCATGGTGGTCAAGTGTTGTCCTGTAGTGCTGAATCCAGCAGTAATATTGTTTCAGGTTCCATGCAATGCAGAGTGGTTCACAGTGGTTGATTTGTCACAAGCTTTTTTTTCTGTGCTTCTTCATGAGGATAATCAGTTTCTTTTTAGTTTCAAATTCCTAGACAGAGTTACACCTGGTGCAGGTTTCCTCAAGGGTATACGGAGTCAACGTCTCTGTTCAATCAGATACTGAAAAAGAACTTGGAGTCATTCAAACTACTGTTCCAATCGACTCTAGTGCAGTACATTGATGACTTACTGATTGCGTCCAAGGCAAGGGACGAGAGTAAGTACGACTTGATTGCCCTGTTGAATAATTTGGGAAAATTTGGACATAAAGTATCACCTTTGAAATTGCAGTATTGTCAGAAATCTGTGAAATACCTGAGACACCAAACTGAGAAAGGGTCAAGGAGAATTTCCAGAGAAAGGATTACAATGATACTGCAGAGAAGTCCACCGACTTCACAGAGAGATGTCAGGATGTTGCTGGGAATGGTAGGCTATTGTCGTCAGTGGATTTGGAATTTTGCTGAGATTGCTAAACCATTGCAGCAGCTGACACATAACGAGGTTACAGATCCCATTACCTTAGATCAGGATCAGATGAAAGCATTCACTGAGTTGAGAGAGAGTTTGTGCAGAGCTCCAGCTTTGGGAATGCCTGATTATACGAAGCCATTCATATTGTTCTGTCATGAACGTGATGCTTGTTCTTTGTCTGTCTTGGCACAAGTCCATGGAGGTGCTTATCGCCCAGTAGCCTATTTTTCAACTACCTTGGACCCAGTTGCAGCAGCCTTACCAGGTTGTTTGTGTGACGTTGCCGCAGTTGGTCAAAGCCTTTCTCAATGTGAGGGAGTAGTGATGGGATACTCTCTAACGGTAATGGTTTCTCACTCTTTTGAAATCTTACTGATAAGGACGAAAACACAGTATTTGACTGGTGCCAGTTTGACAAGGTATGAGATGAGCATTCTATGTGCTCCAAATGTAACATTGAAAAGATGTACAGTGCTGAACCCGGCAACATTACTTCCGAGTGATACTGTTGAGATTGAAAAAGAGGAAGACATCGAGAATGATTGTCTCAAGGTAACTGAGCTGTGTACAAAACCAAGACCAGATATCAGAGATACACGATTGGAAGAAAATGACCAAATTGTCTTTGTTGAATGCTCATGTCTTAGAGATAGTACAGGAACATTGAGAGCAGGATATGCTGTGTGCACAATAACAGGGACAATAGAAGCTTCTTGGCTTCGAGGTGTATATTCTGCACAAGTAGCAGAATTGGTAGCTCTTACTAGAGAAAATAGACTGAGAGTCACAATCTATACTAACAGCCAATATGGATTTGGAATTGTTAATGATTTTGGTCATTTGTGGTCGCAAAGAGGTTTCCTGACCTCTACTGTTTCGCCAGTAAGGAATGGCAACAGAATAAAGGAATTGCTGTACGCATTACAGTTACCTGAAGAAATTGCTGTGGTGAAATGCAGTGCACATCAAAAGACACACAACTGCATCTCACTGGGAAATGGATATGCGGATCAAGTCGTGAGGTTTTGCACATTGAACTGTATATTGTTTAAAGACCAGTGGGAACTGATGTCAGAAGAAGACAATACATGTACAAGTTTTGCATTGAAAGTGATTGATACTTTGGAATAATTGAAAACACTACAAAATAATGCTGACAAGGAAGAGAAACGACTTTGGTCAAAACTAAAATGTGTCCAAAGAGCTGATGAAGTTTGGATTTCTGAGGAGGGTCAAATAGTTCTGCCAAATAGTTTGTTGTCGCAAATGGCCCATTATTACCATGGACAGACACACATTGGGAGGGATGCTATGGTTTGTTTGTTCAAAATCGACTGGTTTAATCCCAAGTTTAGGCAGGCAGCAGAGGCAGTATGTCATCGCTGTATAATTTGTCAGCAGCTAAATGTGGGAAAAGGGACAGTGGTGACTTTGAGCCACATTGGAAAAGCAGTATGTCCATTCAGCAGAATGCAATTGGATTTCATTGAGATGCCTGCGTGTGGAGGTTTGAAGTACATGTTGGTGATTGTGTGTTTTTAGTCACTGAATTGAAGCGTACCCTGCAAGAAGGAATGACAGTCTCACAGTAGCAGAGTTATTGCTAAGGGAGTTGATACCACGTTTCAGGGTTCCGATCTCTTTAGAATCAGATAGGGAAACTCACTTCAATAACGAGGTGATGAAACTCTTATGTGCAGCACTAAACATTGAGCACAAGTTGCATTGTAGTTACTGCCCAGAAGCATCAGGACTAGTGGAACAGATGAATGGTACCCTGAAATCAAGAATTGCCAAGATGTGTGCAGCTATGAATCTGAAATGGCCAGATGCACTGCCTTTGGTGTTGATGTCAATGAGAAATACACCGGACAGGAAGACAGGGCTGTCGCTCCATGAGATCCTAGAGCAATGAGATTGCCAGCGGTTCCAGCCAATGCACTTGTAAACATTACAGATGATATGGTGTTGGGCTACTGCAAGGGTCTGGCTGATGTGATTCGCTCTTTCTCTCAGCAGGTGCAGCCCACCACCCTGCCACCCATCCATGATCCAGGTCACAATCTGACAGCCAGAGACTGGGTCATTGTTCGAAAACATGTGCGCAAGACATTTTTAGAGCCACGCTGGAGAGGGCCTTACCAGGTGGTCCTAGTAACTGTGACAGCTGTGAAGTGTGCTTGACTTCCAAACTGGATACAAGCGAGCCATACCAAGAGAGTGGTGTGCCCACAGGATCATGAAGAAGCATTGTTGAGAGCACCAACAACAGCAAAACAAGTTGCTGCACCTGAACCAGAAAAGGAGCCAAGAGAGCCTGTAGTTGAACAAGAGGTGGTGGGAGATGGTTCTATTACCCCTGTAAGAGACGAAGGTGAAGAATTACAGGAGGGTGCGGAAGAATCAATCTCAACGGATACAGCAGGAGAACCTAGAGCAGCAGAGGTTCTCCCAGAAGCAGACAGTGTTGAAAAGCAGACAGAGCAAGTGCCAGACCAAGAGGGGGACAGAGTTGAGACGGATCAAAGTGAAGGTGATCCGACTCCTCCTGAGCCTGTTGCAAATCCATCAAGAGAAAACACCATAGAGAAAGAGAAGGAGAAGAGTCCAATCCTGAGAAGAATACTAACAGAAGGTTTGAGGAAAGGAGATAGTTGGCCTCAGTCACAAGTAGGGAAAAGAAAATAATTCGTCATAAATCAGACAATAGAGGAAGAAGTAGATACCACAAGAAAAGAAGAATTGAGTGAAGGTGAATTAAGTGGTGATCGAAAGTTGAAAAGAAAGAGAATAGCAAGTCGGCATTACACAGGTCCTGAATGAGTTTATTCAACTACCAATGAATGGCAACACAAGTTTATGTCCTTTTGTTTTAATAGAGAGGTTCTGAGTCAGTACTTTGATGTAACTTGAAGGGAAACAAGAAGCTGATTTGTTGAGCCAATCTGAAAAACCTAAAAGAGGCTGTTGAAAATAAAACCGAAAGAGACACTGACAACCTGATTTGAAATTGAAAACCGGATGTGACAAGCTGCTAATCGATTTTGACAAAGGAAACGGGTTCCTGGATGTGAAACTGAACTGTGAGAAAATAATTTTTCTTTATTCTTGACTTTTACTGCACTTTACATAAGAGTTACTTCTGCTTTCTGATTCTTTACCGATCATGGCTGAGTTAAACAACCAAGGTAGAAATGCTAGGCGCTGTAGATATATGAGTGTTAGATTGGCAATTATGTGTGGAATCTTGTTTATAGTGGTGATTGTGGGAATGTCTGTTCTTGTTGTGAATGGAGCCACTCATACTTCTGCTCCTGAAACTACTACACTAACGGCTTTGGAGAAGTTTAAGTTAGATGACAAGTATTTGCATTAAACTAATGCTCAAGGAGAACTTTCTTCTAATGTTTTCGATCGCTTATTGAGTGAGTATGTTGAGACGATGGATGCAAGGTATTGTCTCATCAGTAGAGGAAGGAGTTACGTACCACAGCTTACCATTAACATATGGAATAAGCTCTAGTTTGCTACTAACAAAGTTCTATAATCAGGAGTATATACAATATTTTTACTCTAACTATGATGTTGTGTTTTCGTTTGTTCCATTATTAGGTATCTGAGTAGAGTAGCTAAAGAGCATGGTATAGTATTAGTTAGAGGATTCTTCGAGCCTACATTAACATTTGGAACAGCATATGCGCATAAGAATAATCTCACATGCTTGCTTACACCTTTAGAAAAGAGCTTTATGGGGCATACTGATGACACAAGAAAAGCATTGAAATAAAAATCAGAAAAAGGTTTATAGAAAGAACTTACAAGAATGATTATGCTTACACTGCAATTAAAACGCAAGGGGAATTAGCATTAGATGCATTACACATAGGAAAGCTTTGTATATACAGGCCAAAATCACACACTGACACTTTATTTGTGGGAACGAGTGAATGTAGGCATGTGTTTCTGTTTCAGAGTAAGTGGACTTTTATGTTGAATGGTCAGGACCCTGCGATTCATGGGATTTATTATATTTGTCGACTTAATGCTTATTACCGTCTTCCAAGAGGATGGTATGGGACATGTTATTTGGGGATAGTTTTCCAAAGATTTATCAAATAGATGACTTAAAGAAGTTTCCGAAATTGACTGAATTACATCATAAGCGACAGAGGAGGGAAACCTCTTCTGCAGTTGTGGGAGATATCTTTGGTGCGTTGATTCCTTCAGTGGGAGTCATCCTGAATTTGATCAAGATACAAAAGTTGTCTACTATTGTGGATAACATGCTGACAAATTTTACAGGAGCAATACTTCTGATAGATACTGAATTAGCTGTGGATACAGCTATGACACTTCAAAATAGGCTTGCTTTAGACATTCTTTTAGCGAAAGACGGCGGAGTCTGTAAAATGATTAACACTACGCATTGTAGTTCTTATATAACAGATAATAGTAAGGAGATAAGAGACTTACTCACTAACCTGACTAACTCAAGTAAGGATTTAAAAGAATTGAAAGAACCAGGTGTTTGGGAAAAGGTTGGAAAAGGATTTGCTTCAGTGGGAAATTGGCTTAGTAACATTTGGAATGGGGTATTATTAAAAATCATACAGGGAATATTAATTGTGATTGCTTGCATATTAGGATTATGGGTTTCTTGTAAATTGTGTCACAAGATTAAATTGAAAAGGACCAAAAATAATCAGAGGAGGGTAGAAAAAACAGGGAAAGAATCTATAGGGAAGATTTGAGAAGAAGACAAAATGCAGAAGAGATGAATTGTGAAATAATGGCAAGGAAAGGTGTGATGACATATTTAGTCATCAGAGGAGGGATTGCTCGCTCAGATGTGTTAGTTAGAAATTTTAATGAGTGTTATGCGTTTTGAGTAACAAGAAAATGTTAGAAAACTTAAAGGTAGAAAAATTAATGTGCACGTTTGAAAATGTGCCCATGGAGAGTGACAGTCAGTTTATACGAATTTGAACTAAAATGATTAGAAATGCATAAAATATTGAATATGTACAAAAATAATGTACTAGTATGTCACATTGAGATGTATAACGTGTGTTTCGCATTACATTGTAGAGATAACTTAGCCAAAGTTGTGGCCTAGTTTTGCCAGGCCTCATGCAGAAGCTGAATTACTAGCACTGTAGAGAAGCTGATGTATTGAACTGACCGTGAACCATTTGCTGTTAAATTCTGCTTAGCTAGAATTTTCTGCAGTGTACCGACGGACAGGAGATGAGTGAATCAAATCGCAACATATGTTGTGTAAAGCAGACAAGATGTACTTTCCCAGGACTCGAACAATAGAGACACTGAATGGAGAAGAAGATACAACATTTTCGATACCTGATGAGCCGGATGATGAGGACATCGCACAGTGAACCACTCAACAAACTGGGAACGGTGTAATCTTAGAACTTATAGATTCATAAAATAGACATTATTGGTTAGGGTAATAACTGGTGATTGACTGACCAATTAGGAATTAGGAGGATGGACAGGAAAACCTTAATAAAAAGTCATGACAAAGGGCAGAATCTTCAGATGTGAGGGGTGAATTGATGTCGGAAGACGCGATTCGAGATTCTGTCATTAGGTTCATGCTCTTGAGAGCCTGATGCATTGCTGATCTATTGATGACCTGAAGACGAAGACTGACTTTGTTGCTGATCCACTCTGTGGATAGGTAGCTATGACAATGTGACTGATTGGCTTTTGTGCCTTTATTTCTATGTACCATCTGCGCTGTTTAAATAGTTTTTCTTTTAGCTAGATGTTTTCTAAATTCGTGTTCTAAATTGTTTTCGCATGAAGTCCCACATGCTAATGCTAATCTGGGTTAGGTAAGGTTCCTTAGGGTAACGCTGACAGTGACAAATGATTGACAAACTGATTGCTGAACTCTGCTATTAATTCTGTTATATTCATCTTTGTTAGCTTATGCTGAAGCATTCAAGCATATGTTTTCTCAAGTTCTGATTACATTATTTTATTTGTGGTCACTAATGAATTAATCTTGAGTGAATGGAATAAAGTTTGAATTAATCTTAGGACTTAGTATTGTAACAAATAGGGAAATAAAATTGATAAAACGTATGTTGAGTTGTGGCTATTCATGGAATGTTGATATAATTGATTAATGATTAATAATTCTCTTAGTGGTTATTGATTGGGTATATTGGATATTGATAACATTGGTCACTACATGGCTAGATTACTCCCTGCAATCCAAAAGGTTCATCGGCCTGAGAGAGCGTAGTCAAAACGTATTAATTATTAGAAGTAATGCTTATATAAATGCCTAACAAATGCCGCATAGAAAATGACAATGAATAGTAATTTGCTTAATGTGCATTTGAATTATGTCAATGAAACATAGAAATACCATTGTGTGTGTACAAATTAATGTTAGTTATGAAAATGATTGTTTGCATCATAATTAATCGAGCTTATATTGGTGTTTACAATATCGCATTAAACCATATGCTTTAAGTTAGCGTGAGCTGTGGATTTAGCTGCCTAGCTCTCATATTAAAGCATTTTCTCTGTTTTCCAGTGTGCTGACTCACAAAGGGCCATGACCCTGCATTTGTTCTTTTCTTCGTTCCATGTAACCATAAAGGTTTGTTCCCATCCGTATGCTAGCTGCTTCTGTATGGATTATTATACTATTTGCAACAAAATAAACTAAAAGAAATATTCAAGGACATTTTACCACGGACTGGAGAACTTGTGACCCGAGGAACGTGCCAAGATGATGAACAAATTCCGGATGTGCCACCTCCGAAGACGTCAATTATGAAGACCAATCAAAGTGTTGTGAATTATCGTGGGGTGACAATTGGGATTACCTAATGTATAATTTGATAGGTCAAAGATAAAGGGGTATAGCAAATATCCAATAGAATTTTGAGGGAAGGGGTTACGAAAAGGGATAAAAACTCATGTCACAGAAGGGACGTTGGAACTAGGTAGGGAATGCTATCGATTTTGTCCAGAAACTCTGTCACTCTGTTTGGTGACTTTGAGACTTAATAAACCATCCTCACCCACATACTGCCCTTTATGCTTCTCCTCCTTATGAGGGAAGCGTCCCCTGTCCGTTAGACGAGGTTAGACTGATGGTGTTTCGACTGATGCCCTGAAGACGAAGACTGATCCTGTGTGCTGACCTATCACTGGAGGGTAATTATGACAAGGTAAATTACAATTTGTATGTTGCTTTTCCTTTCTAGGTACCAACTGCTGTATTTTTGAATAGAGGCCATAGTTAGACGTTTTTCCAAATTGATGTTCTAAATTATTTTGCATGAAGTCCAACATGCTGATGCTAATTATTGGTTAGACTAGGAAAAGACACTTAAGACGAAACGGACGTTGCGCTATGCTGAACTAAGATTGCATCATATTCTCTGTGTTCTAATCTATGTTGACGGTATGTTGTGCTCTAATGTTCGTGATTCTTGTATTATTGAAATCTTATTATAATTGCTATATTGTGGTTATGTTCTTATGTTTTTGATTTGAGATTGACGCTTCTACAAGTAGATTGTAACCAATAGGGAATAAAACTCATAAAATTCTATCAAAGGGTGTGGTTATTCATGACTGAAAGGTCATGGTTGCGCCGACAATTTGATCAATGTCTTTATCCAAAGTAAAGTATATTGTGGTGATAAATATTAGTGATATTATTGACATTCTCCTCGACATATTGATCAGTTATCTTGGCCTACGGTGTCTCACCACTGGGTCAAAAGATTCATTGACCTAAAACGAGTCCTGATGTGTATAAAATTGGCATAAAGGGTTCTGGTAGCAGAGCGACGGTTTGGCCCTTGGGGGCCCTAGGACGGAGATTCATTGTTTAATTTGTTTTTCTGTAATAATGCAAATTGGAGGTATGATGGGTTTCTAAGTTCAACATGACTTTCCCGGGATCTCGGAGTCTGCCTAAGTGAGTTGGGAATGTTCTCGGCATCATAATGTATGTGGTTTAGGGTTTTTGCGCTTGCTTAGCTTCTGCCTTTTGCAGACGATTGTGAAGATTTGTGTGTATTAGGCCAAATTAAGGGTTGTTTAGTAGGAGTGGGCATACTCCGCAGTATGAGAGTAGGGAAGTTGGCATACTTCATGTGAGTGTGGCGTTTAATGCTCAAAATTATCCACGTGGTTGGTTGTTGTGTACGGACCTGTTGAGGTCTAAGACTCCGGAGTATGTTAACAAGTGTAGGAGACACTTGGATTTATGTTGTAATCTGTGCGGTTTAAGAGATCAATCGGGCGTGGTTGACAAGTCAAGTTTGAATCATAATGTATGTGTGAAACCTTCGATGGAGATTTGACAAATTCTAAAGTGCACTAGAAGGAGTCATTGACAAGTCGAGAGTAGAATTTGCAGGTCGAATTCTGCTTGCGTATGGGGGAACTGATAAGGAGAGAGTAGCGGCCGAGGCTTCAAGTGAAATCTCTGTAAAGCTCTGAAGCGAATGTGTTACCCTTCCTGTAGTACACCGGCAGATTTGTGTTGTCATTTAAGGTGCTCGCAATAATTGCATTAGTTGTATGGGTTTGTATGGGTTCAGTGAGGAGCGGACGAGCCGCAAGACTTTGTCAGCTGCAGTGTGTGAGTGTGACGTCAGTGGTGCCGCGCTGAGATAGGTCAGTTGTCGAGAGGGGGTCGCGCACAGATTGGCTGCCGTCCGTGAGAGGCAACAGGTTGAGAAGGCGGGTGAAGAGTGTCCTGGGAACTAAGTCAATTCTGATTAAATGTAGAACAAAAGAAAATCGCAAAAAATGAATTTTGTTAAAGCATTTAAGAGTGCTTTGAAGGGAGATACCTATATCATAGCGACTGATGGAGAGCCTACACCACCGAAGGTACCCCAGCTTATATAGTTATGGAAGAAAAGGGTGTCGCCCCTTGTTTATGGATGAAACAGTGGCGCAAACTAACAGAGAAAGAGGGATGTTTAGCGTTTCCAGAATATGGAACATTCAATACGAGGATCCTTGAGCGATTGAGGTGGATGTTAAGTGAACAGAAACCACCTCCGAGGCCAGCACAATATGAGGCGTTAGCGGTTTGGGATCTGATGGCTCTTAAACAAAAGCAAGAGAAATTTCAGAAAAGATTGCGAAAGGCAGAGAAATCTTATGCGGAAGCTAGATGGGATGATGAGAGTAAAATGTGGAGAAGGGGAATAGTTGATGGAATAAAACTGTTTCCAGCAATAGCACAAGGGGAAGAAACACAGGGAAAGGGAGACTCAGGTAAAACAGACAAGGACTCAGGCAAATCTAAAGAAAATAAAAGATCTTGGGAAGAGGAGGATGATTCAGATGATGAGGAATTTATGGACAGATTATTACATGATCGTCCGCCACCTTATGCAGTGAGCGACTGTGTCCCAAGCACTAGCATGGATCCTGGGAACCAGACGCAAGAAAAGGGAGCTGCTGATACGGCACAGACTAGTGATATGACTTCATTACAGAATGGTGTCAGTGTACCCACTGCTCCAGACATACCGATACAGTTGCAGCCTCCACCGCAGATACAGAGAATCTACCCAGAAGTCCCAGTGCTTGAAACTACTACAAATCTGATAGTACCGCCCGACCCAATATACACAAAGCCACAAAGCTAATACAGATTGAATCAACACCGAAATTAGTGTCCCAGCCGCAACCACAACTAATGCCCGGGTACAATTCGGTAACTGGTCCACCATTAGTACCAGTCCCTTGTACATTAGAGCAGACTTATGGAGCCACTGCTCCACGCAGTTTGGGTATGGGTCAGACACCTCCTGCCATATCATTACCAATTACTGTCGGTCCACCAGTGGCATTGTATGCACAGGGTAAACCTGGCGTATGTGATCAGGGAGTAATGACTCAAGATGCGATAAGAGGAGGGTTTATGGGAACTCCACAGATTATGGCCCCAGGAGAACAAGCAGTTGCGCAACCAAGGTCTTTAATGGACCTTAGTCCAGTGGAAGCACCCATTGAAGCAATGCGTCAAGCAGGGTTAGGAGTTTTAACTCCACAGACAATGAGTATAAACACCTCGCATTCACCATTGATGCATGCAGGGAACATTTCATTGCAGGGTTTCACTGCCCAGCAGTTAAATGAATGGTTAGAATAGACTTGTACTTCACAAAAGACTGCAGCGGTTACAATCGAACCAGAAAAAGAAAAACAAGACGAATACCTGAACTTTGTAAGACTAGAGGCAGAAGCTGCTGAGTTAGTGGAAGGTACAATGGGAGTGAACAGACTGGAGTCATACACGGAGGCAGAATTGAGATACCTATGCCCCAAGATTACCAAAGAAGTGGGCAAGGTGCATCAGAGATTAGCGAACCTGGCGGAAAAATATAACATTGATATCGAAAACATTAAACATTTGAAAAGAAGTTACAGATTAGATTTTGACTCAAAAGATTTTGAACACATGAGGTCTGCAGGAATGAAGGCACATTTGAGAGAATTATTACAAAGCGCGCAAATTTGGGGTGCTCTGGAGAAATGGGAAGGCAGATGGGCAAAGAAAAGAGATAAGGCAAAAGGAGACAGTCCAGGGTCTAATCAAGCTAAGGCTTCACCTGATTTGGAATCAATAAAAAATATTACTTATGAGAGAAACAGCTGGTGGTGTCTTAGTTAATGTGCCATGGACCAGAGGAGACATTCTATCCTTTACTAACGATTATCCCAGATTGAGAGAGAAACCGATCGAGTGGTATCAGCAGACAGATAGGTTCGTGAAACTTGCAAAATGTCTCTGGGAAGACTTGAACACCTTGTTTGAGATCATTGTTCCGCCTGATTTGTGGCTAAAGTGTAAGAGAGGAGTCGATTGGCCGACAAAGGAACCAGCGAGGGATAAGGTGACCGGGGCACCTTCTGAAGAGGTGATGAAGTATTATCATAAGGTGATTGAGTTTTTGAAACAATAGGTGTCGTCGAAAGTGACTGATTGGCAGAAAATCGACCGGACCTCTCAAGAGGTTAAGGAATCAATACATGCCTATTACGAAAGATTGTTAAAGGCATTCAGACATTACAGTGGTACTGAGACTATTGAACCAAAGGATATGAACCATCTCGTGTTTAGATTTGTTGAAGAGTTACGACCAGAGGTTAGCCAGATGATTAAGAATCATTTGATTTGTTGGCAAGCTAAACCGATTGACGAAGTGTTGCAGTATGCAAAGTACTGTAGTGATGAGATTAAGTTGAAACAGAAAAAGTTGAAAGAAAAGGTGATGGTGATGCAGATAAGGGCTGCACAGGCAGGAATACAAGGAAATGGAGTTCAACAGATGATACAGCAGCAACCGCAAATGAACGGCGTGTTTCAGACCCAACCGAGGGGTCGAGGTCGAGGGTTTGTGAACCGTGGTTCAGACATGAATACTGTTGTGATTCAAAATGATGTACAAGAGATTAAAAAGATGTCACCATGTCACGCATGCGGGGGCGTGGGGCATTGGAAACGGGAGTGCCCGAATATGGTGCAGGATGGTGCTGTTCAGCAGGGCGTTAACGTTGGTACGTTACAAAATTCACGAGGTCCGAAAATGAGACACCAAAACCCGAATTCTCAGAACAATTTAGTACAAGGGGTACAGCCCATGCAACAAATGCAAATGCCACGTTTTCAGTCAGTGCAATTGCAACCAGTACAACAGCAGATTCCCATGGTGCCTAGACAGCAAATGCAATTACCGATGGCTCCGATGGGACAGCAACAGGTGATGGTTCCTCGGCAGGTCACAGGTCAAGTAATGAGTCAAAATAATACAGTACAACAGTTCCCATTACGAGGTGAAAACAGCATGAATGGGGAATGGTCAGATGATAGTTCAGACAGTGAAGAGTGTAGACTTGCAGCATCCCTAGAGGTGGATCAGAGGGGTCCATATGTAGAAGGGAAGGTGATGGGCTACAAGGTCTTGTTCCTGGTGGATACAGGAGCTACACATTCCACAGTTAGAAGTGCAGAGGTCCCGAGATTGCCTCTTTCAGGACGTACCATAAGAGTGGTCGGAGTGGCAAACCAGTATCTGACAAATCCGGTTACGGATCCAGTGCAGGTGGAGTTTGGTAACTTTCAGGGACTGCACAGGTTTGTAGTCTTTGACTCAAGTCCGGTATCCCTACTGGGGAGAGACTTAGGGCCAGATGTAGCAAAAATCCAATTTGCGAGCTGCAAATTGTGAGTCCTTCTGACTCGCAATTTGCAACTCGAAAATTGGTATGTAGAACGGTGTCTCAGACACCGTCTGCGAGTCGGTATGGGGTCGCAAAGACCCTCCTCATTAATATTAATGAGGTGGGTCGCAAATTGCGGCCCCATAGCACCTATGGGCACTCGCAAACATGGAGGCCTGCTGTAGTCAGCAGACCTCCATGTTCGTGACTGCTTATAAATAAAGCAGTTTTTTTTTTTTAAGTGTAGCCCGTTTTCCTTAAAGGAAAATGAGCTGCACTTAAAAAAAAATCACAAACATTTAGTTTCGGTATTTTTTCAGGGCAGGTAGTGGTCCCTTGGACCACTACCTGCCCTGGAAAAATAATTTGTGGTCCATTCACAAAGAGAAAGGGGTCCCATGGGGACCCCTTCCAATTTGCGAGTGGGTTACCATCCACTTGAAGTGGATGGTAACTGCGACACCATTTGCGACCGCATATGCGGTCGCAAATGGTATTGCGTACCACTCCGAATCGCAAATAGGAAGGGAACACCCCTTCCTATTTGCGATTCTGAAATGCATTTTGCGAGACGGTCCCGACTCGCAATATGCATTTCTGAATAGGAAAATGCGGTTTGCGACTCGCAAATGCTTTCCTACATCTGGCCCTTTGTGTGCAAGACAAAATGTTCAATTACCTGTTCCAATGACGGAATTGAAGTACAAACAAATAGTGATGATGAGGGAGACGAAGGGCAATTCTCAGAAGATGACACAGGAACAGCTAATGAAGATTACCCTTTAATTACCTTGTTCCCAATGCTTACCTTGATTGACTTGCCTGTTGAGTTGCAGGGGACAGTAACAGAGAAAGTGTGGGATCTGAATGGAAAAGAAGTAGGATTAATAAAGGGGGTAGAACCAGTCAAAGTCCAAATAAAGCCAGCTGCAGTATTCCCTCAAGTACCACAGTACCACATGACACAGGACGTTCTCATCGAGGTGTCACAAATAATTGCAGATTTTCTCAGACAAGGGGTTTTGAAGGAAGTTTTGAGCAGTACATGTAACTCTCCAATAATGGGTTTGAAGAAGCCCTGTCGAAAGGTCCGAATTGTACAGGATTTGAGGAAAATAAATGAAATTGTGATAAAATGTTGCCCTGTGGTACCCAACCCAGCAGTAATAATGTTTCAGGTCCCTTGTGATGCTGAATGGTTTACCGTAGTGGACCTATCACAAGCCTTCTTTTCAATACCTCTTCATGAGGACAGCCAATTTTTGTTCAGTTTCAAATTCCTGGATAAGGTGTACAGTTGGTGTAGAATTCCTCAAGGGTTCTCTGAGTCACCGTCCATCTTCAATCAGATATTGAAGAAGGATTTGGAGCCACTGGTGCTGCCTTTTAATTCAACACTTGTGCAGTACATTGATGATTTGCTCATTGCATCCAAAACCAGAGACAGTTGTAAATACGATACCATTGCATTACTAAATCATCTGGGGAAAAATGGACATAAGGTGTCACCCAGAAAGCTACAATACTGTCAGGAGGTGAAATACTTAGAGCATTTGATTGAAAAGGGTTCCAGAAGAATATCAAAGGAACAAATAACAGCTGTTTTGCAAATGAACCCTCCAACAACAAAAAGAGATGTCAGGATGTTTTTGGGAATAGTGGGTTACTGTCGTCAGTGGATACCCAACTTCTCGATCATTTCAAAACCATTGATAAAGCTAACAGGCAAAGAGATTAAGGATGAGCCATATACTATAACCTTGTCTAAGGAAGAACTTGAGTCCTTTATGGAGCTAAGAGAATGTATGTGCAGGGCACCAGCGTTAGGAATGCCAGACTGTTGTTCTGTCATGAACGTGATGCTTGTTCTTTGTCTGTCTTAACACAGGTCCATGGAGATGCGACTCGCCCTGTAGCATATTTTTCAGCTACCTTGGACCCTGTCGCAGCAGCCTTACCGGGTTGCATGCGCGCAGTTGCAGCAGTTGGTCAGAGCCTCACACAATGTGAAGGCATTGTCATGGGATATCCTATAACAGTAATGGTTCCACATTCAGTTGAAATACTGTTGAATCGAACTAAAACTCAGCACATGACAAATGCACGTCTCACTAGGTATGAGACGATCATACTGGGGTCACCAAATGTCACGCTCAAGAGGTGCAGTGTATTGAACTCGGCAACTTTACTTCCTGTTGAAAACACTGAGATTAAAAATGAGGAAGAATTTGAACATGATTGTCTTGAGGTGACTGAATTGTGCACCAAGCCTCGTCCAGATATTCAGGACACTCAATTGAAAGAAAATGACTGCATCATGTTTGTTGATGGGTCCTGCCTAAGAGATTCTGCGGGAATGCTGAGGGCTGGTTACGCGGTATGTACTATAACCGGCATTGTTTAAGCATCCTGGCTCGAAAGAGTGTTTTCCGCACAAGTGGCAGAACTGATCGCCCTTACTAAGGCATGCCACGCAGCTGTAAATTTGAAAGTCACTATCTATACTGACAGCAGATACGGATTTGGAATCGTGCATGATTTTGGCCAACTTTGGTCCCAGAGAGGTTTCATGACCTCATCTGGTTCACCTGTGAAAAATGGTGAACACATAAAAGATTTGTTACATGCAATTCAGTTACCTCTTGAAATTGCCGTGGTGAAATGCAGTGCTCACACCAGATCACAAGACTTTGTGTCCATGGGAAACGGTTATGCAGATCAGGTCGCAAGGTTTTGTGCCCTGAACTGTATATTGTTCAAGGAGCAATGGGAACTACTGCCGCAGACTGAAAATGACACATGTTTGAATCTTGCATTGCGGGTAGTCGATACTTTAGATGAGTTAAAGACATTACAAAGTTGTGCAAGTAAAGAAGAAAAACGTTCTTGGCAAAGAATGCAATGTACCCAGAGAGCTGATGATATATGGGTTTCAGAGGAAGGAAAATTAGTCTTACCAAATTGCCTTTTGTCACAATTTGCCCGACTGTATCATGGACAGGCTCATCTTGGGAGGGACGCAATGATCAGGTCATTTAAAATTGATTGGTTCAATCCCAAATTCAGACATGCTGCCGAAGTCATTTGTCACAGGTGCATCATCTGTCAGCAGATGAATGCGGGAAAAGGGACAGTGGTAACTTTGAGCCACATTGGGAGAGCTGGAGGTCCATTTAGCAAGATGCAAATGGATTTCATTGAGATGCCTGTTTGCGGAGGATTGAAGTATGTGCTTATGATTGTGTGTGTTTTCAGTCACTGGATTGAGGCATACCCTACACGAAGAAATGACAGTCTCACAGTTGCAAAACTACTACTCAGGGAACTAATACCAAGATTCGGGTTTCCGGTCACTATACAATCAGATAGGGGCAGACACTTCGACAATGAGGTGATCAAACTTCTGTGTGCCGCACTTAACATCGAACAGAAGCTGCGTTGTAGCTATTGCCCTGAAGCATCAGGACTAGTAGAACAAATGAACGGTACCTTGAAATCGAGAATGGCGAAAATGTGTGCAGCTACCAATATGAAGTGGGCAGATGCATTACCTCTAGTGCTGATGTCAATGAGAAACACCCCAGATAAGAAAACAGGATTGTCCTCCCATGAAATCCTCATGGGTAGAGTTATGAGGTTACCAGCAGTACCTGCCAATGCTCTAATGAATATTACAGATGATATGGTTTTGGATTACTGCAAAAGTTTGGCTGATGTGATTCGCTCTTTCTCTCACCAGGTGGAAGCTAACACTTTGCCACTGATTGGGGATCCAGGTCACTCTCTGCAAGCTGGTGACTGGGTGGTTGTCAAAAAGCATGTGAGAAAGTCGTGTCTGGAGCCACGCTGGAAAGGGCCCTATCAAGTGATCTTGACAACTACCACTGCTGTAAAGTGTGCTGGAATCCCAAACTCGATACATGCTAGTCACACCAAAAAGGTAACGTGTCCAGATGAAGAAGAGCTCGGAGTTACCAGCACGCCTGTTTCAGAAGGAGAAGTCTCAGGTCTAGAGAACAGTCAAGAAAGATCTGAGACTGCTGGAGAACTCACTGAGAACAGCCTCGTCCCTCAAGCAGTCAATGAGTTCAAGAGAGGTGACAGAGAGCCTATCTCAGTAGAAACGACAAGAGAACAATATCAAGAAGAAGTTCTCCCAGAAATAGACAGATGCGGGCTGGAACTTGAACCTGGTACAGACCCAGAAGAAGAAGAAGAAGGAGAAATAGTAGAGAGAGGTCAGAGTGAGCCAAAATCTCCCAAGCCAATTGCAGGTCCATCAAGCGAAAACACCATATTACATGAGGAGGGTGCTGTCCAAAGTCCTGAAAAGACGCATCAGACGCATAAGGGTGAGGACAGACCAAACAAACCACTTTCTAAAATAAGAGGTGTGCCAAGAAACACAGTAATAGAGGAAAGTTATACATCTCGAGTAGAAGACTTAAGCGAAGGAGAACAACAAGGTGAACGAAAGTTGAAAAGAAAAAGAATTGCAAACAGGAGATGTACAGGTCCTGAATGGGCATATGCTACAACATCTGAACGGCAACAAGAATTCCTGGCATTCTGCTTTGATCGAGAAGTACCTGGCCAATACTACGGTACCTGAACAAATCTGAAGAAATCTTGGTTAAAATTTGAAACTGAAAATTGAAAGAGAAAAGAGAGACTTTATAAATTACCTAAAGTGACACTAGAACCGAATTTGACTATTAAGAAACCCGATTACGACAAGCTGCTAATCTGATTTGACAAAAGGGATCCTGCTGCCAGTGAAAACGCTGTAAAATACATGGAAAAAAAAATGAAAAAAAGTTAGAATCACTCTCTGGTTGATTGTTATTCTGCTATCTGATTGTATACAGACATGGCTAATAATAGGAGTAGTAGCAAGAAAAGTAAAGTGTGTGGATGGTTGAGCCTTATAGTAGGTATTGTGTGTGCAATAATGATAGTGGGAGTGATTGTAGGAATGCCGTGGTTAGAGAAAAAGACTATTAATGCTACCTCAAAACCTGAAACTACCACACTAACACCGTGGGAAAGATTTGAGCAGGATGCACGACACATGCATGAAGGAACTAATGCAAAAGGGGAACTTTCTACTAATGTCTTCTATCGCTTACTAAATGAGTATGTGGAAACTATGGATGCGAAAGGTTGTTATGTGTGTACTACAATTCCTTCGTCTGTACAGGAGGGAGTTACATATCATAGTCTCCCTCTCACTTACGTAATTAGTTACAGCTTACTACTAACAAGGTTCTACAATCAAGAGCATGTGCAATACTTTTATTCAAACTTAGATGTTGTGTTTTCTTTTGTGCCTGTGATTGAATTTTTGAATAAATTAGCTAAAGAACATGATATTAAAATAGTTAGAGGATTCTTTGAGCCAATGCTTACATTTGGGACAGCTTATGCACATCGCAATAATTTGACTTGCTTATTATCACCTGTTGAAAAAAGCTTTTTAGATCACACTGACGATAGACGCAAAGCATTGAAAGAAAGATTAGAAAAAGGGTTCGAGAAACGCACATAGGCAAATGATTATGCTTACACCGCAATCAAAACACAAGGGAAATTAGCTATAGATGCATTACACGTAGGTAGGCTTTGTATATATAGGCCAAAATCCGAGCAAGACAATCTGTTTGTGGGAACAAGTGAGTGCAGGCATGTGTTTTTGTTTCAGAGTAAATGGACCTTTATGTTGAATGGACAAGATCCAGCGATACCTGGGGTCTGTTACATCTGTGGGCTAAACGCATATTACCGTCTCCCTAAGGGATGGCATGGGACATGTTATTTGGGAGTAGTATTCCCAAAGATTTACCAGTTTGATGACTTAAAACAGATACCTAAGACGTCTGAATTACAACATCCGAGACAAAAACGCGAATCAGTGGCGGCTGTCATTGGTGACATATTTGGAGCTATAATCCCTTCAGTAGGGGTTATCTTAAAATCTATGAAGATACAGAAGTTGTCTACTATTGTGGATAACATGTTGACAAATTTTACAGGGGCTATACTCCTGATGGATACTGAACTTGCTGCAGAAAGAGCTATGACTCTTCAAAATCGGCTTGCTTTAGACATTCTTTTAGCAAAGAGAGGGGGGGTCTGCAAGATGCTCAACGAGTGTCATTGTTGTTCATTCATCCCAGATAACAGTAAAAAGATTAGAAGTATGCTTACTAACCTTACTAGAGATAGTACAGATTTGAAGGATTTGAAAGAACTTGGTGTTTGGGAGAAATTTGGAAAGGGAATTGCCAGAGTTGGGAGCTGGTTTACCAATATTTGGAATGGGGTACTTGCAAAAATATTAATGGGGTTACGAATTGTTTTAATCTGTCTATTAGGATTATGGGGGGCATGCAAAATTAATGACAAAATGAAAAGAAACTGGACTAAAAGAACAAGAAGAAATGAAGAAAGTGAAAGGGAGAAAATATTCAATGAAATTTGGGAAAGTTCACATAAAGGGCAAGATGTTGAAATGCGCATTATGCGCAAGGCAAGAAATTGAAAGAGTTTGTGTGATAACGAACGTCATCAGAGGAGGGACTGAGAGACCGTAGTCAAAACTTATCAATTATTAGAAGTAATGCTTATATAAATGCCTAACAAATGCCGCATAGAAAATGATAATGAATAGTAATTTGCTTAATGTGCATTTGAATTATGTCAATGAAACATAGAAATACCATTGTGCGTGTACAAATTAATGTTAGTTATGAAAATGATTGTTTGCATCATAATTAATCGAGCTTATATTGGCGTTTACAATATCGCATTAAACCATAGGCCTTAAGTTAGCGTGAGCTGTGGATTTAGCTGCCTAGCTCTCATATTAAAGCATTTTCTCTGTTTTCCAGTGTGCTGACTCACAAAGGGCCATGACCCTGCCTTTGTTTTTTTCTTCGTTCCATGTAACTATAAAGGTTTGTTCCCATCCATATGCTAGCTGCTTCTGTATGGATTATTATACTATTTGCAACAAAATAAACTAAAAGAAATATTCAAGGACATTTAACCATGGACTGGAGAACTTGTGACCCGAGGAACGTGCCAAGATGATGAACAAATTCCAGATGTGCCACCTCCGAAGACGTCAATTATGAAGACCAATCAAAGTGTTGTGAATTATCGTGGGGTGACAATTGGGATTACCTAATGTATAATTTGATAGGTCAAAGATAAAGGGGTATAGCAAATATCCAATAGAATTTTGGGGGAAGGGGTTACGAAAAGGGATAAAAACTCATGTCACAGAAGGGACGTTGGAACTAGGTAGGGAATGTTATCGATTTTGTCCAGAAACTCTGTCACTCTGTTTGGTGACTTTGAGACTTAATAAACCATCCTCACCCACAAACTGCCCTTTATGCTTCTCCTCCTTATGAGGGAAGTGTCCCCTGTCCGTTAGACGTGGTTAGACTGATGGTGTTTCGACTGATGTCCTGAAGACGAAGGCTGATCCTGTGTGCTGACCTATCACTGGAGGGTAATTATGACAATGTAAATTACAATTTGTCTGTTGCTTTTCCTTTCTAGGTACCAACTGCTGTATTTGAATAGAGGCCATAGTTAGACGTTTTTCCAAATTGATGTTCTAAATTATTTTGCATGTAGTCCAACATGCTGATGCTAATTAGTGGTTAGACTAGGAAATCACCTGACTGACACTTAAGACGAAACGGACGTTGCGCAATGCTGAACTAAGATTGCATCATATTCTCTGTGTTCTAATTTATGTTGACGGTATGTTATGCTCTAATGTTCGTGATTCTTGCATTAATGAAATCTTATTATAATTGCCATATTGTGGTTATGTTCTTATGTTTTTGATTTGAGATTGACGCTTCTACTAGTAGATTGTAACCAATAGGGAATAAAACTCATAAAATTCTATCAAAGGGTGTGGTTATTCATGACTGAAAGGTCATGGTTGCGCCGACGATTTGATGAATGTCTTTATCCAAAGTAAAGTATATTGTGGTGATAAATATTGGTGATATTATTGACATTCTACTCAACATATTGATCAGTTATCTTGTCCTACGGTGTCTCACCACTGGGTCAAAAGATTCATTGGCCTAAAACGAGTCCTGATGTGTATAAAATTGGCATAAAGGAACGCGTTATCAGGCCTATACGCGTCCCCTTGTAAGTTTACATACTAAGGACCAGGCGGGCTAGCACTGTCAATAAAAAAACTTACATATTCTACTAAGCATCTTCTCTTTACATCATTACATTGTGCAGACACTATTTGCTGTCTACACAATGACAGATTTCTTTTTTTATTAACAAGGGGAGATTAAGTCATTTTCCCACAATCACAGGATGATGAGCCGACCAGAGATTCAAGCTTGGGTCCATATTTATGGGCTTTGTGGTGCCTTGCTATTGGTGGGATCCAGGGTGCTTTTCTGTGTTCTCATTTTTGTTGTGCATTTTCCAGTGTGGATAACAATGAGGATGTTGTGTTTTGTCCATCTTACTATTGATGCCAGTATCCAATGTTTAGTACTCTGTGCAGGGCTGTTGGCTTCTTTTTGGAATACATTTATTGTCATGTCACATGGCCACGATATGTGTGTCATAATCAGTGATTGTTGCCTTGGAGACTCTAGTACACTTAGAAAATAATAAGGGTATAACTGCTTTCCCAACCCTGCCCCCTCAGGTAACTGTTATACGTTTGGACCCAGATTTACTAATATGTGACAGAAGACAGTGCATCAACCAGAGCTACTTACTGTTCTGCCTTCAGTTCATGTGTGAGAGGAAAATAAGCTGTATCTATTAAGATACAGCACACAGCATGGGTTTTGTACTGGAAGTAACACCTTCCAGTAGAAAAATTATCATTGAAGATTTTCCCCACTTTGTAAGCATACTGAACAATGCAGCACACATGCACAGTTGGGAAAGTAAAGAGAAATTAAAACATTCCTCCTTGTTACGCCTGCCTTGGGAAGGCATACAGTTATGGTGCACATCTCTACAAATGTTAGCAGGTAGGGATTTGCATCAAAGCCCGTGGGTGGTTGCATGGGAACACCCATGTACCACTCATGAAAAAAACCCTTAATGCAAAATAGCGAAAAGTAGTACATAAAACAACTTTACATTACTTTACAACGCTCCCATTCCTAGACTATGTTTGGTCAGGGTCCATCACCTGTGTGGCACGATGAGCCTCGCCAGTCGTGTCACATGATTGTACCAGCTACACCTTCTGACGGCCATGTTCACTCCTCTGTGGCTTCTGCCCCCGACTTCTCAATCCCATTTCTCCTTATTTGGGTAAAGTGTGTCATCTCCCCATAAGTTCAACTCTTTGTCAGGACCCGTCCACAGCAGATCCTGGCTTGCAGCCCAATACCGGCGTGCTAAAATGCGAAATCATCACACAGTGGCCACCGCTGGACTTTGCAAGCCACTCTTTTTGTTTCTGGCGAAGCAAATTGTTTTTCAATGACATGAAAAAGAATTCAATGTAAGCACAGTGGCACTGGTTTGTCTGCGTTATTTGCTTTTGCCTTTAAGGAACATGAACCGCAGTGATTTGAAATGCTATTTATATTTGCAGCTAATGGCGAAATAGGACTGAGACTTCATGAACTGCAATAACAGAAGAATTGGCAGCATTGCTACCTCATACTTTTTGTAGAAAGGCGCTTTAGGTACTAACACACTATATCCGCTTTTGTACAATAAGAGATCGAAACATTTAAAATGTATGTGTATTCAGTTGTGTAACTGTCCTGCAGGGAGTTAGTTTAGGTGATGATCTCCTTGATTGCTGTCAGAGGTCGCTCCCCTCAAGGTTGCAAATCAGAGAACCATGGGATGCTAAATGAGGAAAAATGACAATTCGAAGAAACGCTAGCCAAGACCAAAATTCACTCCATTTCCCTGGAGACTTCTGCAGTTTGTCAGAATGTATTCTTTATTTAGAATATATAATCATTTCCTTCTAAGCTTAGAGTGTAATTACTAACAGTAATCAGTTTGCTTTCCATTTATATTTTTGCCAACTTCTACAGTATTTTAAGGACATTCGCTTCCTTCATCTATGCAATAATGTAAACGAGAGATCTATTTTTGTCCAAATAAAAAAAGGCATACAAAGTGGAATTAACGGCATTTTTTTGCACTCTGATGCTTACTTTTATCTATTTGAGTTTTGAACATGGAAAACAGAGCCCTAGGTACTGAAAAAGGTTGAAAATGGACATTTCCTGAACCAGGGCAGAAAGGGCTCATGGGTCCTCGGCCATCTAATGGTGGAGCAGAGATCGGCGGAGAAGAGGCCCATGGGGAAATATGTCACTTAGGAGCTCCGCTGTGGTAGACTCCGCCATCATATGAAGGCACTGCAAAACAGCATTGGAGAGAGAATGGCAGGCAAAAAAAAGGCAAAACAGGACTTCTTCATCTCATGTAGGAAATATATGGCAGCTCAGGATCGGAAAGTTCTGAAAGCAGGTGAATTTTTTAGCATCCAAGGATTCATCTCAAGCTCTTCGACACGGTTGAGAAATCAACCTCAGCAGGTCGAGCCGGACAAGAGAAGATAAATTCTAGGGTAACTGAAGATGAATCAGAGAAGATGTTCCTGGATTTCGAGGTGATTTCATTTGAAAAATAAAGAGGATGGAGTGGAGATGTGAATGCAGGAATATGGGGAGTTTAGACACTGTGGCAAGTGTAATGATCGTCCCGGACAGCAAACTAGCTACACTTTAAAATGGTTCGAGAGCATCAAATATCCGTTGTGACAAATCCAAGTCAGAGGGCCCTAGGACAGTCAGACGTTACTGGGTCAAATGTAACAAATGTGGTTTTTCCCTTCCGATGGCCTGAGATCCACGTACTGCAGCTCTGCAAAGTGGAAACCAAGTACCCATTTTAGCACTAGATTCTGAAGAAAGTAAGGTAAAGCAGTTTAAGGCTTACTCAGAGACACGCTCCTGGTTAGAAAATTAGAACTCATAAATGCAAGAACTAACACTCAATGAATCAATGTTAAGTAAGGACTTTTGGTTTACATAGGAAATGCACTTTAATGCATGCAAAACTAAACACTACACACACAATTAGACGTATCTACAAGACGGCAGGTGCCAATATCAATTGGAACCCCCTTAAAAAAGAACAGGGGCTCACAATTAGGCAAAGGTCACAAAGATGAAATAGACGCTTAAAGGTCAACCAGACCACCTCTGCTGGAGGAACCTTGAACAGTCGGCATGCGAGCAGACCCTAGCCCATAAAACTAGAAAAGAGCCCATAAGCCTAAAGTACACATGATACACTATGGAAAGTCTGTTGACTCTGCCAAAGAGTGTTAGCACCCAAACAAAAGTAGTAAATAAATATTTCATGCAGTGTTGTCTTAAGAATTTTGGGGCCCCAGGCAAGATTTACCTTAGGGCCTCTTGTTCGTAATTTGTCTGTTAATTGAAGCTTGCATGATGCTAAACCAACTTTTAGGAGTTCACATAAAAACTGCTTAAATATGTCTTTCCAGGTCCACTCAAAATCCTAGGTTGCAACTGGGTAAAGAAAGAAAGACTCCAAGGGAGGGGTAGACAAAGAAGTGAGAGATTGAGATATTAAAATAGGCCAAGGTAAGCAGGAGAAAGAAAATGCTTACTTTCCCTGGTGACCCCTTGAAAGGTAGGAGTCCTATGCAAGTGCCCAGTTTGTCCATGTCTTAAAACGTCTATGTTTTCATGAATATTATACATTGCAAGACAATATCACAAATATGTACTGATGTTGCTTTGGAGTTATAATAAAGCCATCCGATGGGCTATGGTATATCTAATAATAAACAATGCAAAATTTGACCCAATTCTGTGAAAAACATTTTATGTCACAGAACAATGTTACAGGACAACCTCACAGAAGCATGACACAAAGGCCCATACATACCAATGACTCTTAACAAAACCTCAGACGTGGGAGCTCGAAAATAATAAAAACTCGTCCTGAGTTCTCTACTTCAGAGACTCAGAAGATTTATGGTATTTGTTCAGAAAATTATTGAGGAGGCTGCGCTTCATGTGACACCACCAAAACCCTAGATTGAATACTCTTTTAGGGCCTCATGTCTTCTAAACTTTGTGCATACTTATCACTACCAGGCATTGCTTCTTCAGCACTGTAGTTGCAGTGGGCTGCAAATGTCCTCCCCCTGACATATCCCTTGGTAGTCTCTAGACTTGGGGTCTTCCTGCAGCAACACTCCAAAGTCCACAAGCCAGACCACTCTCCCTGTCCAAGCACAGAAGGCTTTTCACCTTTTGCAGGATGACTGTATGTCCACCAGGAGACTGAGATACACCCACATAGAGGTCCTCTAGCCAGGATTAGTTCACAGCAGTCCTATGCGACCTACTTATTTCAAAGTTCCCAGGAAGTCCACCTTCTATTGTCCTCAAAAGGGAGATGGGTAGTTAGTGACACTAGCTCTGAAGACAAAGAGCAGCAAGACTCCAATGGCACAAAACAAGAGTGGGTCGTTCCACTCCTGGCAGGGGTTCAAATACCCTGTGGATCTATCACCTTCCACTTTGATGGGTTCTCTCTTATCAAGAGGTGTTTCCCTATGCAGTGGTTAAACAATTAAAGTGAGAGTTTTAGAAGGTAGGAGCCCCTACCAAATCCAGCGATATCATACCGCTGCTCCACCCCTGACACTTCTATGTGGCACAACATTGTCTGTCTACCCCTCTACAATGCACAGGTTTTTAAAAAAAATGATGATTTGAAACAAGGTTGAGAAAGACCTCTCATTCGACTCCTCCTTGTCTTCTTCTACCTAAAGCTGTTTTTCCCTTCATGACTTTAGAGGAATTCTGGTGTCTGCCTGCTTTCTCTTTATCTCTGTGAGAACACTGTGCCTCGCCTTGTCAAAAAGAGACATCAAACTACCCTAGGGAGCTTTTTCCTTCACTCCATTCTTCTCCCAGTATAAAGCTAATTCCCACAACTGCGTCTATTGTTCAGGGGAAAGCCTTGAACTGTCAGACGGCCAGCAGAGTAACTTTTCCCAGGTATCAAGGCTGCCTCACTGAAATATTTCCAATTTTTGAATTATTTACCATTTTAAAATACAAAATTAGATGCACACAATATGAAACAGGTGTTGAATATACGTGTGGGACACAGGTAAATGTAGGAAAAAACACATCAATGGCTTTCCTTTGTTGTGCCAATGAAAAGTTGCCCTGTAAGAATATTTTACCCAATGTAAAAAAAGGTTAAACAGTACAGATTTTACACTTGAGTCAAAAAAAGAAAGGGGGGCACCTCAATTGAAATATAAGCCTAAGTAGAACATAGACAATTTATTATTTGTCATTTTTCCTATCTGTGACAGTGTTAGTTGTGCGTAGATCCTAAGCAGAGCTCCACAAGCACTCTTTTCCTCTCTCAGCCTCCACATGTGTGCACATAAATGTGAACCAGTGTTGGATGCATCTTGCTCAACAGCTGACCGGAACAATAGACATTGACAGTTGCAAGTGAAGCCCATTTTAAACAGAAGCTAACAGCAAATACGACTGTATTAGGGAGACTCACATTTTGCTTAGTAAGAGGCCCAAAAGCTTTTATACAGATTAAAATCCACGTCCTCACATCCATGTCTTGGGGCTCCCGCTTGTGGCCACCGCGATGTCTAGCACAGAGGTATTGCATACCTTCACTGACAACATGCCCCCTCCCACCAGAGAGCAACAGGTTGGACATAGTGAGAAAGGCATTTAAGTTCCCATACAATGGGTCACATGTGTCATCTGACGGAGCTACAATCATTGTAGTGCTTCATGAAACGGATCTTAGAGTTCCAATTTGGCATGCAATAGTCAAAGTGAAGGGTCCCTTCAGGTGGAGGGAAGAACAATCTCACTCTTCCCTGATTATGGTGCACAGACACAACACATGGCACAGGAACAACAGGTGATTTTCAAAGAGCTCTAGGAGTTAGGTGGTAAGGCATGATAATGAAATTCAGCCAAGCTTAAAGTGTGGCACTTTTTTCTCAGAAGTAGAGGCAGTGCAAAACTTTCTTGGATGTCTCAAAGCAGGATTTAATTCTGGAACATGATGCAGCTTAGTGTTTGAGAAGCTTTCCCATTTTTATTTGTCCAGTTTTAGTTTCAATACTGTTGTGACTGAAATTCAGCTGTTTGTTTGCCTTCCCACATCCCCCGACATTATCATCAGTTCCCCTTTCTCCTTCTTCCTTCCCTTTCTTTAACAGTCAGCCCCCTACCTTGGCCTTTGTAGGTGTATATCGATAAAGAAAATAATATGAGGCACTACACTGTTGCCTAAAAGTTGTTTGTGTGAATATATTGTGGTGGATGGTCTGTCTGCGGTACACAAGACAATGGTAAACCTACCCTATGCTGTTTATTTCAGTAGGATCTACTGACGATTCAATACAAATATTTACATGTAAAAGAGATTTAAGGATTGTACGACGGACCACCGACTTTAAAAACAACTACTGCCTTAACAACGAGGTCGGAACACCGACCTCGTTCTTACTACTAATGATTTTACCACGAATGCCTTAACAACGATATTTCGTTGTAAAGGCATTTCTGATAAAAACATTACTAATAGGCACCATTCACCCTACATCCCTCACCCCACCCCCCCAACCCCACCCCAAAACCTAAAACCCCCTAACCCCCACCCCTCCCCAAAACCAAAAACGCCCCACCCCCAAAACCTAAAACCCCCTAACCCCCACCCCCTCCCCAAAACCAAAAAGGCCCCACCCCCCCAACCACACCCCAAAACCTAAAACCCCCTGACCCCCCACCCCCTCACCAAAACCAAAAACGCACCACCCCACAACCCCACCCCAAAACCTAAAACCCCCTAACCCCCGCCCCTCCCCAAAACCAAAAACGCCCCACTGCCCCAACCCCACCCCAAAACCTAAAACCCCTTAACCCCATCCCCTCCCCAAAACCAAAAACGCCCCACCCCCAACCCCACCCCAAACCCTAAAAACCCCTAACCCCCCACCCCCTCCCCAAAACCAAAAACGCCCCACCCCCCAACTCCACCTCAAAACCTAAAACCCCCTAACCCCCACCCCCTCCCCAAAACAAAAAAACGCCCCACTCCCCCAACCCCTCCCCAAAACCTAAACCCACCACTTACCTTAGTCGACCCATTGTCACCTGCGTCGTCCTCCTTCGCCAACTCCCTTCTTTGTACCTTAACCACGCATGTTCGTTGTTCAGAACATACATAGTTAAGGCACAAAATAACGGAGTCGTGGTTAAAAAAAGCATTGTTGCGCATTCGTTAAACACGACTTTCGTAAAAAGAAAGTCGTAAAAAAGGATGTTTCCCGATTTAAGTAATAATAAGTTATATTTTATAGCTTTTCAAAAAGGTGATATATGAAAGATTAATATTAGACACATACGCAGTAATCCAAATATAAAAAGCATTTACTGAGAAAGCAATATTTGATTTTCAAGTGATTAAAGGGATCGTGGACATACCATTAAGCATTTACTTGGTGAGGGATTATCTTGCCCTCCTTAATGGATAGACAACAATAACACTCAACAGTACCAACCTCTCCACAAAGTACAGTACAATCACCTCACGCACCAGCATGCAGCTGTGGCAAGCAAACCACAGCCAATTAATAGGGAAGGATTGACAACAGATCTTGTATCACAGCTGGCCCCCAAGAGGTGACACACAGCAAATGTGAAATCAAAGGTGAAATGTGTAAAGAAATGAAAGAAGGGAGCCAGACTGGGCCTAGAGTAGACTCTAGCTGCCACAAAACTTTGATACTGCCTCTATCTTTGATTCCTTTTAAAGAACAGCAAAACAGCCATCCTTTTCACCCATACTAAAATAAACCCTGCGTGAGATGGACTACACAATTGCCAGATCTGCTTAGCAATTAGTGATTTGAGTGATCTATTACTTCTGTATCAAACCCTAACTAATAGCACAAGAATTATGAGGCACAAGTCACAAAGGTAAATCTATGGACTGTAATTTTTACAGGCAGAAATGTATGTCTCTATCTATACGTATGTTCCTGCTGAAATGCCATTCAACAACCCCTGGTGGAGATTTCTGTTGCAGGAGTCTGTATTCCTACGGTCTTGCATAAGGAGAAGGTGATACATAAAGCTCAAAATACAGTGGTAAAGTTATTAATAGTTACATTACGGTGCATTCTAGGTGTAAATTTGCCAAATGTAGATCTAAGTAGCACAGACAAGCTATGCTAAGCTAGGTTCAACTTGAAATTGAAAAGAATAGGCTTCACTCAAGAATAAGAATATACACATGACGTTTGTTTAAACAAACAATGTGTAATGATGTGTTTTTGAGTGAGTTTAGAGCAGCATTATTTTTTTAGATGAGATGTGTTTTTAAAAAGCATTACCTATTTACATATGAGTAATGTTCTATGTATGCGCTTCAGTTATGTTTAAATGCTTATAATTTAATTTGTATAGGTTTCTGCAGTGGCACAGATATATTTTACATTATTTGTATTTATTATCTTATTTTATGTTATTTATTTCATTTCAAGGTTCAAGATCTCTGCAATGTCTAAAGTATTATCGCCATTTTGCAATCGTATTTATTTATATTTTTAGGTTCTGGCATTTGTACTGGTTGTAATATTTCCAACTTCTATTGATTTCCATGTGATTCCTTGCAGTACCATTGAGTGGCTATCTGTAGTGTGTGACTTACTCTAAGACATGGCTGGAGTAGATTTGAGCCCACTAGGTCTGTAATATTACTGAACTAAATTTGACTGTGGCTTTACTAAATTGCAATTGACCTACCTTTTTGTAGGTGTGTTTTCGTGCTTGGAAGTGCCCCCTTGTATCTCTCCTTAACTTTCCCTTTTTTCTTTTGACTTTGTAAAAGATGTCGCCCATTTCCCAGCTATTCGCCCTTGTCACTCCCGCATTCACACCTGCACCTTAGACCTATAGAGTGTGAAGTTCTCCACACCTGAGGTAGAAAACTTCATATACAGAGATAGGCTAGGCATAGGCAGAGATCTTCCCTACTACCTTTGTGAATTGTATTGATGAGTATGTAGAACTGCACTGCATGAGTGCTACAAAACTTACTTGTAAATACTTCTGTGACTTAGCTTTTATGTGCCCCTGGAGAGGTAGTTAAAATAGTGCAGCCATATATTGTGGATACACTCATTTTATAAAGACAGCTTCCCTTACCTGAGAAGTAGGAGTGCTTAAACACTCAATACATGTTGAAAGTATTTGGGAATTGTGAGCAAGGAAGCAGCCAGAAAAATAAAATACCCCACTTTGACCCATATATGACAATTAACGTGCGAGTAAAATAAGCAGTCATAACCTTTACTGTGAAGTGCCATGGCAATTGTACCCCTGGAGAAATTTTGCAAAATGTTTAGTATTAGTGCATGATTTCAAAGGGACTTGAGCCAAAACTACAAATTTACCAGTATTGACTTATTCTCTCATTCATCCTTTCCATATTCTTTCTTTCCTTTTATGCTTTTCTCCTCATTTCTTTCTATCATCTTTCTTTCATTTTAAAAGTACTATATTCTTTTTCGCCAACTTTCTTTACCTCTGTCTATTCTTTTCTCTTTTCTCATTCCATCTCATTCTAGCTTACTACCCCTTTACTTTGATCATGCTCCTGCCATTCCTTCGCACCTCCTCTGCATCTTTTCTTTTTGTATTTCTACCATTCTTTAATTCTTTCTTTCACTTCTTTCCTTCAGTCGCCCATTTTTTATCTCACATTTCTTCTTTATTTCATTATATTGCTCTGCTTTACGTCTTTCTCTCTTTCCACTTTCCTTTTTTTTCTTTGTTTCTTCCATATCATTCCCTCCCTCCATCCCCTCTTTTTTCCTTCTTACTTCCTTTTTACTTCTTTTACATGTTTTTCCATTTTTCTTGTGTTCTTTTCCACCCCCTTTCCTTCATGCTTCCCTTTTCCTTCCTACTGCCATTATTTACATTTTACTTTCTTCTTTTTTGCTGTCTCCCTTCATTTGCCTCTAAATTATTTTTTCTTTGCCATTTTAATAATTTTTCTTTCTCTCTGCAACACATTTTAGGCCTCTTTTAGGTTTTCTGTTTGTCCTCCTCCCACAGCCATGCTATTCTTGTAGGTTATTACTCCAGGATTTATTTGCTTTTCCTTCTGATGTGCGATGACCTTTGCGCCAGAGATGAAAGAAGGGCCATGAAACAATTTAATCTGATCCAGTAGCAATCCTCCCCCTCCCCACCCCCGTTTAAGCTGGTGTAGAGGGGGTTCACTATTGCCTTGGTTGTGAGACTCAGGCCATGACAACATTCGTCCCTGTATTGCCCCCTTGGAAATGGAAGAATATATAATTCAGGGACTTCAATAAAAGCATGAATGTATATTCTGAAGAAGAAATGCAGACATTTTATTTTGTGGGAGCACTGAAATAATGATGTTATATGTTTGAAAATGTTGTACTGTATACTACGTAGCTATGTTTATGTACATGTACTTGTGAACTTGGTCTGTGACGCAGCACACCATTTTTTTATTTTATGTATTACAGAATAGCCAAAAACCGTACATTAAACCTAAAGGAAAATCTTCTCAACAGTGCCTATTGTACATTGACATAATAGACTGCATACATGCTACAGTCAGAGTATCAAAAATCATCACTCTTTATCAGACTACTTGCCTTCAGAAGTATGTTGCAAAAGAAAATAGGGTGATGGTACTGTGAGAGGTGTCAGTGGGCCTACCACTAAAGTGTGACATCATATTGGCTGATTCTGACAGCAGGTCCTGCCTTACAAAAAAGGGAGAACCAAGGGGAATTTGGTGAGCAGAGAGAAATATGCTCTCTCTGCTGTGGTCCTGGCTCATTGCACTAAAAGGTATTTAACTGATTGACAGGAGAGAGAACAACCTTCAGCACAGCAGTCCCCGCAGGGGTAGATTCCAAAGAAAAGCAGTTGAGAATGACCAGGGCTTAGGGTACATTGTCAGCCTACAGAGTGGAGATCCTACTGAAGATAAGCAAATAGGAATAAACAGACCTTAAGAAGGTTCATTGGTTGTCCAGGTGCTCTGGAACTATGGGGTTCCAGAGCACTCTAGTGAAAACGACTTAAGAGGCTTGACCTGATATTATCTTCAAGCTAATACGGAGATAAGAGGTTAAACAAAGACCCCAGTAAGAGTAGTGAAGAAATGCATCATTATACATCTTATTACAGAAGGCATATCAGAGGGAAGAGTGATATGTGTCCATATGGAGGAAAGGAAATTACAGTTTGAGGCCCAAGTGTAAGTAGCTTGTAGACGTGGTGAATCATCAATGTACAAAGAAAGCCTCTGATTTGTGGTGTCCATCAGTGAGTGGTGTTAGTTTTACTCTTTTTAATATCCACAGCCATGGAGGATGACTTAGAGGCACACTGGGCCATATTTATTGTTTTTTCACTCAATGTAGAAAGACACCTTGCTGTGCTACGCTGTCTGAAAGGGAGAGGGCAAGAAGGTACCATATATTTCAAGATATGGTGCATTCCTGCTCTCTGCTTGGACTGGTGCATTTTTAGCTGCCTAGCACCAGCATGGGCACCCTTGCACCATGGTGCACAGGTGCCTGTGTTGCAAATAGGATTGTTTTTGTGCAAGAAAATACACCTTCCTACACAAAAGCAATCTTTTGAAGCTTTTTCTTCTTTCTCCATGTACTTCATCATGCAACACACGTAGAAAGAGAAAAAACCAGAAGAAATAAAGATATATCTCCTCGGAATGATGCCCCTTGGAAGGCGTAGCATTTTGATGCATTCCCAGGTCTTCTACTCCTAGTAAATCTGGGAAAGTACCTAAAACCACAGGTGCATGTGTGGGAACACCCACAGTCCACCCATGGAATGCCTTCCTAGAGCAGAGTAACGCAAGACAGCCCATGTCACGGCCGTACATTACTCCAGAATTACCAAGCACTGCAGGGCCATGCAAGGTGTCCCTGCGTGGCTTGCTAAATCTCATCTAGGTTTTGTGTCACCCTTTCATTACCTTGTGTGACAAAATGGTGAGCAACATTTGATAAATGCACCCCTAAGGATCTATTCTCATCTTGTGCCTCTTTGCTAAATCATTGAGCTCCAGGCTGTATCTGTTGCTTACATTAGTACCCATACAAGGACAGAAAACCTGACAACTCCTTTCTAATAGGACTGCGCACGCATATCTGTCTATTTCACATGTGTGACATACTTGTAAAAACAATATTTACATGTGTGCATTTTTATTAATGAAAGGCTACCTACATTTTCAACATCTTTCAAAACAGCATAAAGTGACCATTTTCTGACAGATGCCTAGGGTCCTGGACCTCCAAACACCCCACTATAACTGAGACTAAGGGACTGATTAGAACTCTGCAGACGGGTTACTCCATCACAACTGAAAGAGCATAACTTGGCTCTACATTATGGGCCATATGTACCAACGAATTTTCCCATAGACACAGAATGGGTAAAACCCTTTGATACATCTGGCCCTATATGTCATAGCATGTGAAATAGGTAGTGGTTATTTCCTTATGTTGAAAATAGATTTCTCTGTAACGTGGTGCACTGGAATGCATACAAGTAAAGTGCGTGGATGATAATAATTCTACATGTAACTCGTGTTTATTCATAGGTTTCAAATATGTTCATGTTAAATTATTTTAGAAAATGTTATTTCTTTAATCATTTAATATTCACTAACAGAAATGTGGTTAAAATCATTTCACCAAAGTACATTATATGTAAACTTTAGTTTGGCTGGAGTGAAGGCCCAGATGTTCCTGTGTTTAATCTTCAACATGAAAGTTTGTTTTATTTCATGTTTCTTAAAGGTGCAGTGGCATAAGTCTGAGACTCATATGTATTCTATTGTGCAGAAAACATAATGGGGCTGGTGACAACGTGTTACCAAGATTGAAGAAGAGTAATGTGGAGTCGACAATCGAACACCCCTCTGAAATTCCTGAGCACAGGAGTGAAACAAGGGATGCTTCAAGGTTCAGTTGACAACTAGGCAGTTGATAGAGTTGCTGTTTAATGGAAAAAAATGATCTGTGATGTCACTCCTTGAAACATTGAGATTTAATAGTGGTTCAGTTAGCTGAAGGGCAGATCCCCTTTTACTTTGAACAGAGTGGACCCCTCTGCAATACAGACCTCCATTTCCAAAGATTTAGCAGCTGTATGCTGCACATGCCTCTCTTGACAGAACTTTCTACTGAAGTTCTGTTGTGCTGATGCATTTCTCTGAGTTCTAGTTAGCTGTTAGGATAACTAGCTATTCAGATCAGATGGGTAGGCAGGAGGATTTATCATTAAATCAAAATAATCATATGTTTTTCTTCTGTTTTGTATCGCTGTTGTTGAAAGTTTGGTTTTCTATATGTTGATTAAGTTTAGAGTGGTTCATCCTTTTAATTCTTCCTTTGGTGATGCTTTACATGTACACTGTGGTTTTGAGACTCATTAATGTAAGTTTGGCTTTGAGTCTGCAATAGATTTTATCTTTAATTTGGTCTCTGAGATTTAATGAGTATCCGGCAGGTTACACTGTGATGAATAAACTACTGGCAAAAGTATCTTCAAACCCTCAGAACAGAGGAAAAGATTATTCGAGCTCAAGAGTTTACAAATAGTATCCAGAGCTGGACAGATGGTAGTGACAAGGATGGTTCTCTTCCTGAAGTGAGGGGAACTGGAACCATATTCTGGAGTAGTTAGACCCAGAGTCCAATCCTTAATGCCGGTATCCAGAGATTGAGGGTCATCAAAGTTGCAGAGACTGTGAAAAGGGTCATACGGGCTGCAGAAGTGTGAGTACTAATAGGGTTGTTGATACAGCAGTCGTGTTTAGCTTGTTGGGTTTGTGAGAACTGGATGGTATTTTGCGGAGATGTTTTGTGTGTCGTTTGAATGAGGTGATTTATAAACAAGTTGAAGTATTTATCAGGTCCGACGTGGCTAAAAATCCTGGAATAGTATTAAAAGGTGTAGAGGACACCATACTAAATTGTCTGCTGACTGGCTGTGCTCGTTGTGAGACGTCATCAACGGCACGGTTAAGATAGTGATTTATCTTGTGTGAATGTGAGACAATTGGTACAGTGGATCTTAATGCGCCGAGTGAAGGTGTACTAATCTGCATGTTACCGCACGGGTTGAGGTTTCATTAGAAGTGCTTGTTAACTTTCTTGTGTGTTTGAAACTATTCATTCTTTAGAGGAGCAGATACCGGTTATTGTATTGTATTTTATATATGTGTGTGACATTGTGGAGCGAGTGTGCATGCATATTGTAAAGGAGGGGAACTACTGCAAAGAGCAAGTTCTACGTCACAGTATGTCGCGCTGGTATAGGTCGGTTGGTGTGGTGCTTCAGTGCTATTGGAAAGCCCCGCTGGTATTGGTAGGTTCTTCGGAATATGGGATTGTAGATACAACACTGTTCTGAATTGAATTGAAGTTTTGTGACCATTGTCGAAAAATGAACTCCTTTAAAGTCATGCAAGATTTGTTTAGAGGAGATACTCATATCCCCAGCAGGGAGGGATACCCCAGGTCAGTATATGGCGAATAACTTAGGGCTTCATAAATCTGTTTGGCTTGATCAATGGCACACAATTTCAGAAAAGGAAGGTTCATTGACATTTCCACATAATGGCACATTTAGGCCCATATTTATACTTTTTTAGCGCCGCATATGCGTCGTTTTTGGATGCATAATCGGTGCAAACTTCCAAAATACAATTGCGTTTTGCTTTTTCTTATATATAACCCTCACCCACTCTAATAATGACGTGCTTCATCATCCGGTTCACCCTGACCCCTATAGGTCAGGGTGGGCTCATCCATATTCCAGGGAGCTCTTATAAGAAAATTAAACTAGGTGGCGTAACCTTAAGATATAAGATCCTCATCTAGTCCAATGGTGTCTATTTATCAATAGGATTGATAGGAATGATTAAAACTATAATATGATTGTTTTTTTAGGATATAATGGTCCTATGACCCTGAATTGCACCAACATGTTTCAGCCCCTACACTATTGGTCTTTATAGGTCCTGGGTTTTCGTCAGGATGGATTTGTATTTTCTAGCTCTACCCCCATGACTTGTTTTACGTAGTTATGTTGCATGCACATATATAATCTAAGCATGCACATGCAGCATAATACTTACCACTTTGAGCTGAACTTTTAAAAACAAATTATATCATGTAAAATACTGTGCCACACTGTGGCTTCTCCAAAAGTGACATGCACACCTCCCCATCATGTGTGCAAAAACGCATAATGCTTATCCTGAGCATATACAGGCACCTATTTGTGTCTTTTTACTCCTAAGCATACATCTTATACAGGCGGTTGATACACGTTTACTGCTAGTCATGCTTATATGGTGCACCTCTAGTCTCTCCTTATACTAGTGTCAGATGTGAGACCAAAAATCAGTCAATACAGTCAAAGACACTTTAACAGCTCAAACTGGGCTGTCCACAGCATACATAGGCCATTATTCATGGCCCCCACATTGGGGTTTTAATTTAACTCACATACACACATCTCTATGACCATCTCATGCATTTAGTGTACAGCGACATCATTCACCCGATTTGTGGGAAAAACTGACCCCACGGGAGGGGTCCTGGCCCTGTAGTCAAACCTTAAAAGGGGTAATTGAACATCCGGTCAGAGTTTCAGGTCCAGTACTTAATAAAGGTGAGCATTCATTTGCATGAAATAAGCACTTATTTCATCAAGGGTCCCTACCCTCTGAAACACCTATTTGGCTCTGCACTCCCCAGCATGTGGTGTTTGGTGCCAGAGGGCGTGGATACTTAAACCCTGGAATACAGCTTGTATGGGCTGGCCTCGGGAGTTGAAAAACAATCAGAACGGGGCTCTGTTGATACCTCTCAGCTGTGTTGCTGGTGCTGCGACACGTATAGGCACCCAATAATTGTGCTGCAAAGCGGACGCTGTGTAATCTCCACACCCCTCAGACCCTCTGGTGCCGCTGCAGTATCCAACCACTATTGTGTGTGACGTGTTTCCATGGGGTGCTGTGCTTTCAAGGCTTTGCCCCGCTCAGTGACAGTGCAGGGATTCCAATACATTAGGCCATTCAATCATGGTAGTAGCAGTCACCCACTGCCCTGTCCCCTTGAGTCGTGGGAGTTGAAGTCCCTTACGGCCCACTTCCTCCATACTTTTCATCAATGCCCCAGTGAAAAAAATCTGCCAGTTTTATTTGCATAACCATGATCTATCTTTATGATTTTATTGACATTGAGACCTGTAACTGCTCAGAAAAGGAACCGTTTGTGTTAGTTGGAGGGGGTCACAAAAAAGTTGGGCTATCTCTGAGTTCAAACCCAGGAGATTGTTTGGGGAGTAATTACAGGCTAATACTAATAAACACTAGTTCTGCCCCCAGACTTGCAAAGTCAACTTTGTTTAGATATTTCACAAAATGGAAATGTGTGACCAAATCATCATACCATTAACCCCCTCGGTGCCTTGGACGAGGTGGTCTCATCCCAGCACACGGTTCCCGTGTGCCTGGGACGAGACCACCTCGTCCTACACCGGCCCCACGAGGGAAGTGCTAGCGCTCCCCCGTGAGCCCCCCACCAACACCCCCCATCAGGGATAAAAGGGGAATCGCTTCCCCTTTCACCCCTGACCCACCAAACCCTCCAGTGACGACTGATGACGTCAGCACGTGATCGCATGCTGACCTCATTAGAGGTCGCCTCTCATCGCGCTGGAAGCATGCTTCCAGCGCAATGCGGAAGAGAAATGCTTAGCATTTCTCTTCCACTCGGGAGGAGGGGGCCGGGAGAGACATCGGAAGAAAGGAATGTCTTTTCCTTTCTTTTGATGTCATTTTGAGCATTTCTGAGTGATCGGGCAGCAGAAATGCCCACTAGACACCAGGGACTTTATTTTTATTTAAATTTACATGAGGGGAGCGGCCCCTTGGGCAAGGGTCGCTCCCTAGGGGGCCAAATAATTTTTAGGTCATTTGGGGGCAGATCGGCCTAATATAATCAGGCCGATCTGTCCCCGGGAGGGGCAGAAATGCCCACAAGACACCAGGGACTTTATGTTTTTTTTTACATTTACATGAGGGGAGCCCACTAGACACCAGGGAACTTTTTGGGATTGTTTTTTTTTATTTTATGTGCAGGGAGCAACCCCTTAGGCAAGGGTCGCTCCATGTGGGCCAAATTGTGCTTAGCACATTTATGCCCCCCCCGGGGGCAGATCGGCCTAATATAATTAGGCCGATCTGCCCCCAGGCGGGGCAGAAATGCCCACTAGACACCAGGGATTTTTTTGGGGTGTTTTCTAATAAAGGGAGTGGCCCCTTGGGCAAGTGTCGCTCCCTAGGGGGCCATATTATTTTTAGACCCTATCTGTCCCCAGGGGGGGCAGAAATGGCCACTAGACACCAGGGAATTTTCATGGATTGTTTTTTTTATCTTTTATGTGCAGGGAGCGACCCCTTAGGCAAGGGTCGCTCCCTCGGGGGCCAAATTGTGCTTAGGCTATCTCTGCCCCCAGGGGGGGGAGAAATGCCCACTAGACACCAGGGATTTTTTTCTGTGTTTTCTAATAAAGGGAGCGGCCCCTTGGGCAAGGGTCGCTCCCTAGGGGGCCATATTATTTTTATGCCCTTTCTGCCCCCCCCCAGGGGCAGAAATGCCCACTAGAAACCAGGGAATATTTTTTTTTTCTTTTTTTCTTTTATGTGCAGGGAGCGACCCCTTAGGCAAGGGTCGCTCCCTGGGGGCCAAATTGTGTTTTGCCCATTTCTGCCCCCACGGGGGCAGAAATGCCCACTAGACACCAGGGATTTTTTTTGTGTGTTTTCTAATAGTGGGCAGATGGGTCAATTACCCCGATCCACACCCTGGGGGGCAGAAAGTCTACTAGGTGCCATGAAATGTAAAAAGAAAAAAAAAAGTGGGGTGGTGACTACCAACCAGTATGGGCCTGGTTATGCCCTCACCCAAACTGAAGGGGCTAACAGTCAATCAGCTCTCCCCCGCACACTAAAACATCTTATCCAATGGCAAGCAAGAGGACATTTGATATTTTTGGTTTTTGTTTTACATTTGGGCCATGAGAGCTTGGTAACTCTCAAAATCATCCCACTTGGAATGGTGAGGGCTGCACTTTTTTTTACTTTGGGACGCTGCCCTGTAGAAAAATCCACATGACCGAGACACATCTGAAAACTAGACATGTAGTTGATTCCAGGGTGGTGTGCTTCACTTGCACCCCACATCATTTCCTTACCCACAATGCCCTGCAAACTTGCAACTTTGCTGGAAAGCACACATTTTTCCCACATTTTTGTGATGGAACCTTCCAGAATCTGCAGGAATCCACAAGATTCCTACCACCCCGCATTGTCTTATCTTTACCGATACAATTTCTGCTGCACTTGTCAGCCTAAAAATGTTTTGTTTCAAACTGCCCTTTTGGACCCACTTTGGTTCCCCCTCAATTTCAACGTGTTTTTGGCTCTTCCCTGTCACAAACACTTGGCCCACCTACACAAGTGAGGTATCATTTTTACCGGGAGACTAAGGGGAAGGAAATTTGTCCCGGCGCAGTGATCCCACACAGAAATGTGGGAAAATGTGATTTTTTAGCTAAATTTGAGGTTTGCTGAGGATTCTAGGTAAGAAAACATTGGGGGATCCACACAAGTCACACCTCCCTTGAATCCCCCGGGTGTCTAGTTTTCAGAAATGTCTGGGTTTGGTAGGTTTCCCTAGATGGCTGCTGAGACCAAAAACGCAGGTGGCCCCCCGCATAAACAGGTAGTTTTCTATTTGATAATTTTGATGTGTCCAGATAGTGTTTTGGAGCATTTCCTGTTGCGAGCAGAAGGCCTACCCACACAAGTGAGGTACCATTTTTATCGGGAGACTTTGGGGAACGCTGGGTAGAAGGAAATTTGTGGCTCCTCTCAGATTCCAGAATTTTCTGTCACCGAAAATGTGAGGAAAAAGTGTTTTTTAGCCCCATTTTGAGGTTTGCAAAGGATTCTGGGTAACAGAACCTTGTGAAAGCCCCACAAGTCACCCCGTCTTGGATTCCCCTAGGTCTCTAGTTTTAAAAAATACACAGGTTTTGTAGGTTTCCCTAGGTGCCGGCTGAGCTAGAGGTCAAAATCCACAGGTAGGCACTTTGCAAAAAACACCCTTGTTTTCTGTGCAAAAATGTGATGTGTGCACGTTCTGTTTTGGGGCATTTCCTGTCACGGGCACTAGGCCTACCCACCAAGTGAGATACCATATTTATCGGGAAACTTGTGGAATGCTGGGTGGAAGGAAATTCGTGGCTCCTCTCAGATTACAGAACTTTCTTTCACCGAAATGTGAGGAAAAAGAGTCTTTTTAGCCACATTCTGAGGTTTGCAAAGGATTCTGGATAACAGAAGAACCTGGTGAGAGCCCCACAAGGCACCCCATCATGGATTCCCCTAGGTCTCTAGTTTTCAAAAATGCACAGGTTTGGTAGGTTTCCCTAGGTGCCGGCTGAACTAGAGGCCAAAATCCACAGGTAGGCACTTTGCAAAAAACACCTCTGTTTTCTTTGGGAAAATTTGATGTGTCCACGTTGTGTTTTGGTGCACTTCCTGTCGCGGGCGCTAGGCCTACCCATACAAGTGAGGTACCGTTTTTATCGGGAGACTTGGGGGAACATAGAATATCAAAACAAGTGTTAGTGCCCCTTGTCTTTCTCTAAATTTTTTCCATCCAAATATAAGACGTGTATTTGAGAAATTACCTGTAATTCACATGCTAGTATGGGCACCCTAAAATTCAGAGATGTGCAAATAACCACTGCTCCTCAACACCTTATCTTGTGCCCATTTTGGAAATACAAAGGTTTTCTTGATACCTATTTTTCATTCTTTATATTTCAGCAAATGAATTGCTGTATACCCAGTGCAGAATGAAAACCCATGCAAGGTGCAGCTCATTTATTTGCTCTGGGTACATAGGGTTCTTGATGAACCTACAAACCCTATATATCCACACAACCAGAAGCGTCCAGCAGACGTAACTGTATTTTGTTTTCAAAAATCTGACATTGCAGGAAAAAGTTACAGAGTAAAACGTAGAGAAAAAGGCCTGTATTTTTCACCTCAATTTCAATATTTTTTTATTTCAGTTGTTATTTTCTGTAAGAAACCCTTGTAGGATCTACAAAAATTACCCATTGCTGAATTCAGAATTTTGTCTACTTTTCAGAAGTGTTTAGGTGTCTGGGATCCAGCATTGGTTTCACACCCATTTCTGTCACTGACTGGAAGGAGGCTGAAAGCACAAAAAAACATAAAAATGGTGTTTGTCCCAGTAAAATCCCAAAATTGTGTTGAAAAATTGGGTTTTCTGATTCAGGTCTGCCTGTTCCTAAAAGCTGGGAAGCTGGTGATTTTAACACTGTAAACCCTTTGTTGATGCCAATTTCAGGGGAAAAACCGCAAGCCTTCTTCTGCAGCCCATTTTTCAAATTTCTTTTTAAAAAACAAACTTTTTACTGTATTTTGGCTAATTTCTTGGTCTCCTTCAGGGGAACACACAAAGTCTGGGTACCTCTACAATCCCTAGGATGTTTGAAAAAAAGGATGCAAATTTTGCGTGGGTAGCTTATGTGGACAAAACGTTATGAGGGCATAAGCGCGCCCGCCCCAAATAGCCCAAAAAAACGCCTGCCACCTGAGGGGGAAAAGGCCTGGCAGCGAAGGGGTTAACATGTAGCACTGATGTAGTTCCCAAACCAGGAAAGCCACCATAAATTCATCGCCCATTGGGGTGAACCACTAGACAGTATCTTTAACATAGGTTAATTGTTAAGGATGTTCCTATAACGTACCATGGGGTTCATTACAAATTTGGACTACCAATTGCTCAGCTGATTCCGTGGGATTTCGTTATTCAGTCCTCTTTTGTTACTTGTCAATTTATAGGTCCATTGATGATCCTAACCCGGGAGTTGAGTTTCTCAATGATTGACCACCTAATATCAACCTCATTATTGGTTTTGTTCAAGAAAATGTGTTGTCAGTTTAGTTGATGCCTTTTTGCACCGAATTGTGCTCTTATGCTCTCTTTTACGGATTTTAATCTTCTGTGTTGTCATTCCGATGTAGCGGAGGCCACATGGAAAGGTGATGATGTATATGACTTTGCTACTATTACAGTTGGTGTGAGCCCTCTGCTTCCACGGTCTATTGTTTTTGGTTTTTAGGTTTGTGGGCATACTATGCAACTTCTGCAAGGCAAATGTCAGGTGGTAGGAGGAAGGCTCCACAGAGTGGTTTGTTCTGAAGTTTTGTGCCATGCGTAACTCTGCACCAGTCTGTCTCTCAGGCTTCTATTCCTCCTGAATGAAAACAGTGTTTTGCTGAAGGACAGCTTGTTGGAAGTGAGGACACACCAATGTTTGTTCAGAATTCTTTTAATAGTATTAGATGAAGATTTGTAGTTTTTTACAGAAATTAGGGATTTATTGCCCTGCTGGGTATTGGGGTCTAGAAGAGCCTCTCTGGGAATGTTTTGTGCCCTCTTCCAAGCTTTGGCAATGATTCTCTCTGGATATGCTTTCTTTTTCAACTATTTAATCAATGTTGCTGCTTCGTTCTTAAAGTCTCGGATGTCTGAACTGTTTCTTCTGTTTCTTAGAAACTGTCTCGCTGGCAGATTCCTTCTGAGAGCATGAAGATCTGCACTGTTGAAGTGCAACAAGCTGTTCCAATCCGTTGGCTTTGTATACAAAGGAGACCTCCATCTTATGCCATGAGGTTGACATTAACAAAACACACACAGGTTCTGTTTGTTGTCATTGTGAACCTTAGGAATGGGTTCTTTCCATTCAGCCAGACGAATGGTTCTGTGGTTGTTTCATCTCTGTGTCAGATTACTAGAATATCATCAATGTATCACTGCCACAACCTTAAGTGGGCATCAAGTGGGTTTTTGGTCCAAATGTGCAAGAAGAAGGTTGGTAATCACCAAAAACTCTCACCTTGCAGGATACTGGTGTAGCGTGCCCCTAAATCAAGGCACAACAGTGTTTCCATTGCAGGATTGTATTCCACTTCTTTTAGTGAATTCAGCAGATGTTTTGTATTCTTAATATAGGACCTTGTTTGTTTTACCAGAGGTCCCAAGAATCAGTCAATTTATTTAGAAATTGGCTCTAGCACTGAAGTGATCCCTGATATTATAGGTCTCCTGAGGTGTGTGTGGGGGATATTCTACCACTGTGAATCTTCGGAATGGTATAAAACTGAGGCATCCTTGGTTCAGTGGTTATGGGGAATTCCTGCTCTTTCTTAGTGATCCACTCATTGTCAGCGCTTTCATCTACTAGTTCCTTAACAGTATTCTGTTGGCAGCTGGTGGGATTGGTCTGAAGGACCACATAATTCCTTTCATCTCATAGAAGGTCCAGGCATGCTTTTCCTTGTATAACTATGGCATCCCATTTGTCTGCAGTTTTGATATCAGGTGATTCTTTTTACTGAGGGTGTCTAAGGCCATTCTCTCTCTTTTCGTCAAGGTTTGAAAGGTGCGTCTTCTAGAATTTAGCTCTTTAACCTCTTCTGTCACCACCTCTACAAAAGTCCAAACTTCAGGAGGAATTGTGGATGGAGGAAGATTAAGGCCCTCATTATGACATTGGCAGTAAATTCTGCTTTACCCTCATGCCGACTGACGCCAACATAACGCCGTTGCGGCGGATAACCGCCAAGCATATTATGACACACACATACTAATCCGTCACTATACAGCCACACACAAGTCCGCCAGCCCAAAGGTCAGTGATAAACTGGTGGTATCAAAATCCACACTGTTACGCCACCAGAACTACGCCCACAGCATTATGGCCCACGAATCAACGCAGTGGACATTCAATGGCGGTAAACCATTGACGGGACATACCGCCGCACTCAAAATGCACACACTCAAACAAAACAACACCAGATTGGACAATTCAAACTACACACACCTGACACACATGCACACACCCATGCACCCACACCACTATAAAACACACACACACCTTACCCACAACCCTTTACAACTAGAAAGAATTGATACCAGAGAGAGACAGCAAGAGCACACACAAAACCAGAGCCATATAACATCATCACCTATACACCACCAACGCAGTTTACATCACACACCCCAACACACCACCCCACACACCCACACCACTCACACTACACCCATAGCACCACAACAACACCCCAGATTCTCTGAGGAGGAGCTGATGGTCATGGTAGAGGAAATCATCCTGGTAGAGCCACAGCTATTTGGAGCACAGGTGCAGCAGACATCCATTGCTAGGAAGATGGAGCTTTTGGCGGAGAATCGTGGACAGGGTCAATGCCGTGGGCAACACCCAAGAACAAGGGATGACTTCAGGAAGAAGTGAAACGACCTACAGGGGAAGGTACGTTCCACATCAGCAAGACACCAACTAGCTGTACAGAGGACTGGCGGTGGACCCCCGCCTCCTCCCCCACAACTAACAACATGGGAGGAGCAAGTCTTGGCAATCATGCATCCTGAGGGCCTGGCAAGAGTAAGAGGAGGACTGGACTCTGGTAAGTCAAATCTCTATTACTATCACCTGCATGCCATCACAAACCCCACCCATATCCTCACTCCTATCACTTCACCACCTCCCACATACCCCACCATCACAACCCACTCATCCCAATACCAAGCCCTGCATGTAACACCAATGCATGGACACCCCTCACAGACCTGCATGGACACCTATCACCACAACATGCACACTGGAGAGAATCACCGAGCCCAACAAATAGCTACTCACTCACATGCCAGGGCAACAACAACCATAGAGGGCAATACACCCATGCACATGATGTCAAACTCAGAAACAATAACACTGCATTTACATCCCCACAGGTCCCCCAGCCAATGTCACCGGAGAAGAGGTGCCAGCAACATCCAGCCCCCCCCCCAGAAGAGGCCCACAGTGATGACAGCAACTCTGCTCGTCTGGATCTGGATGACCAACCTGGCCCATCAGGGATCTCCGGACAGTCGGTAATCCCAGGCGCACTCTCACACCACCACAGAGCCTACCCCCTCAGGAAACACCACCACAGCACCCACCCAGCGGGCCTATACCTCTGTCCCCAGGACACGTCAATCAGCAGTGTGTCCACCCCTATAGGGACCTCAGGCCACCCCACAAACACAGGATGATCAGGGACATGGGATCAGTGGCAGTGGGCACACGGTTCAGGGCACAGAGGCACAGGACAACAGGGAAGCTGGGAGGACTGGTGTGTGACGGGGGAGGGCAGGCCCAGGGAAACTGCTCTCTAGGAGGCACTCACCGCGATCCTGGGAACATACCACCATTCCCAGGAGACGATGGGCCAGATACTGGACAAGTTGCAGGAGAACATGCGGCTGCAGTAGGGACTGTACCTGGGGATCAGGGAAGACTTCAAGGACATCAATAACACCCTGGTCCCCATTGCAGGGGTGCTAGCAGACATGGCCAACACGATGAGGGAGGCAGTGGCACCCCACCGGGCCTCTGCCACTAGCCAAACCGATGAACAGCCCTCCACCTCCACTGCCGCTAGTGGACAGGAGGCCCCCCACAGGACCAACAGGCCACCAGCACCCCTCCCCCTGCAGAAGGAGAACCACCCCACAAACGTTCCCTGCGATCCAGGCAGAAGCCACAGTCTATTGCCAAGACCCCCACAGGGAAATACAACTCTCCTGATTGTCACCCTTGTGTCCCACTCTGTCACCCGGTCCACCTTGAACTGCCATTGCTCCCCTTCCTATGCCCCCTTGAACAATGCACCTGTGATACAAATAGACTGGACTCCAACCTGGACTTTCCTCCATCATCCCCATCTTAGCACTTAAATAAACACCTTTTGAAAAAATATGGAGTATGTGAAATGATTTAGTATGTATTAGTTTAACAAGGTTTAAACATTTAAAATCAACTGTACAGAAATGTATACATAGGAATGACCCGTAGTTGGCTGCAGTCAACACACCTGGAGCAATAGTGGGGCACAAATATCTGCAATTAGAGGTGCCAAAGGGTACAGTGAGTGGCCATACAAATGGAAAAATCAGCCTGCCAGGGACAAGGTCAAACACAAAACTGTCCATTCAATGTGAAGTTACACTGTTTACCTGTGTGTCATTGGATGTATGGATGAATTATTGCACTTCTGTTGTCCTCATCCTCTGCCTCCTCATCTTCACTGTCCACAGGGTCCCCTGCTGCCACACAGCCATCTCCAGCCTCCTCCTCCTGCAGAAAAGGCACCTGGCGACATAAGGCAAGGGTGTGCAATATACAGCATGCCATGATGATCTGGCAGACCTTCTTGGGTGAGTAGTACAGAGATCCACCTGTTAGATGGAGGCAACAAAACCTGGCATTCAGGCGGCCAAAGGTCCTCTCTATAATTCTTCTTGTTCGCCCATGTGTCTCATTGTAACGTTCCTATGCCCTTGTCCTGGGATTCCTCACAGGGGTCATTAGCCATGAGAGGTTGGGGTAACCAGAGTCACCTGCAAATATTGAGGGACAACTGTTAGCCACACACCAACCCTTAGGGCCCACACCATACCCATACACCAACATCCACTGGATGGGAACCATGGCTCACCGATTAGCCACACCCTGTGCCTCTGGAGTTGACCCATCACATATGGGATGCTGCTATACCTCAGGATAAAGGCATCCTGCATAGACCCAGGATATTTTGCATTGACATGGGAGATGTACTGGTCCGCCAGGCACACCATCTGCACATTCATCACATGAAAGCTCTTTTGATTTCTGAACACCTGTTCATTTCACCTGGGGGGGGAGGAACAAATGCTATATGTGTACCATCAATTGCCCCAATAATGTTGGGGATATGTCCCATTGCAAAGAAATCAGCTTTCACTGTGGCCAAATCCTCCACCTGGGGGAAAACGATGTAGCTGCGCATGTGTTTAATCAGGGCAGACAGCACTCTTGTCAGTACTATTGAGAACATTTGCTGACACATTCCTGCTGCCAAGCCCACTGTCACTTGGAAGGAGCCAGTTGCCAGGAAATGGAGCACTGATAGCACTTGCACAAGAGGGGGGATCCCAGTGGGGTGACGGATAGCAGAGATTAGGTCAGGCTCCAATTGGGCACACAGCTCTGTGATTGTGGCCCAATCCAGTCTATAGGTGAGGATAATGTGCCTGTCCTCCATTGTTGCCAAGTCCACCAGGGGTATGTACATGGGGGGATGTCTCCATCTCCTAGTCATCCACAGCGATTGCAATCTATGGGGCAAAATGGTCAGCAGCTAGTCAGTATCTCAATGCATGTCGGGATTGTAACAGTATTTTGTTGGAGAGGTCCAAATGGTGCATATGTGTACTGTGACGCAGTTAGGAGAAATGGCCTGCTCCTCCACCCCTGAAATGGCATCAGCCTGCCCTGTTTGGAGGGACAGGTGGAAATGAGGTATTTCCACTGACGATGTGCGCTGCTGCAGGAGGAGGTCAAACACAGCTGTGCAACTCCTTATTGGTTAACATTGGGCCCTATGGGGTACAGTGGCCAATGGTGATGTCCGCCGGTTGTGACAGTATGCACTGCCGCGAACGTCACCGCCATTTTCTATCTGTTCACTCACTTGCTACCTGACCTTCAACAGGAGAGGCCCTACACTACAAGTGCTGTTGTGACCTGTGTTTGGAACTGACCATGGCTCGTGTCACTGGGGAAAGGGCCGCTGCATTCAACTCGGCAGAGTTGGAGCGACTGGTGGATGGGTCCTACCCCAGTAAGGAATGCTTTATGGGCCTCCAGACCAACAGGTGAGTACACCGTGAGTACGATGCATGGGGCGTGAATGAATGGAGTGCTGTGTGTGAAGGCCTCATGTGGGGGGGTTGGTGGATGGACCCTGGGCAGCGTGCTGCAGGTATGCTGGGACATGTCTGTGCTAATGGGGATGGGAAGGGGCATTGCGGGCCATGAGTGTAGCAGGCAAGACGGTCTGACTAATACCTTTCCCTGTGTGTATTTTCTCTGCAGGTCAACGCTCATCAAAAGAAGGGTATATGGAGTGCCGTCGCCAAGGACGTGCGGACCCTGGGGGTCTACGGCAGGTGGAGCACCCACTGTCGGAAACAGTGGGAGGACCTGAGATGCTGGGCATGGAAGACGGCAGAGGCCCAGCTTGGGATGTCCTCCCAATGAGGAAGAGATGCCTGTCGAACCCTGACCTCCCTGATGGCCCACATACTGGTGGTGGCCTATCCGGAGCTGGATGGCCGCTTGGGGGCATCACAACAGCCACAAGGGGTTGAATACAGTGCCCCAATATACAACTTGTGCATGGTGGGGTGGTATCCGGGTGGGGGATGTGCGCCTGTGGGTGCCCCTAGGCCAGGCCTGACATTGCAGAGTAGGTCTCATGTTGGGCAAGGTTCTGATGTAAAATGACCCAACCAAGCTAGTAGGCATCCACTGCTGGGCAGGGGTCTGTGGGTCTCAGGTATGCTGCAAATGGCGTTAGGTGTCCCTATCCATGGGCTGGTGACTAGCCTTGTGACTGGTAGCGCATTGCATAGGATGTAGCGCTGTTCCCTGTGTGTGTGTGTGTGTGTGTCGTGTACGCCAACGGTGGTGTTGTTGCCGCCACTGACCAAGTGTATCCTTTGTCTCTCCCCCCCATTTTGTTTTGTCACCCTGTCCCTATGTGCATTAGCATCATCTGGCGGAGGGGCAGAGGCACCGGTGGGAGCTGAATCCCACAGGGCCCAGGATGCCAAATCCACTGACGGTGAGGGCACCAGTGGGACGGAGGGCGAGGGGAGCACAACGGCAGAGACAGGAGGGGACAGTTTGGACACGGATTTCTCCTCCGAAGGAAGCTCCTTGCTGGTGGCGGACACCTCTGTGCCCACTCCAACTACAGGTACAGCCGCCACCCCCGTACCAGCTCCGCCCTCCCAGTAGCACCTCAGCGTGTTTCCCATGCCCGCTCACCCACTCACCCAGGAGGGTGGGCATCTCCTTCGCCCCAGGCACCTCAGGCCTTACCCCAGTGAGCCCTGCTGCCCTGAGTGAGGAGGCTATTGACCTCCTGCAATCCATCTCTGTTGGGCAATCAACCATTGTCAATGCCATCCAGGGGCTGGTAGCCCAAACGCAACAGACAAATGCATTCCTGGAGGGCATTCACACTGGCAAGGCGGGCCAACATAGATCAAACCAGGCTCTTGCCTCCTCTCTGATTGCAGCCATTTCCCCTGTTTCTAGCCTCCCCCCACAATGTTCCTCTACCCAAACCCATTCCTCTCCCAAGCACACAGTCAGACGAGCAGGCACTCAGGACAACCCACAAGGGTGGACACGGCAAACACAAGCACCCCACAGGCACTCACATAAACACCATCCAGATGCAGACACACCAACTCCATTGCCTCCACTGTGGCCGCTTCCTCCTTGTCGTCCACCTCCCTCCCAGTTACATCTTCACTCACACCTGCATGCACTACATCCTCATCCACTACCCCCATCATCAGCACACCTATCAGCACATGCCCCTCTCTGGCAGTTACCACCCCCACTTTCATGCACACATCCCCTGTGTCCTCTCCCACTGTGTCTGTGCCCCCTCCTCCAAAAGTACACAAACACAAGCACTCCGACACCCAAAAGCCATTCACCTCACAACAGCATCCAGCCCATGCATCTGCACCCAAACACAGCAGACAGACACCTCCTACAAGCACTCCCTCTACCTCCACTCCCAAACCATCTCCCTCTTCGTGCCCCAATGTCCTCTCCACATTTGATCTCTTCCCTAGCCCTCCCCCCTGTCCCTCACGTCAGGCCAGTGTGGTCAGAACTCAGCCAAACACCTCAGCCCCCCAGTCCAGGGGAACAGTGGTGTCCACAGCTACACCAGGTAGGAAAGGATCCCGGGTACCAGGCAGCCACACTGACAGGGTGCCTGCACCAAGTGCTTCAAGGAAGGGCAAGGGGGCACCCCCAGCTGCTGCAAAGAAGGGCAATGAGGCACCCCAAGCTGCTGTAAAGAAGGGCAAGGAGGCACCCCCATCTTGTAAAAGGAAGTGCAAGGAGCAGTCCCCAGCTGCTGCCAAGAGGAGCAAGGATCCATGCCAAGTTGCTGGCCGGAAGGGTCAAGGGGCCTGCACCAGCAGGCAAAAAGGACAAGAGGCCTGGGACTTAGTCAGAGCCCCCACCACCAACCATGGTGGTTCAGCCGTCCGAGGCTGTAGGGGATGGGCTGGAGCCTCCCCCCACCACTGCTAGCACTGCCACCAGCACCGCCACCAGCACCACTGCCAGCAGCAGCAGCCCCAGTGGGCAGCCGTCCGAGGCTGCAGGGGAAGGGCTGGAGCCTCCCCCCACCAATGCCAGCACCACCACCAGCACCATTGCCAGCAGCCCCAGTGGGCAGCCGTCTGAGGCTGCAGGGGAAGGGCTGGAGCCTACCCCAACCATTGCCAGCACCGCCACCAGCACCGCCACTGCCACCCTGAGCAGCCGTCACCGCCGGTGGACAGTGTGTAGTCCTGCGTCCATGGGCTGTTCTGCGGCCTCGCCCCTGCAAATCCTGTGGGTCTGACACCCAGGTGAGAGACTGTGACCTTGCACTCACCAAGATCTGCATCACAGGGCACAATGCCCCCTCCAGAACCAGTGGAAGATGCCATCCACTCACCCCATCCTCCACAGGATGAAGCACACTGGGCACAATGCCCCCTCCAGAACCAGTGGAGAAGCCATCCACTCACCCCATCTTTCCCAGGATGAAGCACACTGGGCACAATGCCCCCTCCAGAACCAGTGGAAGAAGCCATACACTCACCCCATCCTTCCCAGGATGAAGCACACTGGGAACAATGCCCCTTCCAGAACCAGTGGAAGAAGCCATCCACTCGCCCCATCCTTCCTAGGATGAAGCACACTGGGCACAATGCCCCCTCCAGAACCAGTGGAGAAGCCATCCACTCACCCTATCCTTCCCATAATGAAGCACACTGGGCACAATGCCCCCTCCAGAACCAGTGGAGAAGCCATCCACTAGAGGGACTGTGGCCTTGCACTCCCCAGGACCAAGCAGTGGGCAAATCACCCACTAAAGAGACTGTGGCCTAGCACTCCCCAGGGCCAAGCAGTGGGCAAGTCACCCACCTGAGAGACTGTGGCCTTGAACTCCCCAGGACCAAGCAGTGGGCAAGTCACCCACTTGAGAGACTGTGGCCTTGCACTCCCCAGGACCAAGCAGTGGCAAAGTCACCCACTTGAGAGACTGTGGCCTTGCACTCCCCAGGACCAAGCAGTGGGCAAATCACCCACTTGAGAGACTGTGGCCTTGCACTCCCCAGGACAGAGTAATGGGTATGTTGCCCCCTGCAGGACCAGTGGCATTGTACCATCTTCCAGCTGAGGTGCCCCCCCATTCCCTGTCCCCCTGAGGTGCCTGTCTATTTTCGACCGGATGCCCCAGCAGTGTTCTCTCTGTGTTGTTGCAGGAGTGAGGTTGGGGCTTGGACTTTGTGATGTGGCCCTGTGGCCCACGGACATTGAGGACTGGGCAGTGTCCCTTGCATTGTAAATATGTATACACTTTTTGATTTGGATGCACGAATTTCACCTATATTTATCTTATTACAGCCTTTTTACACTATAGAGCTTGACCTTGCATTATTCCTGAGGGGTACTGGGTGTATATGTTATGTTAGTGCATCTGGTTGTCTATGTGGTGTTGGGGGTGGGGGTGTTGCGTGTGTGTGTCACTCTCTTTTTCCTTCCCCCTCCCCTGTGTACTAGGTGGCAGTACTCACAGTGGTCGTCTTCGCCGGCATCGGTGACGTAGTTTAGCAGAAGGTAGAAGAGCATGGGGAAGACCTGCAACTCGGACTCCATGGTGGCGTGGTTCTTCCTTGAGTGTCCAGAGGTGAGTCGTTTCCCTTCTGTGTAGTGTTTCCACCAGGCTTTTGAAGTCGTTGGTACCGCCCCTGAAAAGGTGGCAGATAGGTGTGTCATATTACTGTGGGCGGTACATTGTGTTCCTCCTGGCTGTTTGGCGGTTCCTGCCGTGGTGCCTGTTGGTTTCACCCTGACGGTCAGTGTGTTAAAGTGGCTGTCTGTCTGAGCGGTTTCCGCTGTGGTCATAATTTCATATTTGTTACCGTCTGCCTGTTGTCGGTATTATCGCCGATTTATCTCCAACCGCCAGTGTTGTAATGAGGGCCTAAATGTTGATTTTTTTTTCTCAGAGTGGTGTGCCCATTATCTGTTTCCACATTTGGACTGTTCTGAAAGTAAACTTTTACTCCTATTTTTCTGAAGAATTTGGCCAGCTTGCATCTCATCAAAAATCTGTCAGTGTGCAAAGTAGTAACAGAGCAGAGCCCTTTGTTCAGCACAAGCAACGCATCCGATGAGAGGATCTCCTTAGTTAGGTTGACCACTATGTCTACAGGCTGCTCTGGCCTAATTGTTCATCCTGTGTCCTGCTCTGGGTGTTCAAACCTTCTGGCTATTCATTGCTCCACTGGAATCTCCTTCCTCCTGGTCTTCCTCGCCACCTCTCCCTAAAAAATCACTGATTCTGCTGGAAGACTGACATCTGCTGGGGTTGAGGTGGGCTTGAGTGTAGTTGGGTTCCATACTGTCCTGGCCAAAAAACCATTTGAGGTGGTGGATATGAGGGGTTGAAGAAACCCCCTCTTCTTTGTTGTTTTTGTTTTTCCCTTCAAATTTGACCAGATTTATCACTTGACCAATCATCTGCATCAAAAATAAGGATCCTGAATCACTCCTTCCTGTGGAATCTATATCTGATTTGTATTTCTTTTTGTAGTCATCTCTAGTATAGGGATACATTTTCTCATGAGAAAACGTCTTCAGACCCTTCTGTAGTTTGCTTCTCTGGCTCTCCATCAGGAAATCGTTATGTTACAATATCTCTTTATTCACCGCTCCCCATTTCTTTTTAAAGATGGTGGATTTGACCTGCTGTTGGAAATCTTGTCTGGAACAGCCAGAGACTGATCAAGAAGGTGAGCTTTTATTTATGTGTAGGGACATTCCAAAGCGAGTGGACCAAGTTCACAATATATTGGCAGAATTGGCTCAAAGATATGAGGTAGACTTAAAGAAAACTAAAGATCTGCACAAGAGTTATCAAGGGTGCATCAGTGAAAAAGACATTGCTGATACAAGAACTCCAGGAATGAAAACTAAGATCAAAGAACTAATTCAGAATATTTGGACACAGAATGAATGAGATAATTGGGAAACTGAAAAGATGAAAAAGAAGGAGATAAAGAAGCCTTCAGGTGAACCACCTTCGATTGGAGCAGAGGGAGGTGTTACAATCTTCCCCTTGAGAGAAGTGCCTGGTGGAGGTTATGTTCATGTGTCGTGGAGCAGAAGTGATCTTGCATCATTTACCAATGATTTATCGAAACCAGTGGAATGGTGTAAACAGGTCGAAAGGTGTGGGAAAATGTCATAGGTGATGTGGGTTGATTTGAATAAGTTGTTTGACATTGTGGTCCCAAGCGATGTATGGAAAATAGCTGTTCGATGGCCTGAGATGGAACTGACTATAATTGCCATGACTAAGGGTCTCTCACTGTTGATAATGAAAAAGTGTCAGGAGGACATGATGTGGGAGCTGGCCTGGCTTGTAGTTGGTCCCTTAGGTACTTACACCTTATGCCAGGTCCAGTTATCCCTTAGTGAAATATAGTAGTGTTCTAGTAGCTTAGGCTGTTAGAGGTAGCTGTAGCAGAGCAGCTTAGGCTGAACTGGGAGACATGCAAAGCTCCTGCAATAGCACTACAGTCACACAGTACTTATACACAATAAAATACAATACTCAGTATTACCAAAAATAAAGGTACTTAGAAGCAGTTCTCCTTCTGGAGGTAAGTATTATACACAATATATACACTAGAGATCAAAATCAGATAAGTAAATAGTCACAGAATAGTGCAAACAATAGAAAATACAATAGAATGCAATAGGGAGAAATAGGCCAAGGGGCAGCACAAACCATATACTAAGAAAGTGGAATGCAAATCACGAATTCCCCACTAGGCACGTGTAGTGTGTAGAGGGGTGCTGGGGTGTAAGAAAACCACAAAGGTGAGTAAAATACCCCACCCCAGAGCCCAAAAAAGTAGGAGTAAAGTACTGCAAGTTTCCTCAGGATACACTAAAAGTCGTGATTGGAGTTATTGCAAGAACCGAGGAAGACTGCAAACAAAAAATGGTGGATTCCTGGACTTGAAGACCTGTAAAGAGAGGAGACTCAGTCCAGAAGTCGCAGAAGATTCCAGGAAGGACAGGAGCCCCTGCCAACCTAGAAGATGGTGCAAAAGAGGATTCTCCAGTTGGAAGAAGTCTGCAGAAAAGCACCCAAGAAGATGGCTGCGGGTTCCTGCATGATGCAAAGAATGCCCCACGTTGAGATGTTGGATGCAGGTGAGTTGCAGCGCTGGATTCGTCCAACAAGCCTTGGTTCAAGCAATGTCGCAGATTGCGTCAAAATGTTGCTGCCTGGACCTAGGAGGGACCTGGGGGACTCAACTCAGACTGAGGAGGCAGAGGAGGCTCCCAACACTGGAGGGGACCCACAGATGACCAGGAAGCAGCCAGGGAGGTCCCAGGACAAGAGGACAAAGAAGGTGCAATTTGTGGTTGCTGCAGCACTACAAAAGAAGGTCCCAAGCCACCGGAGAACAAGTGAGCGAGTTGAGGGTGCAGGATAGAAAGCTGGGGACCTGGGCCAGGCTGTGCATGAAGGATTGTTGCAAATAATGCACAGAGGCCTCAGGAGGTGAAGATGACGTGGTGTACAGGGGTACTGTCACAAATGGGGAAGGCAAGCTCTTACCTCTGCCAAATTTGGACAGCTGGACCTTAGGACAGTCTGTGTTGAAGGGGTCCACCACCTGTGTTCCAGGGAGCATGCTCGTCGCCAGGATAGGAGTCCCAGAGAACTGGTTGTCATCTTAGAAGGTGCCTGCTAGAGCAGGGAGATGACTCTGTCACTCCACTGGAGATTTCTTTGGTTCTTCTGGTGCAGGGTGAAGACAGGAAGTCCCCAAAGTGTGCACACCTTGGAAACCGTTGCGGTTTCTGGCTGGAGCTGAAGTTGTAGGGTCATAGTAGCCTTTCTGGTCACTTTGTTGCAGCTACAGCAGTTCCTGGAGCAGTCAGCGGTTGATCTGATGGTCAGAGGATGAAGCAGGCATTGCAGAGGATTCCTGGTGGGAACCTGCAAGCTAAATCTGAAGAGGAACCCACAGGAGAGACCCTAAATAGCCCTGAGAAGGGGATTGGCTACCTAAACAGGTATACACCTACCAGGAGGGGTCTCTGACGTCATCCGCTGGCACTGGCCACTCAGAGAATCTCCAGAGTGTCACCACACCTTGGAAAACAAGATGGCTAACGCCAGGGAGCTCTGGGCACCACCACTGGGGTGGTGATGGACAGTGGAGTGGTCACTCCCGTTTCCATTGTCCAGTTTCGCGCTAGAGCAGGGACTGGGGGTCACTGAACCGATGTAGACTGGCTTATGCAAGGAGGGCACCATCTGTGCCCTTCAAAGCATTTCCAGAGGCTCTGGAAGGCTACCCCTCCCAAGCCTGTAACACCTATTTCCAAAGGGAGAGGGTGTAACACCCTCCTCCCAAAGGAAATGCTTTGTTCTGCCTTCCTGGGACTGAGGTGCACCGACCCCAGGAGCGCAGAACCCTGTCTGTGAGGTGGCAGCAGCTGTAGCTGCAGTGCAAGCCTCAGAGAGCTGGTTTGGCAGTTCTGGGGGACCATGGTGGAGCACCCAGGATGCATGGAATATGCCCCCCAATACCAGATTTGGAATGGGGGGACAATTCCATGATCTTAGACACCTTACATGGCCACATATAGGTATTGACCTATATGTAGTGCACGTGTGTAATGGTATCCCAGCACTCACGAAGTCCAGGGAATTGGCCCTGGACAGCGTGGGGCCACCTTTGCTAGTGCAAGGGTGCCCTCACACTTAGTAACTTTGCACCTAGCCTTCAGTAAATGACATATAAGTGACTTATAAGTTACTTAAGTGCAGTGAAAATGGCTGTGAAATAGTGTGTGCACTATTTCACGCAGGCTGCAGTACAGTCCTGTGAAAGGGTTTGTCTGAGCTCCTTATGGGTGGCAAAAGAAATGCTGCAGCCCATAAGGATCTCCTGGAACCCCAATGCCCTGGGTACCTAGATACCATATACTAAGGACTTATAAGTGGGGTCCAGTGTGCCAATTGCAATTGGTAAATGAAGTCACTAAACTATAGTGACTAATTTGGAAGCAGAGAGAGCATGAGCACCGAAATTCTGGTTAGCAGAACTTCAGTGACACAGTTAAGCACTACTGACAACACACACATTAGGCCACAAACTATGAGCACTGGGGTCCTGACCAGCAGGATTCCAGTGAGACAGGCAAAACATGCTGACATACAGATAGAAATTGGGGGCAACATGCCAAGAAAGATGGTACTTTCTATCACATGACATTCCTGAAAGAGACAGTGCCTCCTCATGATGTTGATTGGTTCAAAACTGACAGAACGCATCAAGAATCAAAGGAGTCAATCTGTGCTTACTATGAGAGGCTGTTACAGGCATTTAAATAGTACAGTGATGTGGAGACATTAGAGGCCAAGTATATGAGACATTTTGTGTCAAGGTCTGTGACAGGACTGATGCCAGAAATCAGCATGATGATTCAGCAACATTTGATTTGTTAGCAGAACAAGTCAATTGATGAAATTTTGCGGTACGTCAAGTACTGTCCCGTTGAGATAGAAATGAAACAGAAAAAGCTGAAGGAAAAGCTGATGCTTGCCCACATGAAAGCAGCCCAGAGAACTAGCCAGATTCTCCCAGCTATGAACAATGTAGGAACAATGCAAGGTGTGTATCAACAAATACCAAATCTGATGCAGGGAAGAGGTTGAGGAGTTCCTTTAGATCTTACTACGGGAATGGATGTAAATAGTCTAAAAAAGGATAACTCCTCGTCATATTTGCAATAAGCTTGGACATTGGAAGCAGGAATGTCATTTAAATACTGCTAACCAAGTCCAAAAGGCAGTATTTGTGCCTTCTCAAAATAATGATCCCAATCAGATGCACAGTGTCCAAAGACTCAGGACGCAAAACTTTAATGTGCCCCAGTCCCTGATGATGCAAGTTCCCCAACCTCCGCTGCCGCAGCAAAATGCTGTTGGGTCACATCAAAATATGAATCAGGGCTTGAGAATGAATGCAAGTGTGATGCAGGATAATAAAAATCCATTTCAACAGTTCCCTTTCTTTGATACGGGTGAAAGAAGTGGCTGCGAATAGTCAGCCGGAGGGTGCCTCAGGGGGAGGAAGACTGCATACTTGGCGCAGCCTTAGAAGTAGGCCAGAGCGAACCATTCATAGATAGTGAAGTGGATGTCCATTCCATATCATTTTTGGATGACACTGGTGTTACCCGCTCTACTCTGAGGACAGTAGAGGTTCCCAACCTGCCACTCTTGGGAAAAACAGTCCAAGTTGTTGGTGTAGAAAATAGACAAATGACAGCTCAGAAAACTGCCCCACTCACAGTAAAGATGGGATCCTTTGAGAAGAAACACAAGTTCTTAATATGTGTTGTAGTCTGATGAGCCTCTTGGGAAGAGATCTACTGACAAAATTGAATTGTTTTATCTTTTGTACCCCAGCAGGAACAGAAGTACATACCCAAGGTGAAGATGCTGTCTTTAAGTTAATAAAAAATTAATCACATTGCACGTTACTGACTTTGCTAAAATTTGAGTACTTGCCTCCAGATTTGAGAGAAACTGTCAAACATGAAGTGTGGGATTTCTCAGGAAAAAATATTAGACTGATAAAAGGTATAGAACCTGGACAAATTGCTGTAAAAACCTAATGTTGAATTCCCAAGAGTACAATCTGACCCCTGAAACAATTGCTGGGATAACTCCTGTAATTGAGTCCATGATACAGCATTCTGAAGGAGATAATGAGGAGTCCTTGTAACTCACCCATTAAGGGTCTTCAGAAGCTGATTGGTAAATATTGAATTGTATAGGCCCTTAGGAAAATAAATAACGTTGTTGTTCCTTGTTGTCTTGTGGTACCCAATCCAGTTGTAATATTGTTTCAGATTCCATGTGAGGGTGAATGGTTCACTGTCAATGATTTGTGTCAAGCCTTCTTGTCAATACTGTTGCATGAGTATAGCCAATTTCTCTTCTCATTTCAATTTGGAAATAGGGGTTTGGCATGGTGCAGAGTCCCACAAGGGTATACAAGGGTATACTGAGCCTCCATCTATTTTCAACCAGATTCTAAATAGAAATCTGGACTGTCTGGGTATGCCTTGCAATTCAGTCTTGACTCAATACATCAGCGACCTAATGGTGGCATTTAATGTTGAAGAGGCTTGCAAACAGGATACCACTGCGTTACTAAACCACTTGGCTGAGAATGGACATAAGGCGCAAAATCTTGGACATCACAGTGAAAAAGGAGTGAGAAAAGTGTCACATGAGAGAATTTCAGCCATACTTTAAAAATAAGTTCGCCAACCACACAGAGAGAAGTCAGGATGTTTTTGGGAATGGTGGACTACTGCAGACAGTGAATACCCAACTTTTCCCTGGTGGCTAAGACTCTAAAGAGGCTGACCCACAAGGATGTGTCCGATCTGGTACCATGGGATAATGATTGCCTAGTCGTGTTTCTAGCGCTGAGAAAATGCCTCTGTCATGCCCCATTATAACAAATATGTTGCACTTTCCTGCACTGAAAGGGAAGATGGTTCTCTCAGTGCTGACTCAGACCCATGGAAATGCTAAGAGACCTTTGGCTTATTTCTCCGACCCTGTTGCTTCTGCATTGCCTGTCTGCCTTAAGTCTGTAGCAGCGGTCAGCACCAGCATAGACAGCTATGAAAATATTGTTATGGGTCACCCATTGACTGTGTATGTACCCCATACAGTCAAGCTTTTGCTGACTAGAACAAGAATCAAACAATTAATAAGTAGTTGACTTACCTGGTACAAGCAGATCATCGTGACAGCAGAAAATGTGAATATCAAACGCTGTGGGATTTTGAATCCTGCTACTCTGTTGCCAATACTGGGTCAGAGAAGCAATGAAGATTGTGAAAGTGAACCATGATTGTCTTGATGTTACTGAACTATGTACAAACCGCGACTAGACATACAAGATGAACCCTTACCCGAATCTGATTATGGCCCTAATTACGACCCTGGCGGTGAGTGATAAAGTGGCGGTAATACCGCCAACAGGCTGGTGGTAAGTACCACCAAATTATGACCATGGCAGTGATAACTCCCATAGACAGCCAATGTACCACACCAACCCCCAGGGCGGAAACAACACTCACCATGGAGGTCGCCGTCAACAGCCAAGTGGGAGACAAAGTACCGCCCACCATATCATGACACACGAATCCACCACAGTTTCCGGGGTGGTACCAACGCCATCAAAAGCCTGGTGGAAACAGAGCACAGAAGAGAAAGGACTCACTATCGGAGACACAGGAAAGAACAACGACGGCATGAAACCCGAACTGGAAGTATTCCTGATGATCTACTGTGTTATGCTCCACCTGAAACATCAACACAGATGAAGACGGCGACAATGAGTACAGCCGCCTAGCACATAAGGGAGGGAGGGAGGAAAACGAGAGGGACACACACACGCACGACACACACCTGACACAGCCACACCGTACACACAACCAGCTGCAGATGAAAAACAATGGCACACGACACACAGCATAACACAAGGAACAGAGTATGGATGTACAGAGAATGTATTAGCATAGCAAAACCCACCACACGAACCAAATACATACAAATGTTCACAAAGGGCCCATACCCAGTCCAAAATCATAAGGGCACACATGGCCACAGGGCACAGTCCAAGGCCCAACTTGTATCCTGACATCATCCGGAAAGAACACTGCAGGGGAATCATTTTGCAAGTGGGCAGGCACCTCAGTGGGATGGGGAGCACCTCAGCCGAATACAGGAACTTCCCGACTGGTTCTGGAGGGGGCTCCATGCCTGTGTCCCATTGCTGGGGAGTGAAAGGTCACAGTCTCTGAGCTGGGAAACATGCCCACTTGTTCTGGAGGGGGCTCCATGCCCATGTCCTATTGCTGGGAAGTGCAAGGTCACAGTCTCCGTGCTGAGGATCTTCCCCACTGGTTCTGGAGGGGGCTCCATGCCCATGTCCCATTGCTGGGGAGTGCAAGGTCACAGTCTCTGAGCTGGGGAACTTCTCCACTGTTTCTGGAGGGGGCCCCTTGTGCATCAGTCCCTGGAGGGTGGCCTACATGTCCTCCGCTGGCGGTGATAGCTGCACTGCCTCAGCTGGTGGTGAGGGCTGCTCTGTGGCAACAGGTGATGGTGCCTCCTGGGCTGCCTCTGCTGGCGGTGATAGCTGCGCTGCCTCAGCTGGTGGTAAGGGCTGCTCTCTGTCAACAGGTGATGGTGCCTCCTGGTCTGCCTCTGCTGGCAGTGATAGCTGCACTGCCTCAGCTGGTGGTGAGGGCTCTGTGACCACAGGTGGTGGTGGTGGTGGTTTCACCCTCCCAGCCTCTGAAAGAGTTGAGGGCTTCATTCCCTCAATGGCAGGAGGTACGGGCACCTTCCCCTTCCTAACTGTTTGTGTTGTGGGCTCCTTCCCCTTCCTGGCTGTAGGTGTTGTGGGCTCCTTCCCCTTCCTGGCTGTAGGTTTTGTGGGCTCCCCTTCCTGGCTTTAGGTGTTGTGGGCTCCTTCCCCTTCCTTGCTGTAGGTGTTGTGGGCCCCTTCCCTTTCCTGGCTGTAGGTGTTGTGGACTCCTTCCTCTTCCTGGCTGTTGGAGTGGAATCCCTCACAGTCCTACCTCCACGACTAGGAGGTTCCTCCACTGTACCCGTGGATGGTTTGGCTGAGGTGCTGGGCTGGTTGGTTGTCACCCTGGTTCTATGAGCAGAATGGGGGGTAGAGGGAGGGAAGAGGACAAGTTGTGCAAGGAAAAGCTTCTTGGGAACGGTGGGGTGGGAGGAGGGATGGTAGTGGAGTTGGAGGGAGTAGTTGTTGGAGGTGTACCTCTGCTGGACTTGGGTGCAGGTGCATGGGCAGTGTGTGTGTGAGGTGGATGGCTGTTGGATGTCTGAGTGCTTAAGTTTGTGTCCTTTACGAGGGGTGACAGACACAGTGCTGCTTGGTGTGGTGATGCTGGTGGTGGATGTTGAGGCAGTGCATGCAGGTGAGTGTGACCGTGACTGGGAGGGAGGTGGAGGAGAAGAAGGAGAAGGAGTAGGAGGGGCGACAGTGGAGGTAGTGGATGTGGTTGTGTCTGCAACTGTCTGGTGTTTATGTGAGTGCTTGCGGGATGAAATGTGGTGCTTGTGTCTGCCTGTGCCACTCTTATGTGTTGTCTTGGGTGCATGCTCATCTGTATGTGTGCCTGGGATGGGTTGGGGTTGAATGGGACTGGGAAATGGTAGTTGGAGGGGGTACGGTAGAAGCAGGGGCAATAGCTGCCATCAGAGAGGAGGCAAGAGCCTGAATCGATCTCTGTTGGGCCGCCAATCCACTGTGAATGCCCTCCAGGAATGCTTTGCATTGCTGCATCAGGGCTGCCAGCCTCTGGATGGCATTCACAATGGTTGATTGTCCTACAGAAATGGATCTCAGGAGGTCAATAGCCTCCTCATTCAGGGCAGCAGGGAACACTGGGTGAGGGCCTGAGGTACCTGGGGAGAAGGAGATGCCCACCCTTCTGGGTGAGCGGGCACGGGCAACTCGCTGAGAGGATACTGGAAGGGCAGTGCTGGTACGGGGGTGGCGGCTGTACCTGCAGCTGGGGTGATCATAAAGGTGTCCGCCACCACCAGGGAGCTTCCATCGGAGGAGGTATCTGAGTCTGTGTTGTCTCCTCCAGTCTCCGTCGTGGTGCTCCCCTCGCCCTCTGTCCCACTGGTTCCCTTGGCGTCGGTGGACTCTGCCTCCTGGGTCCTGTGGGATGCAGCTCCCTCTGTCACCGGTGCCCCTGTTCCTCCGCAAGATGATGCTAATGCACACAAGGACAGGATGACAAAACAAGAAAGGGGGGAGACAAGGGATACACTGGGACAATGACTGCACCAACACCACTATTGGCATGCACATCACCGTCACACACAGGGAACAGATTTAACCACTAGGCATTGCACTACCAGTAATATGGCTAGTCACTAAGGCAAGATGAGGACCACACACCGCCAACAGCAGCACTCCTGGGACCTACGATGCCCTGGCTGAAATGGACTGCTAACAAGCTAGGTGACCTGTATTTGCCATCCACTCAATGAATGTGCATATGGTGTGCCTGGCGGACCAGTGCATCTCCAACGCCAATGCTAAGTATCCTGGGTCGGTGCATGATGCCTTTGTTCTGAGGAATAGCAGCATCTCAAATTTGATGAGCCAACTACAGAGGCACAGGGTGTCTAATAGGTGAGCCTTGGTCCCCACCCACTGTTAGTTGGTGTACACCTCTGGTGTCAACCCCATAGGATTGTGTGTGGCTAAATGTTGTCCCTCAATACTTGCAGGTGACTCTAGCTACTCAAACCTATTGTGGCTGCTGATCCCTGTGAGGAATGGCAGGACAAGGGCTGAAGAACATTATAATGAGGCACATGGGCGAATAAGGCAGATCATCAAGAGGGCCTTCGGCCTCCTGAAGGCCAGTTTCAGGTGCCTCCATCTGACAGGTGGATCCTTGTGCTACTCACCCGAGAAGTTCTGCCAGATAGTAGTGTCATGCTGCATGTTACACAACCTGGCCCTCAGATGGCATGTACCTTTTCTGCAGGAGGAGGAGACTGGAGATGCTCCTGTCGCAGCAGTAGACCCTGATGGCAGTGAGGATGAAGAGGCTGAGGATGAGAATGAGGACAAAAGAACATCAGTTATCCATCAGTACTTTCAATGATACACAGGTGAGTCAGTGCAACCTAACATTTCCATGACTATTGGTATATTCTGTGTGGCTGTGGCATGATGGCATTCACTTCCTTTTACCTCTACTTACTGTCACCTATGGTTTGTCATTTTTGCAGATGTTGGTGATATCTGTGTACTGATGTGCTGACTACAGCCAGCTACAGGTCATTATTTACGTGCTCTCACAATGTACAATATAGTTGCAATGGATGAAACTGGTTCCATGAATATACATTTTCAAAACATGACATACAAGTAGTCGAGTTGTGTCCAAGGGTGTTTATTGTAGTGCTAAGAAATTGAGGGGAAAGTGCAATGGAATGGGGTGATGATGGAGGAAAGTTAATGGTACTGTTCTAGTCTGTTTGTAGCGCAGGTGCAGTGTCCAAGGGGCCATAGGAAGGGGAGCAACGGCAGTTCAAGGTGGACAAGGTGACAGTGTGGGACACAAGGGAGACAATCAGGAGAGTCTCTTTTCTTGGCGGGGGTCTTGGCAAGTGTTTCTGCCTTCTGTCTGGGTCGCAGGGAACGTTTGCGGGGTGGTTCACCTTATAGAGGGGGAGGGATGCTGGTGGCCCGTGGGTCCTGTGGCGGAGCCTCCTGCCCACAAGCAGAAGTGGAGGGCTGGTCGATGGACTGGCTAGTGATAGGGCCCCCCTGGTGTGTTGATGCCTCCCTCATGATATTGGCCATGTCTGCCAGCACCCCTGCTATGGAGATCAGGGTGGTGTTAATGGCCTGCAAAACCTCCCTGATCCCGTGATACTGTCCCTCCTGCAGCCGCCTGTTCTCCTACACTTTGTCTAGGATCTGGGCCATCGTGTCCTGGGAATGTTGGTAGGATCCCTGGATCTTAGAGAGTCGATTCCCTGCTCCTGTCCACCCCCTGGCGCACAGCAGTCCTCCCAGTGTCCCTGTTGCCCTGTGTCCTCTGAACGGTGTGCCCACTGCCACTGACCCCAGGTCCCTGATTGTGTAGGGGGTGAGGTGTGGCCTGGGGCCCCTGTAAAGGTGGGCACACTGCTGATTGACGTGTCCTGGGGACAGAGGTGTGGGGACGCTAGGTGGGTGCTGTTGTGTTGATTCTGATGGGGGAGGCTCTGTTGTGGTCTGTGAGTGGGCTTGGGTGAACAGCTGTCCAGTGGTCCCTGATGGGCCAGGTAGGTCATCCAGAACCTGAAGTCCAGAGTTACTGTCATTACTGGGGGCATCTTCTTGGGGGACTGGATTGTCGTGGCACCTCCTCTCCACTGACATTGGCTGGGGTACCTGTGGGGATTGTAAGTGAGGTATTATGCTTGTTGTGTATGACATATTGTACATCCCTGGCTTCCCCTCTATGGTTGTTGTTGCCCTGCCACCTGTTGTTTGTGTATGGTGATGTATTGTGGGATTGTTGTTAGCTTTGGCGATAGGTGTCCATGCAGGGCTGGGAGGGCTGTCCATGCATTGGTATTGCATGCAGAGGTTGGCATTGGGGTTATTCATATGTGTAGGTGCAGTGTGTGTGATGGAGTGGAGTGATGAGAGTGAGGGTGAGGGGGTGTGATGGCATGCATGTATGGGGGTGATAAGTGGTAAATGTTGACTTACCTGTGTCCAGTCCTCCGGCTACTCCAGCGAGTCCCTCAGGATGCAGTAATGCCCAGACAGCTCCTCCGGTGCTGTGAGCTATGAGGGAGGAGGTGGGGGTCCACCGCCAGTCCTCTGTATGGTGAGCTGGTGCCTTGCTGCTATGGAGCATACCTTCCCCCGTAGGTCGTTCCACCTCTTCCTGATGTCTTCCCTTGTTCTTGGGTGCTGTCCCACGGCGTTCACCCTGTTCACGATTCTCTGCCATAGCTCCACCTTCCTTGCAATGGATATCTGTGCTCCAAACAGCTGTGGCTCTACCCTTACAATTTCCTCCACCATGACCCTTAACTCCTCATCAGTGAAACGGGGGTGCCTTTGTGGGGACATGGGTGTTGTGTGGTGTGTGTTGGTGAGAGTGTATTGAGTAATGTGGTGGTGTGTGTGAGGTGGGGTGCATGAGGGATGAATGGGTGTTTGTGGTGTGTGTCTCTAGTTGTCTCTGTGCTGTTTGTGTCAATCTCGTGGCAGTAATTGTTGTTCGGAAAGAGTTGTGGGTACTGTGGGTTTGAGTTTTATAGTGCTGTGGGTGGGTGTGGTGTGTGTATGAATGTTACACGTGTGTTTTTAGTATTGGCCATTGTAGTGTTGTTTTGTATGGGTGGTGTCCATTCTGAGCGCAACGGTATGTACCGCCAATGGTTTACCGCTGTGGTGATTCGTGGGTCATAATGTAGTGGGTGTTGTTCTGTTGGCGTAATGGTATTGGTGTTGGTACCGCCACTTTAGCATTGACCTTTGGGCTGGCGGATTTGTGTATGTGGCAGTATTCTGTTGGATTGGTGTGTGTGTGTCATAATATGGCGAACAGATATTCGCCACCACAGTGGTATTTTGGCGGCTGTCACCGCCGCGGTAAGCAGGATTTACCGCCAGTGTCATAATGAGGGCCTAAGTCTGTAATCATGGATGAAGGTCTTTCTGCAGGTAGATCCGCCCATGGATGCTAATAAATGAGTACAAAACCTTGAAATTCCAGATATACCTGGGAGTCTGGCTCATCTAAGGTAGATAAAGACCTTTATATCAAGTATTGATTTGGCCATCATCCAGGCAGCCCAAATTCATTGAACTGGGATCACTCCGGGAAAAACTCCCCTTATTCTCTGTGCGGTTGTGGAGAACCTTACCCATTTGGACTATCTCTGTAGGGGTTTACTGAATGAGCGCAGAAAACTCCTGAAGGTTGCCTTTAATCAGAGAGGTATACAAATGTGCAGACAAGCGGTGATCGCTAGTTTTTAATCATCTGATATAATATTGAATTCAAGATTAATAAAATTCTTATGCCTTGTATATAAAAATCTGAAAGTCCAAATAAGATGAATTTAAAAGAGGCAGTTGACTGAGTCCTTTATATGTTTACTTGTATTCTTAAAAAAAAAAACATTTGCAACTGAACTGTATATGACATTTTATGCGTAAACATTGGAGTATTTAAAAACTCTATTTTGTTGCTATTGGCTTTTAGGTTATTTTATGGGTTTTACATTGGTAAAAAATGTAATTGAATTTTTTTTATTGAATTCTTTGTTTGTTCAGACGGTGTAATGGTTTTGATTAATTATGCACCTTAATAAAACTGAATTGAATTGAAATTGAATAACAACATGGACAAGAGAATTGCAGTCACATTGAGTCACATAGGGAGGTCAGAAGGTCCTTTGAACAGGATACAGATTGATTTAATTCAGATGCCTCTGTGCAATGGGTTGAGGTATTGTTAGACCTGGCATCCTTGGCGTAGTCTCCCCTGTCTTTTTGCCTCTGTTTCCTATGTTGTGACTGTGTGCTTTTGACTGGTTTTTGATATTCTCGGCACTTTACTCCTGCTGACCAGTGCTAAAGTGCAAGTGCTCTCTATGTAAACTGTATGTGTAATTGGCTTTTACATGATTGGCATATCTGATTTAGTAATAAGTCCCTAATAAGGCACTAGAGGTGCCCATGGCCTGTAAATCAAATGCTACTAGTGGGTCTGCAGCATTGATAGTGCCACCCACTAGTAGCCCTGTAAACATGGCTTAGACCTCCCACTGCAGTGTCTGTGTGTGCAGTTTTAAACTGCCAATTCGACCGGGAAAGTATACCCACTTGCCAGACCCAAACCTTCCCTTTTTGTATATGTAAGGCACCCCTAAGAAAGGTTCTATGTAGCTCCATGGGCAGGGTGCAGTGTTTGTTAAAGGTAGGACATGTACTGATGTGTTTTACATGTCTTGACAGTGAAATATTGCCAAATTCGGTTTTCAGTGTTGCAAGGCCTATCTCTCTCATCGAGGTTAAAATGGGACTGCCTTTAAATATCTTTTAAGTGCAGTTTCCCACTGGGAGCGAATAGAGATGTGGAGTTTGGGGTCTCTGAACCCACAATTCCACAATACGTCTTTTGGCAAAGTTGTTTTTTAGATTGTCAGTTGGAAATAGCTACTTTTAGAAAGTGGGCATTTTATTGCTTAACCACTCTGTGCCTCTGCCTGCTTGTGTATTCCACATCTGGGTCAGACTGACAGTTGGACTGTTGTGAATTCCCTCTAGACAGTTACAAAAAGGGAACTGGGGTGTAGTCTGTATGTTCTGCTGAGTCTCTTGGGCTAGAGTGGGGAGGGAGGAACTGACTCTAACACCAGAAAGGGCTGTGCCTGTCCTCACACAATGCATTCTCCAATTTCCTGGAGTGTGTGTCTGGGGCCAGGCCTGGGCAGGGCAGGATCTTGTGCCTTCCTTTGAAGTTTGCCTACTTCAAAGGCAGAAAGGGATATAAGTAGTGGACCCAAAACCCCAGATTTTTAGAACACTTCTGGACCAAGAGGAACCTATGCTAAGGAGAAGAGCTGAAGAGCTGGAGGAGGTTTACTACCCCTTGTTGTTGTGTTCTTTGCTTGGTTGGCCTGCAGTTGCTGCTTCCGCCTTAGAGAGGGCAAAGATTGGACTTTGCTTTGTATCCTGCTTGTGAAGTTTCTCCAAGGGCTTGGACTAAGCTTGCCCTCTGTTCTGAAGTCTCAGGGCCTTCAAAGACTTACTTTGCCAGCACCCGGACTCTTTTGCTGAGACTCCTACCCTGCCAAGTGGTTCATAATCCAGTCCCTGGGCTCTTGAAAGGAGAAGATGGTGAAAAACCAAGAGAAATCAAGTGCACCGACTTCGGACAACGCCCAGATTGACGCCGCTGCCGGATTCCGCGACACCACCTGCAACTGAAGCTGTGGTCCCCGCTGGAGTGCAACAACCCCAACCAACCCAAAAGGCCTGACACCACCGCAGCCTCGCTGAACTCCACGACTCCATGTATCCTGAAGTGTTATGTCACCTATGTCCGTGACACCCGGCTCCACTGTGGCGCCGACAGCCACGTGGCGTGACCGCGACCTTGTGAGGTTGCCCCATCGCCTCTTGACTGTCAGACCTCAACCCCACCGGAAGTGTAAGGAACAGACGCTTTGTACCAAAGCCGCCTCATCTCCACTGCTCCGCAGCAAGGACCCAACACCTCGCACCAATGTCTCCACTCCTCTGTAGCCTCGAAACTGAGACCGCACCAGATCCACTGATGCCTTGATCGCCAACTCCATGCACTGGCTTGTTTCCTCATTTTCACAAGGTACTGTACCTGGGGGTCCGTGAGACTCTGCGATTAGCACCATTGGCGCCGGATTGTTGGGAACAACTCAGTCATGATGCTGTGATATCACCAAATTGAAGCATTTGTGTTTCTAAGCGCTATATTCAAGTATAATATTTAAAAATTCATACCTTTGCTTGTGTATATTGGATTTTTGTTGTTCTGGTCCTGTTTAACTCAGATAAATATTGACTATTTTTCTAAACTGGTGTTGTGTCCATTTTCTAGTGTTTTCACTGTGTTACTGTGGGTGTTGGTACAAATACTTTATACATGGCCTTTGAGATAAGCCTGACTGCCTGTGCCAAACTGCCAAGGGGATGAGCAGGGGTAATCCTAGGTGTGTATCTCCCTTACCTTGACTAGAGTGAGGGTCCTTGCTTGGACAGAGTGCAAACTGACTCCCAATCAGAGACCCCATTTCTAACATTGGTGATCAGCTGTGAGGATAAACTGTGTATTTGTAGTTGACATACAGTGATTAAGTGCACACTCCTGTTTTCAGCGCAGACCATTACGTGACAACATACTACCTGTTTTTCTCTTTGGATTTTTTCTGCTTCCTTTTTTATTTCTTTCCTTTAGGATCTCTTTGACTTTTTGGAACTCTTCCATCTTTAATGAAGCTCACCCACAGGCATGTCTCAATCTGGGGATGCACCGGCTACAAAAGTTGTGTTTGAGTTGGAGAAACTGGAGTAGTGTACAGTGGCTCAGCTTAAACAGTTTTGCAAAAACTTTTCCTGACCAATCAAAAGCTCTGCTGGGAAGGAAGAGATGCAAAAGTCACTGAGGGCCTGGGCGGCAGCTAAGGAGGCTGGGGGGCACACAGAGGAGGATGGGGGTGAGGATGTGCAGAGCATACATGATGTTGTGTTGGGTAACCCTGTTCTGCCTGAGGGGAGGGTCTCCAGGTCAGGTAGTAGTGTTTTTTCCAAAGGTCGGACTCCTGAGGAGTTTCAGAGCAGAGAAGCAGAGAGGGTGCTCCAAGTGGAATTGGAGAAACTTAAAATGGAGATGGAAGAGACAAGATTAACCATAGAGGAGAAAAGGATGTTTTTTGCTCATGAGTTAAGTTTGAGGGAGCTGGACCAAAGGACCCAATCCAGCAGAGATGGTGGCAGCAGTACCTCAGTGCAGCCTGATATGAGGGTACACATTCCAAAAGACTTAGTGAAGGATTACAAGAGGGAGGATGACATCTATCTGTGGTTTAAAGAGTATGAGTCAGCTCTCCACATGAGCATCGTCCCTGAAGCACATTGGGGGGCAGGTCTGTGGAGGTTCTTTGAAGTAGAGGGGAGCAATACCATGACATCCTTAGGGGATCCTCAGCGACTCACTTATTCTATCATGAAGGATGGCCTACTCACAAGATATGGCCCTACTACTGAGTACTACAAAGAAAGGTTTAGGTCATATAAGAAAAAGGAATCTCAAACTTGGTTGGAATGTGTAGGTTCCTTCTGCAGGTCATTGGATGTTTGGGTGAAGGGCAGTAAAGTGACAAATTATGAGAGGCTTTACTATTTAATTGCATGGGAGCACTTGTATAGTCTTTGTTTTCCAGAGCTGACTCAGCACCTAATTGACAGCAAGTTGACCGACCCTAGGAAGCATTCTCAGGAAGCATGCTGAGGAAGCGGACCTCTGGGAGAGTACCAGGGTCCAAAAGAGGTACGGAGATACTCACCAAGGGTGGGCAGCGTCCCCATCAGAAGAAGTGGAGGGTATGGGTAAACAGCAAGAGTTCTCTAAAGAGCCCCAAGCTAGTTCCCTGGGTAAGGATTCCCAGCCCCCAGTTGAAAAGAAACCATGGGTCTTTATAGGGAAACCAGCAGAGAAAGGTCCCTGCACATGCTATGTTATGCATGTGATCAGTTAGGTCACATGAGGGGGGACCCCAAATGTCCCAAGTGGACACAGGTACCCACTGGTGCTCAGTCACAGGGTTTGGCCAGTGTAGCACTTGGGAAAGAGCTGGTTCCAGGAGAAGGGTGGGAGCCAGCTGAGATAAGCCTTGTCTCACTGGGAGACAGTGGTATGGTCAAGAAGACCCTCATGCCTGAGAAAACTAAAAAGTACAGTCAGTGGGTGATCTGTGAGATACAGGAGCCAGTGTGATTACTGTGAGGTGTCACCTGGTGTCTGAACAGCAGGTAGTTCCCCTTGTACTTCACCAAGTAGTTGCAGTAGACAATTCAGAGTGCCTGTGCAAAGTGGCGCTGGTTCCCTTTGAGTGGGGGGAGGGTGTGTCAGCTTCCTTGAGAGTAGCTGTGAGTCTAACCATGCCTGTTGATAGTCTGCTAGGCAATGACCTGGAAGATTTTTCTTTGAGTAAGGTGGAACGCCGGTCACACTTGGAAATGTTGGGCCTGCCTGGGTGGACATGTGTGACTACCTGGTCAATGGCAGCCCTTCAGGGTGATCAGAAGGCCCTGGAGCCTTAAAGAGTGGGCCAGGTGCCTGTCAGAAAGAAGAAGGGCAAAGGGAGCAGGAAACCCACCCCAGAAGTTCTCGCGGTCCGGAAGGAGGCTGAATCTGAGGGGGACGCCCTGGAGCCTACAGAGGAACAAGTGGCTGAACTGGGGGAGGAGCCCGAGTGGACCCATTGCTGACCCATTGGCAGCAGGAAGGGAGGAATTCTAAGAGGCACAGAAGTCATGCACCACTCTTGAGGGTCTGTGGCAGCAGGCTGCAGACCAGGCATCTGGCAAGGAGTCAGGATCACACTGGATCCATTAGGAGGATGGCCTCTTGTATAATGAGCCTAGGTTTGCTGAGCCCGGGGCCCCACGTGTGTTGATGGTACCCCAATGCTTCAGAGCCTTCTTACTTGGTCTGGCTCATGATGTGCCTTTAGCAGGACATTTGGGGCAGGAGAATACTTTTAAGAGGATTGTCACCCACTTTCACCGGCCCCAAATGGGCTGGCCCTCTGGCAAATATTGCAGGTCATGCTAAACTTGTCAAGTAAGTAGCAAGAGCGGGGGAAATGTAAGGCTCCCCTCCAACCTTTTCCTGTGGTCGGCACCCCCTGTTGAGAGGGTGGGCATTGACATTGTGGGGCCTCTGGATCCCAAGACAGCCATGGGCAACAGGTTTATCCTGATCTTGGTGGACCATGCCACCCGGTACCCAGAAGCTATCCCTTCTGAGATCAATCACAGTCCCTGTGGTGGGCCGGGCATTGATAGGGATCTTTACCCGCATGGTGTTCCCCTAGGAGGTGCTATCTGACAGAGGTACCAACTTCATATCTACTTATATCAAGACTCTGTGGAAGGAGTATGAGGTGACCTTCAAGTTGACCGCTCCTTACCTCGCCCAAGGAAATGGTTTGGTTGAGAGATTCAACCAAACCCTGAAGGGGATGATTATGGGTCTATCAGAACCCATGAGGCATAAGTGGGACGTCCTCTTGGCATGCCTTATGTTTGCTTACAGTACGTTACCACAGATGGGTCTTGGTTTAAGTCCCTTTGAACTGTTGTATGGCCACCCTGTGAGGGGACCTCTGAGTCTGGTAAGAAGGGCTTGGAGAAGGTCTCCAGTAATCCACCCCAGGATGTTTTTAGCTACATGCTGGCCTTTAGAAACCAGACAGCCTGCTTCAGAAAATGCACTCAGGCAAACCTGGAAGGAAGCCAGAAAGACATGAAAAACTGGAATGACCAGAATGCCACTCTGGTAGAGTTTCAACCTAGCCAGAAAGTGTGGGTCATGGCCCCAGTAGAGCCATATGCTCTCCAGGACAAGTGAACTGGGCCTTTTGCGGTGGTGGAGCGCTAGAGTGATGTCACCTATCTGGTGAACTTGCTGACTCCTGGGAACCTAAGGGTCCTGCATGTGAACCACATCAAACCTCACTTTGAGAGGTCTGATTTAACAATGCTGTTGGAAACAGACAATAGGGTGACAGAGAAGAGTGAGCCTCTTCCTGACTTCCTGTCTGCCCGGGAGAAAGATGAGTCCGTAGAGGGTGTGAACCTCTCCCCCTCATGGACCCCAGAGCAACAGAGCAACTGTCGCCAGTTGTTGGGACAGTTTGCCTCCTTGTTTTCCTTGACCCCAGGGGTCACTCATCTGTGTACACAGGATGTGGACACTGGGGACAGTTCACCTGTAAAACACAAGATTTACAGTGACTGAAAAGGTCCAGGCTAGCATCAAGGATGAGGTGTTCAAGATGATGGTGTTAGGGGTTCTTGAGTTCCCCAGCAGTCCTTGGGCCAGCCCAGTGGTCTTGGTCCCCAAGGCTACTGCCCCAGGTGCCACCCCAGAATTCAGGTTCTATGTGGACTACCGTGGTCTCTACACCATCACGAAGACTGACGCACACCCCATCCCTAGAACTGATGACTCATAGATCAGTTGAGGGCTGCCAAGTTTCTCAGCACATTTGCTTAACGTCTGGGTACTGACAGCTTGCCTTAACTGATGGGGCAAAGGAGAGGTCAGCCTTTTCCATCCCAGATGGGCACTACCAGTTTGGGGTTATACCCTTAGGGACGTAAAATGCCCCTGCTATCTTTTAGAGGCTGGTCAACCAGGTTTTGGCCAGGTAGGAGGATTTTAGTTCAGCCTACCTGAATTACATTGAAGTGTTCACCTCCAGCTGGGAAAAACACCCGCAGCACCTTTGTTAAGTGTTGAAGGCTCTGCAAAAGGCAGGCCTCACTATTAAAGCTAGTAAGTGCCAAATAGGGTGGAGATCTGTGGTTTGCCTGGGACACCAGGTGGGGAGTGGCCAGGTAGCACCCCGCAACCAAAAATGTATACATTTCTATATTGGTAGTCTCCCAAGACCCAGGCAGAGATGAGAGCCTTTCTCGGTCTCACAGGGTACTAGAGGAGGTTTGTCAAGGGGTATGACACAATTGTTGCCCCATTGACTGAGATGACCTCTAAAAAGCAGCCCAAAATGTGATCTGGACTGAGGCTTGACAGACGGCTTTAATGCCCTGATTGCAGCCATGCACATAGCTCCCCTGCTGAAGGCACCTGACTTCTCCCAGGAATTTGTTGTGCAGACTGACGCTTCAGAGCATGCTGTGGGAGCAGTTCTTGCACAGCAAAATGAAGAGAGCCTAGACCAGCCTGTAGCCTTCATTAGTAGGAAGTTACATCCCCGTGAACAGAGGTGGAGTGCAATTGAGCGAGAAGCTTTTGCTGTGGTCTGGGCACTGAAGAAGCTGAGTCCCTACTTGTTTGGGACTCACTTCTAGGTTCAGACAGATCACAGGCCCCTCACATGGTTAATGCAGATGAGGGAGGAGAACCCAAAACTGTTGAGGTGGTCCATCTTCCTACAGGAAATTGACTTTACGGTGTGTTAGACTTTTCACCCTTGGTGTGGTCTCCCTTAACTTTTTGCCTCTGTTCCCCAGGTTGTTGATGTGTGCTGGACTCTGATTTTGCTCTTTTTGTTACTCTGGGAACTTTACCACTGCTAACCAGTGCTAAAGTGCAAGTGCACCTTCACAAAATGTGCATGTAATTGTCTTATCCATGATTGGCATATTTGATTCACCTGTAAGTCCCTAGTAAAGAGCACTAGAGGTGCCAGGACCTGTAAATCAAATGCTACTAGTGGGCCAGCAGCACTGGTTGTGCCACCCACATAAGTAGCTCTGTAATCATGTCTCAGACCTGCCATTGCAGTGTCTGTGTGGGCAGTTTTAACTGTAAATTCGACTTGCACGTGTACCCACTTGCCAGGCCTAAACCTTCCCTTTTCTTACATGTCAGACACCCCTAAGGTAGACCCTAGGTAGCCCCATGGCAGGGTGCAGTGTATGGTTAAGGTAGGACATATAGGCCCTGATTACAACCCTAGGTGCCGGTGTTAAAGCAGCGGAAACTGCCAACACAGACAGCCACTTTAACACTCAGACCGCCTTGGCGCAGCGGTCACCACCAACAGACAGGTGGAAGACAATGTACTGCCCACAGCATTACAACCCACCAATCCACCAGCTTTTCCAGGGCGGTACCAATGGCATCAAAAGCACAGCGGAAACAGTACACAGAAGGGGAACCACTCACCTTTCCACACTCAACGAAGAACCAGGACGCCATGGAGCCCGAACTACAGGTCCTGCCGATGCTGGCGTATCTGCTAATACACCAGGAATATCAAAGAAGGCGGCGGCGGTGACGACCACGGTGAGTACTGCACCTAGCACATGGGGGGAGGGGAGGAAAAAGAGATTAACACACACACGCAACATGCAACATCCCCACCCTCACCCCCAACACCATAAACACAAAAACATGCAACAACACGACATTTACACCCCGTAACCCCTTGGAAGAACGCAAGGACAAAACAAATTGATTGCAAATAGAGATCTTTAGAAATATGCAGACAAACTTAACGATTGCAAACAGCAGTATGTACAAATATTTGAAATATGTACAGAAGGCCGTACACTGTCCTTTGCAAATGTCCGTGGCCCAGTGGGCAAACAAACATGAGCGAAGCCCACACTCGACTTCTGCCTCAAAACGGAGAGAACACTGCAGGGGCATCAGGTCGAAAACACACAGGCACATGAGGGGGAAGGGTGAGGGGGGATCCTCAGCCGGAAGATGGTGCTACACCACTGCTCCTCGAGGGGGCAACATGCCCACAGCGATGTCCTGGGGAGTGCAAAGCCACAGTCTCTCAAGTCTCTCAAGTGGGTGGTTTGCCCACTGCTTGGTCCTGGGGAGTGCAAAGCCACAGTCTCAAGTCTCTCAAGTGGTTGGTTTGCCCACTGCTTGGACCTGGGGAGTGCAAAGCCACAGTCTCTCTAGTGGGTGACATGTTCCACTGGTTGTTCTGGAGGGGGCTTAGTGCCCAGTGTACCTCATCCTGCCAGGGAAAGTGATAGTAGATGCATATCTCCACTGGTTCTGGAGAGGGCCTTGTGCCCAGTCTGCTTCATCCTGCCAAGGAAAGTGATAGTGGATGCATATCTCCACTGGTTCTGGAGAGGGCCTTGTGCCCAGTCTCTTTCATCCTGCCAAGGAAAGTGATAGTGGATGCATATCTCCACTTGTTCTGGAGGGGGCCTTGTGCCCAGTGATGCTTCACATGTGGCAGTTCCCATTCCCTCACCTGGGTGTCTGAGGCACGAGATGTGCAGGGAACAGGTAGCATGATACTCCATGGAGGCAGAGCCACACTCCATCCTGCGGTGACTTAGGCTGCAAACTGCTGGTAGTGCCGGCGCTGGTGGTGGTGCTTCAAGTGGTGCGTGGAGGGTTCAGGCCGTCTCCTGCATCCCTGGATGGCTGCCCACTGGGGATGCTGCTGATAACAGACGTGGTGGCACTGGCTGGGCATGTGGCGGTGCAGATGGCGGTGCAGGTGGCGGTGCTTGCGGCGGTGTCTGCGGCAGAGATGCTTCCGGTGCAGGCCGTGGTGCAGGTGCTGGTAGTAGTGGAGGGAGACATCAGGCCGTCTCCTGCAGCCTTGGACGGCTGCCCACTGGGGATGATGCTGCTGACTGTTGTTATGGCAGCGGCGGTGCAGTGGACGGTGCATGTGGCGGGCAGATGGCGGTGCAGGTGGCAGTGCCTTCCGGGTACAGGTTGCTGGGCTGTCAGTACTTATGGTGGGCACCAGTCCCTCACCTTGAGGGTCCGAGGCCTGAAGTGCCTTGCCTTGGGTTTTCTTGCCCTTCCCCACCTTGCCAGACGCTGCTGGGACCTTGGCACTGGCAGATGCAGTTTTGGAGGAGGCCTTGCTATGTGGGTCGTGCTTTCTGGCTGTGCTGCTTGCTGGCACCCTCTTCACCTTGGCAGGTGGCGGAATGGGTTGGTCCTTTGCAGGGGTCGCTGGCACACTGGGAGCCTTGACGGGTGCCCCCCTTGATCCCCTGGGACTTACAGGTACCACCGCAGATGCCGACTTGGTGGCTGAGGTGCTGGCCTGGGATCTTGACACCCTGGCCCGAGGGGAAGGACGGGGAGGGGTAGGCATAGGGATGAGGTCAAAGTTTGGAAGGAAAAGTTTTTTAGACACACTGGGATGGGAAGATGGAGAGGGCTTGGGAGTGGAGGAAGTGGGAGTGGTTGTAGGAGGTGTCTTTCTGCTGAGTTTGGGTGAAGGTGCATGGGCTGGATGCTGTTGTGAGGTGGATGGCTGTTGGGTGGGTTGGTGCTTGCTTTTGTGTACTTTGGGAGGAGAGGTCACAGACACAGTGGGGGAAGAAACAGGGTACGTGTGCATTGTTATGGGGTGTTGACTGCTCGTGAGGGCTGTGTTGTGATGGGCGTGCTGGTGATGGAGTTAGTGGATGAGGATGTAGTGCATACAGGTGTGAGTGGAGATGAGACTGGAAGGAAGGTGGACGAAGAGGAGGAGAGGGACACGGTGGAGGCACTGGATGTTGGAGTGTCTGCATGGGCATGGTGCTTGTGTGAGTGCCTGTGAGATGAGGTGTGGTGCGGATGTTTGCCTGAGCCACTTTTGTGGGTTGATTTGGGTGAATGCTGGTCTGAAGGTGTGCTTGGGATAGGCTGAGGTTGAGGGGATTGTGACTGGGTAGAGGAAGTTGGAGGGGGAGGCTAGACACAGGGACAATGGCTGCCATCAGTGCTGAGGCCAGAGCCTGAAATGCTCTCTGTTGGGCCACCACGCCAGAGTGAATGCCCTCCAGGTATGCATTTGTTTGTTGCAAATGCCTCTCGACACCCTGGATGGCATTCAGAATGGTTGACTGCCCAACAGAGAGGGATCTCAGTAGGTCAATAGCCTTCTCACTGAGGACAGCAGGGCTGACTGGGGCAGGGCCTGAGGTGCCTGGAGCGAAGGAGATGCCCACCCTCCTGGGTGAGCGGGCATGGGAGACATACTGAGGGGCTGCTAGGAGGGCGGTGCTGGTAGGGGGGGTGGCGGCAGTACCTGTTGTTGGGGTGGGCACAGATGTGTCTGCCACCTCCAGGGAGCTTCCATCGGAGGAGGAGTCGCTGTCACTGGTCTCTCCTCCTGTCCCCGTTGTGGTGCTCCCCTTGCCCTCCGTTCCACTGGTGCCTTCACCCTCGATGGATTCGCCCGCCTGGGCCATGTGGGATGCAGCTCCCTCCGTCGCCTATGCCTCTGCTCCTCCGCCAGATGATGGGGGGGAGAGACAGAGGATACACTTGGTCAATGCCTGCAACAACACTACTGTTGGCGTACATAACACACAGGGAGCTGACCTATGCACTTGGCCATGCCCAACCAGTCACAAAGGAGTCACAAGCGCATGGGGTACAATGGCTAATGCCAGCATCTAAACGCCTGACACCCACAGGACCCTGCATAGTAGTATATGCCCACTTACACAATTGGGTTTGGAGTGCTTCAGAGCCTGCACACAAGGGACCTGCCCTGCCATGATCGCCCTGGCCTAGGGTCACCCACAGCCCACATACCCCACCCAGCTACCCCCTAAAGCGCGCAAAGTCAGGAATCAGAATCTGTACTCACCCCCTTGTGGCTGCTGTAATGCCCTCAAGCACCCATCCAACTCAGGATAGGCCACCTCCAGGAAGCGGAACATCAGGGGGGTCATGGTGCGACGGGCACCCCTTCCACGTTAGGAGGCCAGCCCCAGCTGGGCCTCCGCCGTCTTCTTCGTCCAGCGGCGCAGGTCCTCCCATCTCTTGCGCCAGTGGGTGCTCCGCTTGTGATAGACCCCCAGGGTCTGCACCTCCTTGGCGATGGCACACCAAATACCCTTTTTCTGGTGGACGCTGACCTAGAGGGAAAAGACAGGAGGAAAGGAAATACTCACCCATCCTGACCGGCATACTCATTGCCCCCCCGTTCCCACCCGTGACCTGATGCACATACACTGACCACCTCTCATGCAGCACTCAGGCCAGGATGCCTCAGCACCCCCAAACATGTGGCTTACATCCACACCATTCAAAAAACGCATTGCCCACACATCATGCTCTCAGTGTACTCACCTGTTTGTCTGGAAGACCATAGAGTAACGTGTAGTGAGGTAGGACCCCATCCAACGGGGTACATCACCATTGGCTCCTGGAACCCATAGGGCCCAATGATAACCAATGCGAAGTTGCGCGGCGGTCATCAACCGCCTACCACGACGCCGCACAACGCCAGCGCACTTACCTCAGTTCCACTTGACCTTCCTCACAGGTCAGGCAGCCGCCATTTCAGGGGGGCATGTGGCATGGCACCTAACTGCGTCACAGCAGACATTGGCCCATCAACTGACTCTTGACTTACTGCTTCTGTGACCTACTTTCAGCAACAGTTGTGCATTCTATGTGGAAATATGACCTTCTGCTCACCGTTCTCCTCCATAGGTTACAACCGCTGAGGCAGATGATGAGATGGCAGCATCCTCCGGTGTACAGACCCCTGGTGGACCTGTCGACAATGGAGGACAGATACATTATCATCACATACAGACTTGATCGTGCCACAATTCAAGAGCTGTGTGCCCAATTTGAGCCAGACCTGATGTCAGCTATCCGCCAGCCCACAGGAATACCCCCTCTAGTGCAGGTTCTGTCAGTGCTTAATTTCCTGGCAAGTGGTTCATTTCAAACTACAGTGGCCATGGCATCAGAAATGTCTCAGCCAATGTTCTCCAACGTGTTGACCAGAGAGTTGTCTGCCCTTCTGAAACACATGCACAGCTACATAGTATTCCCCCAGGTGGAGGATTTGGCCACAGTGAAAGCTGACTTCTAAGCCCTGGGTCATATTCCCAACATCATTGGTGCCATTGATGGTACACATGTGGCATTTGTTCCCCCCCCCAGAGAAATGAACAGGTTTACAGGAATAGAAAAAGCTATCACTCGATGAATGTGCAGATGGTGTGTTTGGCAGACCAGTACATCTCCCATGTGAATGCCAAATATCCTGGCTGTCTGCATGACGCCTATATCTTGAGGAATAGCAGCATCCCTTATGTGATGGGCCAACTCCAGAGGCACCGGGTGTGGCTAATAGGTGAGCCCAAGGTCCTCAACCACTATCAGTAGGTGTCTGGGTATGGGGTTGTCCCTAAGGGTTAGTGTGTGTCTAACAGTTGTCCCTCGATATTTACAGGTGACTCTGGCTACCCAACCTGTCATAGCCACTGACCCCAGTGAGGAATGCCAGGACAAGGGCAGAGGAACGTTACAATGAGGCACATGGGCATACAAGGAGGATTATTGAGAGAACCTTCGGCCTCCTGAAGGCCAGATTCCAGTGCCTCCATCTGACTGGTGGATCACTGTACTACTCACCCAAGAAGGTGTGCCAGATCACCATGACATGCTGTATGTTACACAACCTGGCCTTGAGTTGTCAGGTGCCTTTTGTGCAGGAGGATGAGCCTGGAGATGGTCTTGCGGCACGGTGGAGCCTGTGGACAGTGAGGAAGAGGAGGCAGATGAAGAAGATGTGGACAATAGAACAAACATTATACAACAGTACTTCCAGTGACACACAGATATGAGACTGTAACTCAACTTTCAGTAATCTTTTGGACATTGTACATGGCAGCCTCTTAACCTCTGTCTATGGACACTGACTGTACCCTTTGGATTCTCTATTATCAGATCTGTGTGCCCCATTCTGGCTCCTGCTATATGTACTGCCCACCAAAGGTCATCCTGTAGTACATTTCACTGTACATATACATTGCAGTGCTTTGATAATGTTGTACTAATACATTTATCGATTCATGACCCTGACTCCAATATGGTATTTGTTTCAAGGGTGTTTATTTTTGTGCCAATAAGTATGGGGGTATGTGTAAGGGGGTGGGATGATGGTGGAGGAACGTCCATTTAGAGTCCAGTCTATTGGTATCACAGGTGCATTGTCCAAGGGGACATAGGAAGTGGAGCAATGTCAGTTCAAGGTGGACAGGGTGACATGGTGGGACAGAAGGGTGACAATCAGGAGGGTCTTATTTCCTGGCGAGGGTCTTTGCAATGTTCTCTGTCTTCTGCCTGGATCACAGGGACCGTTTGCGAGGTGGTTCTCCTTCTGCAGGGGGTGGGGTGCTGGTGGCCTGTTGTTCCTGTGGCGGGGCCTCCTGTCCACTAGCGCCGGCAGAGGTGGAAGGCTGTTCTTCAGTTTGGCTAGTGTGACCACGCCCGTTGTTGTGCCACTGCCTCCCTCATGGTCTTTCTGATGTCAGCCAGCACCCCTGCAATGGTGACCAGGATGGTGTATATTTTTATTAGGTCCTCCCTGATCCCCAGGTACTGTCTCTCCTGCAGCGGCTGCTTCTCCTGTAACTCGGCAAGTACCTGGCCCATGGTCTCCTGGGAATGGTGGTACACTCCCATGATGTTTAAGAGTGCCTCGTGGAGGGTCAGTTCCCTGGGCCTGTCCTCCCTCTGTCGCACAGCAGTCCTCCCAGCTTCCCTGTTGTCCTGTGCCTCTGTCCCCTGAACCGTGCGCCCACTGCCACTGACCCCAGGTCCCCTGTGTTTGTGGGGTTGCCTGGAGTCCCTGTAGTGGTGGACACAATGCTGATTGACTTGTCCTGGGGACAGTGGCATGGGCCCGCTGGGTGGTGGTATTTCCTGAGGGGGGAGGCTTAGGGGTGGTTTAGGACCGTGGCAGGGTAACCGACTGTCCGGAGGTCCCAGATGGGCAAGGTTGGCCATCATGATCCAGGCATGCAGAGCTGCTGTCATCACTGTGGGCCTCTTCTGGGGGGGGGGGGGGCGGATGTGTCTGGCACCTCCTCTCTGGTGACGTTGGGTAGGGGTCCTGTTGGGAGAAAAATACATTGTCAATGTATCTGCGTGTGCCATCTTGTGCATGTCTGTGTTTCCCTCTATGAATGTGAGTTTCCTGTCATCTTGGACTTGTGTGAGTGGTGATTTTGTGGGCTGGGTGAGTGTCTCTATTGGGCATGCTGGGGTGATGGGTGTCCATTCAGGTCTGTGATGGGTGTCCATGCATTGGGGGTGCATGCAGTGCTTGGTATTGGGATGGGTGGGTTGTATCAGTTGGGGGATATGTGAGTTGGTGGAGTGATGGGGCTAGGGGTAGGTGTTTGTGCTGGAATGCAGGTAGGTTGGGGGATATAATAGTAATAAATTGACTTACCTGAGTCCAGTCCTCCTGCTACTCCTGCGAGGCCCTCAGGATGCATTATTGCCAAGACTTGCTCCTCCCATGTTGTTAGTTGTGGGGGAGGAGGTTTGGATCCATCACCAGTTCTCTGTACTGCTATTTGGTGTCTTGAGACCACGGAACGCACCTTCCCCCGTAGGTCATTCCACCTCTTCCTGATGTCATCCCTTGTCCTTGGATGCTGTCCCACGGCGTTGACCATGTCCACGATTCTCTGCTATAGCTCCATCTTCCTTGAAGTGGATGTCTGCTGCACCTGTGATCCGAATAGCTGTGGCTCTACCCGGATGATTTCCTCCACCATGACCCTTAGCTCCTCCTCTGAGAATCTGGGGTGTCTTTGGGGTGCCATGCATGTGATGTGAATGATATGTGTGAGGATGTGTGGGGTGAGGTCTGTGGTGCTGTGTCGTGGTGTGTGCTGTGAGTTGCGTGGATGGTGTATGGGTGCTGGTGTTCTGTGGCTCAGATTGAGTGGGTGCTCCTGGCTTGTGTCTATCTCTGTTCGCAATTTTTATTTTGGTCGTAAAGGGTTGTCGGTAATGTGGGTGTGTGTTTTATAATGTTGTGGGTGTGTGGGTGTGGTGTGTGTATGTGTGTCAGGTGTGCGTTTTTGGAATTGTCCAATGTGGTGTTGTTTTGTAAGTGTGTGTGTATTTTGAGCGCAGCAGTGTGTACCGCCAATGGTTTACCGCAATTGAAAGACCACTGCGGTGATTCGTGGGTCGTGATACTATGGGCGTATTCCTGTTGGCGTAGCGGTGTGGGGTTTGCTATTGACAGTTTATCACTGACCTTTGGTCTGGTGGACTTGTGTGGGTGTCTGTATAGTGGTTGATTTCTATGTGTGGGTCATAATACCCGTGGTGGATTACCGCCGTGGTCACGGTATGTTGGAGGCCATCTGCACGGCGGTAAGCGGCTTTTACCGCCAGGGTTGTAATGAGGGCCATAGTAATGTGTTTTATATGTCTTGACAGTGAAATACTGCTAAATTCGTTTTTCACTGTTGCAAGGCCTGTCCCTCTCATAGGTTAATATGGGGGCTACCTTTAAATATGATTAAAGTGTAGATTCCCTTTGGGAGTGGACGGACATGTGGAGTTTGGGGTCTCTGAGCTCACAATTTAAAAATACATCTTTTAGTAAAGTTGATTTTAAGATTGTGTGTTTGAAAATGGCACTTTTAGAAAGTGAGTATTTTCATGCTTATACCAATACTGTGACTCTGCCTGTTTGTGGATTCCCTGTCTTGGTCAGTTTACAGTTGGGCTGGTTGCACCTCACACTACACAGTGACTCAAAGGGAGCTGGGGTGTAGTCTGCATTTCCTAATGAGCCATCTGTGCTAGGAGGGAGGGGAGGACTGGTCACTCACACCTGAAAGGGCTGGGCCTGCCCTCACACAATGCAGTCTCCAACCCCCTGGTAAGTGTCTGGGGCCTGGCCTGGGCAAGGCAGGATTTCACACTCAAAAGAGACTTTATTTTGAAGTAGGCCTACTTCAAAGGAGAATTTGGGTATAAGAAGGGCACCCAAAACGACTGACTTTAGAAGACTTTTAGAAACCAAGAGGAACCTCTGCCTGGAGAAGAGCTGAAGAGCTGAGGAAGAAGAGCTGCCCTGCCTGTGACTGTGCTTTGTGGAGCTATGCTGCAGTTGCTGCTTCTGCCAGAGTAAGAGGGCAAAGACTGGACTTTGTGTGCCTTCCATCTTGAGAAGAACTCTCCAAGGGCTTTATTTAGAGCTTGCCTCCTGTTGTTTGAAGTGTCAGGGACAGCAAAGACTTCTCTCTGCCAGAACCTGGAGTCTCTGGAGAGACTCCTACTCTGCCATGTGGTGCCCATCCAGTTCCTGGGACCCTGAAAGGAGAAGTTGGCAGCCTAACAGGAGGAAATCCACGCCCAGAGTGCCATGCGGGGAAAAGATTGAAGCGACTCCGATCTGCAGCTGAAGAAACGACGGGGCGCCGGCTACGCGGCTGAAAATCGACGCTTGCCGGAAACGTGATCGAAGAATCGACACACGGAGGTGAAGAAACGGCGTGCAGCATCGCTGATGGAGGCTGGGAGATCGCAACCCATGCTGCGTGGTTTTTGGATCATTGTGCAGCTGGATTTCCGACGCAAGCACCGCTGGGCATGTAAAAACAACACAAGGCTCTCCTGGACCCGAGAGTGGTGACCAGATCGAGGCATCGCTCTCCTGCGGAGAGAAGGAACAACGTGCCTGACCCGATGAAAGGAGAAACGACGCAAGGTCCTGCTCGTGAGTGGAATTGACGCATCGCAAGCCCTTTTTGACGCACACTCGCCCATGCGGGGTTATTTTTGACACACCCAAGGTACATTTTCATGCTAACAGTGTTAGTGTGTGTTTTAAACTACATAAAGACTCTTTTTGCTTTTTAATTGATAACTTGACTTGTGTATTGTGGATGTTTGTTGTTTTGGTCGTGTTTTGTTTAGATAAATATTTTCTATTTTTCTGAACCTGTGTTGTGTCATTTTGTAGTGTTTTCATTAAGTTGCTGGGTGTGTTGGTACAAATACTTTACACCTAGCACTCTGAAGTTAAGCCTACTGCTCTGCCAAGCTACCAAGGGGGTAAGCAGGGGTTAGCTGAGGGTGATTCTCTTTTACCCTGACTAGAGTGAGGGTCCTTCCTTGAACAGGGGGTAACCTGACTGTCAACCAAAGACCCCATTTCTAACACGGTGGAACACTGCCCTGGTATAGAACATGCCTGTGCTGATGGTCTGTCCAGATTCTTCCACCTTAGTGATGAGAACTCCCATGAGGTTGGGTAGTTCTCCCCACTTTCAGCTAGGGGAAACACGTGTTAGATGTGGCATCCTTGGCTTAATCTTCCCTGACGTTTTGCCTGTGCTTCCTATGTTGTGACTGTGTGCTGGACTTTGTTTTTGACAGTTTTTTGGTACTCTGGGCACTTTACAACTGCTGACCAGTGATAAAGTGCAAGTGCTCTCTGAGTAAACTGTATGTGTAATTGGCTTTTTCATGATTGCCATATAATATTTACTAGTAAGTCCCTAGTAAAGTGCACTAGAGGTGCCCAGGGCCTGCAAATCAAATGCTACTAGTGGGCCTGCAGCACTGATTGTGCCACCCACCTGAGTAGGCCTGTAAACATGGCTCAGACCCACCACTGCAGTGTCTGTGTATGCAGTTTTAAACTGCCAATTCAACCTGGCAAATGTGCCCACGTGCCAGGCCCAAACTTTCCCTTTTTTGTACATGTAAGGCACCCCTAATGTAGGCCCTAGGTAGCCTCATGGGCAGAGTGCAGTGTATGTTAAAGGTAGGACTTGTACTGATATGTTTTACATGTCCTGACAGTGAAATACTGCCAGATTTGTTTTTTACTGTTACAAGGCCTATCTTTCTCACATGTGGCACAAAGGGAGCTGGGGTGTAGCCTGCTTATCCTGATGAGTCTCCTGGGCTAGAGTGGGGAGGGAGGAGCTGACACTTACACCTGAAAGGGCTGTGTCTGTCCTCACACAATGCAGTCTCCAACCCCTGGCGTGTGTCTGTGGCCAGGCCTGGGCAAGGCAGAATATTGTGAACAGCAGAGACTTTTCTTTAAAGTTTGCCTACTACAAAGGCAGGAAGGGGTATAACTAGTGGACCCAAAAGCCCTTATTTTTAGAACACTTCTGGATGAAGAGGAACCACTTCCAAGGAGAAGAGCTGAACAGCTGGAAGAGGAGTACTGCCCCTTTGCTGTGTGTGCTTTGCTGGGTTGGCCTGCATTTGCTGCTTCTGCCTTAGAGAGGGCAAAGATTGGACTTTGCTGTATATCCTGCTTGTGAAGTTTCTCCAAGGGCTTGGACTGAGCTTACCCCCTGTTCTGAAGTCTCAGGGAGATCAAAGACTTCCTCTGCCAGCACTTGGGCTCTCTTGCTGAGACTCCTACTCTGCCAAGTGGTACCTAATCCAGTACCTGGGCCCTTGAAAGGAGAAGCGGGTGAAAAACCAAGAAAAACCAAGTGCACTGACTTCAGATGATGTCTGGACTAATGCCGCTGCCAGATCACGCGTCACCGCCTGCAACTGAAGCCGTGGTCCCCGCTGGAGTGCGACAACCCCGACTAACACCACAGACCTAATGCAGCCACAGCCTTGCTGAAGTCCATGACTCCGTAGGTCCCAAAGTGTTTGTCACCGACATCCATGACACCCAACTCTGCTGCTGCACCTGCAGCCTCGTGATGTAACAGCAAACACTTAAGGTCACCCCACTGCATCTTGACTGCCGACATTGACCCCATAGGAAGTGTAAGGAACTGACACTTTGTACCAATGCCACTTCATCTCCACTGCTCCGGATCAAGAAACTGATGCCTCACACTGACTCCTCTGCTCTGCAGCCCGGGAATGGACCCCACGCTAGATCCAGCGACACCTCTATCCCTGACTTAGTGCACTGGCTTGTTTCCTCATTTTCACAAGGTACTGTACCTGGGGGTCCATGCGACTCCGCGACTGGCGCTATTGGTGTTGGGATAAACTCCATCATGATGCCATATATCACCAAATTGAAGCATTTGTGTTTCTAAGCGCTATATTCAAGTTTAATCTTTATAAATTCATAACTTTGCTTATGTATGCTGGATTTTTGTTGTCTGGTCTTGTTTTGCCTCTGAGATAAGCCTGTCTGCTTGTGCCACGTTACCATTGGGGTGAGCAGGGGTTATCCTAGGTGTGTATCTCCCTTACCCTGACTAGAGTGAGGGTCTCTGCTTGCATAGAGTGCAAACTGACTGCCAGCTAGAGACTTCATTTCTAACAGGTATGTTCTGGTAATTGTGTGTATCTTTTCTCATTGGGTCAAGGCATATCCACTAAGGAATGATAGTCTCACAGTAGCCAAGTTGTTGTTAAGAGAGCTCATCCACAGATTGTGTTTCCCTGCTTATTTGAAATCACATTGAGGTATTAATTTCAATAATGAGGTTTTGAGATTGTTGTGCGCAGCATTGAAAATGGAACAAAAACTGCGTTGCTGTTATAGACCTGAGGCTTCAGGCCTTGTGGAACAAGTGAATGGCACACTGAAATCAAGACTTGGAAAAGTGTGTGCTTTGGCATCTCTAACGTGGTTTCATGTTTTGCTTATTGTATTGATGAGTCTTCAGAGTGTACCTGATCAAAAGACTAGACTATCCTCCTACGAGATCTTAATGGGGAGGGCCATGAGACTGCCAGCGATTCCTGCGAACACAATTGCGAACATTACTAATCACATTGTCCTGGATTATTGCAAAGGAGTAGCTGAAGTGGTGCATTTTGTGTCTCATCAGGTCGAAGCAGTGCATTTTGTGTCTCATCAGGTCGAAGCAGCCATGGCCTCTCTGCAACAGGAACAGTGCCATGACCTTAGTCCCGGCGATTGGTCCTTGGTGAAGAAAAATATTAGGAAAATGTGTTCGGAATCTCATTCATGTAGGCCTTTTGAGGTGATCCTGGTCACACAACTTCTGTAAAGTGTTAAAGTCTCCCCAAATGGATACACACTTCCCATACACGCAGAGTTGAGTGTCCCCTTGATGTGGCAGCCCCTGTTCCAGAAGAACCAGTGGTGCGAAGAAGACAGCAGGAGCAGGATAGACAAGCTATTGGGGACCAAACTGAATCTGACACAGCACTTGAGCAAATCAAAGGGGGTTTAGAACAAGTCACGACTGACCCTGAGGTGAGCAAGTCAGACGCAGAATCAGACACTGAGGAAGACACGAGTGCTGCAAGAAAGTGAGTGGAAGCAGAAGACTGATGGCTCAGAAGAAAAGAAAGAGGAAAAGTGAGTTTGCCTAAAGAAAGTGTAACACTAACAATTGCTGTAGAAACTGAGAACTCTGATTTTTAGCAAGGGTAAAAGTGAAGGTGTAGAAGTCAGAAAATCAAAAAGAATGAGAGTGTATGGTCGTAGGTATTCTTCACCAGAGTGTATATATTATGAAAATGACACAGATCAAGAGTTCTGGGAATTTTGAGATCAACATGCAGGTTCGGCTGAACCTCCATGAAAGGAACATTGTGGTTGAATTGTATCTTGAATTTTCACTGTCATCCATGAGCTTAGTTTGTGTGGACATTAGAGAAATTTACATTGATTAGGATTGAGAGTTTGGATGTTTTCCTGGGCCCCAGTAGAAGAAGAAAAAGGGTTGTCATTTAGAAGAAATCAGAGTAGGGCTAGGTAAGTCTCACAAACATTTAAGGCATATTATTGAATGTATTTTATATCATTGAGTTCTTTTTGCCATATGTGTGGCAAAACTGCTGAAGAAATATTGCTGCTGATGTACTCATTGGGTGGTAGATCTGATTCTGGAAACATGATGAAGTCAAATCAAATAAATAAGTTTAAATACATGATAGGTGCTTTAGTGTTTATTTTTTATAATATTGGTAGTGCTGTTGATCAGAGCATTTTCTCCTACATTCTCTGTAGATAAAGAATTACCTTCTAACGTTTACCCACAAACTATTAATCTGAAGAAGAGCAATACATTAGGTAAAAAAGCATTACACTTAGATTGATCATGGGGAGATTGTTCTGCAAATGTATGTTGCCACACTGAAAGCAGGGGACTATCACGTGGACACTCAATTGCCTACTTCAGTTTCAGAAGGTATCACCTATCATCATATTCCCATGAACTTTTGGGATTTCATGTAGTCTTTTGTTGAGCCAGTTTTATGGGACAAGACATTTAACTGGTTCTGTGCCCAGGACGTAATGGTTACGTCCTGAGGCACAGTGCTGCTGTGCCCAGGACGTAACCATTACGTCCTGGTCACAGAGCCCAGAGGGAGCGCTAGCGCTCCCTCTGTGGGGTTCCCCTCCACCCCTCCAAGTCAGGGATGGAAGGGGAAGCCCTTCCCCTTCCACCCCCGACCCCCCCCCACCCCCCCTGTGACGTCAGCGTGCGAGCGCGCGCTGATTTGTCACAGGGTCTTCCCCATCGCACTGGAAGCTCTGCTTCCAGCGCGATTGAAAGAGAAATGCTCAGCATTTCTCTTTCAATCACGTGGGGGAGGCCCGGAGAGGCTTCAAAGGGAAGGAAATGTATTTCCTACCCTTTGAAGTCTCTATCAGCGTTTCAAAAGCCGGATTGCTTGCAATCCGGCTTTTGAAACCCCACTAGACACCACGGATTTTTTATTTTTTTTAAATGGACATAAGGGAGCGACCCCTTGGGCAAGGGTCGCTCCCAGGGGGGGCATTTTTTTGGGAAGGCCTTTTCTGCCCCCCCCCCGGGGGCAGATCGGCCTATTATTAGTCCGATCTGCCCCCGGGGGGGCAGAAACCTCTAGGCGCCAGGGCAATTTATTTTTTTGTGTTTCTTTTTTTTATTTTTTGTTTTTTCAGAGATGGGGAGCGACCCATTAGGCAAGGGTCGCTCCCCTGGGGGGCAAATTATTGGCCGATTTTAGGTCAATCTGCCCCCAAGGGGGCAGAAACCACTTGGCAACGGGGATTTTTTGGGGGGCGCCAATGTCACGCAGGGGGAGCGACCCCGTAGGCAAGGGTCGCTCCGGGGGGGGGGAAGGAGGGGGGTTCTGGGGGAATTTATTTTAGGCCATTTCTGCCCCCCCTGGGGGCAGATCGGCCTATTGTTAGGCGCCAGGGCAAAAAAATTTTTTGTGTTTTTTTTGTTTTTGTTTGTTTTTTCAGAGATGGAGAGCGACCCATTAGACAAGGGTCGCTCCACTGGGGGGCAAATTGTATTTAGACCATTTCTGCCCCTCTTGGGGGCAGATAGGCCGATTTTAGGTCAATCTGCCCCCGAAACCACTAGGCACCGGGGATTTGTTTTTTTTTGGCGCCAATGTCACGCAGGGGGAGCGACCCCGTAGGCAAGGGTCGCTCCAGGGGGGGATTGGGTGGGGTGGGGGACAAATTGATTTTAGGCCATTTCTGCCCCCCCTGGGGCCGGCTGAGCTAGAGGCCAAAATCCACAGGTAGGCACTGTTTTCTATGAAAAAATGTGATGTGTCCACGTTGTATTTTGAGCCATTACCTGTGGCGGGCGCTAGGCCTACCCACACAAGTGAGGTATAATTTTTATCGGAAGACTTGTGGGAACGCTGGGTGGAAGGAAGTGTGTGGCTCCTCTCAGATTCCAGAACTTTCTGTCACCGAAATGTGAGGAAAATGTGTTTTTTTAGCCAAATTCTGAGGTTTGCAAAGGTTTCTGGGTAACAGAACCTGGTCTGAGCCCCACAAGTCACCCCATCTTGGATTCCCCTGGGTTTCTAGTTTTCAGAAATGCGCTGGTTTGCTAGGTTTCCCCAGGTGCCGGCTGAGCTAGAGGCCAAAATCCACAGGTGGGCACTTTGCAAAAAACACCTCTGTTTTCTTTAAAAAAATGTGATGTGTCCACGTTGCGTTTTGGGGCGTTTCCTGTTGCGGGCGCTAGGCCTACCCACACAAGTGAGGTATCATTTTTATCGGGAGGCTTGGGGGAATATAGATTAGCAAAACAAGTGTTATTGCCCCTTGTCTTTCTCTACATTTTTTCCTTCCAAATATAAGAGAGTGTGTAAAAAAGACATCTATTTGAGAAATGCCCTGTAATTCACATGCTAGTATGGTCACCCCGGAATTCAGAGATGTGCAAATAACCACTGCTCTTCAACACCTTATCTTGTGCCCTTTTTGGAAATACAAAGGTTTTCTTGATAGCTATTTTTCACTCTTTATATTTCAGCAAATGAATTGCTGTATTCCCGGTATAGAGTGAAAACGCACTGCAGGGCGCAACTCATTTATTGGCTCTGGGTACCTAGGGTTCTTGATGAACTTACAAGCCCTATATATCCCCGCAACCAGAGGAGTCCAGCAGACGTAACGGTATATTGCTTTTTAAAATCTGACATTGCAGGAAAAAGTTACAGAGTAAAACGTAGAGAAAAAGTGATAGTTTTTTTCACCTCAATTTCAATATTTTTCTTTTTCAGTTGTTATTTTCTGTTGGAAACCCTTGTAGGATCTACACAAATGACCCCTTGCTGAATTCAGAATTATGTCTACTTTTCAGAAATGTTTAGGTTTCTGGGATCCAGCATTGGTTTCATGCCCATTTCTGTCACTGACTGGAAGGAGGCTGAACACACAAAAAATTGTAAAAATGGGGTATGTCCCAGTAAAATGCCAAATTTATGTTGAAAAATTGGGTTTTCTGATTCAAGTCTGCCTGTTCCTGAAAGCTGGGAAGCTGGTGATTTTAGCACCGCAAACCCTTTGTTGATGCCATTTTCAGGGAAAAAAACACAAACCTTCTTCTGCAGCCACTTTTTCCCATTTTAAAAAAAAAATGAATTTTTCACTGTATTTTGGCTAATTTCTTGGCCTCCTTCAAGGGAACCCACAAAGTCTGGGTACCTCTAGAATCCCTAGGATGTTTGAAAAAAAGGACGCAAATTTGGCGTGGCTAGCTTATGTGGACAAAAAGTTATGAGGGCCTAAGCGCAAACTGCCCCAAATACCCAAAAAAAGGCTCGCCACAGGAAGGGGAAAAGGCCTGGCAGCGAAGGGGTTAAACAGACGTCCAGCTCCCTTGGAAATAAAGATAATTGTTAGATTGTTTAAACCTGCTGCGTTTAAGATGCAGTTTATGCACATAAACACAATTTACCCTGTATGTTATCAGAAGTTGAGAAGAAGTTTTTAAACATAGTTGAGAACCGAAGAACGAAATGGAAGCTACTTCAAAAGTGTTTTCAAGGTCAAAATAAGTGGACTACAGAAGAAATTGAACATCGGTTAACAGAAAATCTAGCTGTGTTGGCTCTAGATTGGAAACATAAAGGAAAATTGTGCAATTTGATGGAGAGATCAGATACTAACAATGTATTTGTGAGAAAGAGTGAATGTGAATACACCTTTAAAGTTCGAGGGACTTACAAGTTGTATCTGGATGGAGAGGAAGCTGTTGTTCCTGGAGTTTATTTTATTAATGGAGAGTATGCTTATTTTAAATTCCCAAAAGTATGGTATGGTACATGTTATTTAAGGCTTGTTTTTCCCATGACTTATCACATGGAACATCTTACCGATCCTGTCTGGACTCAGGATTTTAGACTTAAACAAGATGTGAGTGCAGAAGAAGTGGTAGGTGACATATTTGGTGTTCTAATTTCATCTGTGGGAGTGGTTGTGAATGATTTAAAGATCAGAAAGCTGTCTAATATAGTGGATAAACTAGCCACTAGTACTGCTGGAGCTTTATTGGTTGTAAATTCTGAGATGATATTGATCAGATCTATGGTTTTTGCAAAAAAGGCTTGCTTTAGACATGTTACTCGCAAAAGAAGGTGGGGTCTGTTGGATGCTGAAAGTTCAGCAATGCTGCACTTATATCCCAGATAATAGTAAGGATTTGGAAAAGTGCTTTCAGAATATTTCAGGCTTGACAAAAGACTTGAAAAGGTTGGCAGTGGCAGGGCCTTGGGAAGCTACTGGAGACAGATTTTCTGCCATAGACAAATGGTTTGGGAACTCTGGAAGTAGAATTGTAGGTTTTATTGTGAAGCCATTGTTGATTATTTTGTAAATGGCAACAGTTCTGTTGGTTGGATATAAGGTTTTCCAGAGAATGAGGATTCAGAAAGGCAGAAACAGGAAGAGAGCAGAGATTGATTTGGAAGACAGTGTAAATATTACAATGATATGAAATGTTTGGAGGAGTCCAGGCGAAAGTTGTTCAAAACAACAGGGTTTTAGAGAGTCTCATTTGAGAATAAAGTGGGATTGTGATAACTTAATACGTCATCAGAGGGAGGGTTGAAAGAGCATAACTTGGCTGTACCATCATGTCTCATAGCATGTGAAATAGGGGGTGTTTATTTGCTTATGTAAGCATGTTGACAAAGGATTTCCCCATAGCAAGGTACACTGGAATGCAAATGAGTAAAGTGCATGGATGATAATAATCCTACCTGTAACCTGAATTTATTCATTGGTTGCAAATATATTAATGTTAAAGTATTTTAGAAAATTTTATTTATTTAATCATTTTATATTCACTAAGAGAAATGAGTTGGAAATCATTTAACTAAAGTACCTTATATGTAAATATTAGTTTGGCTGGAGTGAAGGGCCACATTTTCCTCTGTTTAATCTTCATTGTGAAAGTTTGTTTTATTTCAAGCTTCTCTAAATTGCAGGTGCAGTAGCATAAGTCTGAGACTAATAAGGATTCCATTGTGCAGAAAAGATAAGGGGGCCTGAGAAGACATGTTACCAAGGTTGAAAAGGAGTAACAGGGAGGCGACAATCGAATGCTGCTCTGAATTCCTGCATGGGAGTGAACCAAAGGATGCTATGAGTTGTTGTTTAGAGGAAAAAATCCATTTGTCATGTCACTCTGTGGATGGATTGAGATTTAAGAGTGGAATAGTTAGCTGAAGGGCAGACCCCCTTTTCCCTTTGAACAGAGAGGTCCCCTCTGAGGTACAGACCTCTATTTGCAAAGATTTAGCAGCTTTATGCTGCACACACCTCTCTTGACAGAACCTTTCATTAAAGTTCTGTTGTGCTGATGCTTTTCTCTGAACTCTAGTTAGATATTAGAATGATTAGCTATTCATATCAAACGGTTAGACAGGAAGATTCATCTTTCAATTCAAGGCATCAAATGCTTTTTTTCTGCTTTGTATCGCTGTTGTTGAAATATTGGTTTTCTATATGCTGATTACGTTTAGAGTGGTTCATCATTTTAATTCTCCTTTGGTGATGCTTTACATTTGCACTATGATTTTGAGACTCATTCATGTAAGTACGGCTTTGAGGGGGTCATTCTGACCCGGGCGGGAGGCGGACGCCGCCCGCCTGCAGGAACCGCCAAATGGCCGCTCCGCGGTCAGAAGACCGCGGAGGCCATTCTGACTTTCCTGCTGGGCCGGCGGGCGCCCGCCAAGGGAGCACCCGCCGGCCCAGCAGGAAAGGCCCTGCAACACAGAGGCCGGCTCCAAATGGAGCCAGCGGTGTTGCAGGGGTGCGACGGGTCCAGTTGCACCCGTCGCGATTTTCACTGTCTGCTATGCAGACAGTGAAAATCATGCTGGGGCCCTGTTAGGGGGCCCCTGCAGTGCCCATGCCAGTGGCATGGGCAGTGCAGGGGCCCCCAGGGGCCCCACGACACCCGTTCCCGCCATACTGTTCCTGGCTGTCAAAACTGCCAGAAACAGGCTGACGGGAAGGGGGTCGGAATCCGCCATGGAGGTTCAGCCCAGCCAGGGGAAATCCGGCGGGAAACCCCCGGATCCCCTTTTCTGACCGCGGCTTTACCGCCGCGGTCAGAATGGGCACTGAAGCACCGCCAGCCTGTTGGCGGTGCTTCCGTTGCCCGCGGCACCGCCAGGGTCAGAATGAGGGCCTGAGTCTGCAATAAACTTTTTAATTCAATTTGGTCTTTGAGATTTAATGTGTGACCGACAGGTTACGCTGTGATCGATAAACTACTGGAAAAAGTATCTCGTCACCCCTCAGAACAGAGAAAAAGGATAATTGAGCTCAAGAGTTTAGAAATAGGGGGTTATTACAACTTTGGAGGAGGTGTTAATCAGTCCCAAAAGTGACGGTAAAGTGACGGATATACCACCAGCCGTATTACGAGTCCATTATATCCTATGGAACTCGTAATACGGCTGGTGGTATATCCGTCACATTTGGGATGGATTAACACCTCCTCCAAAGTTGTAATAACCCCCATAGGGGGTGATTCTAACTTCGGCGGGCGGCGGAGGCCGCCCGCCAAAGTTCCCCCACCAAAATACCGCTCCGCGGTCGAAAGACCACTGAGGGTATTTTGGGATTTGCCCTGGGCTGGCGGGCGGCCACCAAAAGGCCGCCCGCCAGCCCAGGGCAAATCAACCTTCCCACGAGGACGCCGGCTCAGAATTGAGCCGGCGTAGTGGGAAGGTGCGACGAGTGCAGTGGCACCCGTCGCGTTTTTCAGTGTCTGCATAGCAGACACTGAAATACTTTGTGGGGCCCTCTTACGGGAGCCCCTGCAGTGCCCATGCCATTGGCATGGGCACTGCAGGGGCCCCCAGGGGCCCCGCGGCACCCCCTACCACCATCCTGTTCCTGGCGGGAGACCCGCCAGGAACAGGATGGCGGTAGGGGGTGTCAGAATCCCCATGGCGGCGGAGCGCGCTCCGCCGCCATGGAGGATTCTGCAGGGCAGCGGGAAACCGGCGGGAGACCGCCGGTTTCCCACATCTGACCGCGGCCGAACCGCCGCGGTCAGAATGCCCTGCGGGGCACCGCCGGTCTGTCGGCGGTGCTCCCGCCGACCCTGGCCCCGGCGGTCATAGACCGCCGGGGTCAGAATGACCCCCATAGTGTCCAGAGCCGGATCACAATGGTAACAGATATCCCGCACGCCAAAATCAAAATACAGTTCTATCCTATGGGATTTAGATTTCGGCGGATGGGATTTTCATCACCGTTGTGACGGAGTAACCCATCGGCTGAGTCCTTAAGCAGGCTCTACGTCTTGGGGCTGGAGCCAGCATACCCTTTTATAGAAAGATGAAGGAATCTTTTGCAATGAGCCTATGCATCAAAGGGTTCCATAGGTGTGCAAACTGGAGGTAAACGGGATCCACAGACATTTGCCAGAAAGGCTGCAGGGGAAATTGTGCAGCCTCAAAAGAGGTAGGGACTGCATTGATGTCAATTCAACGCAGAAATGGATATGTAGGAAGCTTGAAGCTTGGCTTCAGGGGATTAACAAGGGTGCAGTTTGAAGAAAAAAAAAGGAACGCACAGATATTCCAATGTGGAGAGGAGAGGGGCAATCAGAATCCAAAGGGCAATGAACAGCAGCATACACAGGAGGTATGAGGCAGGACTGATTGATTGGTAAAATGTTATCAATTCCAAGCAACGTGTTATCTGAAAAGATTCATGTTCATGATACTGTAGAAGTAGGGCTTTATTTGGTGCAATAAATATCACATCAATTACCGGGTGTACCTAATGACGGCCTAAGGGGGTCATTCTGACCCTGGCGGTCATGGACCACCAGGGCCAACGACCGCGGAAGCACCGCCAACAGGCTGGCGGTGCTTCCGGGGGCATTCTGACCGCGGCGGTAAAGCCGCGGTCAGAAAAGGGAAGCCGGCGGTTTCCCGCCGGCTTCCCGCTGCCCCAGGGAATCCTCCACGGCGGCGCTGCAAGCAGCACCGCCATGGGGATTCTGACCCCCTTCCCGCCAGACTGGTTCTGGCGGTTTTCACCGCCAGAACCTGGCTGGCGGGAACGGGTGTCGTGGGGCCCCTGGGGGCCCCTGCAGTGCCCATGCCACTGGAATGGGCCCTGCAGGGGCCCCCTAACAGGGCCCCACATAGATCGCGTTGCACCCGTCGCACCCTTCCACTCCGCCGGCTCCATTCGGAGCCGGCATCCTCGTGGAAGGGGGTTTCCCGCTGTGCAGACGGGCGGCCTTCTGGCGGTCGCCCGCCAGCCCAGCGGGAAACTCATAATGACCGCCGCGGTCTTTTGACCGCGGTACGGTCTTCTGGCGGTTCCCGCCAGGCCGGCGGCATCTGCCACCGGCGGGGGTCAAAATGACCCCCTAAGTCTTGAGAACATTTTTTCATCATTTAACATACTATGGAGGACAGCAGTCCTGGAGGGATGCCAGGATTCAACACAAAAGTTTTATTCCAGCATATTTGATATTGCAACAACAATTTAATGTTCCTTAACAGAATTGCTTAATATTTTGTTGTGTTTCTTGGATAGACTAATATTAGGCACCTCTCCTTTGGTGATAAATGTAAAAGCTAACTAATATATATTTGTACTCAGCATACCCTAACAAATCTAGTCGTTGATGAAAGATTTTGCAGAATTTGCACATAATCATTTTACAAAATTTCCTAAATGATGATAGCCATTTTCTTCCTTACTTGCACATGAACATGCCAGTGCTGGAGAAGGCATTTAGGGGGTCATTCCAACCCTGGCTGTCCGTGTTAAAGCGGCGGCCAACCCGCCAACAGGCAGGCGGTAAAAAAAAAGGAATTCTGACCCTGGCGGAAACCGCCAACAGAGACCGCCCCTTTAACACTCCGACCGCCACGGCGGGACAAACAAACAGCGCGGCGGTCACCGCCAACAGACAGGCGGGAGACAATGTACCGCCCACCCTATCACAACCCACCAATCCGCCACCTTTTCCGGGGCGGTAGCCCCGCCGATAAAAACACGGCGGAAACAGACATTACGAACGGAAAACGCTCACCTCTACACACTCCACGAGGAATCTGGACAGCATGGAACCAGAACTACACATCCTACCAGCTATTGTCTTCCTGCTCCTCTACCAGGAGCACGAACGCCGGCGCAGAAGACAACGGTGAGTACTGCACCTACGACACAGGGGAGGGGGGAGGCAAAAAATTACGGGGACACACATACGCGACACACCCACCCTCACCCACAACTACATACACATCAATGCAGAGCAACAACTCAGAGTGACACCCCCAAACGCCCCGGAAGAATGCAAAGACAAAATAAAATGATCATGAAATTTGAAGTATATTGTACGGCTAAGTAAAAAAATATATCAAACATCTATAACTATATATACATATGTAAATTGTCCTGTCCAAATTGGGTATCAGCCATTGTTCGTGGGCCAATGGGCCTAAACACATGGGCAAAGCCCACAAAGGATACCCGACTCCAATGGAGAGAACACTGCAGGGGCATCAGATAGCAAAACTACAGGCACCTCAGGGGGAAGGGAAGGGGGGGCACCTCAGCCAGATGAGTCCACGACGCCAGATCCACGAGGGGCCTCCATGGCCACTGTTCAATCCTGGGGAGTGCAAAGCCACAGTCTCACAAGTCTCTACAGTGGGTGGATTGCCCACTGTGCCATCCTGGGGAGTGCAAAGCCACAGTCTCACAAGTCTCTACAGTGGGTGGGTTGCCCACTGTGCCATCCTGGGGAGTGCAAAGCCACAGTCTCACAAGTCTCTACAGTGGGTGGATTGCCCACTGTGCCATCCTGGGGAGTGCAAAGCCACAGTCTCACAAGTGGATTACAGACTCCACTGGTTCTGGAGGAGGCATGGTGCCCAGAGTGCTTCGTGCAGCCCGGCCCGACACAGATGCGGGCCTGCCCCTACTGCCAATGGGCCAGCGGTGCTTGAGACGCCAGTGCCCAGCGGAGCGGTGCTTGACATGAAGGGCCCAGCGGAGCGGTGCAGAGACGCCGGTGCCCAGCGGAGCGGTGCAGAGACGGCGGTGCCCAGCGGAGCGGTGCAGAGACGGCGGTGCCCAGCGGAGCAGTGCTTGAGATGAAGGGCCCAGCGGAGCGGTGCAGAGACGCCGGTGCCCAGCGGAGCGGTGCTTGACATGAAGGGCCCAGCGGAGCGGTGCAGAGACGCCGGTGCCCAGCGGAGCGGTGCTTGACATGAAGGGCCCAGCGGAGCGGTGCTTGAGATGAAGGGCCCTGTTCAGCGGTTCTTGAGACGGCGGTGCCCTGTTCAGCGGTGCTTGACTTGAAGGGCCCTGTTCAGCGGTGCTTGACTTGGAGGGCCCTGTTCAGCGGTTCTTGAGATGGCGGTGCCCTGTTCAGCGGTGCTTGACTTGAAGGGCCCTGTTCAGCGGTGCTTGACTTTAAGGGCCCTGTTCAGCGGTGCTTGAGATGTTTGTCCAGGTCACCAGATCCGGCCATTACATGGATTTCACTCGCCACCTGACATGTGGCTGCCGGGCCCTTCGTGCACATCTGTCTTCTCGCTTGCGGGGCCCTCCTGTGCTGCCGTCCCGGGCCCGTGGGTGTCCTCCTGCACACCTGGAATGGGGCTGGTGGGGCCCTCCTGGGCAGCTCGCCTGCTGCCGGACTTGTCGGGCGTGCTGCCCTTGCCACCCTTCCCTGCTCGTCTGTGGCCCTTTCCTCCCTTTGGCGGTGTGCCAGGTGGCACCCCACTCCCTGACGGTGCCAGGGTAGTGCTTTTGGAGCCTGCTGTCTTTGGCCTCTTGCGCCGGGCACTGGCTTTCTTGGCTTTTTTTTCTGGGGGTGGGCTGGCCGTCTCTTTACTCCTGGCAGAAGTAGCTGGCCTTGAAGGTGGTGGACTCCAAAATCCTTGGACTATTGTCTTTGTAGGTCCAGGTTTTGTGGTGGCTGAGGTGCTGATTGGAGTCTTATGAGATGGAGGGGGTGGGTCAGTTGTTGGAAAGAGGTCAAGGTTGGAAAGGAAAATCAATTTAGAAAGACAGGGACGGGTAGTTGTAGTGGGTATGGGAGTGGAGGAAGAAGATGTGGTTGTAGGAGAGTGAAGTCTGGTGTCTTTGGGTGCAGGTGCTTGTGCTGGAGGCTGTCGTGAGGTGGATGACTGTTGGGTGGGTGACTGCCTGCGTTTGTGTGGTTTGGAAGAGGGGGTGACAGACACACTGGGAGAGGACACAGGGGACGTGTAAATGGTAGTGGGGGTGGTGACTGCACGTGTGCGGAGTGTTCTGGTGGGTGTGCTGGTGATGGACGTAGTGGCTGAAGATGTTGTGCATGCAAGTGTGAGTGGAGACGTCACAGGGAGGGAGGAGGGAGACGAGGAGGAGGGGGACACAGAGGAGGCAGTGGCTGTTGGCATGTCTGCATGTGGATGTTGCTTGTGTGAATGCTTGTGTGATGTGTGGTGCTTATGTCTGGATGAGCTTCCCTTGGGTGTTGAGGTGTGTGCAGGCTGGTCTGTAGGTGTGTCTGGGATAGGCAGAGGTACAGGGGAGTGGGACTGGGTTGAGGAAGTTGGAGGAGGGAGGCAGGAGACAGGGACAATGGCTGCCGTCAGTGCTGAGGCCAGAGCGTTGAACGATCGCTGATGGGCAGCCTGACCCGAATGAATGCCCTCCAGGTATGCATTACTCCGGTGCACCTCCCTTTCTACACCCTGGATGGCATTCAAAAGGCTAGACTGCCCAACAATGAGCGTCCTCAGGAGGTCAATGACCTCCTCACTGAGGGCAGCAGGGGTAACTGGGGCAGGGCCTGAGGTGCCTGGGGCGAAGGAGATGCCCACCTTCCTGGGTGAGCGGGCACGGGGCGAAGGCTGAGGGGCTGCTGGGAGGGCGGAGCTGGTGCGCTGGGTGGCGGCTGTACCTGTTGTTGCGGTGGGCACGGATGTTGCCGCCACCACAAGGGAGCTCCCTTCCGAGGACGTGTCTGTGTCGCTGGTGTCACCACGTGTCCCCGCTGTGGAGCTCCCCTCGCCCTCCGTCTCACTGGTGAAATCCGAGTCAGTTGCATGGCCCTCCATGGCCATGTGAGATGCAGCTCCCTCGTCCTCCGATGCCACTTCTCCTCCACCTGATGATGCTAATGCACACATGAACAGGAAGACCACAAAAAAGGGGGGGGGTAGAAAGAAAGACATGTTGAGTGCATGGATTACCGCTACCGTTGGCAGAGAGGACAGACAAAGAAGCCCCCTGCACTACGCTGCGCACTTGGGGTCCACTACTCAATCCGTGGGACATGGCCTACAAGCCTATGGACGACAACTCCACACATAGGTGACACAGGGCCATGAATAGCTGTACTAGGCAACCTACAGAGGTGGGGGGCGGGGGCACAGGGCCATGCCTAACGGAGGGGCCTAGCCTACAGAAATCGCCCTGGCCTAGGGATACCCACAGCCCTCCTCCCCCACCCAGACACCTCCAATGTGCGCAAAATCAGCAGAATGTGCTTGTACTCACCCCCTTGTGTCTGCTGTGATGTCCTCACGTGCCCATCCAAATCAGGGTAGGTCACTGCCAGGATCCGGGACATCAGGGTGGTCAAGGTACGACTGGCACCCCTCCTACGTTGGGAGGCCATCCCCAGAGAGCCTCCGCGGTCTTCCTGCTCCCGCGGCGGATGTCCTCCCACCTCTTCAGGCAGTGGGTGCCCCGTCTGTTGTGGACCCCCAGGGTCCGGACGTCCTTGGCGATGGCACGCCAAATGATGATTTTCTGATGGGCGCTGACCTATGTGACATGTACAGGGGGAGAAAAATAAAAATCATCACCTTCTGCATGCTCGATGTGAGTGGCCCCCCATCCCCACCCTTGCCATGTGGCACATGCTTTCATCTGTCATTTGATGCATGTCTCATTCGCTCCCCTCCCCACCATCTTTCATTCACCCCACTCAACCCAGGGATTGGCCACAAAGCATGGTCCCAGTGTACTTACCTGTTGGTCTGGAGGACCGTAGAGTAGCGCATACTGGGGGAGGACCCCATCCACGAGTTTCTCCAATTCTTCAGAAGTGAAGGCAGGGGCCCTTTCCCCAGTCGCAGCAGCCATTGTCTCTTCCAGACCGAGGTCACAGCAGCACTTGCAGTATAGGTCCTCTCCTGTGGATGATCAGGTATCGAGTGATTAAGCTGATAGAAAATGGCGGTCACGCCCGCAGCGGTGCGTACCGTGGCGGGGCGTAGCGCGACCGCCGGCGCACATCGTCATTGGCTCCTGAAACCCATAGGGTTCAATGTTAACCAATGCGGCTTTGCGCCGCGGTCTTCGACCGCCTACCGCCACGGTGTGCCATGCCAGCGCATTGACCTCACATCCCACTGTCGCACTTCACAGGTCAGGCAGCCGCCATTTCAAGGGTCCCCATATCTTAATTTCTACTGCGTCACACATGCCTAGGCCTTGCATCAACACTCATACAAGCCATTCAATGCATTGAGAATCGTGTACTGTGCAAGTTGTGGGAACGTACCTGTGGGTTGATTGACTCTGTGCTCCATGTTGTCCTTCCTAGGCACCGTCCGCTGGGACTTGCGAGGAGATGGACGAATCTTCCCGTGTACAGACCGCTGGTGGACCTGTCGACAATGGAAGAAAGACATGTCATACTGACATACAGGCTTGGCAGAGCCACTATACAGGAACTGTGGGGGTTATTACAACTTTGGAGGAGGTGTTAATCCGTCCCAAAAGTGACGGTAAAGTGACGGATATACCACCAGCCGTATTACGAGTCCATTATATCCTATGGAACTCGTAATACGGCTTGTGGTATATCCGTCACATTTGGGACGGATTAACACCTCCTCCAAAGTTGTAATAACCCCCAATATGTTTTAAGCACAGGCAATGGTTCCATGGAACACTGGCCAACTTAAAGGTTTCATTTTCTATTTTTAAATACATCCCATTTTCCTTTACAGAGACAAAGCAGCATTTAAAAAAAAAAATGCTTTATTAGAAAGATATCACAGAAATGGTGGTCTGCTGACGCCAGCAGGCAACCCTGCCTATGATGGCTATCATTCATAATGGATGGCAAAGTGGGACCTACCTTACTATTATGAGGTAGGTCAATTTGCGACCCACTAGGAATCAATATTTAATAGATGTCAGTTTTCTTGCACTGCGAACTGTGATTTCCTGTTTGCAATTCAGTGCTGCTTACATTTCACTTTCAGATATGTGTGAAGTTTGTAGAACTTCAAAAACAGTGATGAGTTCCATCAACCCACGTGCCACATCATCTGTAACACCTAATTTTGACCTGCAAGTTTACTGAAGTTCTGGATAAGATGTGCCATTAGCAAGAACGTTTATGGAAAAGCTAAATCAATGGACAATGTCTATGGGGGTCATTACAACCCTGGCGGACGGTGTTAAAGGTAGGGTAATACCGCAAACAGGCCGGCGGACAAAAAAAGGGAATTATGACCGCGGCGGAAACCGCCAACATAGACAGCCACTTTAACACACCGCCCGCCACAGCGGTACAGACAAGCAGTGCGGCGGTCACCGCCAACAGACAAGCGGAAGACAATGTACCGCCCACAGTATCACAACCCGCCAATCCGCCACCTTTTCCGGGGCGGATTCACCGTGGATAAAAACACGGCGGAAACAGCTTTTGCAATGGGAAAACGCTCACCTCAACATACTCCATGAGGAAGGAGGACACCATGGAGCCGGAATTACAAATACTCCCTGCCCTTGTCTTCCTGCTCATCTATGAACACCAGCAATGGCGGTGCCGAAGACAACAGTGAGTACTGCACCTACGACATAGGGGAGGGGGGAGGCAAAAGTCAGGGACACACACACACAACACCTCCACCCCCACCCTCGCACATTACAACACACACACCAATGCATTTCCAAACATCACAGTAACAACCCACAACCCCCTGGAAGACTGCAAAGATAAAAGGAAATCAGTTCAAACATTGTAATGTATCAAAATACAGTTCCAAATATATACAGATACAAATACACATTCAAAATTATATACATTACGAGAAGTAGTGCAGGTATGCACATATCAATGTCCGTGCACCACTTGTCCAAAAATGCATGGGCGAGGCCCACACTAGATACCTGTCCACAAACGGAGAGAACACTGCAGGGGCATCAGATAGAAATACAACAGGCACCTCAGGGGGAAGGGAAGGGAGGGCACCTCAGCCTGATTACAGCACCACTCCAGATCCACGACGGGGCTCCATGCCCATTGATGTATCCTGGGGAGTGCAAAGCCACAGTCTCTCAAGTCTCTACAGTGGGTGGGTTGCCCACTGTACCATCATGGGGAGCGCAAAGCCACAGTCTCTCAAGTCTCTACAGTGGGTGGGTTGCCCACTGTACCATCCTGGGGAGTGCAAAGCCACAGTCTCTCAAGTCTCTACAGTGGGTGGGTTGCCCAATGTACCATCCTGGGGAGTGCAAAGCCACAGTCTCTCAAGTGGATAACAGTCTCCACTGGTTCTGGAGGGGGACTGGTGCCCAGAGTGCTTCATCCTGTTAAGGACAGACGGAGTGGATGCATGTCTCCACTGGTTCTGGAGGGGGAATGGTGCCCAGACTGCATCAGGCTCCCTGTGAAGGTTCCTGTTCCGTCACTGTCCCAGCTGCACATGGGATAACGATGCTTGATGTGGCGGTGTTTTCCTTGTGCAGCGGTGCTCTGCCCTATTCAGCGGTGCTTTGCCATGGCGTTCTTTGCCCAGTTCAGCGGTGCTTTGCCATGGCGGTCTCTGACCTGTTCAGCTGTGCTTTGCCCTGTTCAGCGGTGCTTTGCCATGGCGGTCTCTGACCTGTTCAGCGGTGCTTTGCCCTGTTCAGCGGTTCTTTGCAATGGCAGTGTCTGAGCTGTTCAGCGGTGCTTGGCCATGGCGGTCTCTGACCTGTGCATTGGTGTGTGGCATTACAGTCCCTCATTGCCCAGCGGGGTTGTGGCTGCCAGGGCCCTCCTGGGCACTGACTCTGGCGGTGGCCTCCTGACCAGTGACGATACTGCTGCCCTCCTGGGCACTGACTCTGGCGGTGGCCTCCTGACCAGTGACGATACTGCTGCCCTCCTGGGCACTGACTGTGGCGGTGGTCTCCTGACCAGTGACGATACTGCTGCCCTCCTGGGCACTGACTCTGGCGGTGGTCTCCTGACCAGTGATGCAGTGACAACGGTGCTGGCGGTGGCATTCCGGCCGCCGGAGAGGATGGCGCCCTTCTCCGCCGTGCTGCTCTTACCAGACTGTGCAGACTTCTTCTGGCCCCTCACCACCTTTGGAGGAGTCACAGCTGACTCTGCAATCCCCCTGGGACCCTTGTGAGCAGTTTTGCCGCCAGGAGTCTTCACCCTGTCCCGTCGTCCACTTTCCAACTTGAGGTGCTTTTTTAGGGGGTGGACTGGCAGTGCTTTGGCTCCGTGTCACACTGGCTGCCCTGGTGGCCGGTGCACTCCACACACCTTGAACACGCACCACAGGTCCTGGAGTTTTTTTGCTGAGGTGCTACTACGGGACTTATGAATTGGAGGGGTGGGGGCAAAGAGGTCAACGTTGCTGATGAAGAGTTGCTGACGAAGACTGGGATGAGTAGCTGGAGGGGGTCTGGGAGTGGAGGAAGAGGAGGTGGTTGTAGGAGGTGTAACTTTAGGTGTTTTGGGTGCAGGTACTGGAAGCTGTCGTGAGGTGGATGGATGTTGGGTGTGTGGGTGCCCGCGTTTGTGTACTTTGGGAGGGGGCGTCACAGACACACTGGGAGAGGACACAGGGGACGTGTAAATGGTAGTGGGGGTGGTGAGTGCAGGTGAGCAGGGTGTGGTGCTGGGTGTTCTGGTGCGAGTCCTAGTGCCTGTAGATGTAGTGCATGCAGGTGAGAGTGTAGACAACGAGGAGGGGAACACAGTGGAGGCAGTGGATGTTGCTGTGTCTGTATGTGGGGGATGCTTGCGTGAGTTCCTGTGGGTTGTGTGGTGCCTATGTTTGCCTGAGCTACTTGTGTGTGTTGAGGTGTATGCATGCTTGTTTGATGGTGTGCTTGGGATAGGCTGGGGTACAGGGGATTGGGTCTGGGTGGAGGAAGTTGGAGGGGGGAGGCTAGACACAGGGACAATGGCTGCCATCAGTGCTGAGGCCAGAGATTGCAGGGTTCGATGATGGGCAGCCTGACCAGAATGAATGCCCTCCAGGAATGCATTAGTGTGTTGCAACTCCCTTTCTACACCCTGGATGGCATTCACAATGGTAGACTGCCCAACAGTGAGTGACCTGAGGAGGTCAATGGCCTCCTCACTGAGGGCAGCAGGGGTGACAGGGGCAGGGGCTGAAGTGCCTGGGACGAAGGTGATGCCCACCCTTCTGGGTGAGCGGGCACGGGGCGAACGCTGAGGGGCTGCTGGGAGGGCGGTGCTGGTAGGGGAGGTGGTGGCTGTACCTGTAGAAGTGGGGGGCACAGATGGTGCCGCCACCACAAGGGAGCTCCCATCGGCGGACGAGTCCGTGTCGCTGGTTGGTAATCCGGTGACCGACGTGAAGCTCCCCTCGCCCTCTGTCCCACTGGTGTATTCTGAGTCCGTGGTGTGGCCCCCCATGGCCATGTGGGATGCAGCTCCCTTATGCTCCGGTGCCACTGTACCTCTGCCTGATGATGCTGATGCACAAAAGAACAGGGAGAGCAGAAAAAGGGGGGGGGGCGACAGAAGAAAGACAGGTTGAGGGCATGGCTTACCGCTACAGTTGGCCGACAATACAGACACAGCAGCCCCCTGCACTACGTCGTGCTCTTGGCCACTACAGATGCAATTCCTGGGATCTGGCCTACATGGCTATGGTGGACATCTGCACACATGGATGCCACAGGGGCATGTTTACCTGTACTTGGCCCTCTACTGAGGTGGGGTGAAGTGGCACATGGCCTGCATTACGGAGGGGCCTAGTCTATGTAAGTCGCCCTGGCCTAGGGAAACCCATATCCCTCCTCCCCCGGCGTCCTTGGCGATGGCATGCCAAATGTCCTTCTTCTGGTGGGAGCTGACCTACATGACATGCACAGGGGAAGAAGAAAAGTCATTACCAACTGCACCGTCGATGTGAGTGGCCCCCATCCCTACCCTTGCCATGTGTCACATGCATTCACAGTCCTTCATGTTCCCTGAACTCTGCCCCCTTCCTTCTTACAACCAGCCCTCTCCACCCAGGCATAGCCCATACAACGTGCTCCCTTGGTACTTACCTGTTGGTCTGGAGGACCGTAGAGTAGCGTGTACTGGGGGAGGACCCCGTCCACAAGCTTCTCCAACTCCTGAGCAGTGAAGGCAGTGGCCCTTTCCTCAGACGCAGCAGCCATTGTCTCTTCCAGACCGAGGTCACAGCAGCACTTGCAGTGTAGGTCCTCTTCTGTCGAAGATCAGGTATCGAGTGATTGAACAGATAGAAAATGGCGGTCACGTCCGCAGCGGTGACGTCCGCGGCGGTGTGTATCATCACCGCCGGCGCACTTCATCATTGGCTCCTGGGACCCATAGGGTCCAATGTTAACCAATGCAGCATTGCGCTGCGGTCTACGACCGCCTACCGCGACGGGGTACAACGCCAGCGCAGATACCTCACATCCCATTGTCCCAGTTTAGAGGTCAGGCAGCCGCCATTTCAGGGGCCCACATGGCTTCATTTACTACTGCGTCACACATACCTAGGCCTAAATTCAACACAAATACAGGAAGAGTTTTGTGTTTGGTGTCGTGTTCTGTGTATCTGTGGGTACATACCTGGAAATTTGTTGACTCTGTGGTCGCTGTTGTCCTTCCTAGGCACCGTCAGCTTGGACATTTGAGAAGATGGCGGAATCCTCCGGTGTACCGACCGCTGGTGGACCTGTTGACAATGGAGGAGCGACATTTAATCATCACCTACAGGTTTGACCGTGCCACTATCCAGGAACTATGTACCCAGTTGGAGCCAGACCTGATGTCAACAATCCGCCATCCCACTGGAATCCCCCCTGACGTGCAGGTGCTGTCAGTGCCCCATTTCCTTGCAAGTGGGTATTTTCAGACAACAGTGGCCATGGCATCAGGGATGTCCCAGCCTATATTTTCCAATGTGTTGTCCAGAGTGTTGTCTGCCCTGCTGAAACACGTAAGGAGCTACATCGTTTTCCCTCAGATGGAGGATTTGACTACAGTGAAAGGTGACTTCTATGCCCTGGGACATATCCCCAACATCATAGGTGCTATTGATGGCACCCATGTAGCTCTGGTCCTCCCCCACAGGAGTGAACAGGTGTACAGGAACCGGAAGAGTTATCATTCGATGAATGTACAGATGGTATGTTTGGCAGACCAGTACATCTCCCAGGTAAATGCTATGTTCCCTGGCTCTGGGCATGACGCCTACATCCTGTGGAATAGCAGTATCCTGTATGTGATGGGTCAACTCCAGAGGCACCATGTGTGGCTATTAGGGGACTCTGGTTACCCCAACCTGTCCTGGCTATTGACCCCAGTGAGGAATCCCAGGACCAGGGCAGAGGAACACTACAATGAGGCCCATGGGCGGACTAGGAGGGTGATCGAACGCACCTTCGGCCTCCTGAAGGCCAGGTTCAGGTGCCTTCATATGACAGGTGGTTCCCTATTCTACTCACCGAAGAAGGTGTGCCAGATCATCATCGCCTGCTCGATGCTTCACAATCTTGCTTTGCGATGCCAGGTTCCTTTTCTGCAGGAGGATGGTCCAGATGGCGGTGTTGTGGCAGCTGTGGAGCCTGTGGACAGTGATGAGGATGAAGCTGAGGAAGAAGACATAGACAACAGGGAGTCAGTCATACAGCAATATTTCCAGTGACACACAGGTGATCGCATTTCTTTTTTACCGTTACATTCACTTTCACACTTCTACCTCTGTCATGTCTGTCATTCCATAGCACTATTTGGTCACTGAGTTGTCCCTTTCCATTACGGTTTCACAGGTGTGGTTACCAACATGTGTCATCTTCTTGCATCCTTCAAGGACTTGTGATGTGTGACATAGGTATGTTGGCTTTACAATTGAAAACGCATTTTGACACTGTCATTGATAATACAAATTTAACAAATCACAGACTGACTCCAGATTGTTTTGTGGTTTAAGGGTGTTTATTTAAGTGCTCAAAATTGGAGGGGGGTTGTAAAATGGTGATGGGGGACGGTGGAGGAATGTCCATGGCAGAGTCCAGTCTATTGGTCACACAGGTGCACTGCCCATATGGGCATAGGAAGTGGAGCTGGGGCAGTTAAAGTATGGACAGGGTAACAAAGTGGGACAGTGGGAGGACAATCAGGGTGGTCTAATTTCCTGGCGGGGGTCTTGCCATCTTGCTCTGTCCTGTTCCTGGATCTCAGGGACCGCTTGTGTTGTGGTTGTCGGTCTGCAGGGGGTGGGGTACTGGTGCGGTGGTCCTGTGGCGGGGCGGCCTGTCCACTAGCGCCGGCGGAGGTGGTGGGCAGTTCATCGTCCAGGCTAGTGTCAGGGGCCTCTTGGAGTGCCACAGTGTCCCTCATGGTCTTTTGTATGTCCTTCAGCACCCCTACGATGGTGCCCAGGGCGGAGCTGATGGTTCTGAGCTCCTCCCTGAACCCCAAATACTGCTCCTCCTGCAGGCGCTGGGTCTCCTGAAACTTGTCCAGGACCGTCGCCATCGTCTCCTGGGAGTGGTGGTATGCTCCCATGATGGAGGAGAGGGCCTTGTGGAGAGTGGGTTCCCTTGGCCTGTCCGCCCCCTGTCGCACAGCAGCCCTCCCAGTTCCCCTGTGTTCCTGTGCCTCCATCCCCTGGACCGTGTGCCCACTCCCACTGCCCCCAGGTTCCTGTTGTTGGGGTGGTGGGTTCTCCTGGGTTCCCTGTAGTGGTGGACACACAGCTCATTGACGTGTCCTGGGTACAGAGGTATGGGCTGTGTTGGGCTGTGCCTGTGCAAGGGGAACCGACTGTCCCGAGGCCCACGATGGTCCAGGCTGGTCATCAGGATCCAGTAGGGCAGAGCTGCTGTCGTCACTGTGGGCCTCTTCTGTGGGTGGAGTGGAGATGTCTGGACCCTCCGGTGTGGTGACGTTCCTTAGTGGTCCTGCAGGGATATGAGAGCATGATTATTGCATGTGTGTGTGTAATGGTGTGCAATGGGTGGGTGTGCGTGTACCCCAGTGCAAGCTTTCCTGTGTGTGGGTTTGTGTGATGATAGTTAGGGGGTTGTTCTGTATATGTGCAGTGAGCATGCTTTGGTGAGGGGTGACCATGCTTAGTTGTGTCATGCAGGGCTTGGTGTTGGGATGAGTGGTTTGTGTTATTAGTACATTAGTGAGGATTTGGGGTGATAGGGGAGGGGGTGAGAGTGGGGGTGTGTGATAGCATGCAGGTAGGGTGGGGGATATGATAGTTAAGATTTGACTTATCAGTGTCCTTTCCTCCACCGACTCCTCCGAGGCCCTCTGGATGCATGATGGTCAAGACTTGCTTCTCCCATGTTGTTAGTTGTGGGGGAGGAGGTGGGGGTCCGCCGCCAGTCCGCTGTACCGCAATGTTGTGCTTGGAGACCACAGAACGCACCTTTCCCCGTATGTCGTTCCACCTCTTCCTGATGTCCTCCCGATTTCTTGGATGCTGTCCCACAGCGTTGACCCTGTCGACTATTCTGCGCCATAGCTCCATCTTCCTGGCTATGGAGGTGTGCTGCACTTGTGAGCCAAATAGCTGTGGCTCTACCCGTAGGATTTCCTCCACCATGACCCTGAGCTCCTCCTCAGAAAACCAGGGGTGTCTTTGGCGTGACATGGGGTGGTGTGGGTGATGTGTGGGGTGGTGTAAGTGTTGATGTGTGTGGTGATGTGTAGTGGTGTGTGGTGTTTTGTGCGTGGAATGTTGTATGGGTGATGGTGTTGTGTGCCTCTGTGTGGTGGGGTTCTCAATTGCTGTGCTCTCTGTCTCTCTGGCCTTCGTTCGTGAATTGTGGTCGTAGGGGTTTGTGGGTGATGTGGGTGTGTGTTTTATATTGTGATGGGTGTGTGGGAGTGGTGTTTGTATGTGTATCAGGTGTGTGTATTTGGAATTGTCCAATATGGCGGTGTTTTGGAGATGTGTGTGCATTTTGAGCGCGGCGGTGTGTACTGCAATGGAATACTGAGGTTGAAAGACCACCGCGTGGATTCGTGGGTCGTGATAGCATGGGCGTGTTTCTGTTGGCGTGACGGTGGAGGAATTGTTTCGCCAGTTTATCACTGACCTTTGGTGTGGCAGAGTTGTGTGGGTGTCCGAATTTCGGCGGATTCCGAGATGTGTGTCATAATAGCTGTGGCGGAATTCCGCTGCCGCAGCAGTGTTTTGGCGGTCTTGTGCACGGCGGTACACGGCTTTTACCGCCAATGTTGTAATGAGGGCCTATGTCTTTAAACTTTTTTTTCATTGTGCATTGTGATGCATAAGGAAGTCAGAGCATTTGTGTAGGCATATGCTCTATTCCTTTATCCCGCAATGACCAACACCTCAAAATTACCTGCTTTTTTCAGGCATTTTTTGTATTGTTTGAGTAGGTGGTTGAGTATGTGGTTCTTCACTGGGCCATGTTGTAATATTTCCAGATGGAAAGGAGTGTCTGATGGTTGAGGCATGTCACAAGATTACATCATTTCTATTTCAGTTCCTATCACTCCTGCTTCTTCTTGTTTACATTGTGTTGCATCTGTTGGTAAAAAACATTTCTAGACTTTTTTTGCATACTAAAATTATTTTATATATGCATAAACCCACAGATACACATGTATATATATATATATATATATATATATATATATATTTGTTTTAGTATTATTTACAGTTATAATATATTTAGGGAATGAGTCATAGTTACTTGAGATAACTGTAACTGATGTTTTTCAGTGTTTTTTTTGTTTAAAACATTATGTTGTCACTGAAATTTTCACCTATCCATAATGTTACTTTAATCTTTGTTTTTTTCTGTGAATTTCTAAGAATTCCTCAACTCTCAATTGAAGTGTATCAGTAGGAGGATACTATTTGTCGAGTGTATTAAGTAGAAGGACTTACCTGACTGCAACTCCCAGCAGGTACTGTGTCTGTTACTACAAATACCAGACCAGTGGTCACTTGCCCAAATACTCTTGTTCCTTATCTTTCTGTTGAAGTGTACTCACCTGGAGAATACCATTTGCTAAGTGTTGGGAAGTAAAGGGACTGATCTGACTGCAACTCCCACGAGGACCTGTTACTCCTACTTCAACCATGAGCACAGTGGCCACTCGTCCTAATACCCTTGTTTGTCAACTCTCAAATGAAGTATACTCACCTGGGAGTGATCAAGTACAGATAATGTCCAAATCAGAAACGTATGTGTCAACATAGATCCATCTTGACTTGCCAAACCAAGATTAAATATTTGAGGAGAGGAATTGAACCTTACCCAGTGAGACTAACTAGTATTCATAGGGCCTCAAGATGCCTCACCAGATTGGCATGGTAGCAGACATATTGACACTGCACTGTGCACATGATCACTCCAGTCACATATACCACAAAGTCCTAGGTTTGTCTGTACCACACTCAACTAGGCCTCCAAATTGACAAATCTATATCTTGCCTAGCCACTGTTTTGCCTGCACTGATGGCAAGATGTATTTTTCAGGCTAGCCTCCAAAGTACAAATGATCTGCACATTTCAGCAGCTGCTTTAATCAAAATGAATTGGCAAGCTTCACGTATGTCATGTCAGTACACCCAATACTATGGTTACTTGGCACAATAGGGTTAACTGCAACTTAACTTTGTACAAGGCCTCTGCTTACCGTAACTCTAAACCCTTGGAGGTAGATGCCACAATACAACCAGTAACAATGTACGTTTAACATCAACACATGGAGATGCCACTGGGCACACAGAGGCCAACGAACATACTGCCACTACATCTCTGGATGAAGCCCTCAGTGAAGAAGACACTCCTGGAGGTCTGGACGTGGAAGACAGTTCTGGCACATCTGGGCAACGTGGTCAGATGGCAACTGTAAGTATCACTGTGGGGGTCATTACAACCCTTGCGGACGGTGTTAAAGTGGCGGTAAGACTGCCAACAGGCTGGCGGTCTTTTTTTGAGGATTATGACCATGGCGGTTACCGCCATGGTCATCCGCCGCTTCTCCGTTCCGCCCGCCAGGACGGAGACGACCGCTGGGCTGGAGACCTGGGTCTCCAGCCTGGCGGCCGTGACAATACCGCCGCCGGTATTTTGACCCGGTTTACCGCCGTGGATTTCCAGCGGTAGGAACCGCCATGAAATCCATGGCGGTAAGCACTATCAGTGCCAGGGAATTCCTTCCCTGGCACTGATAGGGGTCTCCCCCACCCCCTACCCCCACCCGACTACCTCCCCTACACCCCCCACCACTCCTGCCACCCCCAAAAGGTGGCAGGACCCCCCTCCCCACCCGACTCCCGACATTACCTTACACATACACACCTGACACGCACGCAGGCACCACCAACACACATACACGCACACACCCCGACATACATGCCAACATCCACACACACAGTCAGACACGCACACTGTAAGGAAATGCCTCCTTGGCATGGTTGCCCCCTGACTTTTTGCCTTTGCTGATGCTATGTTTACAATTGAAAGTGTGCTGAGGCCTGCTAACCAGGCCCCAGCACCAGTGTTCTTTCCCTAACCTGTACTTTTGTATCCACAATTGGCAGACCCTGGCATCCAGATAAGTCCCTTGTAACTGGTACTTCTAGTACCAAGGGCCCTGATGCCAAGGAAGGTCTCTAAGGGCTGCAGCATGTCTTATGCCACCCTGGAGACCTCTCACTCAGCACAGACACACTGCTTGCCAGCTTGTGTGTGCTAGTGAGGACAAAACGAGTAAGTCGACATGGCACTCCCCTCAGGGTGCCATGCCAGCCTCTCACTGCCTATGCAGTATAGGTAAGACACCCCTCTAGCAGGCCTTACAGCCCTAAGGCAGGGTGCACTATACCATAGGTGAGGGTACCAGTGCATGAGCATGGTACCCCTACAGTGTCTAAACAAAACCTTAGACATTGTAAGTGCAGGGTAGCCATAAGAGTATATGGTCTGGGAGTCTGTCAAACACGAACTCCACAGCACCATAATGGCTACACTGAAAACTGGGAAGTTTGGTATCAAACTTCTCAGGACAATAAATGCACACTGATGCCAGTGTACATTTTATTGTAAAATACACCACAGAGGGCACCTTAGAGGTGCCCCCTGAAACTTAACCGACTGTCTGTGTAGGCTGACTAGGTCCAGCAGCCTGCCACACTAGAGACATGTTGCTGGCCCCATGGGGAGAGTGCCTTTGTCACTCTGAGGCCAGTAACAAAGCCTGCACTGGGTGGAGATTCTAACACCTCCCCCAGGCAGGAGCTGTGACACCTGGCGGTGAGCCTCAAAGGCTCACCCCTTTGTCACAGCCCAGCAGGGCACTCCAGCTTAGTGGAGTTGCCCGCCCCCTCCGGCCACGGCCCCCACTTTTGGCGGCAAGGCTGGAGGGAACAAAGAAAGCAACAAGGAGGAGTCACTGGCCAGTCAGGACAGCCCCTAAGGTGTCCTGAGCTGAGGTGACTCTGACTTTTAGAAATCCTCCATCTTGCAGATGGAGGATTCCCCCAATAGGGTTAGGATTGTGACCCCCTCCCCTTGGGAGGAGGCACAAAGAGGGTGTACCCACCCTCAGGGCTAGTAGCCATTGGCTACTAACCCCCCAGACCTAAACACGCCCTTAAATTTAGTATTTAAGGGCTACCCTGAACCCTAGAAAATTAGATTCCTGCAACTACAAGAAGAAGGACTGCCTAGCTGAAAACCCCTGCAGAGGAAGACCAGAAGACGACAACTGCCTTGGCTCCAGAAACTCACCGGCCTGTCTCCTGCCTCCCAAAGATCCTGCTCCAGCGACGCCTTCCAAAGGGACCAGCGACCTCGACATCCTCTGAGGACTGCCCCTGCTTCGAAAAGACAAGAAACTCCCGAGGACAGCGGACCTGCTCCAAGAAAGGCTGCAACTTTGTTTCCAGCAGCCTTGAAAGAACCCTGCAAGCTCCCCGCAAGAAGCGTGAGACTTGCAACACTGCACCCGGCGACCCCGACTCGGCTGGTGGAGATCCAACACCTCAGGAGGGACCCCAGGACTACTCTGATACTGTGAGTACCAAAACCTGTCCCCCCTGAGCCCCCACAGCGCCGCCTGCAGAGGGAATCCCGAGGCTTCCCCTGACCGCGACTCTTTGAATCCAAAGTCCCGACGCCTGGGAGAGACCCTGCACCCGCAGCCCCCAGGACCTGAAGGACCGGACTTTCACTGGAGAAGTGACCCCCAGGAGTCCCTCTCCCTTGCCCAAGTGGAGGTTTCCCCGAGGAACCCCCCCCTTGCCTGCCTGCAGCGCTGAAGAGATCCCGAGATCTCTCATAGACTAACATTGCGAACCCGACGCTTGTTTCTACACTGCACCCGGCCGCCCCCGCGCCGCTGAGGGTGAAATTTCTGTGTGGGCTTGTGTCCCCCCCGGTGCCCTACAAAACCCCCCTGGTCTGCCCTCCGAAGACGCGGGTACTTACCTGCAAGCAGACCGGAACCGGGGCACCCCCTTCTCTCCATTCTAGCCTATGTGTTTTGGGCACCACTTTGAACTCTGCACCTGACCGGCCCTGAGCTGCTGGTGTGGTGACTTTGGGGTTGCTCTGAACCTCCAACGGTGGGCTACCTTGGACCAAGAACTGAACCCTGTAAGTGTCTTACTTACCTGGTAAAACTAACAAAAACTGACCTCCCCCAGGAACTGTGAAAATTGCACTGTGTCCACTTTTAAAACAGCTATTTGTCAATAACTTGTAAAGTATACATGCAATTTTTATGATTTAAAGTTCCTAAAGTACTTACCTGCAATACCTTTCAAATGAGATATTACATGTAGAATTTGAACCTGTGGTTCTTAAAATAAACTAAGAAAAGATATTTTTCTATACAAAACCTATTGGCTGGATTTGTCTCTGAGTGTGTGTACCTCATTTATTGCCTACGTGTATGTACAACAAATGCCTAACACTACTCCTTGGATAAGCCTACTGCTCGACCACACTACCACAAAATAGAGCATTAGTATTATCTCTTTTTACCACTATTTTACCTCTAAGGGGAACCCTTGGACTCTGTGCATGCTATTCCTTACTTTGAAATAGCACATACAGAGCCAACTTCCTACACACACCCACATTCAAACATACATGCGCACATCCATACAGACATACCTACAGACATACACACACTCATTCCCAATCACAGAACACCCCCGCAAGCATACACGCACTCACACACCCCCTCCACATACACCCACTCACACCCCAATGCACCCACACAACACCCCCGCATCCCCCCTAACGGACGATCGACTTACCTGTTCCGTCGATCCTCCGGGAGGGGACGGGAGCCATGGGGGCAGCTCCGCCGACACCACACCAGCAACAGAACACCGCCACGGCGAGTCACAGGACGTGATTCGCTGGGCGGTGTTCTGTTGGCGTGGCAGTGGAGCAACCTCCACTTCCCCGCCACCCGTCACTATGGCTGTTGGCGGCTCTCCATTGGAAAAACGACGTAGAGCTGCCAACAGTCATAATACGCCGAGCGGAAAACCGCCACCACTGGCGGTCTTCAGGACGGCGGTCCCTCGGCGGTCTTGTGAAAAGACCGCCGAGGTTGTAATGACCCCCTGTGTCTACAACTTTGCCTCCCAGCCCGGTTGCCTCAACATCACAAGTAATCATTTGCCCCTCAACCTGTGCTCTGAGCACAGTGTCTACCATCTCATGCCCCCCAGTTCTGGATCCTGAGTTTCAGGGCATCGCTGCCAAAAATGAGGGCCCAGGAACAATTTGAAGAGGGCACCACCCAATGGCAAGGGTACAGGCCCGTGGGGGTAGGGTGAATGGGAGGGATGCTGTATGCCAGCGGGAGGAGGCCACTGGGGGCTTCTCGTGGCCACAATCTATCAGGAGTCCCAAGGCATGAAGGGCCAGTTGTTGACCAAACTCTGGGAAATCAAGCAGCTACACAGGGACATGCACAGAGACATGCGGGAACAGATGGAGGCCCACAAAAACAATATGACCTCCCTAACAGGGGTGCTGTGGGACACACATACCACCGTGAGCAAGGCTTTTCAACACAGTCTACCCATTTGTCTGGCTCATCAACACCAAGCACATCAACATCAGTGCCAGACACTAGCAGGGAGGACCTGCCAGAGGGAGAGCCAGCTCCAGACCCCCTGCCTCTGTAGCACCAGATCCCCCCACCCTCCCCAAGCGGGGACGTCCAGCAAAGATTCCAAGAGGTGCAGATGGCAAGACACCCCCACTGCCAGCAAGTGACATCTACCTAAAGGACCTCCTTTGTATGCCACACACTTACTCTGTGGACTGATCTTGAACCACATATCAGTTCCAATGAGAGGAGTACTCTGGACTTTGGGCTCCCAATGGTGTGGCATCTACTCCAATGAGATCATTTATCATAACTGACCACTTCACTTTACTGTTTTATTTCTGTGTGTCCAAAATGTATTTTCTGTATTAGCATTGTAATAAATTCACCCATCACAAACTCCTTGTCAGCTGTCTTAAATTCTTATTTTGTTATGTAAAGATGTAAAACCACGTGAACCATACAATAAAGATAGAAGCTACTCGTGCAAGCAGGGGTATGTTACAGGTACACAGTGTCCAGCTCAGGATTACAACCATTATTCACCATTACATTAGTACAAGTGTCTGTACTATCAAATATTTTATTACAGTGTTCAGAACATTGGTTGTCAATATATCTGGACTATTTGAAATCAAGATTGGGTGATTCATACTGAGTAAATGAACATATTTGCAGGTACAGACCCCCAGACAATTGTAGCAAGGGATTTGCCAGGCATGGTTCTGTTGAATAGGCAAACAATAAAGTGGCTGATGTCAGCAGCTTGAGCCTTATCACATACCCCGCCAAAGAAATCCAACATCACATAATCCAAGATCTAGACAGATGGCAATACAACAGTCCCTGATCACAGAGCCATCATAATCCAGTTACCATACATCTGATGGTATGACAAACATATGTCAGTGTTGTGGGGCAGGCACTGTGGCCTGCAATGATGAAACACATATACATCTATATGCAGGTCATACAAAAAAGAGTGTTTAGGAAAAATTACTTGGTCAAAAGATAGAACTACATATTTGATGACCACATGATGACACACATGATGCATCAGGTCTACCACAACACACCAAACAAGTGCAATAGCCACTTCTGTACCTCCTCTCAAATACAGTGCAAACTGTCTGGGTACAGGTCTCATACACTCAAACTCTGCGACCTATATTATCTGGAACAATCAGTGCACACTTAGTATGTCAGAACAGCATCAGATACCTGCCAATGTGACAACTCTGAAATACCCACATGAAGATGTCAGGGTGAAGGGACGGTAAAAAGAACAAAACAAGTATAGGCTTGAAACCATACCTATGACACAAATCACATAACAAGTTACTGAAAACCAAGTCCATTGCTAGAAAACTGACACAAACAAAGCAACATCATCAAGGTGCGGATGTGCCCAAAGCTATCTCATCAAGCAGCCTTTGGCTGAATATTGCAGAGTATCAGTTCCCTAGCTGTTTCCAAAATGTTCAACTCCACACACTCCCACAACTACAGTTATTTGTACAATCACAGTTATTACATAACATTAAATACTTAAACTCATGAAAAGTAGCTGTTGATGAGATCTTCCCGCAGGTCAGTTTCTTCTTCTTCACCACTGTCATCCTGACTTGGCATTTCAGGAGACACACCCATTGGGCACTGCAGGTTTCGCCTCCTCTGAGATGTACTGGATATTCCGCTGCAGGGTAATGTTGTGAGCACGCAGCATGCCACAGTGATCTGATGCACTTTCCTGGGTGAATAGAGGAGGGCTCCACCGGTCCAGTCCAGACAGCAGAATCTGGCCTTCAGGAGCCCAAAAGCCCACTCTACTGGCCTCCGTGTTCTTCCATGGGCCTCATTAAAGTAGATTATCCTGGGGTAGTTGGATTCCTCACAGGTGTCTACAACCAATGATGGTTTGGATATGTGGAGTCTCCTGTTAAGGAATGGGACATAAGTGCAGCAATGAGTCACTCACATCTTGAGAGTAGCACCTGACATTACACACACACACAATAGGGACAGATGTGACTTACCAACCAGCCATGGCTTCCCTGGGTTCAGTTGTGACATCAGTTGGGCTATGGTGATGTTCCACATTATGAGGAAATCATGGCTGATCCAGAGTAATGGGGACAGTCATGTGATATGTAGAGGTCCGACAAACAGACATCTTCCACGTTGATGGAATGGAAGTTCTTTCGGTTGCAACAGACTTGTTCAGTGGCCTGCGGTGGCACCACGTCAACATGTGTGCCGTCAATGGCCTCACCACCTGTGGGAGGGTGGCAAAACCAGAAAAGTCAGCCTTCACAATGGCTAAATCTTCACATTATGGGAACCTGATATAGCTGTCAGTGTGTTTCACATTGCTGAGAGGAAACCCTTCAGCACCAGACTTAACATAGATTGGGACATACCAGCAGATAGGCCCACTGTATATTGAAAGGATCCTGTGGCCAGGAAGTGCAATATTAACATGATTTGAACAACGGGGGGTATGCTGGTTGGAAAACTACTTGCTGGCATCAGATGTGGCTCCAACTGACAGCAGAAGTCCACTATTGTTTGCCTATCCGGGCTGTACAGCATAATTATATGCCATTGCTCCATGATCTGAAGGTCTGGCAGTGGGCGTTAGACAGGAGGTTGTCCCATCCTCCCTCTACCAGGGTACCTATGTGTGACAAGACATGATTTGTAACATTAGTCAGTGTGTCCACAGCTAGATACATGATGCATGCCAACAATATCATGTGACAAAGCATTTATGACTGGATAGACATGACACCCGATACACATCACAGCTGGCAACTACACAAGGGTTACATGTCACCCCCATGGTTTTCAAAACATGTGTCCACAACATGGATTTTGATTAAATCAAAGTTGTGCTACACAATTGCCCCTCAAAATGTGACTGTATATTACAACCGCCAAAAAGACCCATGGCGGTGGTGGCCCATGCACCACAATCAAATCCCATTTGTGCCCTGCAAAACACTACACTGGTGGTTGTGTAGAAGGACCTACATGACAAGACAGAATGAGGATGTTTGTGATGAAACAAGACATATATTGAGGGCAAGATGCGGTTTAGAAAGCCAAATATGTCATTTCAGGACCCCAAAATAGCCAATGCCTGACCAACTCCATTGGACATTAGGAACCTCGTGACCACCAGTGGAAGTCGTCATGGCGGTAGGCGGTTGCAACCGTGGCAGACACAGACGTAGGCTAACGTTGTTGCCTGTGGTGGTCGCGGCCCAATAGCTGTGTCCGCTGGCAGTGAAGGCAGTCTTATGTGATGGATGTGACCGCCATATTCTGCACATTCACACACTTGACTCCTGACACTCCTGCCAGCAACACCTCCACTACCTGAGCTGCTGTGTGCCACTTCTGGGAGCAATAATGCCACATCAGGCACTTCTGCTACTGTTGACACCATCCTTTCCCTCCTCCTTGGCTACAATGTGCCACTGTGTGCCAGTTAGACTTCTTGTGTACCTGTTGTTGCAGTCTGTGTAGTATCAATAGGATGTTCATTGTGCAGGTATTAGTGGTCAGTACTATATGTAAAATTCTGTCACATTGTGTTGTGTGGGTTTTTAAGATACTCCTTGTGCTGGATGCACATAACTAGGTAAGGAGAAGTTAGTGCCATCCACTGACATCTCTTTCTTTACAATGGTTGTACATGTTAGACAACATGTATGTGCATAACAGCATGAGCTGTGTTTGCAAATTGTTTGATTCATTTGAGGATCTTGTAAGCAATGTGTATAGTGCAACAGATCTTTCAAACCACGTCTGGCATTGCGAAACTGTAGTCTAGAAGGCATATCCTGACTCACTCTGCCCTTCAGGTTACCACACACAACAAATGCCAAATTGATGATGGCCACAGGATGTATTGTCGTGCATGGAAGTGATCGAAATGGAGTGACATGTAGGTTCTGTATGCTCAGCCTGCAGAGACCAGGGCTTGTCAAATGTAACTCCCAGTATGGGACCTAGTCCAGGGTGGTGTTGAGTCACTCCCTGTACACCAGTTGATCCTGGCATGTGGACAATATGATGCTCGAGTGCCACACTTTGCCCCGAATGCCTCAGTTCATTAACTAAATTAGGAATGGGTTATAAGGTACATCCTAGAAACAGTCCATATGTACATTCTGCATTATTGTCAATGTGTGTCTTTGATTCATTATAGGTCCCTTACTCTCACATCTCCGTAGTCACCTTCACAGTTCACAGATGTCATATTTCTCCTGTACAGGCTTATTGCACTGATGACAGATCAACAGTGCAAACAGTGTGCTGATTCTTGAGATGCCATGGTATGTGAGTCAGTAGCTTAGTCAGATAGCAGAACGTGTACAATGCATACTTTTGTATGTTGGATGCCATCTCTGCATGATAGACACATATGTCCAAAGGAGTGTTCTGTGGTACAGGTACATACCACAGGACTCACCCCCTGAAGTGACATGAGTCTGCATTTGGTAGACTACATGTCCACACATTCACAAGGAATACACTTTCTATACCCCCCATGCCAGCCCCTTCCATGTCACCCAAGTGTAAAGATGAAGTCTGTACTATGGCAATTGCCTGTATGTACTGTATGCAATGAGGCAATCTCATGGAGTGTGAAAGTGTCCATTCAGACCTCGGGAGTTTACCCTTCAGAAGCCACATTGGTGGGCAGTGTTTCATTGTGGCTGATATCACAGCACATTTTGCATGAACATGGACTACCTGACGTCAGTAGGCCTGCTTAATCATTGTAGGCCCTGGGTAGGGTGGTGGGCTAGTCTTTAGATGGATATATATGTCCGAGGTCATGTCCCTGTGCTTATGGGCTTGTGCGCTTTGCACTTGTGGTGTGTTAACCAACTGAAAATGTCTAGCTTGGTGTTTCTGGCATATGTGTGACTCAACCATCTGTGCCAAAATCTGTGATTGTAATGTCTTGATTTGTCTCTTGCCTCCATGCAGGTTAATACCCATCAGAAAAAGGAGATATAGAGAGCCATCCCCGAAAGGTGAGGACCCTGGGGGTCCACAGCCAGGGGAGCACCCACTGTCGCCAGAGGTAGGAGGACCTGAGACGCTGGGCCCAGAAGATCACGGAGGTCCAGCTGGGGCTGTTCTCTCAATGTGGGTGGAGCGCATGTCGGCCATGACCCCCCTAATGTCATGCATCCTGGCAGTGGCCTTCCTACACCTTGATGGGTGTTTGAGGGCAGCTCAGCAGCCACAAGGGGGTGAGTACAGGGCATATTCCTCCCTGTCACATTGCCAAGTTAATGCGTTAGGTTCAGACACCTTCCCCTGACGAGCATGTATGAGCCATGTGGGACACAATAGATGAATAACTGTGTGTGTAGATATGTGATGTGGTGTATACTGATGTGCCCTACCGATTGGCCCAGGGACCTAGGACACAACTTTGTACAATCCACAAACAATTTGCTCTCCAGGGATAACATATGCTGTGTACATTGATCAATGACGTACTGTAGTTGTTGTAGTATGTATGTAAATAAGTGTAAATTCTATGCGACAGACCACTACTCCTCAGTATTTCAGGCCAAAGGAAAGGAAGTGATGGATCACTGTCTTCAGCTATGTGTCAAGTAAAATGAGTATGTTGCCAGCTGCCGCCCAGAGCCTACTTGTCTTCAGTGTATGACGGGCGTTGTGCCTCTCATACACGTGACCGAGCATATGCTGTTCTTTGGGTGCAGCTGCAGATCAATACTTTCCCTTGGTAAGTGGGGAATGTCCATGGACATGATTTGTGTACCATGACTGTTGCCAACATTCCTTGTGCCTACATGCTGGCATGTGTCCCTTTCTCCTTTGACAAAACGTCTCTGCTGCTGTTTCGTGCATGGTCTACCTGTGTTAATGGGATGTTTCTTGTATTCCCTCACATATATGTGCATGTCAGCCTGTGTGTGGAATAACACATTTGCAGTGGGAGTACATCTCATGTGGTGCCACAGACAGGAGTGTGTCACCATTGATTATTGGCTGACACATACCCTTACCCATCATTGCATGTAATTTGGCAAGTACAACTGCAGTAGCAATGGGGGACAAGATAATGTATAACTAGATTTTTTCACCACAATATGCATTTTCAGGCCATTGATGTGGTATAATGTGGCAAAGTGCACTGCACATGTGTAATGGGGGAAGTTTGTAACCTTACTGTTGGCATGCATTATGGAGTGACTTGCAGTTATGCTGAAATCACTTGTGGCTAGCTACAACCATTCATCCACAGACATCTGGGTTTGCAGGACCAAAAGGGAGACAGTGATGTAGCTTTCCACTGGGCAACATGTTGAGGGCTTTCTACTGGTACATGCAAATCTCTGGGCCTCTCCACCATACAATCAGAGTATGTCATTGTAAGGTGTGCCAGAGATTAGTAGTGATTTACCTGGGGCTTGCTGATTCATTGTGTTGTGGATTTTAGGGACATATCTCCCTGTCAATTTACACATGATGTGTACGGTGTACATTTCCATGTCAAATGTGTGGCATATCAGAGCAACGTTGGTTCTACCTCCATGACTCAATTAGAACAACTTTCACCTGGTGAAGTGTGTATTGTTGATATGTTTCCAGTGTGACATGAGTAATTTCATGTCACCTTCTCCAGGCTACTGTCCTGTTGTCAGAAACAGGGCATGTTCTTGGTGCATTATTTCATATTGTTGTGTTATTGTATTTCTGACAAATAAATGTATGCATGACCTTGTTTGGGATCTGTGGGAATGAAGTTGGCATTAGGCTACTATTGTATGACAACATATAACTGAGGTATGCTTCATGAGGCAAAGCATTGAAGATGATGTTGTCTCCTACTTGTTCAATGGTTACTGTGATTGCACAGTTTCAGCCAGGCAATTGTAGTTGTCTGAGATCCTGATTCTTCTGTGGGCACCCGTTGACAGTTCAGATGGCATGCATGCATGCATATGGTATGGTACATGTGGGGGACCACTTTAGTAGAGTTTGTCGCTGCAGTCTACTTGACGTGATGGTAATGTTTGCTAATCAGTGCAGTTGTTTAAGTATGACCAGGAACATGTGGCAACTCTTTTCCTCTTTCTATTTTCGGCATCAACCCAGGCAAGCCAAGAAGACATGGCACAGCTAAGTGGGGAAGCACCTAGCCATGGTACCTTCAGTTAAGACACCATTGACACAGAGGGACCCAATGGCCCAGCGGGTGAGGGGAGTGCCATGGAGGAGATCTGGATCTACATCCTCATCATCGGATTCTACCTCCAGCGGCCACTCCCTAGTGGTGGCGGACCCATCTGGATGTACTCCTGTACCATCTATGTCCCCATCCAGAGTTCTGTCACATCTTCCCTGTTGCTCCCCACCCAGTTGGCCCTGCCCGGTCACCCAAGAGAGTGGGTGTCTCCTTTGCCTAAGGCACCTCTGCCCCAGCCCCTGTTACCCATACTGCCCTGAGTGAGGAGGCTACTGACCTCCTCAAGAGCATCTCTGTGGGTTAGACTGCCATTGTGAATGCCATCCGGGGTTGGCCAGCCAACTTCGGCAAACCATTGCTTTTCTGGATTCCACACCCCCACCTCCCTCTTCCCAATCCAAATTCCTCATTCCCTACATATCCCAAACCCACAGGCTCATCCGCATGCACCCATCTCAACAGCACACATAAATACAAATACAACAAGACACACCAGCACACAAGCACTCAACATACACCCTCACACACAAGGGAACACCCCCACCGACCCAAACACCACATCAGGCATACCCGCAGGCACCACCAGAAGAGGCAGTGACACACCACCACACCCACCATACCTACAGACCCCACCCTAAAGACACTTAGTCATCCACCACATTCATCATACCTGCAGACACCACACCAACAGACATACACACATCCACCGCTACCAGCATACCCACAGACGCCACCCCAACAGATACAAACACATCCACCACTCTCACATCACCCAGCACCTCCACCTCTCAGCCCCAAGACATGCACATGCCCATACTCACACATGCAACAGACACCACCTAAACATAAGCATTCCTCACACATACCCAAGACATCAACACCCACACACCAGACAACCACTCCCTGAACACCACAATCCAAAGGAAAGTTTACTTCTTGACCTTGCCCTTTTCCCTGTTCCCTTCACCCTGTCCCAAACCCAAAAGGCCCTGCCCTACATTCCAGCCCATGCTTTCCACATCCAAGTCCTCTCCTGTCACACCTGCCCCCCCCTGCAAGCACCTACACCCCTCTCTCCAATAAGAAGCACAAACCTCCTAAGAAACAGTTCACCCTCCTAAACCCAAACCCACCCATCCCAAATCTGACCCTTCCTCCCCCAGGATGATCCCTGAGGTGACTGCCTGCCCACGTGTTGCCCCTTCCTATGGAGTGTTCATGGCAGTAATAAGATTCAAGTCTGATGGACTGGCCAATGGCTTTTGCTACTATTCATTTTGTTGTTAATGAACCCAAATATTTGTATTTTGGGTACACATTTGTACTGCAATTCTTTTCTCCCTTTGTGTTGTTCCAGAGTAACATGTGTTGTATGCCTATAGTTGTGTGTGTTTCACCCTGAATGCTGATCCATTTGCTGTTGTTTGCAATATCTGACTTTGTGGGCAGTGCTGGTGTCATCCAAGAAAAATGTAGATGTTGACTGTATGGATATTTGTTTTAATACAATTAGGGTGTTATTACATTGTGTTCTGTTTGATATGGTAAGTATTTCATCTTGTGTTGTCCAATATCAGCATGTATGGTGTTAGACGTGTACCCCTGATATGGACTGTATATTGGTCTCATGTGTGGAGGCTTGAGTTTTGTTTGTGCAGACATGGAGGTTGTTCAATTGTGCTACCTTTGTTTTCATTTGACTGTGCATGTGTCCAGTTTGCTGTGTGTACCTTGCAGCTACATCATCTAGATGTATTTCTCAAGCAGCTACTGCTGCTGTATGTGCTTTCTCGACTTGCACTTCCACATTCTGAAGATAGGCATGCCACTTGGCTCCAGTTTTGTCTGTCTCTGAGATGCATGTAGGGCAAGATCATGTGTAAATGTTGTTTTAGGGGCAAGCGCAAAGTGATAGGTGCCCCAGTGCAGCATCCTTCCCTGAGTGCTCCTGAGGCCCCCACCCCTAATGTGTAGGTATTGTTTTCAAAAGGAGGTTTGGATATTTGTCTCTCTGACTATTGTGCATCCCATTGTCTTTCCATTGTGTTGTAATTTGGGTAATGTGTGGGTCTATACCACAGATGTTTGATGGAAGTGGTGTTTGTGTTCTATGACACATCCATACATGTATGTTTTGAATCTGATGACAGTCCATGGGATGTTTACAATGTGAGGGTGTCAATTGTATTTGTAGATGTGATGTTGCTGTGGTGTTGATTTTGTGTGACACAATATTGTGTACACTTAACTGTCCCTTAGAAGTGCAGATGTGTGTGACCTGTCCAAAGGTCTGTGAATGTGTCATTCTTTGTGAATGACTCTGACTGTAAACACAATGACAAGCGTACTTGGTGCCCGTACCGTAATCCCATATCATGTGTATGATGGCACAAAGATCTGTTGTTAAGTTTTATGACACAGGTAGCTGTGTGTGTACATACGGTTGGTTGTGTCCACAGAAGGGTGAATTTTGGGCTTCATTGATGAGCAGCATGAGTGATGGGCTCCAGGGCAGCAACCAATTTTTAACGTTGCCTGGAGGTGAGGTGCTCCATTTATATTCTATGTTTCTACCAACTAGGACTTGGTAGTTGGACCGCCATGGTCACAATGGTGGTGTGCAACCTCATTTTGTGTGTGGCGGAAACACAGGCCTGGCCTGTTTGTGCTGCCTCTTGACTGTGGTGGCCTGCGCTGCCTGGCGGGACCGCAGCGGTCTTTGCTCCTCAGGGCCGCATGATTTGTAATACAGGGGGCCGACTGCCTAGCCAACGGTGGTCGGACCACCACCATGACAGTGCACAGACCACCAAACTCTTAATGAGGCCCTTACTGTTATTTCTAATGGTTCAGGGGACTGTGGTGCTTCCTGCAACCCGCAACATTTAAAGAATACTTGGTGGTGACCCTACCCCTTCTAGGGACATCATGCAGCTAAAAGAATAAATGTGACTGGCATGTACAGGGCATTATGGCACACTCCTTCACAGAGCAGTAAATAAAAAATGGCAGCAGCAGCCGCTCATTTACTTTTAATTTTTCTTTTTGATGTGGGTGTCACTTTGCCCACCAAGTACACCAACATCTTCTGTTTTGGCTGGGGGCCCCCGCATCCCCAGCTGGTCCTCATCTTGTCAGTCGAACATAGTAGAATATATAGTAGTGTACAGTGGAGTGGGTAGAGTGAAATACCACACAGAGGACTTGGCGTAAAGTGACGTTACATATCAATCAATTGGTCAGTACTTATAAAGCGCAGCTTATCATCCGTGTGGTCTCAACGCGCCGTTGTGGTCATGCTGGTCACTTGAATAGCCAGGTCTTGAGCTCCTTCCTGAATTGCTTCAGTGATGCAGCCTGTCTGAGGTTGAGTGGGAGAGTACTCCATGTCGGGCTGTGAGGTAGGAGAAGGATCTGTCTCTGGCTGTGCTTTTCCTGACTCTGGGGATGGCAGCAAGAGCAAGATCGGAGGATCGGTGTTGCCTGGCGGGGTCTAGAAGGTCAGGTGGTGGTTGAGGTCGTTCGGTCCGATGTGAAGTGCCTTGTAGATGTGAGTCAGTAGCTTGAAGGTGATGATTTTTGTCAATGAGGAACCAGCGGAAGTCTCTGAGTTGGGCAGAGATGTGGCTGTGGCAGGGGATGTTCAGCATGAGTCTGGCTGCTGCATTCTGGATTCTCTGTAGCCTTGCTTGAAGCTTCTTTGTGATGCCAGCGTAGAGTGCGTTGCTGTAATCCAATTTGCTGCTGGCCAGAGCTTGGGTGACCGTTCTTCTAGTCTCAGTGGGGATCCACTTGAAGATCTTCTGAAGGAGTCGTAGGGTGTGAAAGCAGGCTGATGAGATGGCATTGACTTGACAGGTCATGGTAAGTGTGGAGTCCAGGATGATGCCCAGGTTGCGTGCGTGGTTGGTAGGGGCGTTTCTTAGGGCAGCTGGCCACCAAAAGTCGTCCTAGCTAGACCAGGTGGAGCTGAGTACGAGGCTCTCTGTCTTGTCTGAGTTGAGCCTGAGGCAGCTGGCTTCCATCCAGATGCACTCATACCATTGTGGAAGTTTTTCTTGGCTGTTGATGAGTCATCAGTCAGGGAGAGGATCAATTGGGTATCTTTGGCATAGGAGAGAATGCTTAGTTTGTGCTGTCTGAGAATTTTGGTAAGCGTGGCCATGTAGATGTTGAAGAGGGTCAGGCTTAGTGAGGATTCCTGGGGGAATCCACAGCAGGTTTCTTAGAGCGCCGAAGTGTATGGTGGGAGCCTGAGAATCCATTCCAGTGCTTTCCCATGAATGCTGGCATCATGGAGTCTGGTGCAAAGGGTGGAGTGGAAGTCTGTGTCAAACGCGGTGGAGAGGTCGAGGAGGTTGAGGGTGGCCGAGTCACTGTGGTCCAGTATGGTGCGGATGTCATTGGTGGCTGGGAGGAGGCCTGTCTCTGTGCTGTGGTTGCTCCAGAAACAGGACTGCAAGGGGTCTAGGAGGCGGTTTGACTCGAGGAACTCTGTCAGTTGCATGTTGATGGCCTTTTCTGTTACCTTGGCTGGGAAGGGGAGCAGAGAGATGGGTCTGTATTTTTTTATCTCCCTTGGGTTGGCGGAGGGTTTCTATAGGAGCAGGTTGATCTCTCTGTGTTTCCAGTGGGATGAGAAGGTGGTGGTTTCAATGGAACAGTTGATAGTCTGGCAGAGCTCTGGTGCGATGGCGAAGCTGTCCAGGTTGAAGATCGGATGTGGGCTCGGGTCCAAGAGTGCCCCTGAGTGGATGGAGTTCTTGAGTTTCTGGGTGTCTTCTATAGAAATAGGGGTCCAGTGGTTCAGGGTCTGCAGAGTGGGGTCTAATGTGATGCTGGTGGGTGGTGGGGGCAGGTTATGGTTCTTGAATCCTTCATATATGTCCTGGATTTTCTGGTTGGAAAAGGTGGTGAGGTTGTCGCAGAGGTCTTGAGGAGGGGGATGTCCGAGTTGTCTGATCCAGGGATCATGACTTCCTTGACTTTGGTGAATAGCTCCTTGCTGTTGAGTGAGTTGGTGCTGATGTGTTCTTCAATGGTAGTTTTCTTGGCGGCTCTGATGCACTGGTGGTACGTGGTGGCTGCATCTTTGTAGGCTGTGTGGTCTGTGGTTGTTTTTCTGTTCAACCACTTTCAATCTATCCGTCTGCAGTTGCGTTTGGATTCTTGGAGTTCTGTCATGAACCAGTTCAGTTTCCTCCAGTGCTGGTTTCCTGAAGGGTCTATGGTGTTGGTGCATTCTGTAATCCAGTGGAGCAGGTTGCGTGCTGTCATTTGCATTTGTGCCATCCAATGAGGGGGAAAGGGCTGAGGACATTGGTGAGCTGGGCTTCAGTGACTTTGCTCTAGTTCTGCCGGGGGTAAGGGGCATGGTGGCGTGCGGTGGTCTTCGCCAAGGTGAAGTGGATGCATCTGTGGTCCGCCCAGTGAAATTCCGAGGTGTGTGGGATGGTGATGTTCTTTCCATCCGAGATGACAGGGTCAAGGATGTGACCCGCTGAGTGGGTGGGTGGGGAGGTTGACTAGTTGTTTGAGAGCAAGGGTGGCAAGATTGTCTAAGATGGGTGTGATGTTAGGGTTTTTGCGGTTTTCAAGATGAAAGTTGAGGTCACTGAGTAGGATGTAGGCGGTGGAGGTGTGTGCGTGGGGGCGAGGAGGTCGGCGAATGTTTCGCTGACCTGGGACCGGGTTCCAGGTAATATGTAGATGAGCGTGCCACGAATGGAGGTGTTCGGGTTGGTCTGAGTTTGGAAGTGTAGGTGTTCGGTGGTGGTTGGCTGGTTTTGTTTTTCGATGGTGGTTTAGAATCAGAGGGCGTCATGTAGACTATGGTGATGCCTCCTCCTGGTTGATTGACTCTGTCTTTGTGGATGATTTTGTAGATCATCGAGAATGACGATGGAGGTGTCCAGAACTGAGGTGGGGTGATCCAGGTCTCTGTGACAAAGGCAATGTCTGGGGTGATCGAGTCGAACAGGTCCCAGACTTCTACATCGTGTTTGGTGAGGCAGTGGGTGTTGAGGAGTATACACTTGAGATGTCCGTCTTTGCTGTGGGCAGGCTGGTGTGGTGTGCTATGGCAGGTAAGGGATCAGGAGCAGCAGGAGAAAGGTCCTTGAGTGTTTTTTGGATCGGCTTGGTGACAGGTTTAGGATCTTCTAGGGCTGAGGGCGTGCAGAGCGCTGCCGTTGTACCAGTGTTTGGTGCGGGAACCAGGGTTCATGGTACTGGGCACCGTCCAGGCACGGACAGGCACAGACGGACTTGCTTTTAGCATGCCTTCAGCATGCCAGTGTTGCACCCGCTGCACACGGCCGCACAGCAGCCGCCATTAAGAAGAGGAGGAAGGTGGAAGGGTCCAGTCAGCTGGAAGAGCAGAAATGCAAAGAGACACAGACAGACAGGTACAGATGGCCAGTAGGCCCCCACAGATGAGGCACAGGCAGGCCTCGAACTGAGAGTAAGGCAGGCTCTCAGTCAGAGCAGCAGCAGGAGGAGCTGCGCAGAGGGGACGTGCAAACGCTAACTAGGAGGTCAGAGGAATCACCCTCTCGCTGCACAGCGGCCGCTGTTGAAAAGGGGAGGGAGGTGGAACGGTCCATCAGCTGGGAGTCAGGAGGGCGGGAAAACGCTTCACAGGGAGTGGGTGGGGCCACAGGGACAGCAGCAGCAGTGACGGAGCCCGGGGGAAAAAGGCGCAAAAGAGTGGGAAAAAGGAAAAAAGAGGAGAAAAAAGATGACAGAAAGGCAAAGAGACACACAGATAGGTACAGATGGCCACTAGACCACCAGGGAGGAGGTGCAGGTGGGTGCCTTGGGAGAAAGTGGGCCTCAAACTTAGAATCAGGCAGGCTCTCAGTCAGGTCAGCACCAGCAGCAGGTGGAGCTGCACAGAGGGGGCAGCCAGACGCTGACCAGATGGTCACAGTGTAATTGTAGGAGGCTGGCCTGGTTTGTAGTGGGTACCATGGGTACTTACACCTTACACCAGGTCCAGTTGTCCCTTGTTAGTGAATGTAGTAGTGTTCTAGCAGCTTAGACTGATAGAGGTAGCAATAGCAGAGCAGCTTAGGCTGAACTAGGAGACATGCAAAGCTCGTACAATACCACTTATAGTTACACAGTACTTATACACAAGTAGAGACAATACTCAGTGTTACCAAAAATAAAGGTATGTATTTGGGTAACACAGCACCAAAAATATCTTAGAGGCAATACTTCTTTTGGAGGTAAGTATTATACACAATATATACACTAGACACCAAAATTAGACATGTTACATGGCCATATTTGGAGTTACCATTGTGAAGCTACATATAGGTATTGATCTATATGTAGTGCACGCGTGTAATGGCATTACCACACTCACAAAGTCCGGGGAAATGGCCCTGAACTATGTGAGGGCACCCTTGCTAGTGCAAAGGTGCCCTCACACTTAGTAACTTTGCAAGTAATCTTCAGCAAGTGAAGGTTAGACATAAACGTGACTTATATGTTATTTAAGTGCAGTGAAAATGGCTGTGAAAGAGTGTGAGCACTATTTCACGGAGGCTGCAGTGGCAGTCCTGTGTAAAAGTTTGTCTGAGCTCCCTATGGGTGGCAAAAGAATTGCTGTGGCCCATATGGATCTCCTGGAATCCCAATCCCCTGGGTACCAAGGTACCATGTACTAGGGACTTATAAGGGGGTCCAGTATGCCAATTGAAATTGGTAAATTTAGTCACTGGCCTATAGTGACAAATTTAAAAGCAGAGAGAGCATAAGCAATGAGGTTCTGATTAGCAGAGCCTCAGTGATACAGTTAGGCACTACACAGGCATACACATTAGGCCACAAACTATGAGCACTGGGGTCCTGGCTAGCAGGATCCCAGTGAGACAGGCAAAACACACTGACATATAGGTTTTTTATCTACGAGCACTGGGGTCCTGGGTAGCAGGATCCCAGTGACACAGTAAAAACACACTGACACATACTCAAAAGTGGGGGTAACCATGCTAGAAAGAGGCTACTTTCCTACAGTAATAGCATGGAATGGAGTGGCATGAAACTGTAGACGGGTGCCGTCCCCCTCGTCCACAGATCTCTGCGAGTGGCGCCGACCGTGCACCTGGTCCGATTCCGTTCCGCGTCTCCAGGGAGACGCGTGGAGGTGGGACGCTGTTTCGGCCCCGGATTTCCGGGTCGCCAAAAAACAAGAGAAAAGGAAGACGGACTACCCGGAAAAGGAGAAGGAAGCCGGAAGAGAAACTCACGATGAGGAGACGCGCCAGGAGGAGAACGCCGACCAAAGGACCAGCGAGGAAGAAGCAACCAGCCCGAGCAACGGATCCGGGAAAGACCATAAGGACGGCAACAAACCCCGCCACGACCCAGGAGGGTCGTGGCTGTTCAAGGGACATCGGGAAAAGGGAACTAGAGGACGCGAGGGCACAGAGGGAGGGGTGAGAAAGAAATGGAACACTGGGGAGGGATTAGGGGAAGAGGGCAGATTGAGTTAAGCACCGGGAGCCTGAGCAAGACACCGGCCGTACAACCTCCCTGCCACCAGCCTTACCTAAACAGTACTGCACCCTCCCCTATGCCTGCACTAACCTGACACACCAAACCTAGTGTTTCCTTCCTTCACCCTCCCGCTCGTATACTAACTAAAGGGGACAACCCCATACCTTACCACTTAGCTGGTCTTGTCTTCTTGTTTTCCGAGACCCCCGCTGGAAGGAGCCAAGAAGACGTAGTCCGAAGACCCTCACCACCTATGAAAGACAGAAGATTAAGGATTCGTAAAACAGCAAGACCTGTACAGAAGCACCTCCAATAAACAAAGGACGTACAGACGAAAACTGCTATTACTACACTAGTTATCATCTTCCCACAAATAAATAAATAAATAAACTTAATTTTCCCTTTGGGGACTTACTTAAATTACAGGTCAGAGTCCTCTGTACCGCTGAGCCTTCCACAGAAACATAGTGGCGTAAAGGTGAAGTGACATAGAGTGGAGTGATATACAGTGCAGTGGTGTACAGTGAAATACTGTAGAGTGCAGTGGTGTACAGTGAAATGGAATACACTGGAGGGGTGTACAGTGCAGTGGCATACACTGGAGTAGAGTAGAGGGAAATGACATACATTGGAGTGGTGTAGAGAAGAGGTGTATACATTGGAATAGCATAGAGGGTAGTAGCGTATAGTGGAGTGGCATACAGTGGAGTGGCATACATTAGAGTGGCGTAGGGTGGAATAGTGTATAGTGTAGTGGAGTACAGTGGAGTGGTGTAATGTGTAGTGGGTAGCAGTGGAGAGGCCCTCAATGGAATAGCAGATCTGGGTCCAGATTTGCAAGGCCCTTATTGGTTGGCTGCAAGTTGTGGCCGCCCTTTTGTTTGTCGCATCGGTTGGGGGGTGGGAAAGTAAGAGTGCAAAAAAACATAAGGGGTCAGGATGCAAGTATTCTGACCCATAGGAAACATTAGGGGATGCGCCTTCACCATGTACATCCATTACTTCACATATTACTTCATTGATGGCACCTTCTGTGGCATCTTGATATTATCACTGCAATATTTGCAATAACATTATTGATGAGAAAACTGTGCACGGGGAAAGCGCGAGTTATAGTTACCTTA